>NC_141004.1:42155589-42755589 GCF_052327205.1 Somniosus microcephalus | reverse complement strand
GTTTGACATAATATTCGTTTTGCATGCGGCTTCGCACAAGATTAGGATATGACAGCCAGAAGTTTATTATTGTACTGCACACCGTCAAATCTGTAACACAGTTAGTTTCTCAAATCTGACATAAAGATGTTTTCTCATTCACATCAATTAATTATCGGGAATAAAAACAGAAAATGCTGGAAATACTCAGCAGGTCAGGCAGCATCTGTGGAGGGAGAAACAGAGTTAATGTTTCAGGTGCATGACCCTTCGTCAGTTCTGACGAAAGGTCATCAACCTGAAACATTGGGCAGGATTTTCATTGGGCCGTAGAGTCGATTTGGAGGCGTGTGGGGGGTTAAAATCCTGAAATCGGGGGTCCCGAACCCATCCCGCCCCCAACCTGCCTCCATGCCAGTTTTAAAGGAGGCGGGTACCTGCCCCACACTGGGACCCACCTCCCCGAGGCGGGAAGGGATTAGTGCCAATTAACTGCTTGTTAACAGGTAGTTAACAAGCAGTTTTTAGCCTAATCCCTATTTTTAATGTTGAAGTGTGGGATTCCCGACGGCTCCAAACCACGCCAAGTTACAGGAGGCAGACCGTCGGGATGAAGGGCTTGGAGGGGTCGAGATGTCCGGTGTTCAGGTGAGTGATGGGTGCATGAGTGCAAAGGTAAGTGTGTTGGTGTGTGTAAAGTGTTTAAATAAGTTTTACATACCTTTACAGCCCTCCTTCAGGTCTCGGGAGTCCCTTATCTCACCGACACAGAAAGCAGAATGGCCGCGAGCTGTCAAAAGTTCCAGCATTCAGCTTTCTGTTCCGGGGAGATCTCTAAATCATCCTGACAGGAAGGAATTAACCTGGAGTACAGATTGTCAGTGTCAAACAGCTGTCAAACACTGATATTTCATCTGTCAAAATGTCTTGACAGATGAAATATCAACCTGTGATGTCACCTGTTGCCGGGTGGCCCCTAATTGGCCTGCTGAGCCCGCTGGGTGGGCTCAACAAGGTCAATCAAGTCAAAATTGCGTGGGTTGGCTAGAACTCGATGGAGGCGGGACTACAACGCCGAAAGTTGTAGTCCCACCTCCTACCCGACTCCTCAATGAAAATCCAGCCCATTAACTCTGTTTCTCCCTCCACAGATGCTGCCTGACCTGCTGAGTATTTCCAGCACTTTTTGTTTTTATTTCAGAGTTCCTGCATCCGTAGTATTTTGCTTTTGAATTAACTATCGGGTATGGGTTTTATGGGTTAAATTGGACTTTTTATTTTAGTTTAAATCAAAATTGTATTTTCATCTTAAGTACAAAAATAACGTTTTGCATTAGCGTAAGCAGAATGTAATATTTTTCTTCACTCCATTATTGCGTTTAAGGGGAATCTAGATAAACGCATGTGGGAGAAAGGAATATAAGGTTATGCTGACAGGGTTAGATGAAGAGGGGTGGGAGGAGGCTCGAGTGGAGTATAAACACCTGTTGTACCTAATGACCCGTTTCTTGCTGTACATTCTACGTAATTCTATGTATTGACTGGTGCCCTTTGTTAAGTCTGTGTGTTCTAGTTGTAATTACTAACAGACTACAAGATTAAAGTTCAACAGGTCTTTACTGGTTGGAGGTCAGGACTATACTAAACACAATATTACTACACAGTGCTTATATACTGGTGGTCACCATCGGTATTACGTATACAGCAGCCAGAGAAAGTAGTACATCTCTTAAGGTGGAACAGGCTTAAGTTCTCTTAAGGTGGAACAGGTTACATACACCACAATCCTCCCTTTTTAGCTTAACAGTCATATCCCCATTTAACATAACATAATAACATATATACATATATAACTTCAGGTATAAACAGTTCAAAGGTTCAGTCTCTCAGGAGGCCTTCTGATTCGGTTTGGATAATGCCTTTCAGTGGTCTCTGATTCCTGTTGCTGAGGTGACTCCTCTAATTGGTCTCCCATGCATTGGGTGTTATCATCATCAGGTACATTCCCTGCCGAGGTAGATGCTTCAGGTTCATTAACGTCTTCCACAGTTGTCTCTGTTGCAACCATGGGTTCGACCCTTGCTCTCGATTCTACCAGTTGATCCGCATGACGCCTTATCACATTGTTACCAATATCTACTGTGTACATCAGAGGTCCTTGTCTGGCCCGAATTGTTCCGGACTGCCATTTTTCGTTTCCATAGCCCCTTGCCAACACTGGTTGTCCTACGTCGAAACTTCGAGTGGTCTTGTTAGTAATATGCCGGAACTGTTTGTTTTCCACTTCCCTCCGCACATTTGGTTTTAACAAGTCCAACCTGGACCGCAACCTCCTGTTATAAAACATCATGGCAGGACTTTGGTTAGTCACTGCATGAGCGGCGTTTCGACATGCCATTAGGAAATTGTCCACCTTGTGCTGTAGCGGAATCTGATCATCGTTCATGGCCTTTATTGCCTTTTTGAATGTTTGGACAAATCTCTCGGCCAACCCGTTTGTCGCCGGATGATATGGGGCAAAGGTATAATGTTTCACCCCATTCTTCTTTAAGAATTTTTGGAATTCTTCCAACACAAACTGTGGTCCGTTGTCCGAACAGATCTGTTCTGGCAATCCGTTCCTTGCGAATATTGTTCTTAACACCGCAATTGTCTTTTCTGAAGTAGTGGTATTCATCTTGATCACTTCTGGCCATTTGGAATGTGCGTCCACCGCAATTAGGAACATGGAGTCCATGAATGGACCAGCAAAGTCAATATGTACGCGTTGCCATGGGGCTGAAGGCCATTCCCATGGGTGTAGTGGTGCGATCGGAGGTGCATTTTGCACTTTTTGGCACCCAGCGCAGCTTTTCGTCAACTCCTCTATCTGTTGGTCAATACCCGGCCACCATACATAAGCCCTAGCAAGACTTTTCATCTTAACTCCCCCAGATGACTTTCATGCAGTTCTTTTAGAACTCTTTCCCTTAACTTGGGAGGAATAATCACTCTTGTCCCGTACATCAAAGTACCATGGCAGACAGACAGCTGGTCTCGCCTTGCCGAGAATGCCGGTAACAGAGGATCACCACGTGTTGGCCATCCTTTCACTGTCACCTCGTAGACTTTGGACAGTGTCGGGTCGTTCCTGGTTTCTCTTTCAATACTTGCATTGGTGACTGGTAAACACTCGATGATGGTCGAATGAAATAACTCAACAGGGTCAACTTTCGTCGTTTCTTCTTCTTCAGGTAGTGGCAGGCACGACAGCCCATCAGCATTGCCATGCTGCTTCGTACCTTTGAATTCTATTTGATATTGATGTGCCCCTAGGAAAAGGGACCATCTCTGGAGACGCTGTGCTGTCATCAATGAAACACCCTTCTTAGGGTTAAAAATGGATACCAACGGCTGATGGTCTGTCAGAAGTGTGAATTTTTGGCCCTGCAGGTAATGATTAAACTTCTTCACTCCCCATACAAGGCTGAGAGCCTCCCTATCGATCTGCGCATAATTGCGCTCAGCGGAGGTCAATGATCTGGATGCAAACGCGACTGGCCTTTCCGTGCCACTTGGCAACTTGTGTGAGAGTACTGCCCCAATACCATATGGAGAAGCATCACAAGCCAACCGAATAGGCAGTGTCGGGTTGAAGTGAGCCAACACTTCCTCTGAGGTGATCAATTCTTTGCTTTTGCGAAATGCCTTCTTACAGTTTTCGCTCCATTCCCATGGTACCCCCTTCTGTAAAAGAGCGTTTAGCGGGTGCAGTACCGTGGATAGATTTGGTAGAAATTTATGGTAATAGTTAATCAATCCTAGAAACGACCTCAACTGAGAGACATTATCCGGAGCGGGAGCCTTTACAACTGCCTCTATCTTGTCAGGAGACTTATGAAGCCCCTCCCGGTCAATGACATGACCACAGTACGAGATCCGCTTCTGGAAGAACTCACATTTCTGCCGATTAATAAGTCCATACTCTTTCAGTCTGTTGAGCACCAGTTCCAAGTTTGCGAGGTGTTCTTCATCACCATCACCTGTAATCAGAATATCGTCCAGGTAACATTGTGTGCCTGGAATTCCCTGTAATACCTGCTCCATGGCCCTCTGCCAAATTGCTGGAGCCGATGCCACTCCAAAAACCAGCCTATTGTACCGGTACAAACCTCGATGCGTGTTGATCATGAGGTATTGGCGTGACTCTTCTTCAACCTCCATTTGCAAGTACGCCTGCACCAGGTCTATCTTGGTAAAGTGTTTCCCGCCAGACAACGAAGCAAAAATATCTTCAATCCGCGGAAGCGGATACTGCACCGTGTGAAGCACCGGATTAACGGTGATTTTGAAATCTCCACAGATGCGAACCTTCCCTGGTTCTCCTGGCTTGTTGCTCGAAGGACGTTTCATAACGGGAACAATGGGCGTAGCCCACTCACTCCAATCTACCTTAGACAGTACACCTGAACGTTCTAGCGCTTCCAGTTCCGCTTCTACAGTAGGTCGTATTGCATAGGGTACCGGTCTGGCTTTAAAAAATTTTGGGTGTGCATGTTCATCAATCTTGATGTTTGCCGTAATTCCTCTCAGTGTTCCCAGTCCCTGCTGGAACACCTCTTTAGCATCATCCAATATTTTGGACAATCGTTTAGGTTTGACATCTGTTTCCCCGGAATCTACCGTTAGTGCCTTCAAGGAGTGCCAGTCCATATTCATTTTCCTAATCCACTCCCGTCCCAGTAGTGGTGGACCTCCTTCAGGTAGCACATATAAGTCCATTACTTGGCTTTCTTCGCCCTTGTGGACCACTTTTACCTCTATCTTTCCGACGGGGTACACTCTTTGCCCCGTGTATGTTTTCAATATAATCTCCGTATCCCGTAGGGGAATATGTTGGAATAACCTTTTGTAATCTTTCTTATTCATGACCGTCAATGCCGATCCAGTGTCCAATTCCATCTTTACTTGGACTCCTGCTATCTGAAGGGTGACCCAAATTGTCTGGAGATCTGCACCCTTACCAACGTTGTGTACTCTTAAGCTACCCAGTTCATTACTGCTAGCGTCTGAATCTGACTTCTGTTCAGTCGAACTGTTCTTTGTCACCTTGTGTACCTTTATGTATTTTCCTTGCGGTGACTTTTTGTTGCTGGTCTTCTTTCCTGACCGGCATACTTTAGCTATGTGGCCAAGCCTGCCACACGTTCTGCATTCTTGGTTTTTAAACCAACACTGGTTCTGATCGTGCGTTGTCTTTCCACAACGATAACATTTTACAGTACTCAAACCCAATTTATTTGTACTGAGTTCCGGTGACCGTAGCTGCATTACTGCCGTGCCTCTCGCTGCGGCTTCGTGTGCTGCTGCCATAGTGACCGCTTTCTCAAGCGTCAGCTCAGTCTCCTCGAGCAGTCGCTTTTGTGTATCTTCTTTTAATAAACCACACACAAATTTATCTCGTAGCGCCTCTGTCAGTCTCGTTCCAAACTGACAGTACTTTGCTAGCTTACGCAATTCCATTAAATATTCAGCATTGCTTTCATCCTTCAGGTGCCTTCTGCTGTAAAATTTAAATCGTTCCGCTAGCATCAGCGGCGTGGGGTTTAGATGATTTTTCAGGACAGTAACAATCTCCTCGAACGTCTTATCCGCCGGTTCATCTGGTGATAAAAGGTGTTTCAATTGCCCGTATGTCTTCGCACCCATTAAGTTTAATAATGTTAGTGCTTTCTCTTCATCTGGGATTTTATTTGCTTTACAATAATTTTGTATGCGTTCTACATACATGGCCCAATCTTCGATGTCGCTATCAAAGGTATTAATGTTCCCATGTTTAGGCATCGTTGCAATTTAATTTATTTTTATTTTTATCCAAGATGGCAGCTTCCCGCTCTTGTCTTCGTCCTCCGCCTACAAAATGGCGGTTTTCCCGCGCTTGGTGGTCTTCACCCGTCCCCCGACGCTGTCTCCGCTTCACCGCGGCTCTCGCGCCTTCAGTTGCCCCAGACGCTGTGCCTTTTTAGCCCGAATGCGGCCCGGCCCTTATATCCGGTCGCGATCGATCTCACCGCCCTTATTCCTCCGTCTTCCCTCCCCGTCTGTACAGCCAATGCAGCCGACTTTCTGGTCGCGTCGCTGCCCAGCTTACCCACCACCGAGGTAGAAAGAAGATAGCTGACAGCCGCTGATGGAGGCTTCGAGTTCAGGATGTCTTCTGCACTCTGGTTTCTCGATGTCTGCCGCGCGACGTGTCTTCCAGCAGGGTGATGAGGGTGGAAGCCTCTCTTCGACATCCGTTCTGTGGACGAAGCCGCCGTGGATATAAACTGCCGCAGGGTAAGAATCGGACTCGTCGCCACTGTTAAGTCTGTGTGTTCTAGTTGTAATTACTAACACAGACTACAAGATTAAAGTTCAACAGGTCTTTACTGGTTGGAGGTCAGGACTATACTAAATACAATATTACTACACAGTGCTTATATACCGGTGGTACGTATACAGCAGCCAGAGAAAGTAGTACATCTCTTAAGGTGGAACAGGCTTAAGTTCTCTTAAGGTGGAACAGGTTACATACACCACACCCTTCACATGCTACATTCCCCAAACTAAGAAATTGTTTTCATGCGGTGTGCCCTTGGTGATCATCTTTGTTAAGCTGCCAGATTGCAACTAAACAAATCAGCTGCTGTTGTTGAGAAGCAACACCTATGCACGTACTCACAAAATAGTGAACCCGCATCAGATTCTATACCTATCAGGTCATTGCTTCTTTGTGTCTCACATTTCATGTCCTCTTCTAAACTCCAATCATTCCTGCATGTTCAAGTGCACAAATGGGGACAACAGATAAAATGTTTATGTCGACAGTAGCAAACTAAGCTCTAACTAATTAAAATGACCACTCAGCAGATCTGTTCCCATGTGAATAATGGCTACTGGGTTGAGGTAATTGATGCCTGTGAACCACATTTAGAAAGAGTCAATTTCCCTTTAGGAGAGCAAAAGGGCAAAAATGGGGAGAAAATTAGCTTTACAATGATTCTAAGAGTGTTTCATTACAGTCATACAGTGCAAACTGAAAATTTACAAAACTACAGATACACGTTCAAGTTTTGTTTATTCTGTATGTGAATAACATGATTATTGGGTTAAACTGAATCGAACATTCTCATGAGTTTTCCACAGGGAGAAGTATTTCCCCATTTAGCACAGAAATTGTGACCAGAACCTATCATCATGGGAGTTTCACATCTCTAAAATGGTTTAAAAGCCACTTTTCTGATATAAGTATCAATTTCAGACATCAGTGAAACTGGAGAGTGAGATTTTTTGTTCTGTTAAGGCACAGTGGCGCAGATTAATTATTTTTCGTTGAGTGCTCTGTCTGTTGTTGGACAGATATATCATTTTATGGAATCTGTGTGCCGAGCTAAAGGTAACTACCAGGGTAAATGCTGTGTCCCTGGCCCAGAAAGTCTGAAAAAAGTTTAGCAATCTTCAAAAAGCCGCCAAGGTGTGAGAATATTAATAAAGGAAGGATTATGCGCAAACATAGACCTTGAGCCCAAATATTGCAGGATGCTTGCACTCACTGCAAGTGTCCTGTTGCTATCACAGAAACAGGCAAATATGATGCAACAGTTTAAAATGGGCTACAAATAGCACAGACCCCAGAAATGGTGGCATTTTAAAGGAATTTGTATAGCGACAGGACACACTGTTCAAAAAAGGCAGATGCGTCTTAAGAAATGGAAAAAGAGACTGTCATTCATGTAAAATGACTAAAGGATGTAAATGAACAGGTGGTATATATTATGTAGGATTTACGTAGTGCATGATAAGTGACATGAATCAACTGAGGGGCCTGCGAGTGGCGCTGTCCAGGGAGAGTATAAATACTCGGGCATGGACCCAGCTTGCGCAGGACATTCTTAACAGGAACTAGTGAAGGACACAACTAGACCTCCATGTTGAAAAACAGTTGATTAAAGCTTTGTTTAATGCTTAGACCAAGTGCCTAGTAGTTTTCTTACGTCAATAAGCATGTATGTTCTCCGATGAATCTAAAGTTCTACACTTGACACATCCAGGTATATAAAACAGCTGCATCCATCACTAGCTCCTTGGACAGTCTCAACATTGCTGCTTCACTAGTGACAAGATGCTGAACCCAGGCCTGTAGACACAGCCCAATGGTTGATTAAGGTGCCTGTAGAACTTTCACTCCATCTCCCGTGCTGTTGCAAGACAGCAGCAACTACATAGCCACATTCACTGGAGATATAAGAACTATAACTTAGTTGTGGAGCAATGGGTGCCATTGGAAATGTTGCCCAGCAGAAGGCGGCACCAACTTCCATCAACAGCCAATAGCAAGCCAGTAACTGGCATTAATAAGCAGTGACAGCTAAATGAACACAACAGTGCAACTTTCCTAACTTCTGTTATCAGAAGGCAGTAGACTGAAAAGAGAGTTAAACTCACCAGCAGTCATTGCTGCTTTCTCAGATTTCCACCCCGTTTATCACCAAGCTACATGTGCATCATGGAAAGTATGGCTGCCAATTGACTCAGGGACTAAGAAACTTCGCTGAATCCGGTGGCAGTTTGATGTTAAGTCTAAAGGGCCGATTTTTAACTTGGAGTGGGATTCGGGGGTTATGGGGGCCTAAGTGGGCAGAAAACCCCAGAACATGACACCCAAGACATTTTAACTCTCGGGCCTCATTTCATGCCCCAACACGGATTCCCACCTGAAGCCGGTGGGAATGACCTCACCGCTGACGGACAGGAATTATAGTTTGTGCAGGACCCCACGCAATCGGCCCCCGGCAAGGCAAGTACAGATTGGAGGCGATCAGTGGGTCCGCGACTGGGGGAGGGGTTTGAAGGATAGGGTAGGCCCATGGTATCCTTGTAGGGCAAGGAGGAGCAGCTTCAAACAATTAAAAAAAGAACTCACCTGGGCCCGGAACTTTGCTGCCGCCAGCTTTCGCTAGTGAGCCACAGTTGGGCCCTCGGTTAAAATGGCGTGCGTGTCCCGATGACATCATCAGAACACGACACTACCATCTTCATTCGGCACGCACTCCTCTGTGGCAGGTGGCCATCCTATGCCTGAATACAAGCAAGTACAAATGGTAGATCGCTGCTGTCTGGTAGGTTCGCCCCTTCTACCGAGTTACACTTCTTGCTGTATTTTTCATCCTGTTGGTATCCTAACGTTTCCTGTTTGTTAGCTCATCTTGTTCATTTTTAATGGTGTTCCTAGCTGATTCACAGTGTTATCCTGTTTCCATTTCATGCATGGACCTTTAGACAACCCATTCCTCAATACTGGGAAATAAGTTCTCTTTTAACATCATAAATGTTCTGTTTTGTGTAAACATCTGCTGCCATGTGATAGTTTCATCTTCCAGAACATAGCGATTGAAGTATTTCCATAATATTCCCATAGATAGTTTCATATTGATCAGAAGTTTCATATTGATCAGAATGTTTTAACAGAAAATCTTATTTTAAGAGGTAATGGAGTCAAATAAATAAAAGGAGAAATGTTTCATAAAAGTCCAGACTTTCAAAGAAATCTCAGTGTAGAGCCTGTGCTCCAGCTTCATTCTAATCAAGATTAACAACGCTAGTTTACAATATGGTGTTAAAAGGCTAATTAAATCCTGTGACTATTTAATTGTTTACGGACAATTTAATCTACATGCATTACTTAAATAATAATCAAGATATTTATGTCAGAATGAGATTAGAATTCATAAATGTCAAATAGCACCAATACCCAATGTTTCTATGGAATTATTAAATTAATATTTTTTGAAGGTTAATGGTGACCTATTTCTGCTGTAATAAATTTCTTGTGCCTTCTGCTTCACTCTGGCAATGTGAAAATTGTATTTGTACAAGAACTAATTGGACCTCAACATTCTTAATTAGTTATCTATTTGCTTTACTTCAGTTCTGTGAAGTCTGATAAATTTTGCTCAACCTTTGCTGTTGTGTATGTAATATGTGTGCTACTTTGAACCTATGGACAGGACTGCACTACTTGTTGGGCGTAGTGATACGCAGTACCACTCCTGGCCATAGGGGTATAAATAGTACTGTGGGTACTGATCTCCCCTCAGTTCCCGCCTGTGGGCATGAAGTAAAGACCTACGTATAGTCCCTACCTCCAACCAGTAAAGACCTGTTTTATTGTTACTGATTAAGTCTGAGTATTAATTACTTGAACAACTCACAGATTTAACACTGGCGACGAGTCTGATTCGGACCCTGCGGCAGTCACTCCACGGCAGCTTCGTCCACAGCCAGGACGTTGCAGAGAGGTTTCCACCCTCTCCACCCCACTGGAAGACATCCTGACCTCGGAGCCTCCATCGGCGACCGTCAGCTTCTTCTCCAGCTTGGTGGTGGGTAAGCCGTTGTCTGAGCCGGGCAGCGACGCGACAGGCAGTCGACCGCATTGGCCGCACGAACGGGGCTGGGGGAGCTGGAGGAATAGGGCGCGAGAGCCGCTTCGAGCGGGAGGCGTTTCAACGGAGCGATCGCATCTCCTGATAAGAGCCGAGAGCCGCTTCGCGATCCAGCGATCGCATCCGCTGATAAGGGCCGCACTCGGGCGATCGCGGCGAAGATAAGGGCCGCACTCGGGGGCTGAAGGGAGACGGCGTTGGGGGACGGGTGAAGACCGCCAAGCGCGGGAAAACCGCCATTTTGTGGGCGGAGGACGACGGCAAGAGCGGGAAGCCGCCATCTTGGATAGCAGTAAAAAAAAAAAAATCTGAGAAATTGCAAATCCACAATGCCTAAACACGGGAATATTAGTACCTTTGATAGTGACCTCGAAGATTGGGCCATATATGTTGAAAGAGTAAAAAATTATTGTAAGGCCAATAAAATTCGTGACCAAGATAAAGCTCTAACATTATTAAATTTAATGGGTGCGAAGACATACGGGCAATTGAAACACCTGTTATCACCAGATGAACCGGCGGATAAGACGTTCGATGAGATTGTTACTGTCCTGAAAGATCATCTAAACCCCACGCCGCTGATGCTAGCGGAACGATTTAAATTTTATGACAGAAGGCAGCTACAGCATGAAAGCAATGCTGATTATTTGCTGGAATTGCGTAAATTAGCGAAATATTGCCAGTTTGGAACGGGACTGACAGAGGCACTTCGAGACAAATTTGTGTGTGGTTTATTTAAACAGGATACACAAAAGCGACTGCTCGAGGAGAATGAGCTGACGCTTGAGAAGGCGGTCACTATGGCAGCAGCACACGAAGCCGCAGCGAGAGGCACGGCAGTAATGCAGCTACGGTCACCGGAGCTCAGTGCACACAAATTGGGTGTGAGTTCTGGCAAATGTTATCGTTGTGGAAAGACAACGCATGATCAGAACCAGTGTTGGTTTAAAAACCAAGAATGTAGAACTTGTGGTAGGCTTGGACATATAGCTAGAGTATGCAGGTCAGGGAAGAAGACCAGCAACAAGAAGTCACCGCAAGGAAAATACGCAAAGGTACACAAGGTGACCGAACAGGAGTCCGATTCAGACGCTAGCAGTAATGAACTGGCTAGCTTAAGCTGTAATGAACTGGCTAGCTTAAGAGTACTCAACGCTGGTAAGGGTGCAGACCTCCAGACAATTTGGGTCACTCTTCAGATAGAAGGAGTCCAAGTAAAACTGGAATTGGACACTGGATCGGCATTGACGGTCATAAATAAGAAAGATTACGGAAAGTTATTCCAACATATTCCCCTACAGGATACGGGGATTATATTGAAAACATACACGGGGCAAAGAGTGTACCCCATCGGGAAAATAGAGGTTGCAGTGGTCCACAAGGGCGAAGACAGTCAAATAATGGACTTATATGTGATATCTGAAGGAGGTTCTCCACTACTAGGACGGGAGTGGATTAGGAAAATGAATATGGACTGGCATTTCCTACAAACAATAACGAGTGAGAACTCGGTGAAGATAGTCGGCCCAGACTCTGGAACGGATGATGGTAAGCCCAACTCAGGTGCAAAAGACAAAGTTTCAGCACAGAATTCCACTGAGCAACAACAACATAGTTTAACTGTGGATTCTGAGTCTGGCAAGTCTACTGATGTGCACATTTCTGAGGGACACCGGGCTCGAACTCAACTCCATTTCAAACTACAACAGCAATTAGAACAAATGCTTCGCCGTTGTGAGCAAGAGTTGAATGCAACGAAAGAGTTCTTTGATATAGAGTTGGAGAATCTGGAAAGACAACAGAAGCAGCTGATGGAGAAAATGGAGCAGGAGCACACAAAACGTCTGATGTCAGAGGAGTTAACGGTCAGCCAACTCTTGCATATGCTGAAGGACAGGACTCTGAAATGGGAAAAACTTGAACACGAACTTCAATATTCAAACGAAAGGGGTTCGGAGCTCTCAAAGGTTATTGGAAGAGCTGAGGTGGCAACACAGACTGAGATGACTGCAACAGAGCAGCCCTTGGATGCCAAAAGTACGCTGACTCACGTCAACGTAGAACAACAGACCGCTGAAACAGCTGCTCCGGTAGAGGGATTGAATAGTCCGATCAATCAATCTCCAAAAGAAGTTGAAGTAGTAAAATCTCAAATGAGGTCATTAGTAAACGACTTGCTGAAAGCCCAGAAAAAGCTGGATGAAGAGGTACGCATGAAGAAGTCTCTTCAGGAAAGATGTCTGGACTTGGAACAAAAGCTGGCTAACGCCCAGCTGGGTATGGAGGAAATAGAAGACCCTCTCGCTGGCCTAGATCAGGACGACACCGAATATTACTATGTCCTGTCCTGCCCAACTTGTAACTTCGACTCCCACCATACAGAAATCATGGAGGAGCACCGAAAGTCTACGGAACATCGGGAGAAGGTGGCTCTACTATGGAAAAAGGAGGGAGAGAAGGAGGAACTGCGCATGCAGCTGGCAGCTGACAGTGGAGCCCAGAGAGTCTCCAAGAAGCAGAAAAGGAAAAGTCGAAACAGAAGATGACCCATCTGAACCATTATTACCTCTACCAGATCACACAGGTGGTCCCTCCGAACGGAGCCAATTCAGTTCGGAAGTTCAAACTGTTAAATCCATGGAAGGACTATTGAATGAGTCACTCCAGCAACGTGAACCGACTCCACCACAGAGATTGAATCTGTGAACTGTTTTCTGCAGAGACTGACTCTGTGATCTGTTTTGACATGAAGTTATCTATGTATCTATGTTATTCTGTTATGTAAACCTGAAGTTATATATGTATATATGTTATTACGTTATGTTAAATGGGGAGATGACTGTAAAGCTAGGAAGGGAGGAATGTTGTGTATGTAATATGTGTGCTACTTTGAACCTATGGACAGGACTGCACTACTTGTTGGGCGTAGTGATACGCAGTACCACTCCTGGCCATAGGGGTATAAATAGTACTGTGGGTACTGATCTCCCCTCAGTTCCCGCCTGTGGGCATGAAGTAAAGACCTACGTATAGTCCCTACCTCCAACCAGTAAAGACCTGTTTTATTGTTACTGATTAAGTCTGAGTATTAATTACTTGAACAACTCACAGATTTAACATTTGCGAATACAGATGCTTTTGACTGCTTGGATTTTCCTCCACTAACCCACCCCAAATCACGGTAGCAGTAGAAAGGGCAGAAAAATGGAATATTGTGGCCAACACCGCCTCCTATTATTCATTCCTGGGATGTGGGCGTCATTGTCAAGGCCAGCATTTAATGCCCATCCCTAATTGGTGGTGGTGAGCCGCCTTCTTGAACCGCTGCAGTCCTCGTGGTGAAGGTACTCCCACAGTGCTGTTAGGTAGGGAGTTCCAGGATTTTGACCCAGCGATGATGAAGAATCGGTGATATACTTCTAAGTCAGGATGATGAGTGACTTGGAGGGGAACTTGAAAGAGGTGGTGGTGTGCCCATGCGTCTGCTGCCCTTGTCCTTCTAGGTGGTAGAGGTCATGGGTTTGGGAGGTGCTGCCGAAGAAGCCTTGACGAGTTACTGCAATGCATCTTGTAGATGGTATACACTGCAGCCACGGTGCACTGGTGGTGGAGGGAGTGAATGTTTAAGGTGGTGGATGGGGTGCCAATCAAGCGGGCTGCTTTGTCCTGGAAGGTGTTGAGCTTCTTGAGTGTTGTTGGAGCTGCACTCATCCAGGCAAGTGGAGAGTATTCCATCACATTCCTGACTTGGGCCTTTTAGATGGTGGAGAGTCAGGAGGTGAGACACTCGCTGCAGAATGCCCAGCCTCTGACCTGCTCTTGTTGCCACAGTATTTATGTGGCTGATCCAGTTAAGTTTCTGGTCAATGGTAACTGCCCAGGATGTTGATGGTGGGGGATTCGGCAATAGTAATGCTATTGAATGTCAAGGGGCAGTGGTTAGACTCTCGCTTGTTGGAGATAGTCATTGCCTAACACTTGTATAGCACAAATGTTACCTGCCACTTATCAGCCCAAGCCTGAATGTCGTCCAGGTCTTGCTGCATGCGGGCACAGACTGCTTCATTATCTGAGGAGTTGCAAATGGAACTGAACACTGCAATCATCAGCGAACATCTCCACTTCTGACCTTATGATGGAGGGTGGGTCATTGATGAAGCAGCTGAAAATGGTTGGGCCTAGGACACCGCCGTGAGGAATTCTTACAGCAATGTCCTGGGATTAAGATGATTGACCTCACTCTCCCTTCACCTCTGTAATTCAGCTCTTTTGTCCATGTTTGGACCAAGGCTGTAATGTGGTCTGGAGCCGAGTGGTCTTGGCGGAACCCAAACTGAGCATTGGTGAGAAGGTTATTGGTGAGTAAGTGCCGCTTGATAACACGGTCGATGACACGTTCCATCACTTTGCTGATGATTGAGAGTAGACCGATGGGGCGGTAATTGGCAGGATTGGATTTGTCCTGCTTTTTGTGGACAGGACATACCTGGGCAGTTTTCCACATTGTCGGGTGGATACCAGTGTTGTAGCTGTACTGGAACAGCTTGGCTAGAAGCACGGCTAGTTCTGGAGCACAAGTCTTCAACACAACAGCCAGGATGTTGTTGGGGCCCATAGACTTTGCTGTATCCAGTGCGCTCAGCCATTTCTTGATATCATGTGGAGTGAATTGAACTGACTGAAGACTGGCTTCTGTGATAGTGGGGACCTCAGGAAGAGGCCGATATGGATCATCCACTCGTCACTTCTGGCTGAAGATGGTTGCAAACACTTCAGTCTTGTCTTTTGCACTCACATGCTAGGCTCCGCCATCATTGAGGTTGGGGATATTCATGGAGCCTCCTCCTCCCCCCATTAGTTGTTCAATGGTCCACCACCATTCATGACTGGATGTTGCAGGACTGCAGAGTTTTGATCTGTTCCATTGATTGTGGGATTGTTTAGCTCTGTCTAGAGCATGCTGCTTCCGCTGTTTAGCATGCATGTTGTCCTGTGTTGCAGCTTCCCCAGGTTGGCACCTCATTTTTAGGTACGCTTGGTGCTGCTCCTGGCATGCTCTTCTGCACTCTTCATTGAATCAGGGATGGTCCCCTGGCTGGATGGTAATGGTAGAGTAAGGGATATGCCAGGCCGTGAGGTAATACAATTCTGCTGCTGCTGATGGCCCACAGCGCCTCATGGATGCCCAGTTTTGAGCTGCTAGATCTGTTTTGAATCTATCCCATTTAGCACGGTGGTAGAGCCACACAACACGATGGAGGGTGTCCTCAATGTGAAGACGGGACTTCATTTCCACAATGACTGTACGGTGGTCACTGCTACCAATGCTGTCATGGACAGATGCATCTGCGACAGGTAGATTGGTGAGGACGAGGTCAAGTAAGTTTTTCCCTTGTGTTGGTTCTCTCACCACCTGTCACAGGCCCAGTCTGGCAGCTATATCCTTCAGGACTCGGCCAGCTCAGTCAGTAGTGGTGCTACCGAGCCACTCTTGGTGATGGACATTGAAGTCCCCCACCCAGAGTACATTCTGTGCCCTTACTACCCTCAGTGCTTCTTCCAAGTGGTGTTCAACATGGAGGAGTACTCATTCATCAGCTGATGGAGGTTGTAATCAGCAGAAGGTTTCCTTGCTCATGCTTGACCTGAAGCCATAAGACTTCATGGGATCCAGTTAATGTTGAGGACTCCCAGGGCCACTCCCTCCCAACTGTATACCACTGTGCCACCACCCCTGGTGGGTCTGTCCTATCGGTGGGACAGGACATACCCAGGAATGGTGATGGAGGAATCTGGGATGTTGGCTGAAAGGTATGATTCTGTGAGTATGACTATGTCAGGCTGTTGCTTGACTAGTCTGTGGGACAACTCTCCCAATTTTGGCACAAGTCCCCAGATGTTAGTGAGGAGGACTTTGCAGGGTCGACTGGGCTGGGTGTGCCGTTGTCGTGTTTGAACCTAAGTCGATGCCGAGTGGTCCATCGGGTTTTATTCTTATTGTTTCTCGTAGCAATTTGTTACAACGGAGTGGCTTGCTAGGCCATTTCAGAGGGCAGTAAAGAGTCAACCACATTGTTGTGGGTCTGGAGTCACATATAGGCCAGACCAGGTAAGGACGGCAGATTTCCTTCCCTAAAGGACATTAGTGAACCAGATGGGTTTTTACGACAATTTCATGGTCACCATTACTGATACTAGCTTTTTATTCCAGATTTGTTTAATTAACTGAATTTAAATTCCCTGTGGTCGGTCATTAGTCCAGGCCTCTAGATTACTAGTCCAGTAACATAACCACTATGCTACTGTTCCCATGCCTGAACCTGGACTCTTTGTCCCCCAGCTAAGACACAAGTGGTCACCCTAACCTTGCCTAACATTCATAATTTACAGCAGGAAGCAGGGTCAAATAAGCCATGCTATTTCCCTTTCTTCTGCTGCTGTTTCCACTGAGCCCAGGGCTCACCAGGAGAGGGGCAGTGGTAATCCCCAGGACATTGCCAGTCAGCCCCCTTTACAAGGACGGCAGCCTCTTAGTGGGCACCTTTCCTGCCGATTAGGCTGCATTCCCTTATCTTTTTAGACCTCACATAAAAACTGCCAATCCTTGCCCCCCTCCAAGTCCCCCATAGCTTTAAAGCTCTTCTGGCCTCTTCAAATTATCCCACCTCAATGGGGTAGTTTTGCTGGTTAAAGAAGGGATTAACACAATTGTAAGGAAGGATATTAGCTCTGATGATGTGGAATCTGTATGGGTAGAACTGAGAAATACCAAGGGGCAGAAAAAGTTAGTGGGAATGGTATATAGACCTCCAAACAGTAATGCGGAGGTTGGGGATGGCATTAAAAGGGAAATTAGAGAAGCGTGCAATAAGGGCACAGCATTCATCATGGGTGACTTTAATCTACATATAGATTGGGCTAACCAAATTAGTAACAATACTGTGGAGGAGGAATTCCAGGAGTGTTTATGGGATGGTTTCCTGGACCAATATGTCAAGGAACCAACCAGAGATCAGGCCATCTTAGACTGAGTATTATGTAACGAGAAAGGATTAATTAGCAATCTTGTTGTATGAGGCCCCTTGGGTCGGAGCGATCATAACATGATCGAATTCTTTATTAAGATGGAGAATGAAGTGGTTGATTCCGAGTCTAGGGTCCTGAATTGAAATAAAGGAAACTACGATGGTCTGAGGTGTGAGTTGGATAGGATTGATTGGGGAATGTCACTCAAAGGGTTGACGGTGGATAGGCAATGGCAAACATTCAAAGACCGCATGGATGAACTACACAATTTGTTCATCCCAGTTTGGCATGAAAATAAAACAAAAAAGGTGACTCAACCGTGGCTAACAAGGGAAATTAGGGATAGCATAAGATCCAAGGAGGACATATAAATTGGCCAGAAAAAGCAGTAAACCTGAGGATTGGAAGCAGTTTAGGATTCAGCAAAGGAGGACAAAGGGATTAGTTAATAAAGGGAAAATAGAATATGAGAGTAAGCTTGCAGGGAACATAAAAACTGACTGTAAAAGCTTTTATAGATATGTGAAGAGAAAAAGATTGGTGAAGTCAAGCGTAGGTCCCTTGCAGTCAGAATCAGGGGAATTTATAATGGGGAACAAAGAAATGACTGACCAATTAAATACATATTTTGGTTCTGTCTTCACAAAGGAGGACACAAATAACCTCCCAGAGATGTCGGGGAACAGAGGGTCTGATGAAAGGGAGGAACTGAAAAAAATCAGTATTTGTAGGGAAATGGTATAAGGGAAATTGATGGGATTGAAGGCCGATAAATCCCCAGGGCCTGATAATCTACATCCTAGGGTACTTAAGGAAGTGGCCCTAGAAATAGTAGATGGTTTGCTGATCATCTTCCAACATTCGATGGAATCTGGAACAGTACCCATGGATTGGAGGGTAGCTAATGTTACCCCACTATTTAAAAAAGGTGGTAGAGAGAAAACGGGGAATTACAGACAGGTAAGCCTGACATCGGCATTGGGGAAAATGCTAGAGTCCATTATAAAAGATGTAATAGCAGAGCACTTGGAAAACAGTGACAGGATCGGACAAAGTCAACACGGATTTACAAAAGGTAAATCATGCTTGACTAATCTACTGGAATTTTTTGAGGATGTAACTAGTAAAATAGATAAGGGAGAACCAGTGGATGTGGTGTATTTGGACTTTCAGAAGGCTTTCGATAAGGTCCCGCATAAGAGATTAGCGTGTAAAGTTAAGGCACATGGGATTGGGGGCAAGGTATTGACTTGGATAGAGAACTGGTTGGCAGACAGAAAGCAAAGAGTTGGAATAAACGGGTCTTTTTCCGAGTGGCAGGCAGGGACTAGTGGGGTACCGCAGGGATCGGTCCTTGGACCCCAGCTATTCACAATATATATTAATGATCTAGACAAGGGAACTAGATGTAATATCTCCAAATTTGCAGACGACACAAAGCTGGGAGGCGTGTGTGCTGTGAGGAGGATGACGAGAAACTCCAGGATGATTTGGACAGGTTGGGTGATTGGGCAGAAGCATGGCAGATGCAATATAAAGTGGATAAATGTGAGGTCGTCCACTTTGGTGGCAAAAACAGGAAGGCAGATTATTATCTGAATGGCAATAGATTGGGAGAAGGGGAAGTGCAACGAAACCTGTGTGTCCTTGTGCACCGGTCACTGAAGGTAAGCATGCAGGTGCAGCAGGCGGTTAAGAAGGCAAATGGTATGTTGGCCTTCATAGCGAGAGGGTTCGAGTACAAGAACAAGGATGTCTTGCTGCAGTTGTACAGGGCCTTGGTGAGACCACACCTTGAGTATTGTGTGCAGTTTTGGTCACCTTATCTGAGGAAGGATGTTCTTGCCATGGAGGGAGTGCAGCGAAGATTCACCAGACTGATACCTGGGATGGCAGGAATGACGTATGAAGAGAGATTGGGTCGATTGGGCTTGTACTCGCTGGAGTTTAGAAGAATGAGAGGGGATCTCATTGAAACTTATAAAATTCTGACAGGACTGGACAGACTAGATGCAGGAAGGATGTTCCCGATGGTCAGGGAGTCAAGAACCAGGGGTCACAGTCTAAGGATAAGGGGTAGGCCATTTAGGACAGAAATGAGAAGGAATTTCTTCACCCAGAGAGTGGTGAACCTGTGGAATTCTCTACCACAGAAGGCAGTAGAGGCCAATTCATTAAATATATTCAAGAAGGAGTTGGATATATTTCTTAAGGCTAAAGGGATCAAGGGGTATGGGGAGAAAGCAGGGACCGGGTACTGAATTTGGATGATCAGCCACGATCGCATTGAATGGCGGAGCAGGCTTGAGGGGCCGAATGGCCTACTCCTGCTCCTATCTTCTATGTTTCTATGTTTCTCTTTGAGTGACATTGCGGCAACACCGCTTGAACATTCCTCGCATTCGGTATTTGCAACCTACTGCTAGAAAATTCTCAAATTTTGACTTCATACTACAATGACATGAAAGGGTTAATGCTAGAATTTGAGACCCTTCAAGTAGGGCGAAGGAATACCAGATGGATTTCAATATGAAGAAATGTATGGCAATATATCCTAGAAAAGAAAACAGGACAGATTTTCCTCATTTGCACTTGGAGGGCAAATAATTGCTTTGAAAGCAGTGCATAGAAGAAAATTGGGCAGGAAAGATTGCATGCTTATAATGGGGCCTGTTCAGTTTTCTGTCCATTTAAATTACAGGATCGAAAATTGGATGCGTTCTAGTACAGGTGCGCAGTCCTCCCTGCCTGATATTCCTCTGCAAAAGAAGAAAATCTGCCTTAACATATTTACTTTATAAAGGAAAGTCCCATCAGCAAAGGGGGAAAAGGATTTACGTGTGATTATTCATCTTCCCCTGAAAGTATGCAGTCAATATGAATTTTTTGTCATGCATGGTGTTGGAATGCATCTAAGCAACATTTCACAGCAAGTCAGAACAATACTCCTATCTATAATTCAGTGGTGAATGCTACACGTGGAATACCACATACACTTTTGGACACTGTGCCTTCAAAGGAACATTCAATTGGATTCCATTACTTAGAGCTCCAGGGTTTGAAGGGAGACTCATAAATCTAACTGATCATAATCCAGATCTTTAAAATGATGAGAGGCATAGATACTATAGATGTAGCCAGACAATTTAACTTATGTTGAGAGTCAGAATTAGATGACACAAATACAAAATTAACCGACTTCAAGTGAGGCTGGAGGTTAGAAGATAATCCCACTCCTCCTACAAAGTAATGATATACATTTTAAGAAATGTGTACATGCACTTTAAAACTCCTAACACATTGGTAAATATTTATATCTGGTATTTTATCAGAGGTTTGCATTTTACATGCATTGTAAGAGGTTGCAAGTGATACTCAGAAATGTAAGGGTAGGTTTTCCTAGATCTGTGCCAGGCCACTGAATTGCCCGGGAGCATTGAATTGGCAAATTGGGCTGGTCAGAGTGCACGCCTGTAAAAACCCCCATTGGAAGGAAAATCAAATGGGTTCCTTTCCAGGGATGCATTCCGACCCACCAGTTTTTTTGATATTCACTGTGGCCAGGCGATTCAATGCACTTGGACGCAAGCCCAGGAACTTCTCCTTGTAGGTATTTAATAGGTTCCTATAAATAACGCCAGCAAACTAACTTACGTGTGTCAAACCTGCAAATTAAATTTGTTTGCATGAGGGTAGGAGTCACACTGTCTTAAGGACTGATGTAAAGTCGCAGCTCTTTTGAGGATATAGTTCCATTTAGTAACAAGAAGATAACAGAAGAAGGTCAACTATGCTCGAGATAATTTTGTATTGCATTAAACATTCCCTTGGGTCCAACTAATTCTGGAAAATGCACCAGCCTCTCGCTATGGCACCTATAGGTGTCAAGCTGTCTTAACTGAGATTACTGTCTTCCATGGTCTAATCTTTAGCAGGAAATGAACTACAGCTGGTAGCGCTATATCTGGCTATCTATATCTAGCTGTGCTGTGTTCCAACTCTTTAAATGCTTAGCAACTGTAGTAGTTGTTTTTCTCAATTATCCACAGTTTGTAAGAGTGATATTGCCGTTGACAGCTTTCAAACATTTTGGGCTGGATGACTGGCTTTGTAATCTCCAGCAGATAGAAACATTTTTAAAATAAACTTATATTGTGGAAAATACAGCAATTGTACATGGCTATATTGCAGGAAGATTAAAACCAAAGCTTTCATCTACCATCATTAGAATATATAAAAGTATGGTTTCCACCCCAAAAAGGCCTCATTCCTCCCTCAATAGTATTCTGTACAGCACTTTACACATTTTCCATTAAAGGATGTGTGTTTTCTCTTAAGTGTATCTTTTCTACTGTTGCTATTGTTCTTATATACCCCAGCATTGTTCTGCAACTTATTTACGGGTGTGATTTTCTCAAAGCACACTAAAATATGCAGGCCCTTTCAAGTGCATGCATGCTGGGAATTTATCCTGGTAGAGGGAAATAAAAAAAACAATTTCCGAAGTGCATGTGCAAGGAAGCTTGTAAAATCAAGTTAGGCATTTTCATCCAGCAAACAGTTTTACAAATCCCCCCTCCTGATGTGTCAACAATCGGTCTGTAGCACAGTTCAGATTTTCTTCAAGCAAGTCTTTATTTTGGTCCTCAAGTTGACACTCCAAAGCAATAAAAAAGATAAAGATAGGGGCCAATTTCCATAGGAATGGGAGTCCAGCTGCCACCCGTATTAAAATCATGCATACCATACACTACTAACTTTGATTAACGTAAGCACGCAGTACCAATATCAGTATCAGTATTCGTAACAGAAACACCAGACTTCATTTTTGCAAAATTCTTTGGAATGATCAGATTCTCAGTAAAAAAATGCAGTTGTTAAAATTATCTCAAATAATTCACTTTAGTGATGGTTACCTTATGAAGTGTCATTTACCTGCTATTAGAAGAACTAAGACCTACACTTACGTACATTTGCATTATTTGGAAGTGAATTCTGGCAGCTGCAATAGAGTAAGAATTAAAAGAATGTAGAGTATTACAAAAAGTTTTATCATACCTCACTGTTACTGGTTGTCAATAAGATTATTAACTTGTTTAGTAACATACAGTGTGGTGTTTTGTATAATGTAAACCTTAGCTAACTTGGAAGCTGTAATTTCAATATGTTAAAATGAGACCAAAGGAACGGGCATAAAACAAACACGACAATAGAAATCATTTAAAAAAGGAACATTTCCCATTATTTAATATTTTAACTAAATGCTTTAAACAGATAAATTAAGTGTTAACATAAGATACACTTTCCAAGATAAAGCATTCTGATTACCTAGTAAAACCTGGTAAAAAAAAAAAAAATTATTGGTGCACTAAAGCAGAAATCATTATATATATATATATATATATATATGAGAGAGAGAGAGAGAGAGAGAGAGATCAAAAGTAATTAGGCAAGTCATCAGTAGGGAAAATGACAGGAACAATGGTATTTTGATGATATTTTATGTCATTATTATGTGCATCATGTTGCTGGCTTTCCCATACTACTGTATATAGAAGTCACTTGCTTGGTGCATTAGTGATTCTCTGCTTCAGTTGATAAGAGTTGTTAGCTTCTACCTAACTTTGCAATCTCATTGAAAATGTCTAGGCAAACAGATTCTTAACAGCCTCAGCATCCTGGTAAAGAATGAGATGATGGCAGGGCAATCATGTCTCCTCCCTGGAACTTCCCTGCATTATGAGCTTGTCACCAAGGTACAATACGATATAATGAATTGGTTGCAAAGACTGGGATGAGGTTTTCCATTGCTGAGATATCCTAGTCATTCAGAAGTTAAAGTTGATATCCAATCGTATGTTAGGAAAAGTGTTGCTGTGTAGCATGAAAAGTGCAAAAAGCTGGAAAAAAGCATAGCTACACGAAACTACCTGAAGCACTGTTAACTGTTATGATTCCTTGGTGTTTACTGACATTTATTGTATGAAGAACAAAGAGACCTAAAACTCACTTTGCATGCAATGATTTTCTAATAATTTTGTTGAAATATTTAAAAGGTAACCATCTCTGTTGAAATGTTATTTATGTTCATTAAATGCTTAACCCACCAAGACTGCTCTGAAACTAGTAACATAAGAGGCACATGCAATCAGTTTGGCATTAGCCACTTGATGAATTCCTCATCTTCCATGTGAGAACGAGTTACCTTCCACACTGTTCCTTTTCTGAAGATTTGCTTAAGTTTGGGAAATTTTAAAAGCTGTTTAAGAGGAAGCTTGCTGGCAGCACTGAATGATACCTAATTGTGAGCTCATGGTAAATTAACATTTAAGGTCTCATCAGGTTACATTTTTTTGTAAAGTTTTTTTTGGACAGTGGAGTATATTTAGCTCATTCATGAACCATGCATCTATGCAACACTACTTCACTGGAAGGCAATTTGAAGATGATATTAAGCTTAGTTGGACAAACCTAATTTTAGTTTTGAGGACAAAACTCTTCAAGAAAAGGACTTTTTCATGACGAGGTATTTTATTAAAAGTAATAGGCCAGATATGGCTGCCATGTGCTGATACAGTTGAATTTTGAGAGACACTTAATTAGTTTGCCAAGAAATGTTATGCTTGGCTCAGGATTATTTATAGATCGGAATTTTAACATAGCGATGATAGCTAATTTGCAAAACGTTGCACCTATTTAATTATTTACTCAGCAATTTAATGTAATCAAAAAGTAACGGTAAACAAGTAATAGGAGGCCTGTGCTTTACACATTAATGATTACACGCCTGAAGTATGCAGCTGTCTCCAGGTGTAATTTGGCAACATGTTGACCTTTCTTTTTTTAAATTGTATTTTCAAGAAAATACATTCACAAATATATTTTCTAAAGTCATTGTACATATGATTACATAGCATTTGAGAGAGGAGTACAATGATGTATTAGTATCTTGGCATGTGTGTGCTTTTGCTGAGAGTGATGAGGGTTTAAGTGTTGAAGTAATTTGTGGTCCTATTGATTAGCATCACTTTCCTAGTATGTCTATGGCAGAATCGCTGTTCTTTCAATTAACAAGAGTTCTTAAAATTCCATTATACTTCGATCAAGGATTTATATAGTTCCCTCCTTTCCAAGTCTGCTTGGATACATCTTTACTTAGAGTTAACTGTAAACACAAATATATTATTTTCAATTGAAAATGTGGGAAGATTTCATGAATGAGAGGTAAAAAACAATTCCTGAAAATGATGTCAACTAATAGATATGACTATATCCTCAAAATATTTAATTACTTTCTTGAACCAAAAGTTAAATGTGATTGGTTGAAAACTAGTCACAGTTTTCATAAGAACATAAGAAATAGGAGCAGGAGTAGGGCCATTTGGCCCTTCGAGCCTGCTCCGCCATTCAATAAGATCATGGCTGATCTTCTACCTCATCTCCACTTTCCTGCACTATCCCCATATCCCTTGATTCATTTTTACCTAGTAACTGCCATTCCTAAGTGAGTGTTCTGTATTTGTCTTTTATTCACTAATGTTCTAGCCTCTCCTCTTCTGAAGATGTTGACTCCATGTGGAAATGTGTCCCCTAAGGCTCTCACTCAAATGGCCATTATTTATGTGTGAGCTTTAACTGTGAGTATTGGAAGACTATTAAACATGGGGCACCACGGCTGAGCCTGCTCCTAGCCTCATTCAATCTCCACACGTTTGGACTTCCAGCAAGCATTGCCAACAATCAAGAGCTGGATCCCTGGCCGATTTTCCACATCCTATTCCAGGAACACTGAGCCCAATTGTAATGCCCTTATCGCCATGCCAGCTGAAATTAGTTAAATTAGCAGAGACCAAGGATTGGCCCTGGGACATTCCTGGTCTGGATGGAACAGCTACTCTCTGGATGAACTTGCTGAGCCACTGGGGCAGCAGCCAGTATTATTAATTAATGTCACAATATATAACATATTCCCTCTGCAGTGCTCATGAAATGGATATTGATATATCCAATTTATGTAGATTTACTTATTGAAGTAGAAAATAAGCAAATATAGTTCTGTAGTAACCATTTTTTCTTTTAAGAAACCGAAACAAAGGACCAAGACAGGACACCAACATTTCAACAGTAAAAGAGATAAATCAGGAACTAGTAGGTAGATGAGACCAAGCTTCGATTTTGTTGGAAGGAACTAGCTAACTGTTTTCTTCTGTTTAAAGCTGAAATATAATTTACAATATCCCTTTTTTAAAAGCAAACTTTTAAAATGGTTATGGTGAATGTCTTTTTCTGTTAATCTTTTGAATATTAACTTAACAACCGAGTTCTGGTGAGATAATTGCAGGAAAGGGTGAGGAGGAGTTTCTGAACCCAGCAGGATGAGGTTGGTGAATAAACAGTCACAATACAAATACGTTTGTTGAAGCAGTCTGTGTAATTGGCTGTACTAAGAAGATAATTCAGCTCTTACACCACTGAACACTGAATTCCCCCATTGATGATGTTATCAGAATTTACTGTTAGTCAAAACCCTAATACAAATAGATCAAAACTAAGGTATGTGTTTAAGAACAAAAAGGATACTCATGTTGAAAAGCAGAAAGGTTGCCTCAGTTCCTCCTTCAAGACTTCTCTTTTGAATATTTTGGTAAAAAAGTACAATTTGTGTGCAGGAAACACCTGGTTATATACAAAGGCTGATGACAGATCCAGGGATATTCTAGTTTCCCAAGCCAGGCATATTTCAGTTTCCAGTTCATACACTGTGATAAGTGAAACAAGCACTAAAATTGCAATCGTAAAATTCACTCAGATGACAGGAGTAGCTTTAATATTAATCAATTACTTAATTTTTACTTTTGTTAATGAAAAATGAAGCTGATTGTAACTATTTTTCATTTTTCAAAATTTTAAAAATATTTTTCCTTATCTGCAACAAAATCCGAACCGCAAGAAAAGTACAAACCTACCTGATGGTCGCGGAGGTTCGTAGACTCGTGCTCCTGGGCCTCTGCACGTGCCCCTTTGAAAAGGCCCATGTATCCCGGGGCGCAGGCGGTTCGCAAGCACCCTGGGATCACGTGGGCCAGGCCAACCAATCAAAAATGGGGATCCCCATTATGCTAATAGGATATCATTTACATACGGAATCCCCATAAGCATGAATAGGAATCACATAAAAAATACAATTACATACCAGTTAAATAAAAAAGAATCATTACATGTTCAAATTTAATTAAAATACAATTAATTTAAACATTTTAAAGGGGCTAAAAATAACCTATAACTAATTTTAAAGTTTTTTTTAATGTATAAATAATTTCTTTTTAAATTATTTTAAGATTTATTTAAACTCTTATGCTGGTAAAAGAAGGCCCTACAGCAGGCGTAAGAGTTTCACAGGCATTCGCTGGGTAGGAGTTGGGCAAATCTCCGCCAGCGAGTGTCCATTTCTCAGGGACGCGGTTAATCGGTCAAGCTGAAACTTGACAGATCGTTAGTTCCGGGTTTTCGCGAATGTGCAGAGCATGCGGAAACCCGGAACTTGCAGAACTTGCGGGGCACTTACGGCAGCGTATGCAGTCATAGACCCTGGAAAATCCGGCCATTTTGGGAGGGTGGATTTTAACCCCTCAGTGTGGAAGGTGGGGGAGGGGGAGGCCGGTGGGGGGATAAAAATTTAAAATTTTTAAAGCCTGTCTCCAACCCACCCACATCTGTTTGAACGGAGGCGGATTGGGAGGAGTGTGTGTGCCTTCAATTGAACTTGACCTTTACCTTTAACGCGGGCCGTGAGAAACCCGGCAGCTGAAGGCAGAAGTGAAGTGTCGAATCTATCAGGTAAATGCCTTTGCAGTACTGCTTTTGGGCCAGGAGTGCTTCCCCTCGGCCCACCAAGCTTACGTCAATGCAATGGGACCCATGTTCAGCAGACACCACCCCTCATAGATGTCCTAATCCCCCATCACCGCCCTACACAATGAACCAGCGTTACCGCATTGCTATCCAGTGACTTCTGCTGAAAAGTGGGTCATGAGAAGATTGAGTGAGAACACGCATCTTTACACATGAAAAATGGTCACTTGGGCGAGGCACATCCAGCACCCGTGGAACTGTACCCCAGCACCCGTGGAACTGGACCCAGCACCCGTGGAACTGTATCCCAGCGCCCGTGGAACTGTACCCAGCGCCCGTGGAACTGTACCCCAGCACCCGTGGAACTGTACCCCAGCACCCGTGGAACTGTACCCCAGCACCCGTGGAACTGTACCCAGCGCCCGTGGAACTGTACCCAGCGCCCGTGGAACTGTACCCAGCGCCCGTGGAACTGTACCCCAGCACCCGTGGAACTGTACCCCAGCACCCGTGGAACTGTACCCCAGCACCCGTGGAACTGTACCCCAGCACCCGTGGAACTGTACCCAGCACCCGTGGAACTGTACCCAGCACCCGTGGAACTGTACCCCAGCACCCGTGGAACTGTACCCAGCACCCGTGGAACTGTACCCAGCGCCCGTGGAACTGTACCCAGCGCCCGTGGAACTGTACCCAGCGCCCGTGGAACTGTATCCCAGCACCCGTGGAACTGCATCCCAGCGCCCGTGGAACTGAATCCCAGCACCCGTGGAACTGTCAACACCTTCCTGATAGGACAGGGAAAATTGGAAAAGAAATTTACTTTGTTTGAAACTAAAAACTGTTTCAAGCACTTCGAACATTCCCACATCCTGTGCAAGTAGTGGAAAGTAATCTCCGCTCTCAGTCCATGAAGTACAACATCCCTCGGGGTATTTAATCTGAGGCATGTGGAGGTCTCACATCAAACAGTTGGGCGAGACCAGACAAATCAATTATATTTCTGCAAAACATTCACTGATACAAATTATAATACCCAATGTCGTCATTAATTATGTCTTAAATGGCCAACAGCTGGAATTCCAATTGCCTATCTAGATATTAATGAGATTTAGCCACCAGTCTGAAAGCTGGAATCCTTACACGAACAATAGATTACATTGCAAACTGATGACCTGTGACACTTACAGATGGAGATGTTTGTCGGCACATGTACTCACCTGAGAGATGCCAACAATTGTAACAAATCCTTTACATGCTAGTTCCAAAATCATATAATTGACTCTGTCAGCCAGTTGTTAAAGCTTAGCAGCTAGTTAATACTTTGCAGAGAAATATGCATGTTTGCAACGTCAGTGTATTTTGGAACGTATTCCATGTTGGAAAATATTGTAATGGCCCACACAATTATCCTGATTACAACAGATGACTGTCATTTCTTGAATTATCACTTTGAAGTGCTAATGACATTTCTGCTACCCATTTATTTAAGCTCTTTATTTCAGTTCACACTGGGCGCAAACTAAAGCACTAAACTGATATAACTTTAGCTCAGGGTAATCATTACTTTTTAAACATTTTACAGAACACAGAATCAGTGATTTAACGTGAAATTCAACATTTTATGCACTATTCTCACTAAAAACCATTGAAAAAGTTAAGCCTTGTTGAAAGAGGTGTAACTGAGTTTTTAATGGCATACTAAGTCATAATTACTGCTGAGCAACCTCTCTGGCCCTGAAAAACTAATTTTGTAAGTGTGTAGTGTTAGCCCCTCCATTCCATGATAAAAATTCCATAGATTTCTAAAATAATAAAAATTAATTTGTTTTTAAATTTGTTTATGATATTCCAGCTTCTGCCTTTATCGAATGTGTATGTTCCAATCTTCATTTCACTTTCTGTAAAATGATTAAAAAGTAATGATAATCAGTGCTTTTTACTTCCTAATTTGCTATCTGTGAGAATTCTTCGATCTGATTGACTGAAATTGACGCCACAGAGCCCACTAAATCTTAGTGGGGAGCTTTCTTTGAGGTCAGCGGCAAGCGATGTCCTTTTGGCGCTGACAGCATTGTGTTCAGTCCCATAATATCCCAGTTCTTCCAGTCAGATAATGCATTACAATGACTTCATAAGCCCCCCAGCCAGAATAACACATTTTGCTAAGCCCCCAACATCCTACTGGTTCATCAGCCACAGCCAGATTGTGTTACAGTCCTGTATTATCTAGGCAATAATTCGAGGAGATAGTTAACCACATACTAATGGCATCAAGTACAATGTACACCAGGGAATGATTCTGTGATGCCACACTGCTGTACAACAAAAAAGATTTTCTGTATCAAACACTCAAAACATTAATTTAATTTAAAAAATCAAATTCCATGTTAGAAACATAGGAACAGAAGTAGGTCATCCAGCCCTTCTGATCTGCCATTCAATTAGATCACGGCTGATCTGTACCGTAACTCCATTTACCCACCTTTGTTCCATATCCAACAAAAATCTATTGCTCTCAGTCTTGACAATTTCAATTGAACCAGCATCCACAGCATTTTGGGGGAGCGAGTTCCAGATTTCCACTACCCATTGTGTGAAAAGGTGCTTCCCTATTTCACTCCTAAATGGCCTCGCTCTAATTTTAATATTATTCCCTCTTGTTCTGGATTCCCCACCAGAGGAAATAGTTTCTCTGTATCTACCCTATCAAACCCTTTTATCATTTTAAATACCATGATTAGATCACCCCTCAACCTTTTAAACCCAAGAGAATACAAGCCAAATGTAAGTAACCGATCCTCATAATTTAACCTTTTAAACCCTGGTATTATTCAGGTGAATCTGCGCTGTAACCCTTCCAAGGCCAACATATCGTTCCTAGCTTTATGATTTGTGTGCATAAACATCAAAATCCCTTTGCTCCTCCACAGCTCCGAGTCTCTCATCATTAAGAAAATATTCTGATTTGTCTTTCTCAGTTCCAAAGTGGATGACCTCATACTTTCCCACATTGAACTCTGTCTGTGTAGTTTTGCCCATTCATTTAATCTATGTTCCTTTGCAACTTCCTCCTCCCATCCACACAAATTACTGTGTCTACTAACTTAGTGTCATCCACAAACTTGGATACACAACTCTCTGTTCCTTCATACAACTCATTAGTGTATATGGGTGAAAAGCTAAGGCCCCAGTGGACCACAGATCCATGGGGAGCACCAGTAATCACATCCTGCCAATCAGAGAATAAACTTTCATCCCTATTTTCTGTCTCTTACCTCCCAGTCAATTATCTACACATATCACAAGGCTACTTCCAATTCTATGCGCTCTCATTTTTGTTAATAATCTCTTGTGTGGAACCTTATCAAAAGCCTTCTGGGAGTCTGTATATGCAATATCTTTCGACACTCCACCATGCTAGTTACCTCTTCAAAAAATTCAGCTAGATTAGTCAGGCATGACCTACCCTTTGCAAACCCATTCAGCAATTGATATCTGTCCCATGCTCAGTCACTCTGTTTCTAATGATAGATTCCAGTAACTTCCCAACAATTGATGTTAAACTGACAGGTCTGTAGTTACCTGGTTTATCTCTTCCTCACTTCTTAAATAATGGAGTGACATTTCCAATTTTGCAATCCAAAGACACAATTCCTGCATCTAGTGAGCTTTGGAATATTGTGACTAATGCATCTGCAACTTTCTCACCTAGTTCTTTTAATATTCTGAAGTGGAAACCATCAGATCCCGGAGATTTGGCTATCTTAAGTGTCATTATTTTCACCCTTACCATTTTTTAAAACTTATATTACATCCACTAAGTTCCTCCCTTTGAATTAGTTTCAGGTTGCCTTGTACCACTGGTATTTTGTCCTCTTCCTCCACTGTGAAAATAGATACAAATTACTCATTTAAAAAGTCTGCCAATGTCTTATTACCCATTATAGTCTCTCCTGCATCCATCATTAACGGGCCCACATTACCCTTTAACACTCTCTTTCTCAATATATTTATAAAAACGTTTGCAGTTAGCTCTGTTATCATTTGCAAGATATTTTTTCATATTCCCTTTTGCATCTCTTATTACTTTTTAGTATCCCTCTGTTGCTTTTTATAGCTCTCCCTGTCTGCTGGAATTCCAGTACTTAAAACTGGCAATATAAATTCTACAATCCAAAGATGCTGAACAGAATTTTTATACCACACATGAAACAGATCTGATGTAGCAACAACTTAGAAGCTTGTGTGTTACGGGGTCAGTTTTATTCATGAGGTAAGGACTATATTCAGAACCTCACTGTGCACTGTCCTCTACATGTTGCAATTCCTGTGGAGATCACATGCAGTTCAAAAGAGAGTGCTCCAAGCTGAACTCCAGTATTTATACTTGTGGCTGCCCAGGGATGGCAGAGACTCAATTCATGGACTGAAAAGTAATAGACAATCAGTCTGACACACTTCTTTTCCCACAGGGCTTCATTAGCCTGAAGCAAATCTCCTGCTTAGCGACCTAGAAGAGGTAATTTTTACTCAGTTATATGATTAGACTAAGAACTCTCCATCCTTTATATTTGGGCTGTTGGGATCCGAAACAAATTCAGATTCACAGCTTCACTTTAATTATGGTTTGAGACTCTCAGTGCTGACATTGCTATTTGCATAGGCTTTTTTATTTATTCATTCTGGATGTGGGCGTCGCTGGCAAGGCCAGCATTTATTGCCCTTGAGAAGGTGGCGGTGAGCCTTCTTCTTGAACCATGTGGTGAAAGTGCTCCCACAGTGCCGTTAGGTAGGGAGTTCCAAGATTTTGACCCAGCAACAATGGAGGAACAGTGATAGATGTCCAAGTTAGAATGGTGTGTAACTTGGAGGTGATTCTGCTGTCTTTGTCCTTCTAGGTGGTGGAGGTGGTGGGTTTGGGAAGAGCTGTCCAGAATGATCGTGGTGTGATGCGCTCTGCACAACATTGCACAGCAGCAGGGTTAGACCTGCAGAAGGAACAAGATGCAGCACAAAGATAGTCTGCGGACGATTCCGAGGAGGAAGACGACAAAGATGATGAGGAGGAATGTGATGGGGGCATTGCAGCACCAGCTGCTCACATTGCTGCCTGGAATACCAGAGATGCCCTTATTAATTCAGGATTCACTTAGGTTGCACCAGTGGATCAATGTCAGAAGCATGTGAAATGGCTCCTCTTCCCACACCCGCTAATGCCACTGACACAAAGCATTCCAGCAAACAACCAACAACCCCTTGTACATCCCCCAATTGGTCACCATCAATTCATATCTTCCCCTTCATCATCAAGCAAGTTAAAAGGCGACTTGCCACCCAGCAACCAAGAATGGACAAAGCGGGAAAGTGGTGCAAACTAATAGATTTTATGTGATTCTACTAATGTAACATTTTCTCATACACCCATGTGCATACCCTTCTGCAACTACAAAGCTTTATTCTTCCTTTTCCTACTGCTCCTATGTGGTACTGCCCGTGTAGCTTCAGCAGAGGTAGAGGCAGGCTGCTTTGATCCCTGCTCTGACTGCTGAGATGCTCTTGGCCGACGACTTCTTGGTTTGGAGCCCATGAGTGCCTTGCCATGTGCAGGGGCGGACTCAGCCATCAGGACACAAGGCAGTATGACTGGGGGAGCCAACGGGTGAGAGGTGGAAGGGCTTTGAGTGGAGTCCCCACTTCCATGTCCCCTTTCGCCATCATCCCTCTCATGGACCAGTCGCACTTCACTGCTAATACTGTGCTGGAGAGCACTTTGATGCAGATCTGTGGTGTGCTGTAAGGCCAAGGCTAAGGTATCTGTCAACCTATTGAAGGCGACAGACATGTTGGCATCCAGAGTCTGCACAACCGTGGTCAAGGCATGCATGGACTCATTTGATTGTTACGATTGATGTTCCACGGAGATGGCCACTATATCCATGCAAAAAGACATCATTGCAAGGCCCTGCGACATCATCCCACTCATGCTTGAGGCTGACAGTTCCATTCTTTCTGTATTTGTGATCAGTGTGCTTGGAAGGCCTGTCAGTACATCATACATTCTCTGCTGCTCCTCATTGATTATCCTTTTCACCATCAGCCCCCAGGGTACAGCATCTGTGTCCAGCTAAGCAGAATTTGGACAGGGCTCTGCCCTCCGATGCGGCCTCTCCACAGCTGTCCCTGCCAGCACACCTCTCTTGCTCACTTGTGAAGCTGAAATCCCAACTATCTGTCTAACTGGACCACCTGAAGTGCAAGTATCTGAGCTAGTGCATGGTAAGCATGAGTCCTGTGATGGTGCACTCTCAGAAGGAATCAGTTCCTCTGAGGATTTGTCGTCCTTGAAGTCTATGGACTCCTACTGCACGCGTGAAAGCCCTTGCAGAATGAAAAGTTATGAATTAATACTGGCAAGGTAAGTATTTTGCAAGTTACATTATGAAGATGATGATATTTCACTCACTGTTGAAATCAAGTCAACATGCCTGAGTGTTGTATGACAAGTGGGTCACTGATATTTAATTGTGTCACCAGGTAACTGGGAAGTCCCCATTTCGTATAGCCAGGGATATCAAAATGCCACTGATCTCCAGCACTGCTTCCTCTGCAGTTGTTAACTGGGAAATCTGTGGCAGACCACCTCCATTTCTCTCCCTCTCCCTAGTGCTCTGTGCTCTCTTCTCCTGCAACATAGTAAAGAACAGACCCATAAGTGACTGTAATGGCATGTGTTCACCTGGTGGATGCAGTGCATTTGGTGAGGGTGACTATCAGGGCGAAGCATGAAATTGCATAAGGTTGAGGGTGAGTGGCAGTGGTGGATGGATCGATGGGGATGTGACGAAGCGCATGGAAAGAAAAGGATGGGTGCACTTGCAAGGTGAGTGGGTATGAGGAGTGGTGATGAAGTAGGCTTGACAAGACAGAGTGAGGGGTTGAGGCGATGCACACGGCAGGATGTAGGTGAATGTGCAACTGTATTCACCTTCGCTGACCTGGTTAGGTCATTAAAGTGCTTCCTGCACCAAATCCAGGAGCATTGCACAATGCTCCTGCTGCAGACTTCCTGGGCCACCTCCAGCCATGCCTTCTTTGTGGCAGAAGCAGATTTCTTCCTCCTGTTGCTGGAGAAGAGTATCTCTCTCTCTCTCGAACTCCTCCTAGCCCCCAGCAGTACACCAACCGAGACGGCATTATAGCAGGGCGCAGCCTTTGAGCATGCTGAATCCATGGTCACACCTTGCCTTCTTTTGCTTCCAACTCCAAACTCCTTTAAATACTGGAGTTGTGATCGCATCATGCGGGTCCTCATCACGACTGCTGCCACACAATCAACGGTGAAACCCAGAAGTAAAATGATAATGAGCTGGCTGTGTTAAAATGCTACTGACAGACGCGCAGAACTTAATTACAGGTTTCCCACGTGATATCGGACCCCGGACTTCCACCCCCACGTTCCCAACATCCCTCCGAGTTAATATTGAGGCCCTTGAATTCTATTTGTACTATTTTGTAGCATTTTGGAAAAGAATATCAACAGAATGGGAGGGAGGGAGGCAGGGGAGAGAATGGCCCAGACTTATCTGTGGGGTTGTACTCATTCCTTTAGTGATGTTTCAGAATATATGAGGCTGGTGATACATATTGGAAATGCAAAGGGCAATGCTTCAGAACATGTTACACAACCAAATAGAATGGTCATTTTTGTATAGTGCTGCATATTGTCACTTGTGCCAAAGCTGTTGACAGGATAATAGCCCTAGTCTGTGACTCGGTGTAAGGAAATGGTCACTGAAATGTAAAAATTGATAGAGCGTAAAAATCCTTTAAAATGTTTATATCCAAATCTCATTCTTTTTGGTACATTTTGAATTCAATGACCCATTATCACATTATGAGCCTTTAAAGTTAATTCTTTCAGTCTTCAAACAATCAGCAAGGTATTTTCAAAGAGGAGTGATTTAATGGAGCATATCAGAAAATAATCTTGCTCTAAAATACTACAGGCTAATATAAAGTCATGTTAAAAATATACTGCTATAGCAGTCTGTAAAGAAAAGGGTATTGCTGTTAAAAATGTCTGACTTCCATTCCAAAACATACAAATCTGTAAACAGATCATTTGCTCAGTGCGATGCAATTATTGTCAATCTCTAACCGATTCTTCAATAATGGTATATTTGAAGCGTTTAAATTAGTGCAATCACTATATAGAAACCTCTTCATAAATATTTCACTTTTTGTTTAGAATATTGAAGAAAAGCTAAGGGAATGCACATGCATACATAACCAATAATAGTGTGTTATATAGTGTTGTATTTTGGGGAATATGACACACTTACACACAGAGTTTAGAAGAATGAGAGGGGATCTCATTGAAACACATAAAATTCTGACAGGGCTGGACAGATTGGATGCAAGGAGGATGTTTCCCCTGGCTGGGCGGTCTAGAACAAGGGGTCACAATCTCAGGATACGGGGTAGGACATTTAGATGAGATGAGGAGAAATTTCTTCACTCAGAGGGTGGTGAACCTGTGGAATTCTCTACCACAGAAGGCTGGGGAGGCCAAGTCACTGAATATATTTAAGAAGGAGATAGATAGATTTCGAGACAGAAAAGGCATCAAGAGGTATGGGGAGACAGTGGCAATATGGTATTGAGATAGAGGATCAGCCATGATCCTATTGAATGGCAGAGCAGGCTCGAAGGGCCGAATGGCCTACTCCTGCTCCTATTAGTTCATCTAAAAGCAGTCACTATCGGTACATTTAATATGTAGAAGGCTGAAAGGTAGCGTAAGATAGGGTGAAACATCCAGATGTTCATTCTGTAAGGTGGGGAAAGCGCAGATCTGATACCACCCTGGCCAAAGTATTAATATCCTTTTTAAAAACTTTGAAATACTGCGACTGAAAAAATAATGGAACAGCTCACACTCCACCAACATGTTGGATACTGGGGCCAGCTCAGACGATTGTACACTGTTATTGTAATTTTCTTGCCTTCTCACACCCTCTCCCAAAAGTGAGATGGCACTACACCTTTATACACACATTAATGGCAATTTTAATCCTACCCGCCATGGGGAAACCGGGCTGCAGTTAAAATCAGCGGGGTGACTTACCCACTGATGTCCGCATGGATCACACTGTCTTCAATCTTAATCTGCTCTTCTAAACAAGCACAAAGGCACTTGCCTAAAGCCAGTGGGGTACTCCTTTAAATATGTAAATCGGGGTTTGATGACATCATCAGGCCCCAACTGCAATTTTAACTCTGGTCTGAGTGGAGAAGCCATTGTGGTGTTCCTGCCAGGAGAAGTGGATCCAGGATCAGAAGAGGCCACTTACGGTAAGTTTTCTTCCCCCCACCCAGCACACCATCACTGCCCGAGTCTTCCAAGGATCTGTCCTTGGCCTCCTCCTCTTCCGGATCCATGTCCTCAGCAACATCATCCGCAGGTGTGGGGTCAACTTCCACAAGTATGCTGCCGACACCTCCCCCTACCTCGCCATCATCTTCCTCACCCTACAAGCACCTCCGTGCTATCCGATTGCCTTTCTGATATCAACTGATGGCTAAATCACAACTTCCTCCAATGAATATCAAAAAGACTGAAGCCATTGTTTTCAGTCTCCATCATAAACTCTAGCCGCACCCCCACCTCCCACCGCACCCCGCGAGGGGCCGAGGTTTCACCCCATAAGATCCTACAGTAAATCTTCGTACGAGGCTGGAACCCGGCATATCTGGGTCCTGACTGAGTTTGTGTCTGTTTCAGCAGATTCCCAACAAAGTTAGGGCAGGAGTACACCGGCATGAGTGCAGAGTTTCAGCCGCAAGATGTCTTCCAGCAATACTCTTGTAATTTATCTGCAGAGATAGAGCAAGTTCTATAGTTTGCATTTTGTCATTTTTTGGTTGAACTCTACAAAGGTCAGGGAGCCAGACCAGGCACACATCTTTTCTAAACCTGCCGTGACTGGGCCACACATTAACATGAGGACCCCGACACGTACAGGGGTGTGGGGAAGGGTCGTAGCGGCCAGGAAACCCAGAAATGCATGTAACACAGAGGCCCTGTCAAATTTAAATGTAAGACCTCATTTTAAATTTTCTTTCTCCGTTTTCCAGCAGGCAGCCAGTCAGATTGAGAGCCTGTCTGGTTATTGGGCGGGAAGGCTTGCACTGAAAGGCTGCAGCCAGGGAGCAGAGGGGAGGGAGGCAGGGAGGGAGAGATCGCTGGGGCAGGTTGAGGAGATCGCAGGGGTGGGTTGAAGACATCGCGGGTTGCGGGAGATGGTGCGTCACGGGGAGATTGCGGGTGGGTGGAGGAGATTGCGGACTGGGGGTTTCAGATTGCGGGCAGGTCGGGGGGGGAATCGGCGGACTGCAGGGGGCGGGGGGTTGGCGGATTGCAGTGAGGTAGGCCGATCGCGGGGAGGGATTGCTTGAGGGGCCGGGGGTGGTGGGGGGGAGCACTCCTGCTTCTCCTGGCCCACAAACAGTGCTGGAAAGGCACTTACCTACTGGATCCAGCCATTCATTCTTCCCTTTAACTATCGAGTTTCCCAGGAACGGCCAGGTTTCCCAAGCCCTGGGAAACACGGCTCATAGCAGTTAAATCTAAAAGTCTGTTAATATTTTAGGCATGCAGCCTCATTAGCACATTTAAATAACTGACCCACCTCTCAGGAACAGGTTAGTTGCCCATTCCAACCCGCCTCCGTTAAAACCGGACGTGGGCACCTTCAATGGGTGGGTTGGGGCGGGTTTCAGATTTTTGAAATTTTAACCTTACTCCCCCACACCTCTCCCGCCCGTCGTGGGGGGTTAAAATTCTCCTCAAGGTCCCTGTGAGATCATAAAATAATTACTTTATATTTTATTTGTTTATACAGTTATATCTGTAGGTGCCATTCCTGTAATGTATACCAGATCAGTGCTGAGAACAGCCTCTCTTTAAGATTTTGCTAAGATTACCTATTACATTTAATCATTCCTTTACATGACCTTTTTTTAGTGTTCAGAAGGTTAAAAAAATCCTTAATAATTGTTTATAATTACTCTTTTGTTGCTGTTTAAATATTAATTAGATTTTATTTTAAGTATCTATTGACTCAGGGACCTCGTAAAAATCTTTGGTTGGATGGATGTGTTTATAGAGTTGATGATTTACTAACAATGTTATTAAGGAGACATCTCTCTTTGCAAAATAGGTTGCGTTCATTCTCATCTTATATTATCTCTGTTCTATTATGCTGGAACACAGGTAATATAAAAAGGTCTTAAAAATCAATTAGTTCTAGATGTTGATCTGTAGCAAATGAATGACATTCCTCCGAACAAGGATCCAGTTCAGTGCCTTAAACGAAGTCCCTTTTCTCTCCTACAATCTGGAATGGTCTAAAAGGAAACAGCTAAAATTAGCAGCAGAGGCTGAATTTTTTCACAAGTCCAAGGTGTCAAGTCCAGTAACTGCTTCATTGAAGGGAAGGAATTAAGATATACAGAAAATACCAGTGTGGAGCCGATTCGAGTAGACCTGTTAATAAAGTGAACTGCTGTGATATCTGTCTGTAGGGGGAGCTCTATTATATATATTATTATTATTACTAGCTGGAGTGCCTGGCGGTGCTGAGGGTTTTTTGAGGGCATGTTGTTATGAAAAAAGTAGAAATAATTTTTATCTATATATATCAATGAGTCTGTCCGTCTGTGTGGGGGAAGGAGAGAGAGAGAGGGGGAAGGAGAGAGAGAGAGAGGGGGAAGGAGAGAGAGAGAGAGGGGAAGGAGAGAGAGAGAGAGGGAAGGAGAGAGAGAGAGAGAGGGAGAGAGAGAGAGGGAAGGAGAGAGAGAGGGGGAAGGAGAGAGAGAGAGGGAAGGAGAGAGAGAGGGAAGGAGAGAGAAAGAGAGGGAAGGAGAGAGAGAGAGAGGGAAGGAGAGAGAGAGAGGGAAGTAGAGAGAGAGAGAGAGGGGGGAAGGAGAGAGAGAGAGAGAGAGGGGGAAGGAGAGAGAGAGAGAGAGAGGGGGAAGGAGAGAGAGGGGGAAGGAGAGAGAGAGAGGGGGGAAGGAGAGAGAGAGAGAGAGGGAAGGAGAGAGAGAGGGAAGGAGAGAGAGAGAGAGGGAAGGAGAGAGAGAGGGAAGGAGAGAGAGGGAGATGGGGAAGGAGAGAGAGAGAGGGGGAAGGAGAGAGAGAGAGAGGGGGAAGGAGAGAGAGAGAGAGAGGGGGAAGGAGAGAGAGAGAGAGAGGGGGAAGGAGAGAGAGAGAGAGGGGGGAAGGAAAGAGAGAGGGGGGAAGGACAGAGAGAGAGAGAGAGGGGGGAAGGAGAGAGAGAGAGAGAGAGGAGGAAGGAGAGAGAGGGGGGGAAGGAGAGAGAGAGGGGGGAAGGAGAGAGAGAGAGGGGGAAGGAGAGAGAGAGAGGGGGAAGGAGAGAGAGAGAGATGGGGAAGGATAGAGAGAGAGAGGGGGAAACTGAGAGATCTGGAGACTCTGCAGAATTCATCTCCGAAATCCAGGTCTAAAAAGGATACTGGATGAGCATCAAACTCACATGGAGCTGCTGAGGACCATCTCGGAAGATCTAAGACAGATGGCAAGGGTCACGGCAAAGTCCAATGACATCCTCAGCGCTAATCCGAAAAGAATTCAACATAATGTAGCACTACCTGGAGGAGGGTGCTGGCACCACAAACATCTGCATCCGTCACTGCAACAGTGAGGCCTCCACAGCAATTAGTGCATCCAAACTGGATGCTTTGACCACTAGCCCTCGTGCCATTTGGAGAATGATGGAAAGCAACTTCCGAGAGTTTTGGCATCTCTTAGAGTCTGCAGCATTTAACTAATCCCATCATCTCTGCCCTCTCATTGATCAATGGGCCCTCATTTCCAGGACCCAGCACAAGTGGCATGGCTACATCCACCTTCATGGTGCCATCCTGTCTCCTGATGACAGCCCATGACCTTTCCAGCCAGCCTTCTCAGATGCCTACTCATGTAGGTCTCAGGATACAGGACCAGGCTTCTTGTGTACCTCCAGTGCTGTTGAATCCTCCCAGGATACAGATGCCCTGAGACTAATGATACCATAGCAGAGGCAAGCATAAGTGCTGTACCTCAGGTATCACTTTGGCACAGCACAGGGAGAGGTTTAAAAACAGTAAAGAGAAGCACCAAGGGTAGGCATGATGGTCATAAGAAGCACTTGCTGTAAATATATATGTGTGCACAGTAAAGCCAGTTTCTTATATGAAGTCCAGTGCTCCGAATTTAGCCTGTTCTTCAGTTTTTGTGATTTATAAGGGTATTTAGAGATCAGTTTGCAATGGGAGACAAAGTTAGTTCTCATTATTGAACTGTCGCCTCCTTAAGCAGACGCCTTCTGAGACATAATCAAAGGACTGACATGGTCTTTAGGTTGGCCTAGTTGGTCTTCATCTCTTATGGTGCAGACTTATCCTGCATGATCTCTCATTTCATGTTCCTCCTACTCCTGTTCTACCTGCTGATAAGGATATATATAGAAATGCCCATAATGAACGCCATGGTATAGACTCCATTGCAGAAGGGTGAGAAGCAAAAGGTTCCCCTGCCTGAAGCTGTGGAAAGGCAACTTACAGAATCCTTTCTTAGTTGCACAGCTGAGAAAAAAATTCTCATTGTTTTAGGTCAAAGCTGATATTTCAGATTGTGTGGACATTAAAAACTGGTGAAGTCAAAACTTCCTGATTTGACAAGTTGTACAAGTAATCTATCCGCTTTCCCGCAAATCTTTCAGATGAAATTCTGGTGTAAGTAACAAGATTTCTGGGGCAGCACCTGTGACCCTCATTATCCTGTCATTTACATATAAGCATCATTTTAGGGGTGGGTGCATCTTCTGTCAGCAGACAATACCACAGGAATTTAGCATGTATTTTAGAATGGGTGCAACTCTGGCGTATCTGACTTAAGCCACACGTTCCACTCCCCTATGCCAGAACTACATCGCTCAGGCTCTAAAATAACTCTCAAAATTTCAGGCCCCATACCTTTTGACATCCTCAGATGCTGGACTAGTACAGCCACAAAATATTTTTTTTTTTTTTGCTTACGCTACAGTGATTCTAAAGCAAAATATCTGAAACATTTAAGCTGAACTGCAGGCCACTCAACAACAGTCTCCCTCTCAAACACACACAAATCTAGTTTTCTCACTTATTTGGTAATCTCAGTGTAAAATTGAACACTACCTTTTTCAATGCTTCACTGTAAAATATCTCTTACCTTTCTAATACCATCACAAGGTGTTGTGGTGGCCTGACATTGGCAGCTTTACACGCTAGTATTAATTGAAACAAATAGGGTGAATTTCCAGGGACTTCGCCTGCGCCACTGCCCCAATGTGTGATGGAATACTCTCCACTTGCCTGGATGAGTGCAGCTCCAACAACACTCAAGAAGCTCAACACCATCCAGGACAAAGCAACCCGCTTGACTGGCACCCCATCCACCACCTTATACATTCACTCCCTCCATTACCGGCGTACCGTGGCTGCAGTGTGTACCATCTGCAAGATGCACTGCAGCAACTCACCAAGGCTTCTTCGGCAGCACCTCCCAAACCCGCGCCCTCTTCCACCTAGAAGGACAAGGGCAGCAGGCACATGGGAGCACCACCACCTCCAAGTTCCCCTCCAAGTCACACACCATCCTGACTTAGAAATATATTGTCGTTCCTTAATTGTCGCTGGGTCAAAATCCTGGAACTCCCTCCCTAACAGCACTGTGGGAGTACCTTCACCACACGGACTGCAGCAGTTCAAGAAGGCAGCTCACCACCACCTTCTCAAGGGCAATTAGGGATGGGCAATAAATGCTGGCTTTGCCAGCGACGCCCACATCCCATAAGCGAATTTTTAAAAAATGTCAGTGCAAGTTTGGAAGAAGCCCTGCTTACATGTATAAACAGGATTTCCACTGCACGTCTGCTGAAGTTACAGTGGCAGAGTGGGAGAATCCCCGAGGAAATTCACGCCCAATCAGTGCCGTCATCACCAGGACAAGAAGTATCGTTTTTTGTATGATAGACAGGTTATGCTGCCTTCAAGCAATTACTCAAAGTATTTGTACAGTCATGTCAATTAAGTTAGCAAGAATGCTGATGCTTTGGTTCTCACTAATCGCCAAACTGCTTCGTGCTTGGCAACCTCTCGATGAATTTTTGGTATGCTTAGCAGTGAACTGGGCATCATTGCACAATAATCTTTTCTTTCATTGGTAATTACGTCCAATATGCCCCAGTTGTTAAGGCAATCTTGTTACAATGTCATTTGGGCAATATTAGAGTGAATTACACTGCAAACATTTTGAAAGATTTTAATTGGAGATGAAGAAGGCTTTGTTAATCGTTCATGTATCACCACTGGCTTTGAGATGATACTCCATCCTTCGGCCTTCATGCTAAGTGTACAAAGCACAAATGACCATGATCTTCTTTCTAAGTCATGTGATTCCAACTAATCATGTTGAACGCACTTCTATTTTTCCAAGACATATATCTAGACCAAGGTTTTTCTAGCATGCATATAATGGGCTGGATCTAGCTGGAGCGGGGCATTTCATGGATTGCACCGTTAGTTAGACTTTGTTCAACATCCTTCAGCTCGAAATTTTTTTGCACCATAACTTGCTGGAAATGCGAGCTGATAACAGCGTGGCGAGGCAATGGATATCTGGAGGCTTAGTTTCCAGCAGGACCTACAGTCTATCTCCTTAACCAATGAAATTTAAGGATTGAGATAAAAACAGAGGAACAACAGAGAAGGCGGGTTAATTAGAGTGGAGGAATTAGAGTCAAATTAGGTTTATAAAAGGGAAATAAAGACTGGATTAAGAGAGAGAAAAAGAGACAGAAAGGAAAATTAAGAATTTTTGATATTTTTAAAATCTCTAAGAACTATTGACTACATGTAGGAATGAAATTGAACAATTTAAACTGTTTCTATTCTGGGCCAGAGAGATTGATTTGCATTGTATTAACAATTATCACATTGTTAAAAAGGTACTTGCATACTTAATTACCAGATTTAACTTTCAGTGGCGAGTTTAATGGGTAATTAATGTGCAATTACAGCAAATTCATAAAAATAATGGGGAGGCTAAGGGCGAGATACTGTACATGTGAAGCAACGATGGAGCGGCATAAATCAACCAGCAATTTCTCGTGATTTGCAACTCACAGTGTATCTCTTAATCCCCTGAATTTGCTGACTGATTTGCACATTAATAACGGCAATTGTCATGAACACGCTATTTTTATTCCAGCAAGATCCGGCCCCAAGGTAAAGTGTGTATAAAAAGATTACTTGTAATAACTGCATATTATGTTTGTCCTAATTAATCACTGAATATATGCCTTCAACTATTCAGTTTCTCAATAAAACACTTTGGCCAAGAAATTCAGTTGTTAGCGCCAGCCGCTAGTGCCTTAGGAGGAGGAGAAGTGGGGCGCTAAGTGGCTAGCGCCCGGGCACAGCGCGATCTGCGCCTCTCGCGAACTTCACTCAAGATTTAGTAGTGGCGCTAAACCGCAGCGCCTGCTCAGCTGCGCGCGCAGATCGTGACGTCATTTCATGGTGCGACGCCCTTGGTGCGCCACGAACCGGAACTTCAGTGGCGCCGCCCTTCTTTACGCCTGGCACCCCCAGCGACTGGTAGAGGGGAATGGTTCCCAGTCGCTGCGGGGCGCGGGTGGTGCTATTTAAAGTGGACTCCTCCTGCATTATAAGTGGCAGCCATTTTGTGCCAATCCTTCTGTGTAAGAGACGGATATTTGGAGAGAGACAAAGGCAGAGAGCTTTCTGCTATGACTCAGCGCTCGCACAGGTACTTCTGGCTTCAGGTCAGAGCTTTGGACTTGGATTTCACTTTCAGTGCCATAGCCTTGAGTCGCCACATATAATGGGGGCTGCAATGGGTGGAAACGTTGGCTTTCTGCATTGCATTCAAAGGGCTCAGAGACGCCGTGAACGAGTGCCAGTCATGGCCAGACGGAGAAGGGCCAACAGGCGTCGGCACAGGAGGCCTTACCCACCCAGGGTATACCGCCAGCAGTTCTCATATCTGAACATGTCTGAGGAGCAGTGTGTTCGGAGGCTGCGATTCAGAAGGGAGGTGGTCACTGAGATCTGCCACCTGCTTCGCAGAGATCTGCAGCCACAGCTGAGGAGCAGGATGTCTCTGTCGGTGGCAGTGAAGGTGACGGTGGCTCTCAACTTCTATGCCACCGGCTCCTTCCAATCCGCTACTGGGGACATTGCCAACATCTCCCAGTTCACGGTACATTGCTGCATCCGCCAGATGAACAATGCCCTTTTCAGAAGGAGACGTCAGTACATCTCCTTCCCCATGACCCTGGACAAGCAGCAAGAGCGTGCAATGGGATGTGGAAGAATAGCGGACTTCCCCATGGTCCAGGGCATAGAACTGATGAACCAGCAATGGTCAGGCCTTGCTTCAGGGCTGCAGTGTGCAGGGCATGGCAGCCAAACAAGTTGACCCTTCCCCTTTAAGAGCTGGCCGGCGCCAGCGTCTCTGCCTTCATTCAGAAACTCGCCACACCTGCGCTGCGCCTGCCCTCGGTGTTAGCGCCTCGGCACGCTGACTTAGCGCCTTATGATAGTCGTGCATCGCCTGCTTTAGTGCAGCAGCATCCTCTTGGGGCGATGCAACGGAATATCGGCGAAGGTGGCGCTAAGTTGCGCTGGGCGCTAAATTTAGCGAACGCCCGGCTGCAGCACCCCAAACGTGGCTATACTGAATTTCTAGGCCTTTGGCCCTGAAATTATGCCATGGGATACGAGCATACGAACATTTAACGTGTTCGTCTGAAAAGCCTCTCCCTCCTATTTTAGCAGAGACTACAATAAATGGGTTAATGACTTTAGTAAACTTACTAATTTTCAACAGCATAATTCCAGGGATGTTAAAATAAAATAATATTAAAGATCCATAATTTAGCTTCCATCCTCTGACTTGAATCCATGTTCCTTGCCAAGTGACTAGGGGAAAGGTCAAAGATTGCCTTATAGGAGGAGCTTGAGTGTGAAGTTCAATCAAGAATGGAATTTATGCTTGGATCATTTAGTCAAGAATTCAACATAATTTTATAAGACAATGTAGGATATATTTCCCTCCACTGATGGGAAGGTAAATCGAGTGGGTTGTATATTGGGGCTAATCCACTACCACTGCACTCTCACCGAAGTTGAATTTTACCCCTTGAGAGATTAAAACATAGAAACATAGAAACATAGAGATAGGAACAGGAGTAGGCCATTCGGCCCTTCGAGCCTGCTCCGCCATTCAATGAGATCATGGCTGATCTTCGTCTGAGATCATAGCTGATCTTACCAGTTCAGTACCCCGTCCCCGCCTTTTCTCCGTAACCCTTAATCCCCTTAGCCTTCAGAAATATATCCAATTCTCTCTTGAAAATATTTATTGAATTAGCCTTCACAGCCCTCTGTGGCAGGGAATTCCACAGGCTCACCACTCTTTGAGTGAAGAAATTCTTCCTCATCTCTGTTTTAAATGATTTGCCCGCTATTTTTAGACTGTGGCCCCTGGTTCTGTGCTCCCCGGCCATTAGAAACATTCTCTCTGAATTCAGCCTGTCCAGGCCTGCCATAATTTTATATGTTTCGATGAGATCCCCTCTCAATCTTCTAAACTCCAGTGAGTACAAGCCCAAACTATTTAATCTCTCTTTGTAGGTCATTCCCGCCATTCCAGGTATCAGCCTGGTGAATCGCCGTTGCACTCTTTCCATGGCAAGAACATCCTTCTGCAGATGGGGCGACCAAAACTGTACACAATACTCCAGATGCGGTCTCACCAGCACCTTGTACAGCTGTAGTAAGGTATCCCTATTCCTATACTCGAACCCCCTTGATATGAAGGCCAACATACCATTTGCCTTCTTAATCGCCTGTTGCACCTGCATGCTCTCCTTCAGTGACTGGTGCACAAGAACACCCAGGTCCCTCTGCACTTCCCCATCTCCCAATCTATTGCCATTTAGATAATAATCTACCCTCCTGTTTTTACCCCCAAAGTGGATAACCTCGCATTTATCCACATTATAGTGCATCTGCCACGTATCCGCCCATTCCCCCAACCTGTCCAAATCGCACTGTAGCCTCCTGACATCCTCATCAGAGCCCACCCCTCCTCCTAGTTTAGTGTCGTCAGCGAATTTGGAAATATTGCATCCAATTCCCTGATCCAGATCATTTATATATATTGTGAACAGCTGGGGTCCCAGGACAGATCCTTGCGGCACCCCGCTGGTCACTGCCTGCCACTCCGAAAACGAGCCGTTTATTCCAACTCTCTGTTTTCTATCCGCCAGCCAGTTCTCTATCCACGTTAATACTTTGCCCCCAATCCCATGAGCCTTAATTTTGCATGATAATCTTTTGTGTGGAACCTTATCGAAGGCTTTCTGGAAGTCAAGGTACACCACATCCACTGGCTCTCCCCCATCTATTTTACCAGTTACTTCCTCAAAAAATTCCAGCAGATTAGTCAAACACGATTTACCCTTTGTAAATCCATGTTGACTCTGTCCGATCCTTTCCCCATTTGTCAAGTGCTCCGCTATTTTATCCTTAATAATGGACTCTAGCATTCTGCCCACAACCGATGTAAGGCTTACTGGTCTATAATTCCCTGCTTTCTCTCTACCCCCCTTTTTAAATATTGGGGTAACATTAGCTACCCTCCAATCCACGGGTACTGTTCCCGAGTCAATGGAGTTCCGGAAGATGATCCTTAGAGCATCTGCTATCTCCAGGGCCACCTCCTTAAGTACCCTAGGATGTAGTTTATCAGGCCCCGGGGATTTGTCGGCCTTCAGTCCCCTCAACTTACCCAACACCATATCCCTAGAGATACTAATTTCTGTCAGCTCCTCCCTCTCATTAGTCCCTATGTTTGCTGATATTCCTGGGAGGTTATTTGTGTCCTCCTTTGTGAATACAGAACCAAAGTATGAGTTTAATTGGTCTGCCATTTCCTTATTCTCCATTATATATTCTCCCGAATCGGACTGCAAGGGACCGACTTGGGATTTTACCAGTCTTTTCCTCCTGATATACCGATAAAAGCTTTTGCAGTCTGTCTTTATGTTTGCTGCAAGTTTACTTTCGTATTCTATTTTCCCCTTCCTGATTAATCCCTTTGTCCTCTTTTGCTGTATCCTGTACTGCCCCCAATCTTCCGGTCTGGTGCTTTTTTTTGCCAGTTGATATGCCCTTTTTTTTGATTTTATGCTGTCCCTAATTTCCCTCGTTATCCACGGTTGAGTCACCTTTTTAGGTTTATTTTTATGCCAAACCGGTATAAACATGTTCTGGAATTCTTCCATTCTATCTTTGAATGCTTGCCATTGTCTATCCACTGTCAATCCCCCCAGAAACACCACCCAATCAATCTTACCCAATTCCCGTCTCATACCCTCGTAATTCCCTTTATTTAAGTTCTGGACCTTAGTCTCTGATTCAATTTCCTCACTCTCCATCTCGACTGAGAGCTCGATCATATTATGATTGCTCTGACCCAAGGGGCCTCGTACAAGAAGATTGCTGATAAGTCCCTTCTCATTGCACAATACCCAGTCTAAAATGGCCTGATCTCGAGTCGGCTCCTCGACATATTGGTCCAGATAACCGTCCCGAAAACATTCCAGGAATTCCTCCTCCTCAGAATTTTTACTAATTTGGGTAGTCCAATCAATATGTAAATTAAAGTCACCCATGATGACAGCTGTGTTCTTATCGCACGCTTCTCTAATTTCCCTTTTTATGCCTTCCCTCACCTCCATATTACTATTTGGAGGCCTATATATCACACCCACTAACGTTTTCCTCCCCTTGCTATTTCTCATTTCTACCCATACAGATTCCGTTTCATCCGAGTTAATATCCTTCCTTTCCATTGCATTAATCCCCTCCTTTACCAGCAATGCTACCCCACCTCCCCTACCTTTTTGCCGATCCTTCCTAAATATTGTATATCCCTGGATGTTAAGTTCCCAGCCTTGCCCACCCTGCAGCCACGTTTCTGTAATCCCAATCAAATCATACTTGTTTACCTCTATTTCCACAACTAATTCATCCACCTTGTTCCTAATGCTTCTAGCATTAAGATACAAAGCCTTCAGGCAACAAACAACATAGAGTAAAACAAAAAGGGAAACAAGGAGAACATATAGAAATTGCAAAAAATTGTGAAATTCACTTAAGTAGCTACACTGTGTATAGCAATAGAGACTGGCTCACTGTGAAATAGCACTTGTACCTAGAATGGCGCTTCTCTCAGCAGTTGTGTAAATAAAACCTACCTACGCAGGAACTCAGTTAAGGAGCAGTTTGTAATCTCTTAGCACAATCCCGGGTGCACAGTGCATTCCTGGAAATGACTTGTGTTCAATCCTTTCCGCTGCAATCCCTCCCACACACTGGAGGTGAAACTCACTTGCCACATCTCCTGGGTTTTCATACTTTACACGTTGTTCCAAAGCTAGGTTGTTTCTGGTTATTCCAGATAGTTCACTCATGCTCAATGCAAAGTACTGTACTATTTCTCTAAATGAGCCCTCATTTCTAAATGACTAAAATGTGACCTTAAATGCACAATTTATGGTAATACAGCATTGCCCAAGGTCACATAGAACACCCTTGTCACTATCATTTGCTCTCTGGAAATGTGCGTTTTCCAAATCTTCAGATAACAGAAGAATATCAGACTGAGTGGCTTAGGGTATAATCTATGAACTCTCCTGAGAACCCTAAAACTAGATCAGCATCCACAAAACTTCATGGGATAAAAATTGGTTATGCATTGCACCCACTTTTCGGGTCACTTTATTGTAAAATGACTTCTGGAAATAAAATCTGGGAGAAGTGTTTAACAGGTGGCCAAGCTGATATTGTGCATTTTACACTATTGTCCAAAGCCAAAATTACTTCCATAGAGTCTTTGTATGATTTGACTTATGACTGATTTCCCTCTCGACCACACCTAGTCTGCCTGAATATTCACCAATTCCATGACAAAATCCATTGAATTACACATGACCGGAAGTTTAGTACTGTGAATATTGTGCAAACATTATGAACATGCTCCTTCAATAAATGAACATAAACTCAAAATGATTTTCATCATCCTTACATCATATTTGTGAGTTTGAGTTGCAAGCATCATGTCCCAGTTCCTCTATACACACAGTAGGATACACACTGATATTCCTGAGGCTGAATATGTCAAGTACCAGTGAGTTAGGAAATTTTCTCCTTTTCTGTATTGAATTCTACTTCAGCATTAAAGCATTAGGTTATTTTTCATAAATTGAGATATACATTAGCAGGTCAAGACAAGTATTTACAAAGTCCCTGACTTTCTGGTAATTTAATTCTTTGGCAGAGATATCTATATATAAAAAAAGCTTGTTTATGGTCTTCTGTGGCTCCTTAATGACTCAGTCATTGGTTTTGACAGAACCGTCTCTTGCTACATGGATTTTTAGGATTTGCCGTATGTTGAAATAAATTGAAGCAGATTCATTGTTTCACCTCTGTAACCGAACTATCAGTGACTTGTGATTGTACAGAAAATCCAACCCCTACAACCCACTATTCAACAGAAACTAATCTGAACAAAAGGGCTGTTGAGGTTACCTTGACGTTTAGTGGTGCTTTATTTCTGTATGAATTTTTCATCTGTATTAAAAATATGACAGTTGATTTACCCCATCGAGGTAATTTGACAACAATTATTTTTAAATTCTTTACAGAGGCGTAGGTATGATTCAAGTATTTTAACATCTGCAATGCTCCATAATCTCACTTCAACCAAGTCAAAATTGAGACTTTTGTTTTCAGTAAGGTTCGTGGGGAGAAGGTTTCCTCTGTGCACCATGTGTCGTGAAATCGTAAACACCTTCTTTATAAATGGATTTTTGATTTCACCACACATAGTACATGGAGGAAATCTATTCTTATTATTTCAAGTTAATATCATTTGGCAGAGTAGGGTGAACAAAGTGCTGTTGCCATTCAAAGCAAAGGGTTGACATTTGACTGCAAAGAGGCTTCCTAATTGAATGTATCTTAAGATTACAAATTAAGCGTTGAGGTTCTGCAGATTTAAACCATTCTATACCCTCGATTTTCCTGCAATTGCTGCCGACAAGTTCTACAAAAGATTTTGGAACTGTAATCTTTGGCCTTACTTTGGTATGTTGGAGCTTGTCATTGTAGCCTGGGAATTCCAATGTGTTCCTTTAAAATTTTGAAAACACATCACTCCTGAAGCCACTGGAAGTACTTTTAAAATTCTTGTCCGAAACAGTCAGGGAGATGAGTCCTTATTTTTAGGCTGTTTTGCGTTGTTTTTTTTTGTTGCATTGTTTGTTTGGATTGGATCCGTTTTTCCCCCTTTTTTTAGTTTGAATTTACTGCTGCACCAGTACTGTTCAAGACACTTTGCCCTCCCTACAGCCTGGACATTAGCAGACTGCTGCTTCACCTCAGCATAATACATAGCAGGAAATGTTCAATTTCAAACCCTACTACCACCAGGAAGTGCAGGTGGCCCGGCCTCCGTGCTGCCAGTCCAGGATGCAGATCGCTTTGGGAGCACACGAGCAATGAGGGGACAGTGGAAAAGCTGAGGAAGTCCCCTTAGTGTTCTGCCAAAATACACCGACATAAATTTGCTAGCACTCTCAATGCACCAATAGTGGAATATCAGCCCCTTGGTATTTTACAGCTCAGTTATATGACACAGTCAACTTTTCATGAATATAGACTTTGTAATGTAATTGGGTTACAATATTACCTAAAGCACACTTTTAAAAAAGCTTCCCACACCTCCTATGAATCAAATCTTAACGTTACGTGTGAAGTAACTGGGATAACAAACTTTAGGATTAATAGTCTAGCCTTAACAGATAATTAATTTGTTTTCTCCCCTCAATTGACTCACTTGCATATATTTCAAAAGTGGGAGGTTATTGGCCAAACAATTTCTATGTTGATCACCATATTTCCAGAGGTCGCAAAGGAAGATTTATGATCCTAAGCAGTGACCATGTGTTTGCTTAAACCAAGGTCCCAAGGCAAAGATGAAGAAAATCCTGTTCCGATGTAGCCCCATTTTAACACCCAGTACATAGGCCTAGCTTCAATTTCATATGAACAAGACAGAAATATGTTATGATATGAAACTGGATAGAGCCCACATCTGCCTGTCACTAAATCCCACCTGTGAGCTGCCTGGCCTGCAAACAATATTATAGAATGCATTTTGCTTCTTAATGTCAACAAACTATATCCTGAAGTATTGCTAAAATGGCATAAAACAATACCAAATAAATATTAATCAACTTACTCATATTTGTTCCAGAACCAAATGGGATTTTGATACTTTCCACCTTCTTATCCATTATTTAATACATTTCTACACTAATTGTTACAAGGTCCTTATTGCACTCCAGACATACTAAGTAATGGTACAGATGTTTTGCTATTATATTAAATATAATGGCCTAGAAATTCAGTTGGCTGCGCCAGCCGTTAGCGCCTTAGGAGTAGATCTTGAGCGCTAGGCGCTTAGCGCCCGGGCGCAGCGCGATCTGCACCTCGCCCCAACTTCAGTAGACATTTAGCGCCGGCGCAAAGTCATTGCGCGTGCTCATCTGCGCGCGCAGATCATGACGTCATTTCGTCGTGCAACGCCCTTTGTGCGCCCGGAACCGGAACTTCACTTGCGCCGCCCCATTGTGCGCCTGGCGGCCCAAACGACTGTGAAGTGGAACGGTACACAGCCGAGGCGGGCCGCGGGGAGCGCAAATTAAAGGGCACTCCTGCAGTAGAAAAGGCAGCCGTTTTGCAACACTCCTTGAGGAGGAGGAGGAGGAGGAGGAGGAGGAGGAACAAAGTGATGGAGAGAAGCCCTCCCCAAAAACACAAATACACTAGTCTCGGCCTGTCAAAAAAACAAATCCACCCTCCCCCTTTAAGAGCTCACCGGAGCCAGAGTGTCTGCCGGCAATCAGCAGCTCGCCGCACCTGCCCTGCGCCCAACTTCCGGTGTTAGCGCCCCGGGCTGCCAGCTTAGCGCCTAATGATAGTCGTGCATCGCCTGTTTTAGCGCAGCAGCAACCTCTTAGGGCGATGCAACTGAATATCGGCGAAGTGGCCTCGACTTTGCGCCGGGCGCAAACTTTAGCGGCCGCCCGACTTTACCGCCCCAAAAGTGGCTATAATGAATTTCTAGGCCAATAAGTTGAATTTATATATTAATAATCTCATCTACATGACAGTGCATAAATATTTAATCTAATTTATGGTATCTTTAATTTCTATAAAACTTATTATCTATTCATTAAATTTCCACTTACTGCCTAAATTCATTTATATGCATTGAGTGAAGGTTGAACAAACAAATTTAGCCAGGTTTTAAAAGTGTTTAAAGGTACACGAGAATCACTTTCAAAAATGTAAAAGGCAGCAATATTCATAGGTGGAAATGAATTACAGAAACACGTTTAAGACTTTTCATGTTAAATTTGAAATTTTGAAAACATAAGATACGAAAAGGTCATTTGGCCTATCACACCCTATCTCCTATTACTTGACACTCTACCATCAACTATATTTTCAATAACCCAATGTTCTGGTCTCTGCTCATCTGCTGGGAAAATTATACTAAGCACATAACATTCTTTCAGTAAAGTCTTTCCTAATATATCTGGTTTAATTGTACCTTCCACTCATTTCAATTTATGTTCACTATCTTTACTTCCCTGGCTTACTTTGAAGTAATAATCTGGATTTATCTATCTACGATATTTAATATTTTACATGCTTCACCTGAAGCCCTTGCTTCTTAGCCACTTCCATTCTAATCTGGAAAATTTATGCTTTAGTCTTTCCCCATAGCTCAACCTCTTAACTCTCAGGATCAGCCATACAACAACAACAACCTGCATTTATATAGCACCCTTAAAGCAATAAAACTTCCCAAGGCGCTTCACAGGAGTGTTCTCAAACAAAATTTCATTGGTTCCCAGTTAAGCAATGCCTCAATTTCAAAACTTTCATCCTTGTTTTCAAACCCCTCCATGGCGTCGCCCCTCCCTATCTCTGTAACCTCCTTCAGCCCCACAACCCCCCGTGATATCTGCGCTCCTCTAATTCTGCCCTCTTGAGCATCCCTGATTATAATCTCTCAACCATTGGTGGCCGTGCCTTCTGTTGCCTAGGCCCCAAGCTCTGGAATTCCCTGCCTAAACCTGCCCGCCTCGCTACCTCTCTTTCCTCCTTTAAGATGCTCCTTAAAACCTACCTCTTTGCCCAAACTTTTGGTCACCTGCCCTAATTTATCCTTTTGTGGCTCAGTGTCAAATTTTTTGTCTTAAAATACTCCTGTGCAGTGCCTTGGGACATTTTACTACGTTAAAGGCACTATCTAAATGCAAGTTGCTGTTGTTTTTGTTGTCATGGCCACCAAAACTGAATAGAAAGCTCTAAATGCAATCTAACCCGTGTTGGGACTACCAGTGGCAGATTTTCCAGGCCTCCTCTACCCCATTGCTGGACAGGAGCAGTGCACCCAAAGTGCTACCTCATGTGTATTTCCTCTTCTGAGCCAAACAAATTGGCCCTGGGGCACCTGGCAGGGACTAGCAGCATTAGAAGGCAGAAGAGATTTGAACACTGCTGCAGGCTTCTCTGGCCTGCAGCTGCATGTCAGGCATCCGAGATTGGAGTCTTCTGACTGCTGATAGAGGGGCATGCACCTGAGGCCTGGGAATTAAAAACTCCAACTGTGATATCTTTCAAAAATATTTCCAAGCTGACTTCTCTTATTCTTTAGAAGCTTTTTGAAGTTCTACCCTCTTTTAGACCGTTCCTGTCAGTGTGCACACTTCTACACTTGAGAGGACAGAGTGCCCTAGGCTGCTGCCCAAAGCAATCTCTATATATGTGCAAGGAGCATGCCAGCGTGTACTGGGAGGAGAGAGGAAGAAGAGTGACAGCTTAAATCTATGTCACTGTCAGAATTCTATAAGTAACTTTAATACAATTAAACCACAAATACCAATTTCTCTGCGAGAAATAGAGAAAATACATGCAAGTCTTGCCACAGTTTTCTGCTATATAAGGAATGTTGGGTGCACCTGCAACTTTCCGAACACATGAAAATGATGGGTACGAAAAGTCCAGATGGTCCATCAAGCCTACCCCACACTACGATGGCTTGACCATCGCGACTAAACATTCCTTCACTCCTCCCTCTCACCGCCCCCCCACCCCCCCCCCCAACCACACCCCACCACACCCGCCCCACTCCAGCAGCCATTTAATCTCCTGAGAGAGGTAAAAAAAAACAGGGCCAAAAAGGGAAAAAGTACTCTGTAAATTTCCTCTCCCACCCCCTCTGGTGATCGAAACCATTCCATGAGATCACATGGACCAAGTGTTATTTATTATGACACTTACTTTATATCTGAGGCAATCTCTGCCCCAATCAGGAACTGGTCCAGCTCCCTCTTGAAGGCATAGAGAGAGCCAACACCCACCACACCAGCCGGTAATGCATTCCAGAGGCTCACTACTCTCTGGGAAAAGAAGAACTGCCTAACATCCAGTCTATTCCTACTCTTACATAGTTTAAACTCATGTCCCCATGTCCTCTCTAAGCTGTTAAACTGGAATAATCTATCAATAGGGATGCCATCCAGCCCTTTAATTATTTTATAGACCTCCGTCAGGTCGCCTCTACGTCTACGCTGCTCTAAAGTAAATAGACCAAGGTGCTTGAGCCTATCTGTGTACCTGAGGTTCTTTAATTATGACAAGCTCATGCCCCACTGCATTTTCAGTGGAAAAAAGAGAAAGAGAAAGAAAGAACTTGCATTTATATAGCACCTTTCGCGACCTTAGGATGTCTCAAAGTACTTCACAGTGAATTTTTTTTATTCGTTTATGGGATGTGAGCGTCGCTGGCAAGGCCAGCATTTATTGCCCATCCCTAATTGCCCTCGAGAAGGTGGTGGTGAGCCACCTTCTTGAACCGCTGCAGTCCATGTGGTGAAGGTGAATGACGTGCTTTTGAAGTGTAGTCACCATTGTAATGTAGGAAATGCAGTGTGACATAAATCGTGCCATTCATGTAGAAATGACTTATGAAATATACTGGGCGGCCTGCTGGTGGCGCTGTTCAGGGTTTAGTATAAATACTCGGGCACGGGCTCAGCTTGCTCAGGGACATTTTATAAACAGGAATTAGTGAAGGATAACTAGACTTCCATGTTGTGAAACAGTCGATTAAAGCCTTGTTTAATACTCTGATCAAGTGCCTTGTAGTTTTCTTACGTCACAGTGTAACTAAAATATTAGAGAGCTGTATTGATGACTGACCTAACCCTAACCCTAACCCTTTGCTAGTTTTCCAGATTGCATATCTGAATCTGTAAACATGCTCCAATGAGGGAGACTTTTGCAATAATTGTCTCTTCCTCCGTGGGTCGCCTGCGATCAGCTCCACTCTGCAGCTCACCCGATTGTCCAGCTAAAATTGGGAATCAATCGTGATGAATTCTTTCACCGCAAGACTTTTGGTAACCTGTACAATTTAATAAACTGCAGCAGTAAAAATATAAGTCGCAAGAATGTAACAGACATAGGGAGTAAATATCACTGCCAGGGTAAACAGCAAACAAGTCACGCTTCTCTTCACACAAACAACTAGTTATCATTTATCATTGTGCAAGAAATCGGTTCCATTACTAGGAATATAGCAGCCAATCAACCTGCCTCACTGCGTCCTCAAAACTCAAGTGGTTAACTGACATGTGAACTCCCTTAATTTTCTTTTTTATTTACATTTTAAGCATGCTATGCCAATTTGTTCAGGTGTCTCTAAATGATGTTCAGGAGGGTGGCAGTTTTGCCCCCACTTTGGATGACATTGTTCAATGAAAGAAAGAATTGCATTTATATAGCGCCTTTTATGGCCTCAGGACCTCCCAAAGCACTTTACAGACAATTAAGTGCTTTTGAAGTGTAGTCACTCTTGTAATGTAGGAAATGTGCAGCCAATTTGTGCACAGCAAGCTCCTATAATCAGCAATGTGATAATGACCAAATCATCTGTTTTAGTGATGTTGATTGCAGGATAAATATTAGCCGCATCTGTGACATTAACATATCCTGAATGAGTGGGTAAGTCATTAAAATTTCCTGTGACATTATTTCAGCCTTTGTGAATGGATATCTATAAAAGCAGAACTTAGCACATTTCAGCTGCTTCCTGTAATTCAAAGGGCAATTACACTTTGAAAAATGCAGCTTTATTATATTTTAATAATGACTAACATTTTGAAGGACTGTGATCTTGCTTCATAATATCATTGAGTGATAGTCTCTGGTCTACTGCCACTTTACATTATACATTGGTCTAGAAATTCGATACTTACCCTGCGCATGAATGCTACAGCCGGAGGAGCCCCAGTTATTGGGCCTTGGGCCTCATTCGCCTAGTAATGGTGCTGCGGGAGGAGGCTAAGAAGGTAAGTGGTGGAAATTTGGGACGCCGCTGACGTCACAGCGGCACAGGTAAGTGATGGCCTCGGGCATGGGGGATTCACGGTCTTTGGGGTGGGGGGAATCGTGGGCATCAGGGGGCTGGTTTTTATTGCTGATTTTCTGCAGGGTTGGTTTTCCTGAGTGCAGCCAGCGATGGCCTAGGGCAAATCAATCTTGTAGCGGGGACCTTAACCAGGCCTTAGGCTCCTTATTTGCGCATGCAAACTTCAGACATGGGTAAAGGAAGCCTCTTATTTGTCTTTATCAAATATCACGGGTGGCGCACTTCTAGTCGGAAGTGTGCATGCACTTCCTGTCCACCATTTTGAGCACTTAGGAGGCCACATAGGACCCGAAAAACGGGTGTGATGCGGCTCAATTTCTAGGCCATTGAGAACTATTGCCAATTAATATTTATTAATAGATAGTGCTAGGTGAAAAAGATTCTCAAATATGATGGCTCACTTGGGCTTAATATTCCATTCTAATGTCATAATATTTTTTAAGCTATGGACAACATCACAGTGTTCAATTGTTTTCATACAGGACGATATCTCATGTGTACTGATGTGTTGTAAATCTTCTCATGAGATAGTTCTATGAGCACATGGTTCCTAGTAGATCCTTAAGTGAATCTTTAAATGCTGTTGACTTGTAACATTCCAACACTCATCTAGATATATAGAGTGTCAAATTGAAGCCATTTGTGTTTATCGTGCCATGTTCTGAAGTATCAACTATACCAAAATTTCATTTTGAGCTATTACCCTAAAGAGTTCTCAGACAGATTTGCAGTAGATAGCTCCGATGCTGTTAAAATGACATATCCAGAAGCCCAGGGATAGATCTTTCAAGCCTACTTGCCCAGCTTTGAGTGACTCTCACAGCCCTGTGTAACTCACTGATTCACTTTGCCTAGAGGGCTGTCACTGTGAGAGTTAGAGTGCTTAATGACCATCACTCATGCCAAGAGGCACATGAATCAAGATCACTAGAGAGGCCCAGCTCTTACAGTGGATCCGAAATTATGGACTGCCCCCTTAATCAGTTGTTTTTATAACAAAATGCTGCAAAGTTATATCAATATATTATAACAAAGGTAACTTTTAAATGAAAAATTGAGCAATACAGTATTTGAAAACTATGCTTATTTAGTTACTCATGAAAGCAAGTTCAGAGGTAAAAATTGCACCGACATGACACCAAGGAGGGTAATTTTCCTCCATTAGCCTACCCGAAATTGGGTTGGATCGCGGCAGAAATGCTGGAAAAATGGTGCGGTGAGGCCTACCGCCCCAACCGGGAGTTTTCTCTTTCGCAATCATGCTGGGACCACCACTGCTTCCTGGGTTTACCATGGGGAAGGTGGTGATGGGCCCTGGAAAGCAACAATAACTGTCCTGAGGTGCCGTCATGGAAGGAAAGGACCTTGTAATGGCCTCCATTCTGTCCCAGTGATTTAACTGTTGAAGGCTGGGATTTTCTCCGAGGCCTTCAGTGGGTCATTGTTTCTCATCTTAAGGGTGCTTCTAGCTATTTAAGTTCCCTCGTTGGATCTTCTGGTGGTGCAACGGTGACCCTGTTGTGGCATCATCAAAGTCTCCTCCTTTGCCCTGGCAAGGTCCCTCTTAAAGGCAGGAATGCCGCAATGCGTGCTTAAAGAGCTCCAAAAATGGATTAGGACTGGAATGGATATAGAGGGCCAAGCGGAGGAGTCATCCCATCGGAAGTCCAACCCAAATGTATGTACAATAAGCACATATATACCTTCTTACATCCTCAGGATGTCACAGCCAATGCTTTACAACCAATGGATTTGTTTAAAAGTCAGGCTGATGAATAGGATCTATCCATCTGAACCGTACTATGTGTCCTCTGCTATATTGCTTTGGAGTGGAGCATACTTTGTAACTTTGCCATGTCTTTAACTTCAACCAATGTTTATTTGGTTAGCTTTACCACCCCCCCCCCCACTCTTTTAAAATTGCATATCCATCCCTTTTTGCACATCCATCACTATTATTACCTTTGTGCACAAATCAGCTGTCATGTTTGCCTACAAGACAACAGTGACTACACTTCAAGAAAGTAATTCAATGACTGTGAAGTGATTTGCGATGTTCTGACAACATGAAAGGTGCTATATAAACGACAGTTATTTTTCTTCATGTAGACAAACATGGCAGCCAATTTGCACACAGCAAATGAGTGAATGACTGGATAATACTCTGCAATTCCATGGGACAACCACTGGCCACCTGCTGAACTCCAGCAGGAGACAAGTAGAAAGCCCAAAGGAACAGAGCAAACCATTGATTTCAGCTCTTAACACCATTTCTCCATGGGTTCCACCGATCTTCCACCAAAGTTGCGATGGGAGATCAGGAGAACCTTTGTGAATTTTCAGGCCAATCTATTTTTGGTAGTGATAATTGAGAGAGAAATGTTGGCAGAACTCGTTGCTCTTCAAATTGTACTGTGGAATATTTTACAACCACTTGAGCAGGCAGGCTTCAGTTTATTGTCCCATCTGAAAGACAGCACCTCCAACAATGCAGTACTCCCTCAATACTGGATTGAAGCATTAGCCTAGATTATGTACTCCAATATATAGGAGGATTATGTATATATAAGATTTGTTGTAGTTCATCAAGATACTGTAAATAATGGGCCGTATTTTGTGTCTCGTATGGATGCGTATTGTGCCCGTAGGGGCCGTGCAAGATCCAGGTTTAGGCATGCGCTAAAACCCAGAACTTGCGATCCAGATCCTCCACATCCCTGGGAGAAGGGCCTCTGCGGGTGGAGAGTTGCACTATTTCCCCAACTTTCGCCCGCTGAATGCCTGTGAAATTATTACACCTGGTAAAAGCAGACCTAACGCCTAAGAGTTTTAAAAAATAGAAAAATAACATTTTATCACTCATTTATACATTAAAAACCCTGTCCAATAACATTTTATCACCCATTTATACATTAAAAACCCTGTCCAATAAGGTTAGCCCCGTTAAAACATATTTAAAAAAATTCAAAATATTAAATTTTGTTTAAAATATTTAATTAAATGGCATTTTAATTAATTTTAAATATTTAATTAAAAAAAAATGTATTTCATGTGTTCGTGTATTTTTTAAGTGATCCCCATTCATACTTATGGGAGTTCCATAAGTATGGAACTCCCCTAACTATGAATGGGGATTCTCTTCTTTTATTGGTTGGGCTGGCCCACGTGATCTCAGGGGCACTTGCGAACCGCCTACACCCCTGGGATACGTGTACCTCTACCCGCGGGTACCCGGAGAGGCCCAGGATCACAAGTCTCCATACCTCCCGGACCACCAGGTAAATGCGTCCGATCGCAATTTGTGGGCCAATATGTCTCAGCCGATATTAGTTGTCCACATCAGAAGTCCTACAAGATATTGCCAGAATTTTGTTGAATCTTATTACTTCTCACAAAAGTCGCACTTACTATTGCACGATGCTACATCATTATGTAACTTTAAATAGATTACTCCCCACTTCCTGCATCATTTGTAAACCTTTGACATAATCAACGTGAGTACATCTAATGATTAACCACCGGGGAAAAAACGTTTAGTCAATAGACAACAACAACTTGCATTTGTATAGTGCTTTTAATGTAGAAAAATATCCCAAGCCACTTCATAGAGGCATAATCAAACAAAAATGGATGCTAAGCTATAAAAGGGGGTATTTGGAGGGGTGGCCAAAAGCTTGATCAAAGAGATGCATTTTAAGAAGGATCTTCAAGGAGGAGAGGGGGTTGGAGAGGCAGAGGGATTTAAGGAGCGAATTCCAGAGTGGAAGGGGGATACACAAAGGCAAGAATTTGAGGAACAGAGAGATCAAGAGAGGTTGTAGGAAGGGAAAATATGTCAGAGATAAGTAATGAAAATTTTAAATATAAGGTGTCAGGTGACTGGGAGCCAATGTAGGTCAGTGAGGACAGAGGTGACAGGATGATGACTGTGGTCTTCTCAATGCTTAACTGGAGGAAATTGCAGCTCATCCAAGACTGGCAATACAGAGGCAGTGAGTAACTCGAGAGGTCAGGGAGAGGTAATCTTGGGCATCATCAGCGTACATGCGAAAACTGACCTCACACCTTTGGATGATGACACCAAGAGGCCGCATGTATGATGATGGAGGGACCAAGGATAGATCCTTGGGAAAATCAAGTGGAAATGGTGTGGGGATAGAGCCATATGCTATAGTGAATTGTTAAACAGGTTTACCATATATTTCTTTAACTTGATATCCAAGCATTCTCACACAGCTGTGACAATGAAGTGTAAATTTTTGATGTTAAAAACATACAATTTTCTTTTGACAGCCATCACTGCACATGCATAAGATTTGAGTTCATAAGCAAGAGAACTAGATGATACTGAATAGGAAGTTATTAAATGCAATGTTTATTCTATGAACAAGGAAATTGTGTGCGAACTGCATAGATCTCTTTCACAACTGGGGATAAGCATATTTAACAACTTTCTATTTAGCATTCTATTTACTGAGGGTAGGTATTCCAATTTCATGTTGTATTACATTTTTAGTCTGGTATGGCTTTTTTGTTCTTGTGTACAACAGAGTACTTTGAATAGGTTGAAGAAGACGACTCACTACCAACTTCTCGAGGGCAATTAGGGATGGGCAATAAATGCTGGCCATGCCAGCGATGCCCACATCCCATGAACGAATAAAAACAAAAGCAGGATAGTTATTTGGCATGAGTTCTGAGGCTGCAGCTGGCACTCACTAGGACAGAGAGCAAGTGCGGTGTTGTTGGAATTGTGTTCTACTGCCAAAGCTCAGAGGAAAATAGTTCCAACTGCTTTGCCATCTTATACATAGAATAAATTCTGTGTTCCATGTACAGTATGTGGGATTATAATTACCTCGGAGTTATTGGCTAGACTTGTTGTACAAGTTCATTGGCCCAGTAATTCCTCTCCCAACGCGTGAGTACGGACGGGGTACTCACGCGTGTGCCCGGAGGAATTGCCGGTTTTCAGCATGCACAGCGCATGCGGGGAAAACTGGCATTTCCTCTCCTCTGACCCAAGGGGTTAAGAGGCTGAACGCGTGCGACTACACAGGCAGCGCGTGCGACTTGGATTTCCTTTATTTTTAGAGAGTTGCGCATGTGTAAAGGCCTCCGGTTTTTACGCATTGAAAAACCACACGTAAGTACTTAGTTTTACAGGTAAGTGGTCTATTAATACAATTTATAAAAAAAATTTCCACAGGTTTATTATTTTTAAAGAATTTACAGTAAGGTAAGTTTAGTTTTAGCCCCGATTTTTTATATAATAATTTTTTTCAAATTTTAAAATTATTGTTTAAAATAGTTTTTACAGTTATTTATGGTTCATTTAAGTAGTGCAATGTTTTTTTAAATTTTCTTTCAAGTTTAAGTAGTGTTTTGGAGCCAGGAGTTTTCATGAGTTTGACAGCTCTCACTATCAAACTCATGAATGAACTTTTGCAACCTCCCATTGGTTGCTCTGTGCTCACGTGATCCCAGCCGGCTCATCGCACTAAGTACGCCGCTGGGTCACGCACACACAGCGCGGCAGGACCTCAAGCGGGCCAGTGAGAGGAAATGCAATGCGGGCCAGGATTGAAATGTCAGCGCGCTGGGTAAGTGCACATCGGGGGCTTGCACGCGTGGCAAGCTCCCGATCCTAATTTCAGGGCCATTATTTGATTTTTTTCTTTGAGTACGTGAAATAGATGTGCTGATAAAGCAATTAAAGCTGCTGATTAACACACTTACAAATGATCTGGATGAAGCTCTCATTTGGAACAAGGGTGAGAGTTACAACGACAAGTACAGATAAAGATGTTCTATGGTACATGAAGTTCGCTGAGCCTCTAAAAGCACAGGAGCATCAGGCTAAGGAAGGAAATTACCAAAGGTGAACCATGCAAGGTTAGATGGGTATTCTGGAATTATAGTCAGTTTACTTACAGGAGCAGGTGCAGGAGCAACAGAAACTAGAACAACTTGCTTTTATATAGCGCATTCAACATAGAAAACCATCCCAAAGCACTTCACAGGGATATAAGGAAAAATGCACACCGAAACAAAGGAGATATTTGTGGGATTGAGGTGGGTTTTAAGTGGGGTGAGAGAGATGAAGGGGTTTAGTGAAGGAATTCCAAAGAGTAGAGCCTGGATGGTTGAAGGGAGAGTCGCTGTAGGTGGGGGAGAATAGAGGAGGGATGCAACAGAGGACAAAATCAGAGCAATGGAGGCCACAGAAATAAGGAGTGACAAGGCCATAGAGGGATTTAAACATAAAAATGAGAATTTTAAATTTGAGGTGTTGAAGGGCCAGGAGCCAATGTGAGGACAGGCATGATGAGCAGCCTGGACTTGGTGCAGGCCAGAATACAGGAAGAAAAGTTTTAGATGAACTGGAGTTTATGAAGAGTGGAGGATGAAGGCTGGTTAGGAAAGCATTCGAAGTAACAATGGCATGGGTGATGAATTCAGTGGCAGATAGGCTGTGGCAAGGCCACAGACGGGTGATAAAGAAGTGGAAAGAGGCAGTCTTTGTGATAGAGAGGATATGGGATCCGAAGCTCAGCTTGGGGACAAATACGAAGCAAAGGTTGTAAACAGTGTGGCTCAGCCTGAAACAGTGGCAAGGGTCAGGAGTTCATGGCAAGGGCTGAAGATGATGGCTTCAGTCTTCCCCTATTTAGCTGGAAGAAATGCATGGTGATGCAAGACAGGTTGTCGGACAAGCAGACTGACATTCCAAAGGCAGTGAAGGGTTTGAGAGAAGTGGTGAAGAGGTAGAGCTGGGTGTCATAAGCATACACATGGAAGCTTGACTTCATGACTGCAGGTGATGTTGCCAAGGAGGATCATGTAGATGAAAAAGCGGAGAGGGCCAAGAATGATACCTGATGTGACAATGCAGCGATAGGAAGATAAGTCATTGCTAGTGATGCTCTAGTTAAACTTAGATAGATAAGAGTGAGGCCAAGCAAGGGGATAGAGGGTAGGCATTGGAACAAGATGGTTTGGTCAACCATATCGAAGGCTGCAGAGAAGTTGAGGAGGGAAAGCTACAGTCACAGAGAATGTCATTTGTGACTTGGTATTGGTGCTGTGGGAGTGGCACAAACTTGATTGGAGAGATTCAGACAGGGAGTACGGAAGAGGCGAGCAGGAATCTGGGAGGCAACAAAACTTTCAAGAACTTTGGAGTTGAAAGGCAGGGTGGAGCTGAGAGTGACAGTTTGCAAGGATAAAGGAATTGAGGTTTTTTGTTGTTGGAGGGAGGTGATAACAGTGGGTTTGAAAGGCAAGGGGCAGTGCCTGAAGAGAGGAAAGCATTTACAATGTCAGCTAGCATGGGGTCCAGGAAGAAAAGTTTTCATTGAAGACTGGACATATTGCATAGAATCAACAATCGAAATCATTATACATGGCCAGTGGAAGCAATAGCTTGATAGGCTGAATGGCCTTTTCTCATTCTATGCTTTATGTAGTTATAAGGACAAGGATTCAGTGAAAAAGACATTGTAGCAGAAACTCTTCGAAAAGCTTTTAATATTATTTTAGAATTACAGTGCTAATAATTTGAAGCTTACTCAGTAGTATAATCCAACCTTATGGAGGATGCAGAGTGAACCTGGATCCTGATGCAGCAGGGATGAAGCTCAAGATTTGATGATGATTTATATTGGAATAAAACTTTCTTGCCATCTAGCAATCAAGCTTATAAAGTTCCCGCACAGAGTGATAAAATACCACACAACATGGTTCAACAGCCCCAGGACATCGCTGCAGGAGTTCCTCAGGGCAGTGTCCTAGGCCCAACCATCTTCAGCTTCTTCATCAATGACCTTCCCTCCAACATAAGGTCAGAAATGGGGATGTTCGCTGATGACTGCACAGTGTTCAGCCATTCACAACTCCTCAGATAATGAAGCATTCCATGCCCGCATGCACCAAGACCTGGACGATGTTCAGGCTTGGGCTGATAAGTGGCAGGTAACATTCACGCCACACAAGTGCAAGGCAATGACTATCTCCAACAAGCGAGAGTCTAACCACCGCCCCTTGACATTCAATGACATTACCATCACCGAATCCCCCACCATCAACATCCTGGGGGTCACCATTGACCAGAAACTTAACTGGACCAGCCACATAAATACTGTGACAACAACAGCAGGTCGGAGGTTAAGTATTCTGTGGCGAGTGTCTCACCTCCTGACTCCCCAAAGCCTTTCCACCATCTACAAGGCACAAGTAAGGAGTGTGATGGAATACTTTCCACTTGCCTGGATGAGTGCAGCTCCAACAACACTCAAGAAGCTCGACACCATCCAGGACAAAGCAGCCCACTTGATTGGCACCCCATCCACCACCTTAAACATTCACTCCCTCAACCACCAGCGTACCATGGCTGCAGGGTGTACCATTTACAAGATGCACTGCAGCAGCTCGCCAAGGCTTCTTCAGCAGCACCTCCCAAACCCGCAACCTCTTCCACCTAGAAGGACAAGGGCAGCAGGCGCATGGGAACACCACCACCTCCAAATCACACACCATCCTGACTTAGAAGTATATCGCCAGCCTTCACCGTCACTGGATCAAAATCCTGGAACTCCCTACCTAACAACACTGTGGGAGCCCTGCAGCGGGTAGTCAAAACTGCCCAACGCATTACCAACACCCGGCTACCGACCATAGAGCACATATACCAGAAACGCTGTTTACGGAGGTCACGGTCCATCATCGAAGACCCTACCCACCCCAGCCACAGTCTGTTCGCCCTCCTGCCATCTGGGAGACGCTACAGATGCATTCGCACCCGTACGACCAGATTTAGGAACAGCTTCTTTCCCAGGGCTGTCATCCTACTGAACTCCACAAATAAACTCTAAAGCCTGCACATCTGCCAATGCACTATATTATGGTTATGTTTATGTAATGTATTACAAGCCAAATGTATGTTGAATGGTTAAATGTCTTAATCTAAATGTACACTCTCGGGAGCCGCAAACCTACATTTCGTTGTACTGCACTTGTGCACTAACAATGACAATAAAAGTTGATTTGATTTGATTTGATTTGCAGTGGTTCAAGAAGGCGGCTCACCACCACCTTCTCCAGGGCAATTAGGGATGGGCAATAAATGCTGGCCTTGCCAGCGATGCCCACATCCCATAAACAAATTTAAAAAACCAGCTTCCGCTCTTCGTTTCCAGTTTATCATGTATGCATCCATATCACTTTGGATCCTTAGTAATAATCTAAAACAGATTTATTTTTGATTGTGTCAACCCATGTAACTTCCTTCAGTTAGGATGAATAGGCTGTCTTAGTTGCAGACTCCTTAATGACGCTTGATATTCCTACTCAATGATTGGTCCACAGTTGCCCTTGTGAGGCTAAAGATTGATGTATTTTTCTTTCGCTATGCAACAATGAATCATTACCGTCAAACATGTCACCGAGCAGTCTATCTGAAAACTTTCTCAACTAAAATGACTGAAATGATTGACTGTTGTCAGACTCAATCTTAACATTTCAATGCAAAATTAGTGCTAAATACCCTTTTATATCATTCCTTTCAACCTGTACTGGCATCCATATTTATAAACATAAGCATAAAATGGAACAACCACGCCTCCAGTGGTAGAGCACTATACATCCAACTTGTCGGTTGCCATCCCAACATCAAGTGACATTTAAGCTTACTTTTGTCCTGGTTTTCCCAGATGCTGGCTGGAATGCTGTACTGGTGTAGAGGTGGTTTTCCAGCAGGTACAGGTGTAAATTGATGGTTACCGTGCACAGCAGCAACATTTACATGTTTTGGTCCTCTACCTATTCCAGCAATAATGGCACTATTGTCACAGCTGTGGAAAGTGGCATTCTGGTCAAATCTAACATTGGTTGGCAGCAAAAATCTCAATATGTCATGAGATAAGAAAATGAGTTCAGAGATGAAACATGTTTTCAGGTAGCCTTCTTTGTATCTATCCACATTGACCAGTTACGAAAGGTCATCGACCTGAAAAGTTACCTCTGTTTCTCCACAGATGCTGCCGGACCTGCTGAGTGTTTCCAGCATTTTTTGTTGTGATTTACATAAATATGTTGGAAGTTGAAACTCTCTTCCTGTTTTAAACTGACTGATCAGGAAGCAAAAATATTCTTCAAAGTAAGTTTTTTTTAAAGAAAGCATTTAGCATTCTGAGCACAACTACCCAATATTCTGCTGGTGCCTTGTGTAAAATTCACCTATTTTTCACCATTTTCTGCTAAATATCTCAGTCATTGAACTACCTCTGATACTGTGCATGTAGAAGAGGTCTTTAACATTATGAACGGGTTTTATAGGGTAGACGTAGAGAAGATGTTTCCATTTGTGGGGGAATTAAAAATTAGGGGGAAAAAGTTGGGTTGTTTTGCACATCCCGTTAGCACCCCAGGGGGTGGTACTGCTAATGCCTCTCGCAAAATTCAGTGGGAGGTTAGTGGCGGCGGTAGCCGGTAGTGCCCTGCACCTCCGGCAATGACGTCATCGCCGTGCGCAGCGCCCCGGCCACAAACTTCAGTCGTGCCCCCTGACCCACCTGTAAAGTCTGTAGGTATTATGACGAATTAATACACAGACTACAAGAGTAACTTTAACAGGACTTTACTATTCGAAGGTCAGGGCGAATCTGCCCAATAAATCCTGACACAGCACTTATATACCGGTGTGGTCACCGTCGGTATTACAGTATACAGCAGCCAAGATCAAATAGTGCCACACCTAAAATAGTTCTCTTAAAGGGGGACGGTTACATACAATAGTTCTCTTAAAGGTAGAACAGTTACATACACTACAATCCTCCCTTTTTAGCTTACAACATACTTATTCCCCATTAAACATAACATATATTCACTTCATGTAAAAACAGTTCACAGATATAGTCTCTGCGGAAAACAGTTCACAGATTTAGTCTCTGCGGAAAACAGTTCACAGATTCAGTCTCTGCGGGAAACAGTTCACAGATTCAGTCTCTGTGGAGGCGTCTCCTGTGCTTCTTGACTCGGTCCGGACAATGCCTCCGTGGTGTAGCAGTTCCTTGTGGTGTAGTCGGTTCACGTTGCTGGCGTGACTCATCCAATAGTCCTTCCCTAACTTAACAGCTTGAACTTCCGTCACTTCTGAACCAGCATTGTTGACTTTTACAAACAGCTAGGTTGCCTTGGGAAGTTTCTCTACTTCCCAACTGATCTGGCTCCGTTCGGAGGGACCACGTGCGTGATCTGGTAGAGGTGATAATGGTTCAGATGGTCATCGTCTTCTGCTTCGTCTTTTCCTTTTCTGCTTCCTGGAGACTCTCTGGGCTCCACTGTCAGCTGCCAGCTGCATGCACAGTTCCTCCCTCTCATCCTCCTTTTCCCGTAGTAGCGCCACCATCTCCCGATGTTCCTTAGACTTTAGGTGATTCATCATGGTTTCGGCACTTTGGGAGTTTTCAGCACAAGCTGGGCAGACCAGGTCATCGTAATATTCAGTGTCGCTCAACAGGTCATGGTAATATTCGGTGTCGTCCTGAGCTAGACCAGCGAGAGGGTCTTCTATTTCCTCCTTACCCAGCTGGACGTTAGCCAACTTTTGTTCCAAATCCAGACATCTTTCCTGAAGAGACTTCTTCATGCGTTCAGCTTCATCCCGCTTTTCCTGGGCTTCCTGCAAGTCTTTTACTAATGACCTCATTTGTGATTTCAATACTTCAACTTCATTCGGAGATTGATTGATCGGATTATTCAATCCTTCTACTGAAGTAGCTGTTTCAGCATTCCGTTGTTCTACATTGACACGAGTCAGCGTACTTTTGGCATCCAAGGGCTGCTCTGCTGCAGTCTTCTCAGTCTGTGTTGCCACCTCAGCTATTTCAATAACTTTTGAGAGCTCCGAACCCCTTTTCTTTGAAGATTGAGGCTCGTGTTCCAGTTTTTTCCATTTTAGAGTCTTGTCCCTCAGCATATGAAGGAGTTGGCTGACTGTTAATTCTTCTGCCATCATCCGTTTCCCATTAGCTGCAGGGCTGTTTATAACCTTGCCCTGGGGCTCCTTTGCTGTTTCTACTTCGCCATCATCCGCAGCCTCCACCATTCGAATTTCCACAATTGAATCGTCCGGTGATGCTGCACTCAACTCCAGTAGGAGCTCGGAAGTCATGTCGACCAACTCAGCCTTTTCTGCCTGCAACCTGCTAACAAGCGCCTTCAGTTGCTGAACATCATGTTCCACCAGATTAGAGCACGCACCTTCAGAACCCGAATCAGCTTTGATTCGTTTGGCCTCCTCGCGCAGACGGTTTGTGTGCTCCTGCTCCCTTTTCTCCCTCAGCTGCTTCTGTTGTCTTTCCAGATTCTCCCATTCGGTGTCCAAGAACTTTTGCATTGCTTTCCTCTCTTGCTCGAGACGGCAACTCAATTGTTCTAATTGCTGTCGTAATTTGCAATGGAGTTGAGTTCGAGCTCGGTGTTCCTCAGTAATGTATATGTCTGTAACCTGGACAGACTCAGAATTCGCTGTCAAACTATGTTGTTGTTGTTCAGTGGAATTCTGTTCTGCAACTTTGTTCTCCTCTGGAGCATAAGCATTTATGCACGCCTTCGTTTTTCCAACCTTAGTCAGCAAGTCCATTTTAGACTTATCTTTCGTACTTGGGCTGGTCTTATCGTCATCCGTTTCAGAGTCTGAGCTGATTGGCTGCACCGAGTCCTCACTCGTTATTGCTTTTAGGTAGTGCCATTCCATGTTTATTTTCTTGATCCACTCCCGTCCTAGAAGTGGTGGTCCTCCCTCAGGTAGTACATATAAATCCATTCCTGGGTGTTCTTTGCCCCTGTCTCTCACCTTGACTCTTATCTTTCCCATGGGGTATACTTTATGCCCCGTGTATGTCTGCAATACAAACTTAGTATCTCTCAAGGGTATATGTGAGAATAGCCGGTTGTAATCCTTTCGATTTATGACTGATAGGGCTGATCCTGTGTCCAATTCCATTTTCACTCAGACTCCGGCTATTTTTAGCATGACCCATATAGTTTGTAGGTCAGTTTCTTTACTCACATTGTGAATTCTCAGACTACCCAGTTCCTGGCCGTTTGGGTCTGAATCCGAATTCTGTTCATCTGAACTCTTCTCAGCCACCTTGTGTACCTTGTTGTACTTTTCCTGCGGTGACTTTTTTTTGTTGTTGTTGGTCTTCTTCCCTGACCGGCATACCTTAGCTATGTGACCAAGCTTGCCACATTTTCTACATTCCTGGTTTTTAAACCAGCATTGGTTCTGGTCGTGTGTTGTCTTCCCACAACGATAACATTTCGATGTACCCGAAGTAATTTGATCCACACTGAGTACCGCTGCCTTCAGCTGCATTTCCGCTGTGCCTCTCGCTGTGGCTTCATGTGATGCTGCAATAAGGACAGCCCTATCAAGTGTAAGATCGTTTTCTTCGAGCAGACGCTTTTGTGTTCCTTCCTTCGACAACCCGCACACGAACTTGTCTCTCAATGCCTCTGTCAGATTTTCCCCAAACTGGCAGTATTTCGCTAGTCTACGCAGTTCGACCAAGTATTCCGCGTTGCTTTCCTCTTTCCGTTGTGTTCTCGCATAGAATTTGAATCGTTCCGCCAACATCAGTGGTGTGGGGTTCAAATGATCCTTCAGGGCAGTAACAATATTAGCGAAAGTCTGATCCGCCGGTTTAGCTGGTGATAGAAGATGCTTCAATAGCCCGTATGTCTTGGCCCCCATTGCGTTTAATAAGGTGAGAGCTTTATCATCATCTGCTATTTTATTGGCCTCACAATATATCTCAATACGTTCTACGTACGTGGCCCAATCTTCCACCTCGGAATCGAAGTTGTTGATGTTACCATGCTTAGGCATCTTCACTATCTCTCACTATCTTTCTGCGAAACAACAACGAATTTGTTCGTTAACTTTTTTTTTCAAAATGGCGGTTTCCCGCGCTTGTCTTCTTCCCCGCCTACTGGCAAAATGGCGGTTTCCCGCGCTTGTCTTCTTCCCCGCCTACTGGCAAAATGGTGGTTTCCCGCACTTGTCTTCTCCTGGCAGGAGGGTAAGCCTTTTCCCTCGGGCGACGACCGCTGCCTTTCGGGGTTCGCAGCCTGCGCGTCGGCTTCAGTGCGTTCTTTGTTCCCTTTTCTCGGCAGGGCAACTGGCGCTGGGGACAACCCGTTGACGGCGAACAGTTCCAGCCGCGGGCTGGATCTCGCTCAGTCTCCCTCGCTCGGGCTCTGTCTCTCCCGCTCGCTCGGGCTCTGTCTCTCCCTCAGCGGCTTCCAATCGCGCCTCCCAGCCCTCTCGCAGTCCGGTGCTTTCCTCCCCGGCTGCGGCTGAGTTCTCCGCGATTTATTTATTTTTATATCTTCCCGCGCCTTACGATCCCGGTCGCAGCGCTTCGTGGCCTCGGTCGCTGCCTGGCCTTTTTCACTCCAATCGTGCCTCCCAGCCCTCTCACAGTCCGGTGCTTTCCTCCCCGGCTGCGGCTGAGTTCACCGCGGTTTATTTATTTTTATATCTTCCCGCGCCTTACGATCCCGGTCGCAGCGCCTCGTGGCCTCGGTAGCTGCCCGGCCTTTTTCGCCGGTCGCGGTCTAGCTGTCTCACGACGCCGTTGCATCTCCCAGCCCGCTTGTACCGCGGCTTCCGTGCTCCACGCTGCTCCAGTCTCAGCGCCTCTGGGCCCGACTTCTGTCCGGCTCCTTTCCCCCAACCGTGGTCGAGTTCACCGCCCTTATCCTCCGTTTATTTTTTTTATTTTCCCTTTACTCACAGTCACCGTGGCCGACTTGCTTCTCGTGCTGATCGGCTCACTCACCACCGTGGCAGAAGGGACAATCAGTGCCTGTTGCTGATGGAAGGCTTCATGTCTGAATTCTTCCTTCTTCCTTGCTCTGCTGACTCGAGTTTTCTCTCAGCAGAACGACGAGGGCGGGTGCCTCTTCTTGACGCTCGTTAACTGCTTCGGAAGTATTGTTGCCGCAGGGTAAGATCGAACTCGTCGCCACTGTAAAGTCTGTAGGTATTATGACGAATTAATACACAGACTACAAGAGTAACTTTAACAGGACTTTACTATTCGAAGGTCAGGGCAAATCTGCCCAATAAATCCTGACACAGCACTTATATACCGGTGTGGTCACCGTCGGTATTACAGTATACAGCAGCCAAGATCAAATAGTGCCACACCTAAAATAGTTCTCTTAAAGGGGGACGGTTACATACAATAGTTCTCTTAAAGGTAGAACAGTTACATACACTACACTACCGCTGGACGATAAGTCCGACAGGGTGAGGGTGGCGTTGTTGTGGTTGCGGTGGTGTTAATTAAAGGGCAGGTGCCCGGCGGCCATTTTTTTTGGGCCCCCTTTCGCCTCCTCCTGCGGGGTGCCAGCCGCGATCGATCAGCCCGGTGCGCCTCCCGAGTGCCAGGCTCTTTCCCCGGCACCCCGCTCCCCGTGGTCCAGCAGGGCCCTGGTGCTCGCTGCGCTAGGCCTCTCCATTTTAATAAGGGGAGGGAGGCCTGTAATGCCGCGGTGCTACATGCCAACGCGTGTGGCGCCGTTGCACGTAGCGTCACGATATTGAATGGTAGCACCCCAGGAGGGGGAGCGCTTTCAGTAGCGCCCCGCTTCCTGCTTGGGGTGCTATCGCTCAATTTACGGCACGGGGGCGCTAACTTTTTTTCAGGCCCCGGCGAAGTTAGCACCCCAAAGGGGGCGTGACTGAATTTTTCCCCCTAGGGGTGTTGAATTAAGATAGTCACTAATAAATCCAATAAGGAATTCAGGAGAAACTTCTTTACCCAAATGTGATTAGAATGTGGAACTTGCTACCACATGGAGTAGTTGAGGTGAATAGCATGGATGTCTTTAACAGGAAGCTAGATGAGGGAGAAAGGAATAGAACGATATGCTGATATTGTTAGATGAAGTAGGGTTGGGAGGAGGCTCGTGTGGAGCATAAACATCAGCTGAATAGCCCATTTCTGCGCTGTAAATTCTATGTAAAATAGGCCCTTCTACATGTAATTAGTTAGTTTATCTTTTTTTACAATGCATAGAAATACCCCTATATGAATTGGGAGCATTTTAATTGATGCTATTACTGTATACCATTCATTTGCCTAATCAGCAGTGCCTTGTAATTTTCATAAACAGGCTACTTTTCAGAATTCACTGATTAGCCAAAGTCTTTTGTAGCACTGAATATAGTGAAATATTGCAAAGCTTTATTAATTATCTGCCCTTAGACATCAACCTTTAGCACTGACAAAAGCTCATCCATCTAGTATCCTTATGTGCAGTATTTTAATGTTCTATTTTAATGTTCTTTTTAATCTTGTTTAATGACTTTTGTTATCGTATTGACTATAGTTATCAACCCCCACAGAGCCTTTATTTTAGCCAATACCTGGAGATATGGTTTTGATCTGTTTTGAACGAAAAAGGCAGGTACAACAGAATAATAAACTTGATATAGCGCATTGAAGTGACTACACGATAAAGTTAAAAATGCAGGGTAATTAAAACTTCATTTCCAAGAAATAGAAAATAGTTAAAAATAGAATCATAGAGCACAGAAGGAGGCCATTCGGGCCATCGTCTCTGTGCCAGCACTTTAAATAAGCTATCGAATTAAGTCACACTCCCTTGTTCCTTCCTTGTAGACCTGCAAATTGTACGGGGAAAGTATTTTTTTTCAAAAGTAATATTTTCAAGCATTTACCATGTGCTTGCAAACATTACAACGGGGTGAAATTCGACATCAGTGCGGAGGGGTGGAACACAGACGGCAGTGAATCAGCTGTCCATTTTACACCTGGTCAGAGTTTCCATTCTATCAACTTCAATGCAAATGAATACAGCCAGGGTGTATAGTGGGCGGCCAATCCACTACTGCCTGTTTAGTGCCCCTGCTGAAGTTGAATTTTACCCCCTAATGAGTCACAATGTGAATTCTTTTCATGAAAACACTAAAGTATGAGTTACATCTATATTAGTGTAGGAACAGCAGAAACGTGCCCCAGCTTCTATTGATTTCCTTTACAGAGGGCCTTGAAGTATGATTATTAATGTATCTGATAATCCCTATAGAAGGCAGAGACATGCTGTGATCTATTGATATCTAAGAATAGCTACCTTGCTGTAAAGTTAACTTCTTTCTTATTATTAACTGGTCAACCCTAGACGCTTTCTGTCTCCCAAATTTGCCTTTAAGCTATAATTTGCTGCTTGCTGAATCCATAATTGTTTAAATAGAAAATAAATTCCACCATGTCAATCTGAGTTCAATGTTCAATACAATATAAAGTTAGCTCCTCTTACACTTCACTTTTGGATATAAATAATCTCATATAATTACTGACTGACAGAATGAAAGAAAGTGCTAAGGTTTCGTAATAATTGGCTTTCTGCTTGTTTTCTGTCATTAGTTTCCATTTTCAATTTGCCCATTCGTATTGTTACTATTGATAGGTACAGACAAAGAAACTGTACAAGTAGTGTTTCAAGAAAAGGTGAGAAAAAGCTACAAAACCCTAGGTTCAGGGAACTCCATGTTAGGAACAACCTCGACTGGAGAGCTCCTGTCCCCCAATGAGTCTCCTACAGGTGAGTTTATAGACGTATAGCTTGCTTGCTTGCTGTCCAATGAAATTTATGTCAAGTTAAACTGACTCCTTTATTCACGCAGTGCGGATCACTCTGGCAAGACAGTGGTGAAAGCAGAATCCATTATAGCTTTTAAAGGAAAAGTGAATAAATATTTGAAAAAGAACATTTTTTAATGGTATGGGAAAAGGACAGGAGAATGGAACTAAGTGGTTAGCTCTTTCAGGCATGATGGGCTGACTAGAAACTGTTATGTGCAGGCATGGCTGGGTGTGGATTTTAACCCTACCCACCCAGCAGAAACTGGGCAGGTGGGCAGTTAAAATGCTCCAGGCTACTTACCTGCCAGAAAGCTGCCTGGAGCTCGCCATTTCTGATTTTAACGGGCACTTCTGGACAGGAAACTAAGCCACCTGTCCAAAGCCAGCAGGGTCCTAATTCACATAATTTATTTAGAACCAAGCTCTATAATATTGCCTCTCTCCACCCCTGCCTCAGCCCAATCTGCTGCTAAAACCCTCACCCATGCATTTGTTACCTCCAGACTGGACTATTCCAATGTTCTCCTGGCCGGCCTCCCATCTTCCACCCTCCATAAACTTGAACTCATCCAAAACTCCGCTGCCCGAATCCTGTCTCGCACCAACCCGTGCTCGCTGACCTACACTGGCTCACGGTCCAGCAACGCCTCAAATTTAGAACTTGCTTCATTGTGTTCAAATCCCTCCATGGACTCACCCCTCTCCCCATCTCTGTAACCTCCTCCAGCCCTCCAAAAACCCCAAGACCTCTGCATTCCTCCAATTCTGACCTCTTGCGCATCCCCAATTTTCTTCGCCTCACCTGTCTGAGTATCTCCTTATGTGGCTCGGTGTCAAATTTTGTCTGATAATGCTCCTGTGAAACACCTTGGGAAGTTTTACTACATTAAAGGTGCTATATAAATGCAAGTTGTTGTTATTGTAATGCCACTGCCCACATACCAACCAGATTCAACAGTGAAACATACATGGACTGAATTTGGTTTCACTGCCGCAGACTCCGCCCCTTCTCTACCACAAGAATCCCGGAACTCCCTTCCTCACATTTACCATTTTTAGGGAGGCCAGCTGCCACTTACACCAACATCCCACCCAGCTAAAGGTATCATTTAGTTAGCTGTATAGTGGCCAACTCAGTTAGTAAACTACTGTGTAATTTATTCAGATATCCATAATATGTGTACTACAGACATTGATTACGTTTTACCCTATGCTGATTGATCTTGGCATGAATTTGTGAAGGAATAGCCATGATTCAGAGAAATACACGATACCATGAACAGAATTCTGATATTATTAATAAAAGACATACTGGGTTTAAAAGTCTGGAAAGCTTAGAAGACACAAGTCTCAGCAGACAAGGCTGTAAACAGAAATACAGGCTTCTGAGAAAAGATCAGTTGATAACAAAGTTGTAAACCAGCTTTGAAATGGAAATTAGTTAAATATTCTAAAACAATGAGAGATTGAAGCAAACCATTGGTGCTTCCGAAGAGTCTAGAGTTTGGGTGTAACACAATGGAAGACCCAAGTGAGGTGTAAAAAGCCAACACGTTGAAACAGAAACACAAACATTAAAAGAGGCATGTGCCTTTGAAACATGACATTGTGGCGGAGCCACTGAATGACTTTGGGCAACTGTATATAATTCCCTTTAACGATGTTCTAACACCAGCCTAAGCCTGTACCATGGTGTTAGACATTATTTTGTTTTGTATATAGTGTTTTGTATGTACGGGGCATGGCCCCTTTAAGAGCGCAGGAAAACGTGGGTAAACACGATGACGTCACTTTGCAAACCACGTGACTGCCCAGGCAGTCCTCGTGGAATCTCCATCTTGTTAAGACCTGTTTTCGTGGTTCTCCTGTATCGATCTCAACAAACTGTTTGAACTCGTTTAGCCTTACATTAAAGACCTGTTTGATTGATCTCCTGAGTCGACCTTAGTTATTAGTTAGGAATTCGTCAATTCCTACATTGGTGACCCCGTTTTTTTTGTGAACGTTTTTCGCAAAAAGGACACAACATGGAGGCCAACGCCGTTTCGCTGAAGCTACCGCAGTTCTGGGAGCAGCAAGCGACCTCGTGGTTCATTCAGGTCGAGGCCCAGTTCGCCCTGAGGGACATCATTGCGGATCAGACCAAATATCTCTATGTGGTCTCTGCACTGGACAGCTCTACCGGCTCGCGGATCGTCAGCCTCCTCGAGAACCCTCCAACGGAGTGCAAGTGTGAAACCCTCAAGGCGCGGTTGCTGCAAGTTTTCGGGCTCACTAAATCGGAGCGCGCCCATCGATTGCTTGCTATGCCTGGGCTCGGGGACTCCAAGCCTTCGGAGTTAATGAGCCAAATGCTCACACTCCTTGGCTCAGAACCGGAATGCTTCCTATTCCGTGAACTATTCCTCAGCCTACTGCCGGAACAGGTGCAAACTGCCCTGGCCAGATCCGAAGTTGAGGACTGCGCAGCACTCGCGGCAGAGGCAGACAAAATTTTCACGATTACTGAGCATTACTGCGCCGCCACGACGCGCCCGTCCCCCACAGACGCCGCCCCAGCTCGTCAGCCTGCTGGGCTGTGTTTCTACCACGCGCAGTTCGGCGCGAAAGCGAGACGCTGCCACCCTCCCTGCAGCTTTCCCCAAAATAAAATAAAACAATGACAACTACGACCACTGAGGAACGGGTCTAACGGGCACCCCGCGGCCGCGATGGCGATCAGCAACGCGGGCAAGTTGCTGTTTATCACCGATACTCTCTCCGGTCGTCGTATTCTGTGCAACACCGGAGCGCAGTGCAGCATTTTACCTGCGTCTGCCCTCGATGTGCAGACCGGGATTCACGGCCTCGCCCTTGAAGCGGCCAATGGCGGAGCAATTCGGACCTTCGGCAGATGGTGAGTGCAGGTGTGTTTCGGGGGCCAACGTTTTCACTTGGAGTTTGTTACGGCTAAGGTTTCACAACCCATTCTCGGTGCAGATTTCCTGTGCGCCAACAGCCTCCTGGTCGACGTGCGGAACCGGTGGTTGATAAACGCGGCAACTTTTCATTCTATCCCTTGTTACCGCAGTAACACTACATCGCGCACCGCCGCCTGTGCTTTTCTGACTCCGGATGAGTTCGCTCGCCTGCTCGGCGAATTCCCCGACCTGACAAGACCCAGGTTCTCCTCCACGGCCATGAAACATGGTGTGGAACACCACATCACCACCAACGGCTCCCCCGGTTTACGCGCGGGCCCGGCGCCTGGAACCTGGCAAGCTGGCGGTCGCAAAAGCGGAGTTCGCGATCATGGAACGGTTAGGGATTATTCGCCGGTCGAATAGTCCCTGGTCTTCACCCCTCCACATCGTCCCGAAGCCTGGCGGTGGATGGCGGCCATGCGGCGACTATCGACGCCTAAACGACGCCACCACTCCTGATCGGTACCTGATCCCCCACATCCAGGATTTCTCCACCCATTTGGCAGGGAACACTGTCTTCTCGAAAGTCGACCTCGTCCGGGGCTATCACCAGGTCCCAGTTCATCCCCAAGACGTCCAGAAGACCGCAGTCATCAACCCATTCGGCCTTTTCGAGTTTTTACGAATGCCGTTTGGGTTAAAGAACACCGTCCAGGCTTTCCAACGCCTGATGGACTCCGTGCTGCGGGACCTCAAGTTCCTCTTCGTCTACCTGGACGATATTCTCATTGCCAGTCCCACTAAAGAAGAACATATCTGTCACCTACGCACCCTTTTTCGACGTCTCAGCCAACACGGCCTGATTATCAACCCGGTCAAGTGTCAGTTTGGCCTGCACCAAATTGATTTCCTGGGGCATCGCATCACTTCAGAGGGAGCGGTTCCCTTACAAGCGAAGGTAGAGGCGGTGACATCCTTTCCACACCCACAAAACATTAAGGCCCTGCAGGAATTCCTAGGCATGGTAAACTTTTACCACCGTTTCGTGCCTAAGGCAGCACTACTCATGCAGCCCCTGTACGAGGCCCTCAAGGGCAAGACTGGCAAGAATACGGTAGACTGGATGGGTGACATGGCCCGGGCGTTCACCAACACCAAAAGCGCATTGGCCAACGCGACTATGCTGGCGCACCCGCTGCCAGGAGCCACCATCGCCTTCACCACCAACGCATCAGACTACGCAATCGGTGCCGTGCAAGAGCAGTGGGTGAATGGGACGAGGCAGCCGTTGGCATTCTTCAGCTGTCAACTACGGCGGAACGAGAGAGCATATAGCATGTTCGACCGGGAGTTGCTCGCCCTTTTTCTGGTCATCCGCCATTTTCGCTTCCTCCTGGAAGGACGTCCATTCACCGCTTTTGTGGACCATAAGCTGCTTACCTTCGCCATGGCCAAGACTGCCGAACCGTGGTCATGCTGACAGCAACGTCAACTGACCTACATATCCGAATTCACCACAGATATACAGCACGTGGCCGGTAAGGACAACCTGGTGGCCGACTGCCTCTCCCGCGTGACCGTCAATACGGTTCATTTAGGCATTGATTACGCCCTCATGGCAGCGGATCAAGCCTCAGACCCAGAAGTCCAAGCCTACAGAACGGCCGTCACTGGCCTCCAGTTGGCCGACGTCAAGTTCCATTCGGCAGGTACTACGCTCGTGTGACGTCTCCGTACGGGACCCTCGCCCTGTCGTACCGGTCGTCTGGCGCCGCAAAATGTTCGACGCCATACATGGGTTGTCACACCCAGGAATGAAGGCCTCTCAGAAGCTGATGTCAGCAAAATTCGTATGGCACGGCATGCACAAGGATGTCCGCGACTGGACCAACACCTGCGTGGTCTGCCAAAAGGCCAAAGTACAGCGCCACATCAAAGCTCCATTGGCCACCTTCACAGTTCCGGAGCGACATTTTGACCATGTCAATGTGGACCTGGTGGGTCCACTCCCACCCTCCCATGATTTTTCACACATCCTGACCATGGTAGACCGCACCACCAGATGGCCGGAGGCGGTTCCCCTATCATCCACTACTTCAGCGGACGTGGCCAGGGCGTTCATTTCCACCTGGGTCGCCTGTTTCGGAGTGCCCGCAGATATTTCTTCAGACAGGGGACCGCAGTTTTCCTCCGAACTCTGGAACGCAATGGCCCAAGGACTCGGTGTCAAATTACACCGCACCACAGCCTACCACCCACAGGCGAATGGTCTCTGTGAACGTTTCCACCGGTCACTGAAAGCCGCCCTGAGGGCCAGCCTCCAGGACGCTGGATGGGCAGACAAACTACCGTGGGTCCTGTTGGGCCTTCGCACGGCCCCCAAAGAAGACCTTCACTCTTCATCAGCGGAGCTGGTGTACGGTCAACCGCTGCGAGTCCCAGGGGATTTCCTACCAGCATCGACGAAGCCTTGGTCCGCGTCTGACCAGCTTACTAGTCACCAGGAGGTGGCCAGATGTTTCGCGCCGGTGCCCACTTCACACAACGAGCTGCAGAGTTTGCACATTCCCACGGAGCTTCACAAGGCGGAATACGTCTTTATTCGCCACGATGCACATAGGGATCCACTCAAGGCCCCATACACTGGTCCCTTCCGCGTGTTGGAGGCAGGGGACAAAACCTTCACGGTAGATGTCGGTGGTAAACCAGACCACATTTCAGTCGATCGCTTAAAGCCAGCACAACTGGACCTCGACCGCCCCGTCGAGACAGCACAACCGCCGAGACGAGGTCGGCCACCCATCGCCGTTACGGCAGACCAAGTGCACTGCCCGCCAGACCGCCAGCCGCCCAACAGCCTCCACCTCAGGAGTACAGGAGTCGTTCCGACAGGCTCATCAGACCACCTCACCACTTGACTTTGTCCGTTGAAGCGAATTCTGGGGGGTGCATGTGGCGAAGCCACTGAATGACTATGGGCAACTGTATATAATTCCCTTTAACGATGTTCTAACACCAGCCTAAGCCTGTACCATGGTGTTAGACATTACTTTGTTTTGTATACAGTGTTTTGTATGTACGGGGCGTGGTCCCTTTAAGAGCGCAGGAAAACACGGGTAAACACGATGACATCACATCGCAAACCACGTGACTGCCCAGGCAGTCCTCGTGGAATCTCCATCTTGTTAAGACCTGTTTTCGTGGTTCTCCTGTATCAATCTCAACAAACTGTTTGAACTCATTTAGTCTTACATTAAAGACCTGTTTGATTGATCTCCTGAGTCGACCTCAGTTATTAGTTAGGAATTCGTCAATTCCTACAACATCAAGTAAAGAAAAATCTGCTGGTCAAATAGTTTTATGTTAAACTTGGAAAACAGGAACCATAAGATTAAATATGCAACCAATTGAGATAGCTAGAAATGCATGAAACATTCAGTTGAAGTGTCTTTTTAATTTAGATATAGTAAAAACCATATCAAAAAGACTTTGAAGATATGACATCAAATAGATGACACCAAGCAATTGCATTGTGTTTGTATTAAACTTGAAGCAGAACAGGGTCAAAATGTCTGCTAAAAACCAGTAAAACCAATATTAAGAAATGAATGAAGAATCTTCGATAAGAATGGCATCAAACAAAAACCATTGCTGTCATTGTTTTTATGATGGTTTTTGGAACACCTAAATGTAGAGAAATAATTATGCATGCAATAGTAGAATTGATAGTAAATAGAAAGCATTCGAAAGAGAATGAATAAGACTATTAGCTGACATCAGCAGAGAACATCAAAGAAGAAACCAATGCCAAAAAGGCATAAAAATAAAACCTTTTTTAACAGAAGTCAGAACACGTTGAACGGGCAGGGCATTTCTCAACTTTCCAGAGGCATCTCTGTAAGTTTTTATCTTTGAGTCTCGGGTAAAACCAAGGTATTGATTTTTGGTGGATGTTCTGGATTTAGAAATAAGTGAGAAATAAGAAATGTAACAAAGTAAAGATTTGAGAATAAGGATCTCTGAGAAGTAAGAAATGTAAGCTAATTGTATTTTGAATTGTTAATGTTGCGACTGATTCAACAGATGTTAACTGAATGTCGGCTCTTGAATAAAACGATATATTTTTAGAATTGTCTCAAATAGTAATTCTGTATAGACTCGCGAACCCACAAATTTTGTACACTCTTTTGTAAGGAGTTGCAGAATTCTGGGGGGTATTCCAGACCCTTATAATATCCGGAAGGTTACAGTCTAGTTCAACTTATTAAAAGTACTATCCAGAGGACGGTAACATCTTTAGTCATTCCTTTCCTTTAGGGAGAGATAGCCTGAACATTTAGACCCATTTAAGCGTCTTATGGAATTCGGCTATCTCTAACTTAAGTTGAGGGTGAATGTCTGGGGAATACGCCTGATCTGGAATAGCCCAAAAGGGATAGGACTGTAATTATCCCTTCAAATTTACCATACCTAGTCAAGTAGAATTAAAAATGTATGGTAGCATCTGTATTGTATAGAACCCTTCCAATATTGGGTTCTTACATTTACTTTGCAAGCAACAGAGATATGGTTATATGTTGATACTCTGATGACATCAACATAATCTGTGTATGCAAGCAAGCATGGCCACCCTCCCCCAGAATTCTAAAATAGAGATTTTGGCTTCTAAAATATTGCCTTTAGTTATTATATTTTAGAATCTACAGTAGATTACTATTAAACATACAATTTACTTTACAAACACAGCCACTATTTTAATTTTAACACAAAAGCAAAATACTGCAGATGCTAGAAATCTGAAATAAAAATAGAAAATGCTGGAAATACTCAGCAGGTCAAGCAGCATCTGTGGAGAGAGAAACTGAGTTAACGTTTCAGGTCAATGACCCTTCGTCAGACTGGAAAAAGCTGGAGATGGAACAGGTTTTTAAGCAAGTGCAGGGGCAGGGAAAGGGGGAGGGGAGGAAAGAACAAAAGGGAAGGTCTGTGATAGGATGGAAGGCAGGAGAGATTAAAAGACAAAAGGAATGATGGTGCAAGGCAAAAGGAGATGGTAATGGGACAAGTTAAGAAACAAAAGATGGCTCTAGATGAAGTGTAAATGGCACCGGCAAAATGAAAGACAGCTGCCATGTGAGAGAGAGAAAAAAATTGGAAAAAAAAGATAGGGGCAGAGGTTATGGTCTGAAATTATTGAACTCTATGGTGAGTCCAGAAGGCTGTAAAGTGCCTAATCGAAAGATGAGGTGCTGTTCCTCGAGCTTACATTGAGCTTCATTGGAACAGTGTAAGAGGCCAAGGATGGTGAGGTCTGAGTGGAGTGAAACGGAGAATTAAAGTGACAGATGACCAGAAGCTCGGGGTCACCCTTATGGACTGAACGGAGGTGTTCCGCAAAGCGGTCACCCAATCTACGTTTGGTCTCCCCAATGTAGAGGAGATCGCATCATGAGCAGCGAATACAGTATACTAAATTGCAAGAACTACAAGTAAATCGCTGTTTCACCTGGAAGGAGTGTTTGGGACCTTGGACAGTGGGAAGGGAGGAGGTAAAAGGGCATGTGTTGCAACTCCTGCACTTGCACGGGAAGGTGCCGGGCGAAGTGGAAGCGGTGTTGGGGGTGATAGGGAAGTGGACCAGGGTGTCGCGGAGGGAGTGGTCCCTTCAGAATGCTGAAAGGGGAGGTGAAGGGAAGATGTGTTTGGTGGTGGGATCACGCTGGAGGTGGCGGAAATGGTGGAGGATGATCCATTGAATGTGGAGGCTGGTGGGGTGAAAGGTGAGGACAAGGGGAACCCTATTATGGTTCCAGGAGGGAGGAGAAGGGGTGAGATCAGAAGTGCGGGAAATAAAACGGACACGGTCAAGGGTTGAGTCAACCACAGTCGAGGGGAATCCTCGGTTGAGGAAAAAGGAAGACATGTCGGAAGCACTAGTATGGAAGGTGGCATTATCAGAGCAGATGCGGCGGAGACGGAAAAACTGGGAGAATGGAATAGAGTCCTTACAGGAAGCGGGGTGGGAGGAAGTGTAGTCCAGGTAGCTGTGGGAGCTTGTAGTGAATGTTTGTCAATAGCTTATCCCCAGAGATGGAGACAGAGAAGCCGAGGAAGGGAAGGGAAGAGTCGGAGATGGACCCTGTGAAGGTGAGGGAAGGGTGGAAATTGGAAGCAGTGAATTAAATTTTCTAGTTCAGGGCGAGAGCAGGAAACAGCACCGATACAGTCATCAATGTACCGGAAAAAGAGGCGAGGGAGGGGACCTGAGTAGGACTGGAACAAAGAATGTTCTATATATCCCATGAAAAGGCTGGCATAGCTAGGGCCCGTGTGGGTTCCCATAGCAACACCTTTAATTTGGAGGAAGTGAGTGGAGTCAAAGGAGAAGTTGTTCAATGTGAGAACAACTTCAGCCAGGCGGAGCAGGGTGGTGGTGGATGGGGACTGGTTGGGCCTCTGTTCAAGGAAGAAGCGGAGCGTCCTCGGGCCATCCTGGTGGGGGATGGAGGTGTAGAGGGATTGAACGTCCGTGATGAAAAGGAGATGGTTGGGGCCAGGAAACTGGAAACTGCTAAAGTGACGGAGGGCATCGGAAGAGTCATGGATGTAGGTGGGAAGAGACTGGACAGGGGAGAAGAGTTGAGATAGGAAGAGATAAGTTTGGTGGGGCAAGAACAGGCTGAAACGATGGGTCAACCAGGGCAGTCCTGTTTGTGGATCTTGGGAAGGAGGTAGAAGCAGGCTGTGTGGGGTTGGGGAACTATGAGGTTGGCGGCCGTGGAGGGAAGATCTCCAGAGGAGATGAGGTCAGTGACAGTCTTGGAAACGGTGGCTTGATGTTTGGTAGTGGGGTCATGGTCTAGGCGGATGTAGGAGGAGGTGTCAGAGAGTTGGCGTTCAGCCTCCGCTAGGTAATTTTATTTTCTCTCATTTTAGCTCCTGACTACTATTTCCTACAGCCACACCGATGGGAATTCTGAGCTGTAGATTTCTCGACAGCTACTGCTACACCTTCAGCAACAAGGAAGTATGTTTCTGGAGGAAACTGCTAATTCTTCTTTCCTCCCCTCCTCAAGGAATAGCACTTTAAAGATTAGTGCCAGTCAGGGACACGATTCAAACTCTGGATATCAAGCACGAGTAAGTGGCAAGTCAATAGTTGAATAAATTCATGTTCAAGTTTTGAAATTTAAGAAGAAAACAAAGTCCCCGTAGCATTACAACACAATGCACTTCCGACATAATAAATCAATTATTCTACCAAACAGGAACTGAACCTTCTCTCAGTGTGTAGTGATTTGACTTTGATATTGCAGGCTGGTTTGGAGTCAAAAAATTCTCGAATTCTTTCTAGTTACTGGGTATTTTTCCATGCCACATACAACACTGCCATTAATTTTGAGTGTCAGCCATGGTTCAGTGGTAGTACTCTCGCCTGAGCCAGAAGGTTGTGGGTTCAAGTCCCACTCCAGGCATTTGAGCACATAATCCAGGCTGACACTTCAGTGTAGTACCGAAGAAGTGTGGCACTGTCAGAGGTACTGTCTTGGTGAGACATTATACCAAGGGCCCATCTGCTCCCTCAGGTGTATGTAAAAGATCCCATGGCATTACTTGAAGAGCAGGGGATGCTCCCCAGTGTCCTGGACAATATTCGCTCCTCAACCAACATAACTAAAACAGATTATCTGGCCATAGTCTCACTGCTGTTTGTGGGAACTTGCTGTGCGCAAATTGGCTGCTGCATTTCCTACATTACAATGGTGACTATCAAAAATATTTAATTATCCGTAAAGTGCTTTGGGATGTCCTGAGGTCGTGAAAGGGGCTATAGAAATGAAAGTCTTTTTTTCTTCATTTGTGTGGAATTAAATTATTCAATTTGCCTCTGTTTGAACTCGGTGCAAACAGCTTTTTCAATCCAAGCTTCTGAAGAGAGTAAAAAACGACATTTGTTGAAGGCTACTATCATTCGTGCTGTTATTATCCTTGAAGTGCTGCAATCTTTTTGTGGAATCATGGGAATCTGCTTTTCCCCCGTCGGACCAGGGGCGATTTCACCGTTATGCTGTAGCGTCTAGTCTACCCACTTGGTACGGCACTGGAATGTCAGCATGGATTATGTGCTCAAATCCTGCAGCGGAGTTTGTATCTATAATCCTTCTGCCTCAGATGTACGAGAGCTACCTCCTGAGCCAAGCAAGGTAGCAGAAATGAAAATAGCAGAGTTATGGAAATTACATTAAACGTGCCATGGTGACAAATAAAATGTGCTCTAGGAAGAAATTTCAACGAATAACATAACATTGTATTAATTCACTGCCCTTATGTTCAAAAGAAAAATTTGGCACAGACAGGGCCCATGTGGCAGACGCTATTGACACAAGCACTTAAGCATATTAATGACTGTTGACAATATCAGCAGATGAAAGATTAATGCACTCATATGACATTTCCCTTTCTGTTATTTTAGCAGAGACGTTAACCCAGTTAAAATAAACAAGTTAATGCCTGGATTAAAAAAGTGGGCAGAGGAAGACCATGAAAACATTAAGCCAACAGTAATCTCTGGACTGTAAGGACGAGAGTAATAGATTTATTCAATTGAGAAACTCTAGAAGGTGTTGCGCCTGGGAGAATGCAGGGGTGTGGAAAACAACTGTGCCTGGAATTTCTGTCGGGCTTCTCCGGTGGGAGATCGATGGAACCCCACCCCCTGAGAAATGCAGTCAATGGTTATAAACTGCCATTTCTCCAGAATTTCCTCCAATCTTCTACCAATAGTTACAGCGGGAGATCAGGAGAACCCTATGAATATTCAGGGTGCCAGTATGTGAAAGAAAGAACGAACTGGAATTTATACAGCACCTTGCCATCTTCTCGGGATATCCCAATGTGCTTTGCAGTTATTTTTATGTCGCAAATTTACACACAGCAAAGTCCTATGAACAGCAAATAAATGAACGACCAGTTAATCTGTCTTTGGTAGAATTAGTTGGGACAAGAATGTTGCCAGAACAATGGGAGAATTCCAATCTCCTCTTTGAATACTGCCATGGGATCTTGGTCACCCTAGTACCACATTAATCACATATATACTATGATATTTACAATATATTATATCAATGTGCACAAAAATATCGATTGTGGACAAGCATTCAATAGTGGTTAAAGGACAATAGAGGCCACAGATTGATAAGAGTGGTTATGTAGTCATAATGTCCCATTTACTCTCTCCATAGAACAAGGGGAAGCCAATGGTGTGCAAGACACACCTAAAATGTCCCACTCACCACAGCACCCACAGTCAGAGCAGGCATCTTTTTACCACTCATTGGGTAAAGAAGTTTCTCCTGAATTCCCTATTGGATTTATTAAAGTGAGTGACTTCAATGGAAAGTAAACTCGAGCGAGGTGTAAAACGGGCAGCCAATCCAATCCCGTCAATTTCCCGCTGGGTGGTTTCGGTTAAAATGACCCCCTTTGAAATATCTGGCAGTGGACATTGCATCGATCATTTGGCATGGAAAACTGCCCTGTACTATTTACTTCTATTACTGTTGTGGTGGTACATTGAAATCTTATCACGCATGCCAGGTCTGACCTGGAGTGAAATACTCACTGTACATTTACCCTCGACTACTGAATAACTCTGGACAATTTGGCAATTTAACAAGTTCAATTGTTTCCCAACACTTTGCTAATGTATGAGAAGCCATTTTGGAGTGACCAGAATCCTCAGAGAAGTGGTAAACACAGACAAATAAGCCATTAGCATTTTCTATCTGCACTACACCACTTTTAATTAATATCTACTTTTTCACTGAAGAGAGCAAAATATGGCTCTAGTGTAAGAGCATTTGAGTGAAAGCAATGGGTCAGTGAACGGGCTAAGCTTTCAGTGCAAGCCATTAAATACTCACAACAAAGTCGACAAAACTAAACTTTCCTTGTTCAGCCACAATTAATTTGTAAATGACAATGCTACAACTTCAAAATTGACAGTGGTAACAAAAGGTAGGCATTAAATGTTAGGTTGTTAGTTGCTCTGGAGCAACATGGGAAAAGCATTCGATGTTCTATTTAGTGATGGGAGAACAGGTTGGGTTGAAAGCTTGAATATTCTCTAGCGTTTTGTTGAAAATAATGAGACCACTTGCCACACGTCGAACTTAAGTGAATGACACCATTAGAGAAACATGCTGACCCTGGCCATAATTTGCTCTGCAGTCATTACAATTACCACAGAGATAAGGCACTGAACAAATGTGATCAACCAATGGCAGGAAGAGCATACACAGCAGCAACCAGCTCTAGTTTCAAATCTTTTCTATTAAAGCAGAAATAAAACGGTTTTATTCTGCTCTGAAAGGAAACAGAGGAATTATGATGAGAATATTTTTTAAATCTTTAAGAATGAACTAGTTCTGAAACTGCGGGCTGAATTTTAATGGGGAAGGTGGGTTGGGAGCCGGGTGGGGGGGTGGGGGGGGTCCCGAAGCAGTCGGGAAACCCGGGAGAACGCTTTTCCTGCAGACCCTGCTGGATTTAACGGCAGGGCCTGATTTGAATGGGAAGTCTCTGTTTCCCACCCGCAGCCAGCCAGATTGAGAGGCTGGCTGGCTCCGGGCGGGTAGGCCTGTGGCACTAGGCCGCAGAGAGGAGGGAGGGAGGGTTCGCGTGAGGGCTGGATGAGGGGTGGAGGAGCAGGGGGAGGGGAGTTGGAAGAGATCACGGGCCAGGGGCGGTCGGAGGAGCTGGGGTGGGGGGGGGGGGGAAAGGAGGAGCAGAGTGGGAGGTCTTGTGGAGAGATCGGAAGCCTGGGGGGAGGGCCTCGTGGGAGGGAATTGGAGACCTAGGAGGGTGGAAATCGGAGGTCTGGGGGTGATCCCCCATCCCGGGGAGGTGGGTTAGGCAAGGACGCTGGGTCCAGGAGCGAAGTGTAAAGGCACTTGCCTCCTTGATCCAGCAGTCCTCGCCCTGCATTAGCTGGCAGGTTTCATGAGGCGTGCAAAACCCGACCAGCTAAAGTTAAATACAAAATGGAGGTTAAAGCAGAGGCTTCCAGCCTGATTATAATATTTATAAATAGATGACCCGCGTCCTGGCTGCAGATTGGCTACCCACCCCCCGTCCTACCTCCGTTAAAACCAGAAGGGGGCAGGTTGGAGATGGGTTCAGGTCAGAATTCAGATTCTTAACACTTTAACTACTCCCGTGCCCTCAACCCACCCATTTTTAAGGTTAAAATTCCCCCTTCAAGGGGGATTCCAACCAAATTTAGTACATCGACTGCTGTAAGGGGTCGTTTTAACGAGCTTGTGGTGTGCGAGATCGGTTTTTGATTTCACACTGCTCGTGAGCGGTTCCGAAGCGCTCCCCCCTCACCGGTTCTAGACACTGGGCTTATTGCCAGACCACCTTGATGTGTTGGCCCAACTTGTGACTCGGAAGACAAATGGATCAGGTGAGACAAGGTAAGTTTTAAATCAAAGGTATCTTTATTTTTAAGGAGAATAAAACATAGAGAATGAAGAAACAATGCAGACAAAAATCATGAACACGCCTCTCAATGGGAACTAAAATTTAACACACAAGAGTTACTTTGACTATCATAATACATCAATTCTAGATCAGCGATATAATAAAACGGGGGTGGAGAAAGCGCACGGCACAATGAAGGATGAATAACACTCCCGAATTACAAAGCCCTTAATATTAAAAACCCTCCCGTCTCTGCAGTATAACTCAACTAGATCAGTTAGGTGGAGTTGGGCCTCTATGCTCACCAGGGTTTTTAAAACTGTCCTTGACCTGTATCGTCCGGGATCTCCAATCTTCCTTATGGGACCGGCTCCTGAACCTGCTCGAACTTGTAGGCCCTCCGTGCTCCTCGAACCGTAATCGAACCTCTCCACTCGCTCTGCCTTTGACCTCGTGCCTGTGTGAAACTGTATTTTTTTAAATGTCTCTTTTCCCCCAACAGTTATACTGTTTTCTTGCCCTTATCTTGGCGCCATATCAGGGGTTTTCTTTTGTTAAAGTAATGGGCAGGCTGCTTTGACAAAAGCGGGTACTTTATTTTAATGTCTTGTAAATTAAACTAATGGGATCTGTCCTGTGCCCCTCTGACTTTGGTACAGATAATAGGTTTTGCCTGTGCTCTGCGATTTCAGAGATGGGTTTGCGTTTTGCTAACAATTAAAACACCTTGAGGTGTAAATACTTTTGTTTTGACTTTGTTACTACTGTAACCATTTTACCATATCAATTGCAGCCAGTTCTGGAATCTTCTAATCGGTGGTGACTCAGGTTTCTTTAAGATACTGCAGTGGTATGTCCTTCTGAAATGAGTCATGTGATCTGCCAACTCCATCTTGTGTTCATAAAATGTGGCCATTTCAGGGGTTTTACAATGTAGACTGTATTTTCCTGGATTTTTGCAAATCCTACATGCAAGGGTCAATACTTTGGATGATATTAATATTAAGCTTGATTCAAAAAACGTTATATTGTGCAAATGTAGCCTCGGCAGTGTTGTCAATACTCTATAAGGTAATGGCCCGGATATTCCGATGCCTACGGGTGTGCACGAGCTGTGTACACACCCGTAGGGACATCGGAAATGCTGGTTTCAGGCATGCAAAGCGCATGCGCTGAAAGCCGGCATTTCCGATCTGTCAAGAATGCCCTTGAGAAGGCCCTCTGCGGGGGGAAGAGTTCCGCTTTCTGCAGAACCTCCACCCGCTGAAAACCCTTAGAAATCTTACGCCTGATAAAAGCAGGAGTAAGGCTCGCTTTTACCAGCATAAGAGTTGAAAAAAGTTTTTTAAAATATTTTTTCACTCATTTATACTTTAAAATTACTTTTAAAAAAGCTAAGTTTATTTTTAGCCCTGTAAAAAACTTTCATTATTTTTTTCAAAAAATTTAATTTTTGTTTAAAATATTTAATTTATTGTAATTTTAACTCATTTTAAAAATGTGATGGTTTTTAAAAAATGTATTGAATGTTTCAGTATGTTTTTGGGGTGATCTCCATTCATATATTCGACAGGTCTATCTGTCAAGTGTATGAAGGGAGATTCCCTTCTCCCATTGGCTCCCCATGGCCCACGTGAGCCCAGGGACGCTTGCGAACCGCATGTGCCTCTGGGATACATGGGCCCCGCGCATTTTGAGTTGGAGATGCCCAGGAGAGGAAGTGTCCGGACCTCAGGAGCTCAGGTAAGTTCGTAGATTTTTTTCTGATAGGAGGCATCTGCACGCAGGAAACCTCCTATCGGAAATTACGGGCCAATATCATCACCAAATGCCATTTCTACATTGCACCATGTCGTTTCTTCATTTAGTACAATGATTGTACTGTACAATGTAACATCTTAAGCTGTTATCATTTGCACATTATGCAATGTAACACTTTCGGTTGCCAATAGTAGGGATAAACTTAAAATTAATTTCTGCAGTTAATTTAATTAGGGTGGATTGAAATGTTTTCAAATTTGACTCTTCTGGTTTATTTGGTAACACAAGTGACAAGTTGCAGTTTTTACAGCTCCAGGAATTTTCAAGTATATGTGTTTGTCTTACGAAAGCTTAGTCTTACCAAATGATAGCTAAGGAATTCCTCCCAATAGACTGAACATGTTTGCCGAATCCAATCTGGAGGTCAGATTTGGATTCAAATTTTCAGATTCCAGGCTCGGTACTTTAAATTTCTTAGTTTTACAATTTCTCAGCAAATTTCAAGTATTATCTGTGACAACATCTGCCACTGCATTGACCTGAGAGGGGCCAGTTGTTTACATTGATGTGAATAGAGCAAATTTAGAGGAATTATCCAAAATGGCACAATTCAGAGAAGTTGAGAGATTGCAACACTTTGTGATTCTATGGTGCACTGAAATAGAATATTTCACAGGAAAGACTATCTATTATCGTTTCTGCAAATAAGAGAACAGTTTACCAAAATGGGTATGTGAAAAATGATACTGCAGTTAAGAATGATCACGTGACTAATACATTCATATTTCATCCTTTTTATTGTAAACATATGAACATAAATAATGCATTTAAAATCTGGTCATTGATATAATGCCCAGCAAGAAAAAAAGGAGCACTGCACACACACAGACCATTACTGAGAGTGTCAAATTCAAATTTAAATTGGTTCCATTAGAGAGGAAAACACAGGCCTTGCCTGTACTTAAAAACAAATAAAGCTTGCAAGTCAGGGGAAAAAATGACAGTAAACTGTCTGGTTTAATGATATTGCTGCTAAGCAGCAATTCAGATGTGATGGATCAGTGCACATTAAGCAATGCACTTATAGGGAAAGTTGGATGATGTAATGTTGTCACTAATAGGCAAAGCCTGCATTACTTTGAAATATTCCAGACACTGCACCCTTGCAGAGGACGACTAAAAAAATAATAAAAAGAGAGAAGATGGATTATGAGAGTAAACTAGCAAGAAATATAAAAAGATAGTAAGAGCTTCTACAGGTATATAAAAAGGAAGAGAGTAGCTAAAGTAAACGTTGGTCCCTTAGAGGATGAGACTAGGGAATTAATAATGGTGAACAGGGAAATGGCAGAGACTGTACCGGTCTCACGGTAGAAGACACTAAAATCATCCCAATAGTACATAATCGAGGGCTTTTGGGAGGGGGGAACTTAAAACAATCACTATCACTAAAGAGAAAGTACTCGGTAAAATAATGGGACTAAAGGAGGACAAGTCCCCTAGATGTGATGGTCTATATCCTATGAATATCCTTAAAAGAAGCGGATTCAGAGATAGTGGATGCATTGGTTGCAATCTACCAAAATTACCTGGACTCTGGAGAGATCCCAGCGGATTGGTAAACCGCAAATGTAACACCCCTATTTAAGAAGGGAGGGAGACAGAAAGCAGGAAACTATAGATCAGTTAGCCTAACATCTGTCATTGGGAAAATGCTGGAGTCCATTATTAAGGAAGCAGTAGAAAATCATAATGCAGTCAAGCAGAGTCAGCATGGTTTTATGAAAGAGAAATCATGTTTGACACGTTTGCTGGAGTTCTTTGAGGATGTAATGAGCAGGGTGGATAAAGGGGATTTCCAGAAGGCATTCGATAAGGTGCCACATAAAAGGTTACTGTACAAGATAAGAGCTCATGGGCTTGGGGGTAATATATTAGCATGGATAGAGGATTGGCTAACTAACAGGAAACAGAGAGTCGTGATGAATGGGTAACTTTCCAGTTGGCAAACAGTAACCAGTGGGTGTCACAGGGATCAGTGCTGGGGCCTCAACTATTTACATTCTATATTAATGACTTAGATAAAGGGACCAAGTGTAATGTAGCCAAATTTGCTGATGATACAAAGATAGGTGGGAAAGCAAGTTGTGAAGAGGACACAAAGGACTCAATTTTGCCAATGGGGAGCTTTTGGAGGCGGGACTCCTACTTTTTGGGTTGTAGTCCCGCCTCCATCGACGTGTGGCCAACCCAAGCTATTTTCCCTTGATTGACCTTGTTAAGCCCGCCCAGCAGGCTCAGCAGTCAATTAAGGGACACCTGGTTACTGGTGACGTCAGCGATTGACATTTCATCTGTCAAGAGCTTTTGACAGGTGAAAAAATCAGCGTTTGACGGCTCTGTGAAGCTGTCAAACACTGACAATCTGTCTTCTAACTTGAGTCCTTCTACTCAGACTCAGTTAGAGAGCTCTCCAGACCAGAAAGCAGAGGCTGCAGCTTTTGACAGTTCAGCGGCCATTCTGCTTTCTGTGCCGGTGAGCTGAGGGACTCCCGAGAACTGAAGGAAGGAAGCCTGCAGGAGAAAGTAAAGGTGAGTAAAACTTATTAAAACACTTTACACTTACCTCACACACTTACCTCTGCACACATGCACCCATCACTCACCTGCACAACGGACATCTCGACCCCTCCAACCCCTGCAGACCGACGGTCCGCCTCGCTAACTTGGCGTGGTTCGGAGCCGTCGGACAGCCCACACTTCAGGGCTAAAAATAGGGATTAGGCAATAAACTGCCTGTTAACAGGCAGTTAATTGGCACTAATCCCATTCCCGCCTCAGGGAGGTGGCTCCCAGCACAGGTTGGGTACCCGCCTCCTGGGACATTGGCACGGAGGCGGGTTGGGGGCGGGATGGGTTCCTGCCCCCCGATTCTGCAATTTTCCCACCACTCCCGCCTCCAAACCCGCCTCCTTAGGGCTTGGAAAATCGAGCCCAAAGAATCTGCAAAGGGATATAGACAGGCTAAGTGAGTGGGCAAACATTTGGCAGATGGAGTATAATGTGGGAATGTGTGAGGTTATCCACTTTGGTAAGAAAAATAAAAAAGCAAATTATTATTTAAATGGAGAGATTACAAAATGCTGCAGTACAGAGGGACCTGGGGGTCCTTGTGCATGAAACACAAAAAGTTAGCATGCAGGTGCAGCAAGTAATCAGGAAGGCAAATGGAAAGTTGGCCATTATTGCAAGGAGGTTGGAGTATAAAAGCAGGGAAGTCCTGCTACAACTGTACAGGGTATTGGTGAGACCACACCTGGAGTACTGCATACAGTTTTGGTCTCCTTATTTAAGAAGGGATATACTTGCATTGGAGGCAGTTCAGATAAGGTTCACTAGGTTGATTCCTGAGTTGAAGGGGTTGTCTTATGAAGAAAGGTTGAGCAGGTTGGGCCTATACTCATTGGAGTTTAGAAAAATGAGAGGTGATCTTAATGAAACATATAAGATACTGAGGGGGCTCGACAAGGTAGATGCAGAGAAGATGTTTCCACTCATGGGGGAATCTAGAATTAGGGGGCATAGTTTCAGAATAAGGGATCGTCCATTTAAAACTGAGATGAGGAGGAATTTCTTCTCTCAGAGGGTTGTAACTCTGTGGAATTCTCTGCCCCAGAGAGCTGTGGAGGCTGGGTCATTGAATATATTTAAGGTGGAAATAGACAGATTTTTGAACATTAAGGGAATGTAGGGTTATGGGAAGCAGGCAGGGAAATGGAGCTGAGCCCAAGATCAAATCAGCCATGATCTCATTAAATGGCGAGCAGGCTCGAGGGGCCAAATGGCCTACTCCTGCTCCTATTTCTTATGTTCTTACACTGGCATGATGATGTAGAGTCTTTGGCCTCGATACTTACGGGGAGGTGGCAAGGGTGTGGGGGAGAGCGGGGAAAGCCCGGCAACATCAGGGACGCGGAGGTCCTGCCGAATTTAATGTCAGGGCCTCCTTCTAAATTTTTTCTTCCATTTCCCGCATGACAACTGCCCAAAGGTTGGCAGGCTGCTGGGCGGGAAACGCTCACTTGAAAGGCTCGTGGGAGCACCCCTGCTCCATAAGCAATGCTGTAAAAGACACTTATCTCCTTCAGCCGGCAGCTCCCGCATCCCTTTCACTGCCAGGTTTCTAGAGCCCTGGGAAAGCCGCGCGGCAACTAAGAAATTTAAATCAGGCTCCCCATTGCACAGTGGAAGCCTGATTTGAATATGTTAATGAAGTGTCCCACGACTCGCACAACACGAAACCCGTCACCATAAAAACGGCAATGGCCGTGTACGCATTCCCCATTTAAAATTTTTAACCCCCCCCCGCCCATTGTGAGGGGGCTTAATATCAAGGCCTTTAACTCAAAACTATTTTCCTGGTGTCTAATTGTGCTGGTCACTTATCTACATGCCAAAAGGCATTTGATTGATTCAATTAAAGGTTCATGTTCATTATACAATGGTTTCAAATTTGACTAAATATTCAGCACGTAGATCAATTTCCTTTATTCTACTTCCCAATCATCCTTGAAAATTGATAATGTCAGTTGGTGATTGAACCACTGATGTTATAATCCAGTATCAATATTGATATAACAAGTGAACTCCAACAGTGAGGAGCAAAATACACATTTCCAAAAACCAGCTCCTTGACAACTTGCTTTGGACAATTAAGAAATATTGCCAACATTATTATACAAATCATTAATGATAAGAGAAAACCCTTAAGTATATGTGATGTAACATTTTCCCTGCATCCCTTTCCATTAATCTCACACAAACTCAAAATATTTTTGAGTTAACATTACCCTAATACATAACAGTCTCCAATTGTATGTGACAATTAACGGCATTTTTCAAAGCATTATACAGCAATTTATAATATTGGATCACCCGCTCCATCACCTAGAGGGAATCCATTAACACTCTAACAAGTATTTTTCTTTTAAGTTAGAACTTTTCTGTAATTAATTTTTAAAAACTTATTTCCAACATTTAAAGCTCTCCTCTGAGCCAGGAGAAAGCCTGGTGTAGATGGTCCCATCTCGGTGGAATAGCCGTTTACCAACACAGGACCATATAGACAAAGGGATAGCAGCTGCCAGTTAAATCAGGGACCCAATTCCCATGCATTACTGCCATATGTAGATCACAAGAACACTACCCCTGCATCCTTTGGCATGTGGACACCAACCAAAGCAACAAACACCTTAATGGTGTCACTGGCAGTGCAGAAACAACTATCAGCTGGACTTAGTGCTAGTCCATATCAATGTCAATTTCCAAATGTAGGAGGACAAGGGCATCCAATGCCAAGCCAGCCTGCCCAGAACAACTTGATACAGTAATTTTATTCACTCCAAACTGATTATGGTCTTCACAAGCCTGACTTCTTTAGATACTTGTCTGTGTGTCATTTCTTAAAGAAGATAGACTGGCCAGTTAGGGAATTACATCCCTCTTTCATATCAAGAACCACAAATAAAGCGAATATCAACCTTAAAGCATTTCTTAATCTCAAAGAAAACATCATACTTTAAGTCCAACGATCTTGGGTGTAGTGAACTGGAACAAACAGTTGAATTGGAAGCGTATCTGAATATATCTGCGCCACAGTGAAGCAGATACAATTAGAACAAAAACACAGAACATATGTGACACAGCACTCACAATACAATAAACTCCACTGCACCATCCATCTACTGTAACTGGGAGAATACAGAGGAGCTGCATACTGTTCAAACACATCACACGCTAAAAGCATTCTGAGTTTGAGACTAGTACCTGTGGAGTGCGATGCACAGCCTACAGATTATTAACTGCTTGGGTATGCTATCAGGGAAGCCAAAAAGGGGTCTGACTCCAAGGCCCGGATGAGAGAAAAGGCAATCTTATGAATTCAGATATATTTCCCTCTATAGCCAGTTATGTACCAGCATGTATTTAAAACTGCTCAAATCATATAGTAACATTAGTTGCACTAAGCACAGTGTGTAAAAACCTCTTACATGATACCGTGCTCATAAATGTGGTCTGTGCTGGTGACTAGTGTATAAATGAGGCTTTCAATCTTGTGAAGAGTGCGTTGGCCAAACAATGTCATGCATTCAATACACTTGCGCACTTGGGTTAGTGGTAACCCAACTTTTGGAATGCAATGTCTTCAGGTTTTGATCAAATATGGGAACAATAATAGTAATTTACAATTATTTTGCTCACACCTAATACCTAAATATAATTTGAAATTAAATTTGCATGAACAAAAATACACAATTTTAAAATAAAATACACCAATCAAAGTCCTTCTCTAACCTTTCTTCACTTCTGTATATGTCAAATAGTTTTGTGCTGTTCACAACTCTTCAGCACGCCGCTTTGACGTGGGGGTCAGGCAAAGATCCGACCCATCTTCGAGTCTCCCCTCCCCGTACACCCTCTCCAGCCCCAGGAGTTTAGGGCCTGTAATTTTGAAAATATCAGGCCATACATTACTGTTGGTGAAAATAGTAGACAAATGCTTAACACATTCACATGAAATTCCTCTGTCCAGCATTTTAAAAGAAGAGTTAATCCATTTAAAATAAATGGGCTCATGGTGGACAGAGGAAGGCTGTGCGAATGTGTTGACTATTATCGCAAACAGTAATTTCTAGCCTAAAATATATATTAATTGTCACTGAGACACTGTTGAATCATAGCTAATAGACCCAATTATTCCTACAGAACAGCTTGAAATGAAGAGGAGGCAGTATGAATTTACTACAGATGCGTGACTGTTTCAAATAGTGAGGCTCATTAGAAATAAACCGTGAATAATAAATCATTTAAACCACCTTTGTGCAAAAAAGCTGTGCGAATTTCCTATGGAATAGTTTGACAAGAACAACCGGGTCTCCCTAATACAGTTAAAATTTGATAAAATCGACTTTGTCTAAATATTGTTTTTCTTTTAACATTAATTGACAAAATTTTGGCCTGGAAATTGCGGTCGGAGGCTTGCCGCCGGCGTACGCCTCCGAACCGCAAGAAAAACGACGTACTTACCTTGTGTCTCCGGAGCTTCGGACTCTTGCGGTCCTGGGCCTGCAGGCATACGCCTGCCTAAAGGCCCACGGATCCCAGGGGCGTATGCGGTTCGCAAGCGTCCCTGGGATCACGCGAGCCAGGCCAACCAATGACAAAGGGGGATTCCTATTATGCTTCTGGGGATTCCATTGACGTACGGAATCCCCATAAGCACGACAGAAATCACCAAATAAATATAACTTCACAACACTGAAATAAAAATAAATGATCACCGGTTCAAAATAAATTAAAATACCCTTTAATTAAACATTTAAAATAAAAATAGATTTTTTTGAATAATAATTTTAAACGGGACAAAAATAACCTAAAATAATTTAAAAAGTAAGTAAATGTCTAAATCATTTAAAAAATATTATTTTAACATTTATTTTAACCCTTACGTTGTTAAAAGAAGGACTTATGCCTGCTTTTACCAGGCATAAGGGTTTGGTGGGTATTCGCTGGGCAGTAGTTGGGTAAACAGCTCAACTCTGCGCCAGTGAAAGTGAATTTACAGTGGATGCGGATGATCTGTCAAGTGGAAACTTGACAGAGCGCAAGTTCTGGGTTTTCACACATGTGTATTGCGTGCAGAAACCTGGAACTTGCGGGGTCATTCATAGCACTTACAATCGCTTGTGCATACACTGTCATAAGCCCCATAATATCCGGGCCATTGTATGTTATATTCCTCTAGATATTTAAAAAATATTTCAATTCCAATAAAGTAGAGCATGCGTATATGCAGCATAGGGGCAGTTGGTAGTGTAGGAAATACATTACATAAGAACATAAGAACATAAGAAATAGGAGCAGGAGTAGGCCAATCGGCCCCTCGAGCCTGCTCCGCCATTCAATAAGATCATGGCTGATCTGATCCTAACCGCCAATCCACTATCACAGAACCATCTCCTGAATCTAACAGAATTAGACACACGAAATAGGAGCAGGATCAGGCTACACAGCCCCTGGGCCCGCTCCGCTACCCACAGGGCCATGACCGATCCGAACCTAGACTCATGTCCAAATTCCTGCCCGCTCCCCGTAACCCTTAATTCCCTTTACTTCTAGGAAACTGTCTATTTCTGTTTTAAATTTATGTAATGATGTAGCTTCTACAGCTTTTTGGGGCAGCATATTCCATGGACCTACCACCCTCTGAGTGAAGTAGTTCCTCCTCATCTCAGTTTTGAAAGAGCAGTCCCTTATTCTAAGACTATGCCCCCTAGTTCTAGTTTCACCCATCATCGGGAACATCTTCCCGCATCCTCCAGATCCAACCCCTTCACAATCTTATATGTTTCAATAAGATCGCCTCCCATTCACTTTTACTGAATCCCCACATCAAACCACTCCAGCTCTTAATTGCCTTGCTAGTTATAATCCTGAGCTCTTAACCTTTAACAGATTTCTGTCTACAACAAGGTTTGAAGTTCACCCCTCACTTGTATATAGACCAGAGAGAAAGGTTATGCAGAAAAATGACAATGTAATGAAAATGAAAAGTTCTGAAACACAGTGAGTGAAAGATTTAGAATGTAATTTCTCTTCTCCTGGGAGTAGTTGATAATGCCGGTATCACTCCCTAGAAAAGTTCAAGCTGCCAAAAGGCAATTTCACGTTTTTTTAATTGCGTATTTTATCACTTGCTTCTCAGTTGTTCGGCCACAATAGAGTGCATGCATACCTGTGATTTACGAGTGTTCCAACACCTTTACTCTATGTTCTACTGTAGTGAGTGCTCCAGGCAAGTGTACTCATATCGATATGGAGAGATTCTGTAATCTACTTCATAATATTTGATTCAATAGGTTATGGGTTAGCGAGGACAGAAATCAGCCAATAATTTCTATTGGACAATGTGCATGTGTGGGGCATAAGGCGAACATAAACTGAGCTGGGCTGTGATGTCTATATGGTTGCCATTCATTGACAATCCCACGCAAGTAGACTGTCCACTTGGGCAAAGTACCAGTGAGTGCTTCGTGCCTGTGGAACCAGACCCCAGCGTGAGTTAACAGTTTCAGGAGGGAACAGGAGAAAATTAGAGGGACAGGAAGCAAAACAAAAATTGAAGCCTACTGCTTGTATTCGACAAAATCTAGCATGGTGTCACAACACTATTTGTTCCAGCGATGTCTACATTTCAGACATGGGCTCACTTAGTTGGGAGGTTGGTCTCTGTTTACCCTAATATTTTAATTGTCCTCAACAATTAAGATTGTGGTATGCATGTTTACATTTTCTTTTGAGAACAAAATACATTAAACATCATTATCAGTCTCTTCTTATATCCATCCTGCATCCCTACACTTAAGTTCCTAATAGTTAATCTGATATTTTATAACCAGGGAGAGAAATCATCAAATCTAACCCTAATTAAGCAACTTTATGCTATAGATCCACATTCATCGGGAGCTGCATTGGGGCACATGAATTCATGTTATATTGCTGGCAGTGAGAAGAATTCCATCCCTTCCATTTGGAATGGATTCTGATCCAGATGCCAGAAATGAAAGGACAGTGCCATATTATTACTGATACCTGTACCAACAGTGTCTCCTTTGAGCTGACTCTGGATACCAAGGCTAACAGTTGGTGCCAATCCAGTTTGGCGGTGTTTACATTGGTAGCCAGACTAACTGCTAAGGTACAACAAGGGTACAAATCTGCCAAGTTTCCAGTAAAACTGGAAATTGGACAACTTTTCTCCCCTCAATGACTAACTAATGTGTGAAATCTAGCTCCTCCATAGTTAATCAATGCTACATCAATGAACTCCCAGGAGAGGAACTGGGTATCCAATTTTTACTTGATTACATTTGGGGATAGAGAAAGTTCAAAGGTTTCTTTGAAGTCATAGCTCAGGTTATTTGCAGCAAATTAAAATAAATTAGGGACAAACCATGATACTTTCATTTGTATATAGTCCATTCTAAAGACGGGACTTGATGGACTGAAGAACTTTTTCTTTAACCATACTTCTTCAAGCTGTTTGTTCTTAACTCTATGTCTGTCAATGTTCTGTAACAAGCATTTAGGGGGATAGTTTCACCCTGCACCCACCCAGTGGGCATCAGGTTAAGGTTGGCAGGGGGTGTTTGAGCCATGTTCAAGGCTTTATTGGTTACGGGGTGCTGTGTACAGAAGCCACATTGCCACATTAACATCATTTGTTGTCCAGCTCAATGGGATTGTGCTTGCTTGGTTTCAATCATAGCCAGGGCAACACCAACGATGCAAAAACAAAATACTGCAGATGCTGGAAACCTGAAATAAAAACAGAAAATGCTGGAAATACTCAGCAGGTCAGGCAGCATCCGTGGAGAGAGAAACAGAGTTAACGTTTCAGGTCTGATTACGCCTCTATGAAGCACCTTAGGACATTTTGTAACATTTAAGGGATGCAAGTTGTTGTTGCTGTGCAAATACTGACAGAGAAGAAAGGGTCACACTTGCACAGACTAGCCACCCATTTCTGCAGTAAAATAAAATGGAGGAGTTATTTTAAACATGTTTTTAAATGCAATAATGCTGATCTTTGAAGAAGTGGGTGTATCAAATTTCCCCGTGTGGTTTATTTATGTTCCCGTAAAATCTATTGTTTCAAAACCTCACACTGTGCATTCATCTCCAATAGTTTCTTTGGCCACAAAGACCACAGGACCTGCTTTTATGCTTCTATATTAGGCATTCTACCCTGCTGTGACTGCTGGAAGATTAGGCTGCACCGGCAATTTCCATCCCAAATGCCATGCACCTAGAGAATTTTCATAAACAGCGACACACACACACGGCTATCATGCTCAGCTTTCCCTGCATTCTTTGGGGACCGTGTTACTCTAGTTGCTGCGGGAATCAGAAACAATGGTTGCAAAATCTTTCTCCAAGATGAGTTCTGAAACTAACTACAAAGCCGAACTCCTTTCCAATTGGTCAATCCTAAGAACTTTCAACAAATCAAAATTTCTCCAGTTCTAAACTGAAGCAGTGTGAAAACTGATTTTTAAAAAATTCCTGCTGTGCTATGCAAAACAGATGCTAATTAAAGCTTAAAAGGGCCTCACAGAAACCTCACAGAAACCTCACAGTGCAGATAGAGGCCATTTCGGCCCATCGAGCCTGCACCGACACATATCCCACCCGATCCCCGTAACCCCTACACCAACACATATCCCACCCTATCCCCGTAACCCCACATATTTAATCCCCCTAACACTAAGGGTCAATTTTTATCATAGCCAATCAACCTAACCCGCACATCTTTGGACTGTGGGAGGAAACCGGAGCACCCGGAGGAAACCCACGCAAACACGGGGAGAATGTGCAAACTCCACACAGACAGTCACCCGAGGCCGGATTCGAACCCGGGTCCCTGGCGCTGTGAGGCAACAGTGCTAACCACTATGCCACCGTGCTGCCATTTTATTAAATTGTAAACTGAAAAATGTACCAAGCATTTGTTGATGCGATTATCCCTAAAACCTGTTCTATTTTTGTTTATATTAAATTTAATTAAAATCAAGGCGCAAAAACTGTTCGACATTGTCCAACAGCAATGTACCCATGTCAAACTGAGTTTCTGATTCAAGCTGCCTGCCTGAAAGCTCCCCACTAGAAGAACAATGTTGCTGTAGAAAAACGTTCTCAGAAGAGGATTTTGCATCTCCCTGCTGATTATTTATTTTGTCTTCCTTTTCAGGTTACATTTCCACTTTGCACAAATTATATTTCCCTGCCCCACCAATCACTTACAGCTATAAACTAGGGCTTTCCCTAGCTCTTAGAGAACTTGAGCTTTGCTAAGACTTGAATCCAAGTTCCAGAGGTCAAAGTATTTCATTCCAGAATTAAGGTCTTAAATCTTTCACATAGACAAAACAGGCTATTAAAGCAACTAATCTTTTTTTATGAAACTTTCCTTTGCTGCTTTGTAGTTTTGTCTTAGCATTATTTTTTCTCCCTGCCTTTCCACTGCTAAAGACGGCCTGGAATTTGCGGTCAGCAGCAAATCAAAGGTGTTCGCCGTTGGCCCCAATGTAAGCTTCGCACAAAGGTCTTGTGATCTCTGTGTCGAGAAGTTCGGGTTTCCCAACGTGTAATTCAAATCAACGGAGTATAGTGGGGATCCCCTAGTGCGAGCTGCAGGCATCAAATCCTGAAGTTGCTGTCAGTTTCAAAGGCGGAATGACGGTGAACGCTGCCAGTTCATCATCATCCAGACCGCAAACACCAGGCCATTGACTCCTTGCTGCGATTCAGTTCCACAGGCAACTAGTGCCCTCTGGTATCTCAGCTAGTTGGCCAATATTCATGTGTGAGCCTTGACAGTGAGTGTTGGCGGGCTATTTATCCATGCTGAGCTTCACTGCCGAGTCCAAGCCCATCCTCACCCAACATCTAAATGTGGGTAGTGCCAGCAAGAGTCACTGGATAGCGATCAGGAGGAGGAACCTTGGCTGAATTTCCCTTCTCTAACCCAGAGACCTTGAAGTCAAATTAAGTGCCTCTCCTATCAAGCAGCTCAAATTAGTTGACTCAGGACAGATTGGGGATTGAATCTAAGATGTTCATTGTCATATACCTCAATTTTGCATTCGATAAACTCATTAACCCAAACTGGCTAGAATTTTCTTTTAAAATGATTTTCCTTTTCGCTGTTAGTCCCAAAGTTTTTCATCCTTGCAGCTGCTTACTGCAAGAATGACGGAAATCCAGGTTCTTCCAAATACCGTGCACAATTTACTTTATCATAAATTTTATCCCACTCATTTAAACTCCTGAGCAAAATGTTTCCATAAATAATTTCTGATCCTGAAATGTAATGAAGTACCTTACAACCTTGTCCAGCAATGACACTGCAATTATCTATCTCACAGGCTTTCCTAGGACATATTTCAATTCTAGAGAATGGAAAAAAAAAATCAGGATTTTCACCAATTAGGACAGTACAGGTTGAGCGTCCCGAATCCAGCAACCTCAGGACAGATATCGATCTGGTTTTTGGGTTTTTCTGGACTTCGGAACGGGTTTCTGATGTCCAAAGTCAAGAAACGCCCGAGCCCAGGTTACAATATTTCCGGTTTTTGGTAAGCCTCCCTCAGGGTGTCCGGATTCTGGAACATTTTACGGATTCCGGACTCCTGCCACCAATCGTCCCAGAGTTCGGATTCCGGAACTCCAGATTTGGGACGTTCAACCTGTACCACCTTTTTTGGTCCAGCTCAGATTCAAAGCATGGAATTTGTAAATTCTTGTTTCACAAATCGTGGTTTGCTTCTTAGTCAATGAGCCAGGATTGAAGAGTTGAATAATGTAGATTGAAATGTTGTATTAATCACAAGATCAAAAGATAATAATGGACGAGGAAAGTCATTTGGCTCATTTCAGTTTTTCCATTCGGAATGTTGCTAAGCTTAACCCATTGCAAACTTTTTGCCTACACTACTCTATCTGGGATGTCATTCCATGGATTGATCACTTGGTGTTTGAAGAACTTCCCAAATTTGTCTTTTACCAGTTTGGACCTATCATTCCCATGTCCCACTCTTGCAAATTAATTTGAAGTCATGTTCTGGATTTACCTTTGCTATTATGTTTACTATCGTATATACCCCTAAGATCACCTCGTATGAGGCTTCTTTTCAATGCTGAAAAGTTCAAGTTTCTTCAGTCTTTCCTCATTACTCAGATCCTTGATACCAGGGATCAACCTTGTGGCTCTTCTCTGCACTGCCTCTAACATCTGAGTGGGTAGAAATGGATCCAGTATTGAAGATATGGTCTGAGCAGCACACTATTTGACCACAACTTCCTCTGACTTGTACTCTACTGTTCTGGCTGTGTAGTTCAGTGTGCTATTGGCTCTGTTGATTGCTACTCTTCATTGGTTTGGACATGTTGAGCATCGAGTGTAATAAGACTCTTAAGGGGAAAAATTCAGTTGTTTGCACCTCCCGTTAGCGCCTTAAGAGGGTGCTAATGGGGGACAAAGCAACTAGCGCCCGGGCGTGGTGATATTTGCACCGCTCGCGAAATTAACTAGACATTTTTCAGCGGCACTAAACACTACCGCCACAATCTCCTGCGTCAGCAGATTGTGACGTCAGTCGAATGCGTTACGCCCCGGTAGCGCCCCGGACTGGATATTGAGTGGCGCCCCTGCCTTACCACCTGCCGCTAGCAACGACAGGTTAAGAGGAGCGTTTTGCAGTCAGGTAGAGACTGGGGGAGCGCTATTTAAAAGCAACCACTTCCTGCCTTTTTTTGTTGGTGACATTTTTGCACCACGCATTCTGAGAGAGTGAGAGAGAGACTTCTGGAGAGATTCAACGCTGTGTGAAGGAGTTTTGGGTACGGAGCAGCACTTTGCAGGTTCACTTTGATTTGCCCTTCCTTGCTTCACCAGCGCTCTGAGGTAGCGCCTCGCTCCTCAGCCTTTGCGCCTTAAGACAGGTGTGAAGCGCCTGATTTAGCACTCCAATCACCTCCAGGGGCGATAAAAGTCAAGTTTGCCGTCGGAGGCGATAATTAGCGTCAGGCACTAAATTTTGCGCACGGCCGATAATGGCGCCCCAAACGGGGCGATACTGAAAATTTCCCCCTATAGGTGGAAAAATTCATGTTTGCCAGCAAAGTTGCCAGTGTCACTGGCAACCGCAGTTAACGGCCGCTGGAAATGGCCACAACACTAACCAAGTGAAACTAGTCTGGGTGCATGGAGGTAGGTGGTGCAGCGCTATCTTCCGTGCAACGTTGTCCTTGTGGCATTGCTGTAGGGATCTGGGATGAAGTTCCTGTCCAGGTCTGGCATTGCAGCTTCCCACAGTCTCTGTGAGTGAAGCTGTGAAGCTCGCGAGGAATTGTGGGTAATGAAGAGGCCTGAGAATTAAAGGGGCCATGCACACTGAAGCAATACAAAATAAAATGCGGTGAATCAATACATTATTCAGCCCTTTCTGCCTTTTAATAAATATTCAATATTTAAAAGAAGTTCCAAATGTGAATATTCAGCTGTTAAAGCTGAATTATCTTCCTAACCTCAACAAATGGGAAAATTGCCTCAGCACTAACACAAATGGCTGAGCAAGCCAGAGAAAGGGCACCGAGGGTCGCACATGCAGCACTCCAGCTTTGTAGGGGGTCAACACTGCAAGTGCGGCCCTCTGCCCACAGGGGCCAGGAGGCCCTCCAGAAAGAGCGATGTGGGAGTATATCACTAAGACTGTCACTGCCAGCAGTGTCACCCCCACCACCTGGCTCCAGTGCCCAAAGAAGCTTCATGATCTCAGACCACTGGTCAATGTCAGTGAATAAATCTTCAAAAGCCGTCTCCTACCAACTGCACCACTAGCCTCACACACTGCTCAATGCACGACACCCAATCACTCACCTACCAACAATCTACACCAATCATGAAGCACATCTCCCATTCCTAGCCTCACCTCACCCCCTTGGAGGAGACAGTGCAGGCCATTCTTGGCAAGGGCATGGTTGAGCCCTTGGCCAGCGGCGGGGCTGAAAGGATACAAGATGCGGATATCCTCATATGTTATCCTCCATCTGGAAAGCACTTCATGCTTTCCCGCCCTCTTGTCACCACAACTCCACCCTTGTGCCTTCCTCATTTCACACACCCAAGAAATGCAGCTTGCCCAGCCAGTGAGTCAACAAGAAGAGGCAGCCTGCCCAGCCAGTGGGACCGTAGGCATATGATTCCATTCCAGATATCCCGGCCACAAAGGGGCTGTCTGGAATGCATCCTTCTGTCTGATTCCTCCTCTTCGGCTTCCTCCTCTTCTGCGTCTTCCTCTTCCCTCTGCAAGCGGATGCTGTAAATGTGAAATGACAGCATAAAATGCTGGAAATACTCAGTTGGTCAGGCAGCATGTCGACCTGAGACGTGAACTCTGTTTTTCTCTCCATGTATGTTGCATGACCTGCTGAGTATTCGCAGCATGTTCTGTCTTCTCAAAGGCCTTCATTTACCATCTGAACCCTTGCAATAGCCAACAGCACTCCCTACACACTTAAAAAACTTTTCACATCTATTGCAGCAAGCCACCACTGCAATAAAATCAAAAAAACCTAGTCCAAACCCTTAAATTCAAACTTACCTGAATGATGTGTGCGTCCCTTTAAGAGCTGCAGACATCGCCACTGTCAGCTTGCTTGAACGTGCTTAGGACCCAGCGCTGAATTCAGCGCTAGGGTCAAAGTTCGTGTTGGTGATGTTAAGTCGGCGTTGCACGCCGATTGACGTCACCACGACGCCATTTTTTTTACAGGGCGCTGCCAGTTACAAGGAGGAGAAGACAAAAATGGCGGCCGCCGCGGGACCCACCACCAGCTGGCAAAAGAGCGGGGGCCGCCATTTTATCGCCATTTCATGGTGCTCCAGAGTGGTGGTGAGTGCATGAATTTCTAGCCCTAAGATCTTCAGCTTCATCCTTAATGTCCTTGAATTGCTCTTGTCACTATGCGTAGAGATGTCATGAACATGTTCTTTTCTAATTCACCTCTAATTCCATTGCACAAGCAACCAGAGCAGCTCATCTCCTTCGCTCCCTCCCTCCCCACCCCAGTCAACCCCCTTCCCACCCCAGTCAACCCCCTCCCCATCCCAGTCACCCCCTCCCCACCCCAGCCATCCCCTCCCCACCCCAGCCACCCCCTCCCCACCCCAGTCAACCCCCTCCCCACCCCAGCCACCCCCTCCCCACCCCAGCCACCCCCTTCCCACCCCAACCACCTCCTCCCACCCCAGCCACCTCCTCCCACCCCCTCCCCACCCCAGCCACCTCCTCCCACCCCAGCCACCCCCTCCCCACCCCAGCCACCTCCTCCCACCCCAGCCACCCCCTCCCACCCCAGCCACCCCCTCCCAATCCCAACCACCCCTCCCCACCCCAGTCAACCCCCTTCCCACCCCAGCCACCCCCTTGCCACCCCCTCCCCACCCCAGTCAACCCCCTCCCCACCCCAGTCAACCCCCTCCCCATCCCAGTCAACCCCCTCCCCACCCCAGTCAAACCCTCCCCACCCCAGTCAACCCCCTCCCCATCCCAGTCAACCCCCTCCCCACCCCAGCCACCCCCTCCCCACCCCAGTCAACCTCCTCCCCATCCCAGCCACCCCCTCCCACCCCAACCACCCCCTCCCCACCCCAGTCAACCCCCTCCCCACCCCAGTCAACCCCCTCCCCACCCCAGTCAGCCCCACCCCACCCCAGTCAAACCCCTCCCCACCCCAGTCAACCCCTCCTCACCCCAGCCACCCCCTCCCCACCCCAGCCACCCCCTCCCCACCCCAGTCAGCCCCTCCCCACCCCAGTCAACCCCTCCTCACCCCAGCCACCCCCTCCCCACCCCAGCCACCCCCTCCCCACCCCAGTCAAACCCCTCCCCACCCCAGTCAACCCCCTCCCCACCCCAGTATTTTGCCACATTGTCTTGGGAAAGGATAAAGAGAATTGTCAGTGAGAAATTTCACAGACCTTTAACTTCTTTTAAATTTTACCTGTGGTTATCACTCCCTAAGTAGAATGTAGCCCCTGATTAGAAACCTGCATATGGTCTGTCCAAGAAACAGGTTTAATGGGCGAGATGGATGTTTTCCTTTTTCATATGTTATATCCTTCACCGGAGTTTAATGAAAATCCGTATTATTCACCCCACAGTGGTGGAAATTCATTAAGTAGGAATAAGCATTTCATTTTGGGTTTTTTTCTCCTTTTATTAATATTGATTGATATTTATCGATTTGGTGACTGGCTGGGAAGATGCATGAAGCAGGGTAAAGTAGAATATGACAATTTTTCTCTTCTACTGAGATAGAAGAATTGATTAATAGCTAGCAGTCCATTTGAGAAAGGACATTATTCACCTGAATGAGGCAACTGAGCCCAAGAAACACACAGCCCCACTCTTATATTCATAACCTTCTGCCTCAGAATCAGTCACTCGAACAGTTTGAGCTGCAATACTGCCGCTTCTCTGTGCTTAATATAAATATATACACAAACAGCTCAGTAATGCAGAAATTAATGAAAGCCATATTAAAGTAAGGAACTGGTGAATAGCTCAGGAATGATGGTAGAACATTTCAATAAAAGTACCCATGATCTGTTCGTCTAAAATTGCTTTTGTTTGATACAGGAAACTTGGGTTTATCCGGAGATTATATGTCCAGAATACTCGATCTAACGGCAAAAATCAGGAGCCGTTTTCTATATTTTTTTTAGTTCTCGTGGCTTTTTTTTTCCCAGTCAAGCACTGCAAGGTCTGTAGCTATAGCAACAGCTTCAGCTACAGACGCTTGCAGCTGCAGCTGACTGTTTTGAAGCTGTTGCTAAGCAACAGGGTTTGTTGATTCACACGGAGCTTCTCAGTTCTGTATGTTTAAACATTAACTCTGGTATGTCCGGCACTTTTGATGTTACGGCACCAGCTCGGTCCCGTCAGTGCCGGATATCAGAAAGTTTCCTGTATTGTCTGAAAATGGCAGAGCAGCACAACTGTTCATGGCATCTCGGTGGTGGGAGTATCAGCAAGTGCAGGACTAAGGCACAGTTGCAAAATCAGTCAGATGATGCAACCAGTGCCACCTTAAAACTGTCCTCGTTCTTTCTCTAAGAACATTCCAAAAAAAAACTTGTAACATCTTGACTATCGAAAAAGGGGAAACCAAATTCACTGCATATTTGTTACACTGCTGAACAAGGTTGGCCCTGTGGCATTAAAAACAACAACAACTATTTGCATTTATATAGCCCTTTTAATATAGTAAAACGTCCCAAGGCGCTTCACAGGCACGTTATCAAACAAAATTTGACACCGAGCCACATAAAGAGATATTAGGCCAGGTGACAGAAAGCTTGGTCAAAGAGGTAGGTTTTAAGGAGGACTTAAAGGAGGAGAGAGAGGCAGAGAGGTTTAGGAAGGGAATTTCAGAGTTTAAGGCCTAGGCAGCTGAAGGCACGGCCGCCAATGGGGGAGCGATTAAAATCAGGGATGCCCAAGAGACCAGTACAATTTTGTTGTAGGTAGTTAACAAACAGAATTTGTTGAACATGATGCTTATTCATATATCCAAGTGGAATAAACACTATAGGCCTTGAATTTCCTCCCTATTTGCGCCAGAGACACGCGTAATTACATGCATTAAATGAAGGCTGAATTTTGGGTGTAAGTGAGTTACACACATAAGTACAATACGTACTAATCTCCTCGATCTTTTACGATCATCTATCGAGCCCACCGCCCGAACGCCTCTCTGCCCATTATAATTGTCCTGCCCCTAAGTTACAGAGCCTTATACATGCTTTTCTTCTAACTGTGCTTGCGTAGATGCTCGCTTCAAATTACAACCAGGTTTTCAGGCACTTGCAGGAAACAAAGTCATCTTTCCAGTGTTGTATTGCAACTCCTTGAGCGCTTTTTAAAATTTATCCTCACTGAGACCTGCTCTGTATTATCTGTCTCTTATGATGCATTTTTATGGCATAAATATAAGTCACACTAAATATTGAAAAGCTTCCTTGATTACAGGTTTCTAAACATGCGGTGCATGAATGATGGTTAAATGAGTTGAAACTTTAGTTTTCATACTTAGAGACAAAATATACTGGCATGGGTTTGGCTCTTTCCTTAGGCCTCGATTGTTTGCGCTGATTTATGTCCATTTTTTAAGTTCTGGCATATTCTAATGCGATTGCTAGGGAATACCGACTTAACCCGAGATTAGGAGAACGGGCACAGGAATAGTCACAGTATCAGGTCTAACTTCTGGGATGCAACCACGCAGGAAATTCAAGGCCTATAGATGGGGAGGGGGGAATTTTAACTCCAGCAGCAAACAGCTCCAGCAAGCTAGCTTCCCGCCCGCGGTGGCAGCAGGAGGCCTTCAGCAAATTTAACTGTTGGACCTCATTTAGATGCTGCTGGTTCAGTTCCTGCCCGTTAAAGGTGGGAAGAGAGCACAGAATGGGTGCTGGCTACCAAAGATCAGGCAGCCCTTGGACGCCTACCGGCCTCCGCGTAAGTGGCGGGGGCACCACTGCTCCTCCTTACCCCACAAAGGAAAGATCGTCACTTACCTTTTGGGCCTCTTCATCTATCTGGACAACTGCCAACCTGGCAGGAAAACCGGGATGGCGTCCCCGTTCCGGCCCGAATTAGAATGCAGTTGGGGGTCCTAGTAAAATAGGACCCCAATTTACATAAATTCACGAGGCCCCTGCCTGCTTTAGGTGCATGGCTCATTTGCCTGCATAACCCTGCAGGTGAAGACTGCAAGCTGCGGGAAAGGGATCAGTTCTGAGTGGGTAACTAACCCACTCAATTTTAACTACCAACCAGACTACTAAAAATCAACCTCCATGTTCAACAATTTCCAATTCACATTCTCGTTACCAAACTTATGTGTTGCCGTTCCATAATATTTTGCTAAATGATTCAAATAAATGTATATGTTGGTCAGCACCAACCCCATTCGCTCATTCTTGGCTCAGCGTCCATTTTCCTCAAGCCTTTGTGAAGCACCTTGAGAAGTTATTCTGCTTTAAAGGCATTGGCCTAGAAATTCAGTGGGCTGCGCCACCAGTTTGTGCCCAAAGAGGGCACTCAGTGGCTTTAGCGCCACTGGCCACACCTACCGCGATATTTAGCAGGGCGCTAATGGCGGCGTTAGCCTGTAGCGCTGCGCCGCCACCGATGACGTCATCGGTGTGCGCAACGCCCCGCTCCCGCCCCGATGACCATATTTGGTCGCGCCCGCCTCTTTAACGCCGGTCGCAAATAGCGACCGGTTCACAGGGCCTACCTGTGGCGGTAGTGGCGCTAGTTAAGGTGGAGGTGCGGGCGGCCGCTTTTTCGGCGGCCGCCTGCCAGCACCTCCGTCCCCGGCCTCCTAAACCCCCCCCACGGCATTGCCGGCTGTTTCCCAAGAGCCCGGCACTTCTCCTTGGTGCCGGGCTCATTTGCCGGCACTCGCGAGCGGGGCTCGCACTGTTGCAGGCACCTCCCCCTTAACAGTGGGAGGAAGGCCTGCAGTACCGCAGCGTGCCGTGCCGCAGCGTGTGGCGCTGCGGCCCTTAGCGCGCCGATATTCAGGGTGAGCGCCCCAAGCAGGGCGCGGGAAGCCTCGAGTAGCGGCCCGCTTCCATTTGGGGCACAGAAACTGAATATCCGGATGGCGCAAGTGGCTCCGCTCGCAGCGGTAATTCCGGCGCCCAGGCGGGCTTGGCGCCCCAAACGGCGCCCAACTGAATTTTTAGCCCATTATATATAACTTGTTGTTGGAGTGTGATGGGTTTTTTCTTACATAGAACATGATGCTTTGACTAGGGCTCAATCCCGCAGGATTTTCTGTCCATTATAATTACCTCCACTCTCAATTTCCCGAGCAGGAAACTCTGCTACAGGAGTACAAACTTGTAGAATCTACTCTTAGGTAATTTGCATTATAGCTGTCCATTCACTGGCACTAATCACAGGTTCAATGTTTGCATTTTTAAACAGAGTGACTTCTGAGAAATTATTCCATTTGTTTCTTTTCTCACTTATGTGGCATAAATTCCATATCCCACTTACATGAGACAAGTACTATTTATCACGTGTAATTTACCATCTGCATCGTATAAATCTGTTTATTGGTCAAACTACCAAACCCAATAGGTTATTTTTTTAAATTACTATTTGAGAAATCAAGATGAAGGAGAAGACAAGGTAAATCAGAAAGTAGTGATTAGGTGACATCAAGTTTGGGTACTAAGGGGGAAAAATTGAGTCACGCCCCCTTTGGGGCGCTAACTTCGCTGGGATGCTACTTTTAGTGCCCCCAAAAAGGTTAGTGCCCCCGTGCCAGAGATTGAATGTTAGCACCCCAAGCAGGAGGTGGGGCGCTACTGGAAGCGTTCCCCCTCCCTCTTGGGGTGCTACCATTCAATATTGCGGTACTATGTGCAATAGCGCCATGCGCGTCGGAGCATAGCGCCACAGTATTACAGGCCTCCCTCCCCTAATTAAAGGGGAGGGGCCTAGCCCAGCGTGCACCAGGGCCCTGATGGACCATCGGGGAGCAGGGTGCCGGCAAAAGAGCCCGGCACTCTTGAGTGCCGGGCTGACCGATCGCTGCTGGCACCGCACAGAAGGAGGCGAAAGGGAGCAGGTGCTGGCAGGCGGCCGCAAAGAAATGGCCACCCGGCACCTACCCTTTAATTTGCACCAACACAGTGCCCTGACCCTGTCGGACATAGCGTCCGGCGGTAGGTCAGGGAGCGCAAGCCAAGTTTGCGGCCGGGGCGTGAGCGGGGTGCTACTCGTGGGAGACTTTTGCGGCACCGCCCCTGGACGCTAGGGGCTTTGCACCCCGGGGTGCTAACGGGAGGTGCAAAGAAACCCAATTTTCCCCCTAAATGTTGCAGGAGGAAGAAGATAAGGAGCTCTACCCTTTTGAGATCCATGGAAAGAATGAGTTAGAGTAGGAGACAGTGAACCTTGACCTTAATACATTGAGAATGCAGGAAGATAGGAAAAGTTTTTGGGACAGCATATTTGTAGATATACTGTAAGGGAAATGAATACAGTATTCATTATGCTGCATGTGTTGAATAGTAATGCAGATAATTGTTTATTTCCACTCAAATATTTTACTTTTGAGATAGTCAGCAGAAATATTGTCTCAGAGTAACTACAAAATAAGACCTTGTAGATTTTAACTTTGGCTGATTTTACTGTGAACAGTTTAGTACAGTATTTCTTTATGCATAATAAGAACATAACATAAGGCGTAGGAGCAGGTGTAGGTCATTTGGCCCCTCGAGCCTGCTCCACCATTCAATAAGATCATGGCTGATCTGATCTTGGCCTCAACTCCACTTCCCTGCCCACTCCCCATAACCCTTGACTCCCTTATCGTTCAAAAATCTGTCTATAATTTGACCAGATAGGATTACAACTCGCACTGGCTCCCAACACACTTTACTCAGGTACATTGCAAAAGGAAACTTATATAAGCAGGTTCACACTATTTATGAACCAAAACTTAACATTTTGCATGTAGTCAGTATAGGATGCTTGTGTGCCTCAGAAGTGGAGAGAATGGCTGGAATTTTGCGAGGGGTGAGCGGGCACAATTGGTGGTCGGTCTCGTGGGAAAGTGTTTTTTTTTTTGACAGCAGGTCGGGACTTTCCCAATGTCGGGTCTGTCAGTGCTGAGCAGACCCGATAGGCGCGGTGGGTGACCCAATTAATCTCATTATTGCCTTGCTGACAGATCATTAACAGGCTTTTTAAACTTAACTTTTCGCTTTAAATTCATGGCCATGGGAACCACGCTGTTCGGGGACCACGGCTGTCAACCTGAGGCAGGAGTTCAGTGGCTATTGCTCCAGCTGATTCCTTGACAGCTTCAAATGTACAGTAAAAGCTCCCATCTGACAGATCTTCACTTGCCTCAGCCACAAGCTGTTGTTTCTCAGTCCATTTCCAGCATGGATTCTGCAGGCTTTCCACTTTCCACTCTCCATCCAGTATCACCTCTTTGGAAGAACTCTCACCATTGACAGAATGCTTCTGTCATCTATTCCATCAACATGGGTGCCCTTTTTACTGTCTCACCACGTAGTAAAACATCCCAAGGCGCTGCACAGGAGTATTTTAAGACAAAAAAGTGTTTTGACACCGAGCCACATAAGGATAAATTAGGGTAGGTGACCAAAAGTTTGGTCAAAGAGGTAGGTTTTAAGGAGCATCTTAAAGGAGGAAAGAGAGGTAGTGAGGCGGAGAGGTTTGGCAGGGAATTCCAGAGCTTAGGGCCTAGGCAACAGAAGGCACGGCCACTAAAGGTTGAGCGATTATAATCAGGGATGCTCAAGAGGGCAGAATTAGAGGAGCGCAGATATCTCGGGGGGTTGTGGGGCTGAAGGAGATTACAGAGATAGGGAGCGACGAAGCCATGGAGGGATTTGAAAACAAGGATGAGAATTTTGAAATCGAGATGCTGCTTAACTGGGAGCCAAAGTAGGTCAGCGAGCATAGGGGTGATGGGCGAACGGGACTTGGTGCAGGTTAGGACACGGGCAGCCGAGATTTGGATGACTTCAAGTTTACGTAGGGTGGAATGTGGGAGGCCAGCCAGGAGTGCGTTGGAATAGTCAAGTCTAGAGGTAACAAAGGCATGGATGAGGGTTTCAGCAGCAGATGAGCTGAGGCAAGAGCGGAGATGGGCGATGTTACGGAGGTGGAAGTAGACGGTCTTTGTTATGCTGCGGATATGTGGTTGGAAGCTCATTTCGGGGTCAAATATGACACCAAGGTTGCGAACATTGTGGTTCAGCCTCAGACAGATGTTAGGGAGAGGGCTGCTTATATTTTGTTATAAAGCTGTGTTAATAAAACTGCACCAGGATACCACTCTTAAATACATCACTGAATATATTGTAATGTAAGGAAAAAAATGATTACATTCTGTTACGCTGACCAATTGGGCAGGTTCACGGAAGATTTTACGTTTGTGATTATGCAAATGAATTTTAACAGAAACTTGAACTGTAACCTGACCAGCTCAATTTCAAGGGCAAGTTGCACCCAATTTCCCGATTGCACCCAAAGCGGAAACTCCACCCCTGATGTTACTTCAGCAGTATTCAGGGGAAGGAAAGAGAGAGAGACGAATATTCATGAATGGGTATTTTTTTCTAAAAAAAATGTTTTTATTAAGGGCTGCTAATGGAGCTTTACAGTTGGGCAGTTGGTGGATTTACATACAAAACCGGATGAACAATGATGGCGGTCATTGAGATTAAGCCACAAAATGCACCAATAAATCATGGACTTTGAGAAAGGATCATCTGTTTTACATAAATAACGCAAGACATTTCATGGATATTCATAAACTTTCCTGATTGAACCCTCAAAAATTTGCATGAGTTTGAATGCTTCTGTTACAGTATTAATGCCTGTGATTGTCCTTGAAGCTAAAAAGGTGCCATTTAACATCAACAGACATTGCAGAACATTCACAGGATGTGATTAAGTCTGATGGATGCTCATTGAGAATGAAACACACAAAAAAAAATCAGTAATTTTTCATGGCTCTTGCATAGTAATTTCAGCAGAAAATTTTTGTTAGAGACATTACATTAATGAATTACCCTAATTACACTTAATTAAATATACAAATCAGGTTAATTAGAAAATAGTAAAAACGGGTCTGTCAAACGTGAATAATAATGTTTTAAAAGTTCCTTTTTTACACAGGCAAAGTACCATGGCGTTATATTTCGGCGAGCCTCTGCAGAAATTTACTAACCATTTTGTCAGACGTCTGGTTGTAAAAATACTGCTGTTTGAATGAGCTCATCATGGACAATGTCATTGTAATTTCTTTCCAAACAATGTTTTGGAAATTTCACACAAACCCGCTAATGGTGCTATTGCACAGTATGATTTAAAATCACAAGAGTATTGATATAGACGGTGGGATTGTTGAAATAGTGGAGTATAAAGCAGGCTAAGGCACAGACAGCAGCAATAAATGAAAGCACAGTGGATCAGTTTGCAGAGCAGACCAAAATAACCCAAAGTGGATCTTGCATCATTGTTAGTGTGTGTGCAGACAGTCCTTGAATTTGTTTGTCTTTATTGGGTTGCATGTACTCTTTGTTCTAATTACATTTGCTGTTCCTGGATGCTTTAAGATTCTTACCTCGAGCATTATGCAATCGACCGGCCCATAGACATAAATAAACTGTTCAATGGTTAGTTCCAAGTGATGTGTTGTACTGTAATGAATATAGTCTGAGCCACCTTCTTTTGGCAGCCAGTGGGGCTAGCTTAAATGGAATGTGACTTGGAACTCTCCTATTTGCATTTCTTTCCTTCCTCCCACTGAAAATGCAGATGCTAAAATTGCAAAATTTCAAACACGCCTAAAATAAGATACCTCTTTAAGAAGCCAACTCATTAAAGGCTAGGCCATCCAAACATTCCTGGTAGAGCAAGACCGGGGGAGAGGAGATTCGGCATGGGATCACTTTCTATGCATTCATTCGCAGGTATACTAAGGATGGCAGCAGGGTCTCAAAAAACAAGATAACATTTTTCTTTGGAATACTTGGTGAACCGTGAATCGGGCATGTTGAGCTTAACCTGCGATCCATATTCCCATCCAGCACGGATCCGCATCAGGAGCGGAGCCTGGCAAAATTGGCCCGATATTTTGTTCCTCGGTATTGAAAGCCAGGGGAAAAAAATAATTAAAATGTACATATGACAGAACGGTAGGAAGAGAAAGCCATCACCATGGGAACCACAGTTATTTGTGTTAAAATTGAGCTGTTGAAAAGATTCAAAATTTATTACTGCATTCTTCTATTTTCACACAGACATAGAAAGATGTACAATAAAAAAACACTACAGTGGCAGTGGCATACTACTGATTTCATAATAGTAAGACTCATAATTTACAAGTGCCCAATTATGGGGCTTAGTGTTCATGATATCTGCAATAGCCTCTGTTCCTCATGACAATTATACGTTTTGTGTTGGAATAGTGCTGGGTGAAAATTAATAATGAATGACTAAAATAGGCAACAATGAAATTTCATGAAAAAATTTTAACCCATTTGTTATGAATATTACACAGTGCGATTTCAACCCACTTGTGTTAACATAAAAATGCTGCCACGGCATTTAAAGGGTTAAATCAAGTTGCCAAACTATTTATTTGGCCTGAAAGTGAGGAGAATTCAATTCTAGTGTTGACTGAAAATATTATTTAACAAGGAATGAGGAAGCAACCAAGCAAAATGCTTAAACTATCCTTGACGCTCTATAAGTTCATGTATTTAATTCCTCAGGTGCTTTATGGAAAATTCCTATCATCTTTATCAAGCTATCTCAAACTATTGTATTTTCTTGAGATATTCAGATGATAAAAACTAAGGAAATCCATACAGACATTGACTTTTATTTTTATTTGTCGTATAAATTGCAATACCTTTTTCAAGAAAGATTAATCACAATTTTGTACACCCACCTCAACAGTTGCAAACTGTCTTTGGTTAGACATTCAGCACCTGTGTTTGATAAGCAGGCCGGATCAGCAAGTGGAAGGTTGGAAAAGCTGGTAGAAAAGCAAGAATTCACAAGAGAGTACAGCCCTACTTGTCACCTTGACAGCTACACCCAAAATCTCTTGTGGGCCATTGCTCTGCTGTGAATGCAGTGGGACCGGACTTTCACCAGCCAGTCCTTTCACCAGCCAGTCTGCCCCAACATTGAACCCTGTCCACAATCACTGAATCAGGGTCATTATTATACCCAGCATTCCATGGGCTTGCATCCCATGGGGGGCTCCGATTTTTGGGTAGCAGCTTGCCACTCCATTGGCAGAAGGGGAGTTGTAGGCTGTTCTGGCTGAATTGGTCAAAGAGTGAATCGCTTTCCTAAAAACAAGTAGTTGCACTTTCTTAACACTCTGCCATTGGGAAACCAGCACTGTGGGCCCCACTTCCATCAATATATAATGATGTCAAGCGATGTACGGCTGCATCACGCAGGCAAACTATGCAAAAGAGGCGGAACTGGGGGTTGACATCATCCAGCCATCCTGGGGGGGGGATGCAGGGGGGATGGGGGGGGTGAGGTACAAAAAGCAGCAACCCTTGTTGGAATTTTGCCATTTAGAAAAAGAGGCAGAGATTGGCCTGAACTAGGTCCTTCCCCAAATTGCATGGCCCCGCCCAACTTATGCTGCAGAAATTACCTCCCATACCCAAGAATTGTGGTCCTCTTCTGATGGTAGAAACAACTGGTGTATGGTACTAAGGTGCTTCACGTCCCAGACGAGCTGAAACAGCAGTCGTTGGTGCAATTTCAACCAACCTCATTATCTCAATAGCTTCATGACATCAGGGCCTAGAAATTCAGTCGCGCCACTTCTGGGGCACTAAAGTCGGGCGGGCGCTAAAGTTAGCGCCCGCCGGAAAGTGTAGGCCACTTCGCCGAAATTCAGTAGATTTGGCCAAGGAGTTTGGGCGAGCGCTGAAACTGGCGTTGCACTCCTATCTTTAGGCGCTAAGCCGGCGGTGCAGACTGATAACGCCGAGGCCGGGCGCAGCACAGCTGCGGTCATGTTTTGATTGACAGCAGACACCCTGACGCCGGCCAGCTCTTAAAGGGGGAAGGGTCGACTTTGTCTGCTGCCACGCCCTGGATAGTGGAGCCCTGCAGCTAGGCCTGAACACTGCTGGTGGACCCAAATAGCGCCTGAAGCCATGCAGAATGCCCGTGAACGAGCGCAGCGCTTCTCAGAGCATGCTTTGAGGGTGCTGCTTAAGGCTTTTGAAAAAAGAGAGATCTTGTGCCCGGACAGTGGCAAGAAGGCTCCCAGGAGGCAGTACAGGAGAGCCTGGAGGGAAATCGCCCACAGGGTGTCATCCACCAGCGATGTCCCCAGGAGTGCGGACCAATGCCGCAAGAAGTACAACGACCTCACTCGGATGGTCAGGGTGAGTACCCTTTCCGGTGTCCTCCTCATCCTTGCATGTGCACCTCACATTATGGGCAAAGGGACCTCAAAGGCCTAATGGCCAGCCCTCCTCCAGCAGCTATGGCACTGGCATGCTCATCAATAGCACTTTCTGCACTTTACACACTGGCCAAGCTATTCGACCATGGGAGGCAGTGCACACAACAACAGGGCACCACACTGGCCAAGCTATTCGACCATGGGAGGCAGTGCACACAACAACAGGGCACCACACTGGCCAAGCTATTCGACCATGGGAGGCAGTGCACACAACAACAGGGCACCACACTGGCCATGCTATTCAACCATGGGAGGCAGTGCACACAACAACAGGGCACCACACTGGCCAAGCTATTCGACCATGGGAGGCAGTGCACACAACAACAGGGCACCACACTGGCCATGCTATTCAACCATGGGAGGCAGTGCACACAACAGGGCACCACACTGGCCATGCTAATCGACCATGGGAGGCAGTGCAGACAACAGGGCAACACACTGTACTTAGAGGCCGTCCTTTCTCTTGCAGGCCAAGCTGGCCAAGAATATGAAGAGCCGGAATATCACCGGGGGAGGCCGTGGCCAGTTCCAGGAGCTCAGTGACCTGGAGGAGCGCGTGGCTCGACTCATGCGTGGCTGGGTGGTTGGCCCTGTTGCTATTGGAGATGCCGACCCTGTGCTGGGCCCCAATGGTAAGGACATGACCGTTTGGACCTCTCTCGTTCCCCTTGCGCTTCAGATCTACATCCTTTGCCACTGTCCGACCAATGCGCATAATGCCACCACTCATGCCTCCCTCGCTGACGCCCTGTCCTCACTCTAAAGCTACTCTTGTGCCTTCCTGCTTTCAGCTGGTGAGGAGGAGGTCCATGAAGCTGAGAGTGCCAGTCCCTCGGAAGAGGAGGACGACGAGGACCAAGAGGAAGGCGGCATATCGGGGGAACCCTCATCCGCGCCAGGGGATGGCAATGGAGGGGACACGTCTTGCCTGGAGGAGAGCCAGGGGGAAGTGTTGCAGGGGGGTGCAGCTCCTGGGCCCAGTGGCATCCAGGCAGGCGGGAAGGGTCGGGCAGCACGGCTGCCTTCTCCCCAGAGGGGGGAAGTGTTGCAGGGAAGGGCAGTTGCTGGGCCCAGTGGCGTCCAGGCACGCGGGAAGGGTAGGGCAGCTCGGCGGCCTTCTCCCCAGATGGAGAGTCCGCCCTCCAGTCCGGAGACGGTCCTCGCCCAGGAGGTGCGCCTCCTTGATGAAATGTCCGCGGCCTCCGAGCGGCGCCACAACGAGTTCATGGGGGTTGTGGGACAGTTGCCTCAGGCCATTGAGTCCCTGGCTCATAGTGTGGCCGCTTTCGGGGACTCACAGGCCAGGGGTGTCGAGCAACTCGCGGCAGCACAGGCCAGGGGTGTCGACCAACTCGCGGCAGCACAGGACGCGAGTCGCGAGTTCATGAGTGGTGCCGTGCAGACACTGGCTGATCTGATGCGGGCACAGAACAGGGCAGTTCGGGCACTCACTTCTGCCACACTCGCTGTGTCACGGAAGCATCGACAGGGCACCTGCCGCCCTGCTGCAGCACAGCGGTCTGGCCTCCACCAGATTGCTGCGCTTGCTGCAGTGCCAGCCCGGCCGAGTGCCAATGTCTCTGGCGACCAGCGAGCGCCTGGCATCAGCCAGCTTGCCCCCATTGCTGCAGCCGCCACTGCCACTCCCCCAGCCAAGGTGCGACTAGCTGCTGCAGAGACTGATGCTGCCCAGCCACAGCTGCAGCAGTCAGCAGCCGGACCCTCCAGGGCCGGACCTCATCTAGGCCGACCCCCAAAGGCATCTGCCGTTACGCATTGTGGCCCTCAGGAGCCTTTCCCCAGCCTTCCAACACCCACAGGGCCCAGGTTGAGGCGGAGCAACAGGTCGGGCAGGGGCCGGAGAAGCCTGCACAAGGACTCGTCCTCTCGGCACACCAAGTAGAGGGTGTCGGCAACTGTTTTTTTTATATGGGGGTGTTTGTGTTCTGGAGGGGGGGCTTATTTTGGAACGGCCGAAGATGAAGGCCAATTGGATTGACAAGTTTTGTTATTCCTCCCCAGGTTGTGGGAGTGAGATATGTTTTTCACTGTTTTTTGGGGGTCTTGTCTGTTTTTCTGTTTCATGTGGGAAGGGCCCTGAGTTTGTTAAATAAAGCTTTTTATTTATTCAGCTTGTCCAGGTGTCATGTTTCCAGTGGTTGTTGCGTTAACCGGCTTAGGGCTTGCGGAGCGGCTGCATTCAGGTGCGTTCATTGCCACAAGCCATTCCCTGACAGGGGGCCTAGAAGTGTTGTTCAATAAGCCGCCGGCGGACGGCCCTTGGACCTTGTGGCTCCCTTCTGGGCTGGTACTCCTCCTCCTCCTCCTCCTCCTCATGGTCCTCCTGCTTGTCCTCCTGAGGTGGTGGCCCAACGTGAGGTGGCAGTGCCTGAGTCCTGCGGATAGCCAGGTTGTGCAGCATGCAGCAAACGACGACGAACTGGGAGACTCTATCCGGCGAATACTGTAGAGATCCACCGGATCGATCCAGGCAGCGGAACCATTGCTTCAGGACGCCAATCGTTTGCTCTATGATGTTCCTTGTGGCTTGATGGCTTTCGTTGTATGCCTCCTCCGCAGGGGTCCTGGGCGCGCGGAGCGGGGTCATGAGCCATGTGCACAAAGGGTAGCCCTTGTCCCCAATAAGCCATCCCCTTGGTGGAGGCTGTGCCTCGAACATGTCAGCCACAGTAGTCTGGCGCAGGATAAATGCATCGTGGCTGCTTCCTGGAAAGTGGGCATTGACAGCTAGGATGCGCTGCCTGTGGTCACACACCAGCTGTACATTGAGGGAATGGTAGCCCTTCCGGTTGCGGTAATCCTCGGCATTGTCGATAGGTGCCCGCATAGCCACATGCGTGCAGTCAATGGTGCCCTGCACCATGGGGAAGTCGGCGATCCTGGCAAATCCGACTGCACGCTGCTCCTGCCTCTCTAGGGTCATGGGGAAGGAGATGAATTGGTGTCTCCTTGCGAAAAGGGCATCGGTGACCTGCCGGATGCAGCGATGCACGGCGAACTGGGAGATGTTCGCTATGTCCCCAGCAGCGGCTTGGAAGGAGCCGCTTGCATAAAAGTTCAGAGCCACCGTGACCTTCACTTCCACCGACAGAGATGTCCTGCACATCAGCTGTGGACGCAGATCTCTGTGAAGCAGCTGGCAGATCTCTGCAACCACCTCCCTTCTGAAGCGCAGCCTCTTAACACAATGCGCGGCAGTCATGGTGAGATAGGACACCTGCTGCCGGTATTCCCTGAGTGGGTAAGGCCTACGTTGCCGACGCCTGATGGCCCCTCTGCGTCTAGGCATGGCTGCCCCTCTCACACAGCGTCTGCGAGCCCTTCGCACATAATGCTGGAACTGAGGGTTGGAACCCCATGCAGCCCCCATAATAAACTTGCAAACAGTGAAATCACAAAGAGTCAAATTTCCAAGCTCTGGCCAGAAGCCAAAAATACCTCTCCTATGTTGTCCCAAATCAGTAAGGTCTGTTCCTTGGTCTCTGTCCAGAAATCCAAAGCACTAAAGTCATTGCAGCAAAATGGCTGGCCTTTATAGTTCAGTGTAAGTGCCCTTTAATTAGCGCTCCCCGAGGCCCACAGGGCCTCTGCTGCGTTCCACTTCACAGTTCTTAACAGCGCCACGCCCACATTGGGCAGGCGCCACTGAATTTCCGGTTTGGGGCGCACAAACAGCGTTGCACGACGAAATGACGTCATAAGCTGCGCGCGCAGCTGAGCGGGCGCAAACACTTTGCGCCGGCGCTAAATGTCAACTGAAGTTGGGCGTTGGCGCAGACCGGCCTGCGCCCGGGCGCTAAGTGCCTAGCGCTGGAAATCTACCCCTCTTATGGCGTTAACGGCTGGCGAACGCAACTGAATTTCTAGGCCCAGGTGACTCCTCAATCTATTCCTGTGGATTGGGTTTGCTTCTCTTAATTTGATTGTAGATAGGATTCCACAAAACAGCATCCTCTCATTGCAGTAGTATTCACTTCGTAAGTGTTATGGGACTGGGGGGTTATGCTTTGTGATTGTGCATATTCCACTCCTTTTCTGGGTTGATATCTTTGCTGTTATGAGTTCCTGCTGCTGCTGAAGCTGGATTCTGGAACACTTTACAGCAGATCTGCTTTACTTCTGTCCTCATGGTGCCATCGACAGGTCTTTCCAGGTCTTCAATAGTAGATACTTCTTCTGGATCCTTCACTTCTTGTGGTGTCCGACACATTGGGGTGGAATTGGTCTATGACAGTAGAGCAAAATGGGCGATAGCGAGTCAGCAGCCCATTATACACCCCGCCTGATTTCCTTTTCTATTGAATGCAATAGAATAGAAAATCTGGCAGGGTGTAAAATGGGTTGCTGATTCACTATTTCCCATTTTGCACTACCGCCAAAGAACAATTTCATCCCAAATACCTTTTATGCTGTTCCTTCCCGACCAGTATTTTACCTCAAATTTGTAGCTGCTAACTTTTCCTAAAGTACTTCCAAACTTGTCTGTGTTACATATTTTGTTTTCGCCCATTCTGCTCCTCTGCCTATCTGGACACCTGGATGGTGGATTTCAATGCAACTCTTAATTCAGTCTTCACCACATATCCAAACCTATGCCAGAATTGGGGCAATTCAGCCTTAACTCTATTACTGCAAAATTAATACATCCTAATGCTAATACATTCTAAAAAGAGAAAGATGAATGAAGGAGACCTTAATAAAGCAGGGAGAACTAACCCTGTCTTAAATTTAGTCAAAACGGCTGGAAAGGGAGCTTTTTAACATGAAAGTAAGAGTAAAAGTTACTGGCATAAAACGTGTCTCAGCCATTCATGAATACACTTCTGATTTTGTGTGGGTTTTAAGCACAGCTATTTGATACATTAAAGGCCCAGATATTCCGATCCCTATGGGTGTGTACGCGCTGTTTATCCACCCGTAGGGACATCGGAAATGCCGGTTTCAGGCATGCACAGCGCATGCGCTGAAAAACGGCATTTCCGATCTGTCAAGAATGGTCTTGACTGATCCTCCGGCTGCCCTGGAGAAGGGCCTCTGCGGGCGGATAGTTCTGCTTTTTGGAGACCCTCTGCCCGCAGAAAACCCTTACAATTCTTACGCCTGGTAAAAGCAGGCGTAGGCTTGCTTTTACCAGGATAAGAGTTGAAAAAAGTAACAAAATTAAAAATATTTCACTGATTTATCATTTAAAAATACTTTTAAAAAGGTAAGTTTATTTTTAACCCCGTAAAAACTATAATTATTTTTTTCAAAAAATTAAATTTTTGTTTAAAATACTTAATTTATTGTAATTTCAAGCCATTTTAAAAATGTGATTTTATTTTTAAATTTATTTAAAGTTTTACTGTTTTTTCATTGATCTCCATTCATATATTTGACAGGTCATCCTGTCAAGTGTAAGAAGGGAGATTCCCTTTTGTGATTGGCTCCCCATGGCCCACGCGATCCCAGGGATGCTGCGACTATATGCGCCTCTGGGATACGTGGGCCCTGCACACTTAAAGTTTGGTGAGGCCCAGGAGTGGAAGTGTGTGCGTCCCGGGAGCCCTCAGGTAAGGGCGTAGATTTTTCCAGATCACAGGCCTCCGTCCCCGGGCCAATATGTTTATTTTGTGCAAAAGCACGACTATTTGGCTGGTTCGCCATTTTCCCTTGGTGGGGGAATGAGACATCTGCAACTTTTGGATCTTCTGATGAAAATGAACGAATGAAAAGGAATACTGTATTAAGAACTTACTCGGGGATCCATTGCTTGAGAAGAAATATTACTCAGAACTAGGAGAATAGGGCCTCTTTACACAATGGTGGGATGAATATACTTTATACTCAACACTGCAATGGTTGTATATATCTTATATTTAGGCAGAAGGTATAAATCACTTTCTTATGTGTCAGTTTAAAGGATTCACAAGGGTGCTAGCAGGGGTTTAATGGAGAGCTCTCAAACCACATGGGCTCAGAAAGAAGAAATTGAACTAAGATTTAAATGTCTAGCCTCATGGAGATTAGGGACCAGGGGTAGGAAGGATAGTTATTAGCAAGATAAATGGATTTCCTGTGAAAGGGATTTTATAATGATTGCACAACGAGATGTATTAGTGTGCTGCAAAGATTATCCCTACTGTATTCCATTTAAGTGTATTTCCATTTATATCAACACTTCTGTGAAATTAATAAAACAGTAAGCTTAAAAGTGATTACTACTGGAAGTACGTTCAATTACTTACTGAACAAAAACAGTTTTAAACTTTCCTACCTAGTCAGAGAAATGTCACTTTTTAATTCCCTCCCCACAGGCTCATAAAGACCTGAAAAGTTGGGATTTGAAAATAAATACGGCTGGACACTCAGCTGATATCGGCAGCAGGTCTATCATTGAGTAACTGCACAGAGACCTATTCAGGATCCTTCTCAGTCTTGGATACTAATTGGAAGGCTTCAGAAGGTGGCATTTCCTCGGGGGTGGGGGGGGTGCGGTGTAATGGGAAGTTAGGCCCATTTGTACGCCCATTTTGCCAATATGAATTTATCATTAAATTTCCTGCTAATCTCATTAGCGTACACAAGAACATAAAATTCAGTAGAAATCAGCATAAACAATCGGGCCGAGGAAAGTGGGAAGCTCATACCATACATTCCTTCTTTAAATATAAAAGTTAAAGCTTCAAGCCATCTTTCAGTCATGTGCATCAGGCACAAATCTTTAAGAACATGCAATCGTGAAAGCTGTTCACTTGTTAATGGGGCTCATACTGAAGCCAGAAAAATGCATTCAAAGAAACAGAAAACACAGTGCAGGTTTCAGTGAGGATAAATGGAAAAAAAAAATACTTTCAAAAAATCACAATATAATGCCAGAAAAATGATTTTGTTTCCTGCTGCACCTAAAATTCTGGGCTTTAATTTTACATCTGTTTTCAACCAGCATAATTTCTGGGAAATCATGTGCGCAGCTCTTTAAGAATGGGGGCAGAGCCATTATACTGAGCCACAATGGATTTCGGTGAAAGGATTGACAGGTGGGCATTTAAAGGTTGAGGAAATTTGGGTTTGCTCGATTTTTTTTTTTTATGCAGGGTATTAGTTTTATGCACGCCTCTGGGCACATATATACAGGAAATTCAACCCCCAGCAATTTAACAATTTGCCAATGGCTGATAACTCAGCAGAAAGCTTAAGGGAAGATTATGGTGACCGAAACTAAAGCACGTGGCCTTTAATGCATTAACTCAAGCCAGTGCTTGAATAGTTAAGACTTCATACCTGAACAGTTTTGTCTCGTCTCTTTGTGTGTTTTCAGTGTTGATAATTTTGGGCTAGATTTTCAGGGGCGGCGGGGGGGGGGATGTGAGGGGATGGGTCAGCGGGTGCGATCGGTGGCAGGTCGGGTGGGAAAGTGTTTTTTTCTCCCCAGTGGGTCAGGACCCCGCTGTGAACCCACCGCCACGTGACTTTCCCCGATGTCGGGTCTGTCAGTGCTGAACAGACCCGTCATGCAGCGGTGGGGGGCCCAATTCAGGTCATTAGTGGCTTGTTTAGAGCCACTTAGGAATAAATTTCAGCTCACCTTCTGCAAGTGACAGCTTGCCCACGGGGGCCACGCTGGTCGTGGACCACATCTGTCAAGCTGAGGACCACATCTGTCAAGCTGAGGCGGGAGTTCAGTGGCCATTGAATCAGCTGTTGAGTTGACAGCTTCAAATCTACAGTAAAAGCTTCCACATTACAGATATATCTTCCCACAGCCACAAACTCTTCCTCACTGCATTTCCACAACAGAATCACCATGCTGCAAGTCTTTACACAAGTCTCCATCCAGTCTGACCTCATTACCTCTTTCGCCATTGACAGATCAATTCTGTCATCTCTACTTCACCTGCCATCTATTCCATCAGCATGGGTGCACTTTATAAACTCTCACCTTGGTCCTCAGAATCCCACCACGATCAGCCCCAACACCAGCAGCACCAGGCATACCAGCAGCACAAACAACACCACCAACCTCTCAGCAATCACCTGATGCTGCACAGGGCAGAGGGCATCAGCACCTGACCACATTGCTGCCCGGGAGGCCTGGGATGGCCACACCATGGCCAGATTTACTTCACTTGATGCTGTACACCCTGGCTGCCACATGATGCGCCAGGTTGACACCACCCCACACCATAAAGCATCCCTACAATGACCAAGCCATTCCTTTCACACTAATCACCATTGCGGGGGTTACTGTTATGTCTCAACATTCACTGCAACTCTTTCTGAAGTTCTACAAATAAAAAAGAGAAAAACTGCACTTGCTGGAAATCTTAAAAATGAAAATAGAAAATGCTGGAAATTCACAACAGGTCAGTTAGCATTTATAAAGAGAAAAGAAAGTCAATCTTTCAGATGTATGCATAAGTTCTGATGGAAGGGTATACACCTGAAATGTTGACTTGTCTTTTCTCTTTACATATGCTGACTGGCCTGTTGTGTAGTTGCAGCATTTTCTGTTTTTATTTGGCAATCGAGTTGGTCAGATATATTTTTTCCTATGTGTCCTTAAGGCAAGTTAATTTTGCCCATTGGAGCACTTATAGGTGGCAAGTTTCTGAGTACCCACTGTCAGCGGGAACCTTGGCCCACCGGCAATGCGTATCGGAAAATAGCAGGCATGCTGTTCAGGATTTGAATGTTACACGGCACACCCGTAATGTTTTGATATGTGCTGCAGGCGGGCGAGGCACCCTCTGCCAGTATGCGCACTTGGAAAATTACCCTGGAAAAAGAGGTTACCAACTTTTTCCAGTGGCAATCCTGAACACACATTAGTAGCTTCGGAAGCTGAAAGCCTGACAATAATTCAGGTTGCCACTGCTGGAAGAAAAACAAAATGATGCAAATAATTCATGAAGTTCCACTATATAATCTGTAAAGTCTGTGGGTTGTTTAGTTAATTAATACACAGACTCCAAGAGTAACTTAAAACAGGACTTTACTATTCGAAGGTCGGGGCGAATCTGCCCAATAAATCCTGACACAACACTTATATACTGGTGTGGTCACCGTCGGTATTACAGTATACAGAAGCCAAACAAAGTAGTGCCACACCTAAAATAGTTCTCTTAAAGGTGAACGGTTACATACAATAGTTCTCTTAAAGGTAGACGGGTACATACACTACAATCCTCCCTTTTTAGCTTACAACATACTTATTCCCCATGAAACATAACATATAATCAACTTCATGTAAAACAATTCACAGATATAGTCTCTGTAGGAAACAGTTCACAGATTCAGTCTCTGCAGGAACAGTTCACAGATTCAGTCTCTGGTCTTGACTCGGTCCGAATAACATCTCTGTGGTGTAGCCGGTTCACATTTCTAGCGTGACTCATCCAATAGTCTTTTCCTTGGCTTAACAGCTTGAACTTCCGTCCTGCTGAACCAGCAGCGCTGATTTTTACAAACAGCTGGACTGCCTTGGTGATTTTTCCTACTTTCCAACTGATTTGGCCCCCTTCGTAGGGCCCACGTGCATGATCTGATAGAAGTGATAATGATTTAGATGGTTATCGTCTTCTGCTTTGTCTTTTTCTTTTCTGCTTCTTGGAGACTCTCGGGGCTCCCTTATCCGCTGCCAGCTGTAGCGCCACCATCTCCCTATGTTCCTTAGACTTTAAGTGCTTCATCCTGATTTCTGCACTTTGGGAGTTTTCATCACAAGCTGGGCAGACCAAGTCATCGTAATATTCCGTGTCACTCAACAGGTCATGGTAATATTCGGTGTCGTCCTGAGCTAGTCTAGCGAGAGGGCCTGCTACTTCTTCCTTACCCAACTGGACGTTAGCCAACTGTTGTTCCCTCCCTAGACATCTTTCCTGAAGAGACTTCTTCATGCGTTCATATTCATCCCGCTCTTCCTGGGTTTCTTGCCAATCCTTCACTAATGACCTCATTTGTGATTCCAATACTTCCCCTTCCATCGGGGATTGATTGATCGGGCTATTCAATCCTTCTACTGGAGCAGCTGTTTCAACATTCTGTAGTTCACATTGACGTGATTCAGGGTACTTTCGGCAGCCCCGTAAAATCTGTGTTGCAACCTCAACTATTCCCCAAACTTTTGAGAGCTCCGAACCCCTTCCCTTTGAAGATTGAAGCTCGTGTTCAAATGGTTCCCCTTGCAGAGTCTTGTCTCTCAGCATATGAAGGAGTTGGCTGACCGTTAACTCTTCCACGGGGACCCTGTGGATCAGAGTCTTCTCCATTTCATCCACCTTTTCCTCCAATGCTTTCACCTTTTTTTCCTCTTGTACTTTGGCTTTAAGCGCTCGGAGAAGTTGCGCCTTGATGCTCTCTAGCTCATGTTCAGGGGCCATTCTTACAGTCTCTGTGTTTCTTACAGTCGCCTTTTCTTTCACTGAAAGAATTCCCAGTTGAATCTGTTCTTCAAGTTGTTGTACCTCGGTCATTGCCGCCTCATATTTGTCTTGGGTTTCCTTCAATATTTTTATGAGTTCTTGGACATCTTGACTTTCATGTTCTGCCATGTCTTTCACCTCTAATTTCTCATCTATGGATGGAACTTCTACCGATGAGTCTGTCTTGGCCTTGAGCTCATTAAGAATTTCCTGCAGCCTTTGGACTTCTTGTTCATGTTCAACCTTTAGTTGCTCATATGCTTCCACTGAAACTAGCTTTTCGGAGGTTGCCGAGTTAACCCCCTCCAGGATTGTAGCCTGGGCCTGTTCATACTGTTCCTTCAACTTCTCAAACTCTGCTTGTAAGGAGTTGTAGAGAAGAACTGGAATAAAATCCTGGCTTCCTGAAGATTCCTCTTCATTTGCTTCTTTCTGCAAATATTCTAACTCCTGAACATCATAAGGGAGATGTGATCAGTAATTGGTCACGATGGCTCTATGGTCGCTCTCTGCTTGAGCTAGCTGCTTCTGTTGTCTTTCCAGATTCTCCCATTCGGTGTCATAGAACTTTTTCATTGTTTTCATCTCTTGTACGAGACGGTAACTCAATTGTTCTAATTGTTGTTGTGATTTGAAATAAGTTTGAGTCCGAGCTCGGTGTTCTTCCGTCATGGATATGTCCTTAAACCGAACAGACTCAGAATTCTCTGTCAAACTATGTTGTCGTTGTTCGGTGGAGATCTGTTCTGAAACTTTGTTCTTCTCTGAAGCATAAGCCTTTCTGCATGCCTTCGTTTTTCCAACCTTAGTCGGCAAGTCCATTTTAGCCTTGTCTTTCACATTTGGGTTGGTCTTATCGTCATCCGATTCAGAATCTGAGCTGATTGTCTGCACCGAGTCCTCACTCATTATGGCTTTTAGATAGTGCCATTCCATGTCTATTTTCTTGATCCACTCCCGTCCTAGAAGTGGTGGTCCTCCCTCAGGTAGTACGTATAAGTTCATTCTTGGGTGTTCTTTACCCCTATCTCTCACCTTGACTCTTATCTTTCCCATGGGGTATACTTTATGCCCCGTGTATGGCTGCAATACGAACTTGGTATCCCTTAAGCGTATATGTGAGAATAGCTGGTGGTAATCCCTTCGATTTATGACTGATAGAGCTGATCCAGTGTCCAACTCCATTTTCACTTGGACTCCAGCTATTTTTAGCATGACCCAGATAGTTTGTAGGCCAGCTTCCTTACTCACATTGTGAATTCTCAGACTACCCAGCTCCTGGCCGCTTGGGTCTGAGTCCGAATTCTGTTCGTCTGAACTCTTCTCAGCCACCTTGTGTACCTTGTTGTACTTTTCCTGTGATGGCTTCCTTTGGTTGTTGGTCCTTTGGTTTTTGGTCTTCTTCCCTGACCGGCATACCTTAGCTATGTGACCCAGTTTGCCACATTTCCTACATTCCTGGTTCTTAAACCAGCATTGGTTCTGGTCGTGTGTTGTCTTCCCACAACGATAGCATTTTGTTGTTGTCGAGGTAATTTGATCCACACTGAGTGCCACTGTCTTTAGCTGCATTTCCGCAGTTCCCTTCGCTGCGGCTTCGTGCGATGCTGCAATAAGGACAGCCCTGTCAAGTGTAAGGTTGTTCTCTTCGAGTAGTCGCTTTTGCGTTCCTTCCTTTGCCAATCCGCACACGAACTTGTCTCGCAATGCCTCTGTCAGATTCCCTCCAAACTGGCAGTATTTCGCTAGTCTACGCAGTTCGACCAAGTATTCTGCGTTGCTCTCGTCTTTCCGTTGCGTTCTCGCATAGAATTTGAATCGTTCCACCAACATCAACGGTGTGGGGTTCAAGTGATCCTTCAGAACAGTCACAATATCATCGAAAGTCTGATCTGCCGGTTTAGCTGGTGCTAGTAGATGCTTCAAGAGCCCGTATGTCTTCACGCCCATCGAGTTTAGCAAGGTTATAGCTTTGTCATCTTCTTCTATTTTATTGGCCTCACAATAGATCTCAATGCGTTCCACATACGTGGCCCAGTCTTCTACCTCGGAATTAAAATCATTGATGTTACCACGCTTAGGCATCTTCCCCTCTTCCTGATAACACCACGAATTATTTCTTTAAATTTTCTTTTATTTATTTATTTATTTTTCCCAAGATGCCGGTTCCCACGAAAATGGCGGTTTCCCGCGCTTATCTTCTCTCCCCACCCACTTCAATGGCGGTTTCCCGCTTCTGTCTTCTTCCCCGCCTAATGGCGGCTTCCCGCGTTTCTTCCCTAGCGGGAGGGGTACACTTTCCCCACGGGCGACGGCCGCTGGCTTTCAGGTTCACAGCCTGCGCGTCGGCTTCAGTGCTTTCCCTTTTCTCGGCAGGGCAACCGGCGCTGGGTACACCCCGTTGACGGCGAACAGTTTCAGCCGCTGGGCTGGCTCTCACTCAGTTCCCCTTGCTCGGGCTCTGTCTCTCTCCCGCTCGCTTGGCTCTACCGGCGCTGGGTACACCCCGTTGACGGAGAACAGTTTCAGCCGCTGGACTGGCTCTCGCTTAGTCTCCCTTGGTCGGCTCTGCCTCTCCCGCTCGCTCGGCTCCCAATCGCGCCTCCCAGCTCTCTCGCAGTCCGGTGCTTCCCTCCCCGGCTGCGGCTGAGTTTATCTCTTCCCGCGCCTATGTTCCCGGTCGCAGCGCTTCGTGGCTTCGGTCGCTGCCCGGCCTTTTTCGCCGGTCGCGGTCTAGCTGTCTCATGACGCCGTTGCGTCCCCCAGCCTGTCTGTACCGCGGCTTCCTTGCTCCACGCTGCCCCAGTCTCAGCGCCTCTGGACCCGACTTCTGTCCGGCTCCTTTCCCCCTCGACCGTGGTCGAGTGCACCGCCCTTATCCTCCGGTTATTCTTTTAACTTTCCCTTACTCACAGTCACCATGGCTGCCTTGCTTCTCGTGCTGATCGGCTCACTCCTCACCGTGGCAGAAGGGACAGTCAGTGCCTGTTGCTGATGGAAGTCTTTGTCTCTAAATTCTTCCTCCTTTCTAGTTCTGCAGCCTCGAGTTTTCTCCCAGCAGAACGACGAGGGCGGTTGCCTCTTCTCGACGCTCGTTAACTGCTTCGGAAGTATTGTTGCCGCAGGGTACAATCGGACTCGTCGCCACTGTAAAGTCTGTGGGTTGTTTAGTTAATTAATACACAGACTCCAAGAGTAACTTAAAACAGGACTTTACCATTCGAAGGTCGGGGCGAATCTGCCCAATAAATCCTGACACAACACTTATATACTGGTGTGGTCACCGTCGGTATTACAGTATACAGAAACCAAACAAAGTAGTGCCACACCTAAAATAGTTCTCTTAAAGGTGAACGGTTACATACAATAGTTCTCTTAAAGGTAGACGGGTACATACACTACATAATCTATTAAGCCTGTTCCTGAACTTGACTTGGCAGAATACAATAAAAGGCATTAGTAGCAGGTGTGATGTAAAATAATCACATATTTCTATCATTTTCTGCTTTTCATTATGTTACACAGTAAGTTACTGCTCTGTATAGAACTTTTCAAGTAGCTGTAGCTTTGTGTTTTAACTACCTATTCGAACTATTAAAACGTGGGATGCATGATACTGTTTGCCTATTTTTTGTTAGAAACATTAAGCTTCCGCTTCCAAACAAATATCTGCATAATTCATAGTGTTCCAGTAACACATCAGCAGTCATTCTATGGCCTTGTATTAAAATATCAGAATCAGCAAGGATGCTTATGCAAACATGTTGCCAAATTCAGCAGTTTTCATTATTTTTCAGAATCTGATAGAGTTAATGGTTTTCCCAAATCATTTCCTCAGGTGTCCATTTGTTTTTTCCCAATCGCACAAAATATTATTTTTTGCCAGTTGAAGATTTATAACACCTACTCTTTAATGGTGCTTCCCATGTAGAACTGAGCTGGAACTGAAGGAATTGGGGGCGGAGTAGGATAGATTGATAGTGTAGTCAAAAGAGCTAAGTTGTTAGGAGGCTTTTTAAGGTAGGGGTGAAGTAGTAAGGTAATGTAGTTTTGGCAGAGAATTTCAGAGGGCAGGGATGTGGTGGGTGAAAGATCAGCCAGCAGGGATAGAGTGGAAGGAGCAAGGAAGACACGGTAATCCAGGTTTGGAGCAATGGAAGGTACAGGATGGGATTTATGGATGTAAAAGATTTTCCAAATTTGAAGACAAGGATGAAGATCCTGAAATCAATTTTCTGGACACAGGGAGCCAGTGAAACGTGGTGAGAAAATGGTGATTGATGTGTGGGACTTTGAAGGGGAGAGGACGTGGAATTCACAGTGCCCCTGGTTTGGGGAAGGCAAATTCAGTTATGGTTCCCACTCCTGATAACCATTCAGTAAACCCTGCTGGAAAGTAGAAATCAGGTAAGGACTGCATGAGACTTGGCTGTGGTTCCCCATTCTTGAACAGCCTGGTGATAGTCACTTTCTTTGGTCATACATTGAGAATGGTCATGGATGAGGTACTGAAGGATGATCAGTATTCATAGAATTGTGCCCAGAAAATGTCAGCACTTTCAGGGGGGGAGGGGAAAGGGAAAAAAAACATTTGACAAAAATTGTATTACTAACACAGCATCTAAAATGGTCGCTCCAACTCAATTTATCACCAAAATTACACTTCCATAAAATTTACAAGATACTGGAACATAATTTAAATATTTCAGGTTAACCCTTTTAACTTTAAATGTAAAATTTAGAGGCAGTGGTTCCCGTATAGTCATTCTAGCCTAGAGAAATCCTGAAACTATCATTGGCATTTATTTGTCCCTAAAGCTGCATTGTAATGAAAACCACATAGGCACAAATTTACTCAGATCACAAAATCATTACGGATGAGGGAGACCTTACAGAAAGACCTTTTGTTCCCCTAATTGTAACAACTAATTGTTTATTAAATGATTCCAGGGTATTTTTGCTTTCATCACTTTATCTGGAAGCCCATTCCATGTTTTGATCACTCTTTGTGTTAGAAAGATGCTCCTGATATCAGTCTTAAATTTACCTTTTACCAGTTTGAACATGTGTCCCCTAGTCTTACTCTTGTCGTGCAGTATAAAGTAATATTCTGGATTTGCGATTTCCATTCTCTTAACTATCTGTACAACTTTATAAGATCACACCTCTTAGTCGCCTCCTTTCCTGGCTGAAAATCCCGAATTTCTCCAATCTTCCCTCATAACTTAGACATTTTTTAACAAGAATCATCCTCATGCATCTTCTCAGCATTGCCTACAGTGGCGACATGACCTACCTTGTGTTGCTCGGCAAGGCCAAAAAGGTATGTTTTATATTGGAAGCAAAATTTAAAAACTTCTCTGTGCAATCTTGGTTGCACTGGGCTAGAATAGCTGAGAAGTACTTTGATAGATAAGGGGATCACTACTCTGTAAGGTTTGCAAAATTCTGCAAAACCCCAAAACAGAAGAATAACCTTATTTAAAACAATTTTGGACCATCACAGAAGAAATCTGTAAAAAGGATAAAATGTATGGTTGGGCCTAACAGAAGAATTCAAAGAGTTAAATTACACATTTTCCCTAAATGTAAAGAAGGAAGAGATTTTGGACTGTTTAAGGAATTATTGGGCCAAAGGGATTTAAAAAAATAAAAATCCCAGGAAGATTTGGCTGGTTTAAAAGGCATGTTCAGACTTGCAAAAGGCTGTGACACAGGGAAAGTGGGGTGGGCCCCCGAGTTTGGATATTGGACAGTCTGGGAATGTCTTGGGCCACCTCAGCTTTCACATAAGGACAATGAAACCTGTTCCCGCCAAAAAACGCAGAAGCCAAGGTATATGAATAAAACAGTACATGCTCGCAGCAACACAAAAGAAAAGAACATAGCCCTACAGGATACAACAATCAAACCGCAGTCCAAAACCAATCAAAGAGATTTCCAAACGATTTACATTTTTAAACTAGTCTCAAGGCAATCCCGAAACCAGTTAAAAGTCAATTAAGGGTTAGATGGACCATCCCCGAAACTCGTTAAGTTTAGATGGGCCATCCCCGAAGCCCGTTAAAGTTTTAAAACACATTAAAAATAATGAGCCCGCCAAATTTAACAAAGAAACCTGAGATTTGGCAGTCAGATAAGCCAGGCCTCAAACCAGTATAATTGAAGCCTGCTTTGTTCAGCTCAACAGTCAGTTCTGTTCAAGAAACGGTTCAGTTCAGTCAGCGAGAGTTCGAGAAACAGCACAATACAATTCAACGGATCACCAAGACCAGATCGGAGACTTGAAGGAAGAAGAAATGGAGATCGCGGCAACCAAAGGCCTACAGAAACCAACAACCACCAATATTACCACCAACCAGGTAATATTGGGCCACCGCGACAAACAAGAAACCAACCGCCGAAAATTCACAAACCAAAGACTTGTTTCCACTCTACAGGCTAGTCTGACTTACCCCTGGGTAAGATTTGGACACAAAAGACCCGAAAACTTGCCCTAACCAAAGAAAATTGGGTACTTACCCAATACATCCAACAGCACGACTAACCGCATCAGCGGACCAACCCAAACTGAAGACCCAACGCAGGTGCAGTCTTCTACCATGTCCAGGGTACGGCAGGCCACAACTAAGGGGAACCCTGAAATAGTGAACCTCTACAATCTGTCAAGAAAGTCGTTTTGGTGAGCATTTCCTGGTCCTCTGGATTCCAGCCTAGTTAGTGTAGTGGGGTTGGGAGGGTAAGGGATTTTGTATATTGTAATTCTCCCTTGCTTATTCCGAGTGTTCCTGTCTCAAAATAAAGATCTGAATTCTTTTGACCAACCCAGGTGTCTGTTGCAAGTTCATTACAACCCCTAAATAAGTCCAAAGTCTAGAACAAAAGGGAGTGGGAGCGATTCAAACCGCTCAAAGGAGTCAGGGGTGAAGCTGACAAACAACCCATACCACCACCCCTTACATACTCCTATTAAGGTAATTTGTCCAAAGAGACAAGTGTTAGATAGAAATAACAACAGAAGATGCTGGAAAAACTCAGCAGGCCAGGCAACATCTGTGGAGAGAGAAATAGAGTCAACGTTTCAGGTCGAAACCCTTCTTCAGAACTGAGAAAACAAGGCAGGAAGTGAAACAGATTAAAAGGCAGTATGGGGGCTGGGAAATGGGGAGGGGATGAAGGAAGAGACATTAAGAGATATTCAAGGTGAGACGAGATGGTAATAGGACAGGTAAAGAAACAAAGTATTAGATAGAGTTTGGCTAGTGAGAGGGTGATAGTCACTTGTTTAGGGCAAACAATCATTGACTGAAGAACTCTGGACTGCAAGGTTGCAATGAGGAAAAAGAAACATTGTTAGATAGTTTGACCCAGCCTCTCTTGGCCTAAGTTGACATTCTAACTGCTGAGGAATTGTTTCAGCAGCACAGGCGGAGAATGCTCAATGATTCTGCTTTCCTAGGCATGTAATCATATCAAAATGTACCAGAAATATAATTGAAACAATTCCTCAACAAGTTGTAGATGTCCAATGTGGATATCTGGTTTAGTCAAAATATGGGTAAGAATTTTTTTGATTGCTGTGTGTAGCAATATCATCAATGTGTTTGTGAGGATTTCCACTTTTTGATATTTCTAGCCATATCGTAAACACATTCTCTTAGAACATGTTTATAATTGCACTAAAAATACAGAACGGAGTGAATCACCACAAACACATTCACATTCATACTGCAGCTAACACCCTGAGGAATTTACTCTATGAGAAAGAAAAAATAACTCACAGCCTTCCAGACACAACATTGAGTTCAACAATTTCAGATCAGAATCACTGCTCCCATTTTTTCAGACAGCAGGTGCTAGTAATGATTCTGCTGTGGTCATTTATACCTCCTCTTGACCCATCTATCGTTTCTTTTCTTGTCCCATTTCCACCCCCTTTTGCCTTGCCCCATCATTCCCTTTGTCATTTAATCTCTCCTGCCTTCACCTTTTGTTCTTTCCTCCCCACTCCCTGCCTCTGTACTTGCTTAAAGCCTGTTAGATCTCTAACTTTTTTCAGTTCTGACAAAAGGTCATCGACCTGAAACGTTAACACTGTTTCTCTCTCCACAGATGCTGCCTGGCTTGCTGAGTATTTCCAGCATTTTCTGTTTTTATTTCAGATTTCTAGCATCTGCAGTATTTTGCTTATGTACTTGAGTCATAAAGATCTTCCTCAATGATTAGGTTGAAATGAGCATTCTGTTTAATTCAAGTCACCATATACTCTGGTGGACAAGTTCCACCTTCACCTCAAGGGGCCAAATGGCCTACTCCTGCTCCTAGTTTCTGTGTTTCACGTAGATTAACATCACCTTTAATGCATTGGCTAAGTCTAATGCTTGTGCAAGTATTTTTATTAACCAAAAATGTCATGGCGCCAATTGTTATGCTAGTGTGACATAATTTTTTTTTGTCCACTTTTCCATAGAAATTATTTGGAGAAAAATAGTTACTTTTAGTGTTAGGTTTTTAAAAGGATAATGTTTACAGAAAAGTAAAAAAAAAAAAGGCTGAGGTGACAACTCCACAGATAATGAAGCAGTCCATGCCCGCATGCAACAAGACCTGGACGATGTTCAGGCTTGGGCTGATAAGTGGCAGGTAACATTCGCGCCACACAAGTGCAGGGCAATGACTATCTCCAACAAGCGAGAGTCTAACCACCTCCCCTTGACATTCAATAGCATTACCATCGCCGAATCCCCCACTATCAACATCCTGGGGGTCACCATTGACCAGAAACTTATCTGGACCAGCCACATAAATACTGTGGCAACAAGAGCAGGTCAGAGACTAGGTATTCTGCAGCGAGTGTCTCACCTCCTGTCTCCCCAAAGTCTTTCCACCATCTACAAGGCACAAGTAAGGAGTGTGATGGAATACTCTCCACTTGCCTGGATGAGTGCAGCTCCAACAACACTCAAGAAGCTCGACACCATCCAGGACAAAGCAGCCCACTTGATTGACACCTCATCCATCACCTTAAACATTCACTCCCTCCACCACCGGCATACCATGGCTGCAGTGTGTACCACCTGCAAGATGCACTGCAGCAACTCGCCAAGGCTTCTTCGGCAGCACCTCCCAAACCCGTGACCTCTACCACCTAGAAGAATAAGGGCAGCAGGCGCATGGGAACACCTCCAAGTTCCCCTCCAAGTCATACACCATCCCGACTTAGAAGAATATTGCCAATCCTTCATTGTCGCTGGGTCAAAATCCTGGAACTCCCTCCCTAACAGAACTGTGGGAGTACCTTCACCACATGGACTGCAGCGGTTCAAGAAGGTGGCTCACCACCACCTTCTCAAGGGCAATTAGGGATGGGCAATAAATGCTGGCCTTGCCAGCGACGCCCACATCCCATAAACGAATAAAAAAAAATATATATAGTTAAGACACAGTGTCCATACCTGAAAGTCATCTGTTCTCTCCACAGTTGCTGACTGACCTGCTGAGCGTTTCTAGCACTTTCTATTCTTGTTTCAGAATTCCAGTATCAGCAGTTCCCACATTTTGTTTCGGTAATTAAGAGTGCTAATAAGCTAGCTGCGCTGTTGTTTTCTCATGGACTGTATATAAACACTTCTCCAGCCTATCTTGGTTATCAAAAATCACATCATGTGCATTGTATTTGAAAGGCTGTTAGAAACTAGGGGTGCCTAAAAATGTATATGGCTACATGAATAATACTGTGTTTAAATGATAAGTTTTGTTTTCCTGGAAAGCTTGCATTAGAATTTGAGACAGTCTTTTTAATCAGTTAGATTAGGTGAAACAAACATTCCACACGGGGACCCATGGGATGGCCCTGCCAGGCTAGTTATCTGTTGCTTGTAAGTTAGGGTTTTGACTTTGTTAATGTATCTTTAATTTGGCCAGTAAAGGCCCAACCTATGTTTCTTCCATTATTACTAATAACCATATTATAATCTACACAGATAGAACTTGGAGTTTTGTTTAGCAGAACTGCTTGTGAAGATAATTAAAAGTCAATTAGGAAAAGACATAGAATGAAAGGAATTTGAGGAGGATAAGGTATCCATCTTAGAATGGGCCATTTGTTAGATGAAGGTGAGATAGCCCAAGCAGCTGCAAGTTGTTATGTATTTTTGAAAGGGGAAAAAAAAGTATAAAGCAACAGCTATTGAACACTGAAAGCAGCACGAAACCATAACTCATGGGAATGTAAAATAGTCAGAGAAAAGTTCACAGCAGAAAAAGGGAGTAAATCATAGACCTTAATTGTGAAGGTCAGAATGGTGAGACAGCGACTGGTTAATGTGCGACAGCTCTGACTGGGGCCTTGTATTTGCTGGGTTAAGGAGGGAGAGAGTAGAAAGAGATAAAATGGATTCCAATGGAGGAACCATCAAAATGTAAAAACAAGGATGAAGTAATGAGACCCTCTTTTGGGGAGGGCTTTCATCCAAGCACCAAGACAAAGAACTTGAGCTGTCATTGGTTGATGAAGTTTTGGAGGAACCTCTATAGGTTAAATGGTCTTGTCAATAACTTGGCCTCAGGCCCACCCCTAAAAAGAGAATAAAAAGTGACACCCCAAGGGCTTGCACACAGACTGTGGAAGGGAGAGCCGAACAGAAGTTAAAAAGAGAAGTTGGGCTGGTCGAACGCTCTTTTGAGAGTGATCCCATGCTCACCATCGAAGGCCCGAGAGAAAGAGAGAGAGAGAGACCAGAAGCCAGAGAACTGTTCACGCATGCCAGCCATCTGTCTGATCGGGTCCGGTACAAGCTGCTTGTCACGGTCGTATGTTTTTGCTGTATTACTAGTGTGTTATATTCTGTCCTAAACTCTGATTAAACACAAATATACCCACCATATTGGTTTGCACTCGATCCTGTTTACCAGAGATGCATGAATCTCTACAAGGCTGTGTGTGCTCCCTTTTTTGAGCATGAACAAAGACGTACAAGATAAAGGCTGGGATGTCGGCAGTCACAGAGAATGAGGGTTTTGAAACAGGATGCTGCTCAGGTAGTTGGACTTTAAGAAAAAAAGCTTCCACCAAGACCTAGAGGTTATAAACGTTGAAGGAACAGTTAGAAGTCATCTTGTTTAAGTCAAATAAGCTAGGGCAGGGATGCATGGCATATTCTTTATCTTCTATCAGTCTGCAAGTTTTGAATTAAGTAGGTCAAATTATAACGGTTGTTCTGTGTATTCATGCTATGAAATAAAACAGGTTACTGATTTGCATCAGGTCTCCTCTCACCAATGTTTTCCCAGTCCACGCTCAGAGAGATTGAAGCAGTATGAAAGACATAAATATATGATTCAGGTCACAGGTAACTGCAGGGTTCTGCTATCATACAAATGAATATGCACAGTGCGAGTCAATGCTCATAAAGGTAAGACTCACAGACCACTTATGGAAGCAAATGATGCCACTGAACCCAAGAAGGTATAGACAAGAAACTCAAATTTGGTACATTTGGTGGCAGCCACCTGGGATACTGAGATGCACGGATAACAAAGTCTATTCAATATGTTTAAAGTTTAAAAATGAACTGATTATAAACAATAATATCAAAGTTTGAAACACCTTGGCCGCGATTTTACGAACCTCGGCGGGTCCGTGGCGGGCGATGTCGGTGGCGTGTCCCAACCCCGCTGCTGTCTCCATCCCAGCCTCTGAAATGAATTTCCCCTGACTGTGCTTGTTAAGCCCGCCCAGCGCATTTCCCGGTCAGTTAGAGGAAGCAGGTCTGGTGATGTCAGTTGATGACGCGTCATCAGCCGGTTTCCTTAAAGGGACCATGCGCAAATTTATTTTGACAGTTGTGCTGTCAGTGTTCTAAAGCACTGAGATGCTGCAAACACTGACAAGCACTGCACAAAGGTGCACGGCTGCACCCAGGCTCTCCCATGACACCCTCTATATGCTTATGGAGGGAGTCAGAGCACACAGGGAGGTTCTCTTCCATTCCCATGGGTCGAAGAGACCTTCCCAGGAGACCAACACAGCCGGGTTGCACATTGCACAGGAGGGCACGAGCAGGGATGTGGTCAGGAGGACCTGGCTGCAGTGGCGCAAATGTTTCAATGATCTCAGTAGATCACGAAACATTACTACAAAGCCACACTCAACCTTACCCTGCTGTGCCTCTCATAATATCCCCATCACTCTGCCTTCTCTACCCTACTCTGCACATCCTTACTCACACCAACTTACCTTGCACCTCCACCCATCCCTCTCGATCTACATTATCACTTCCCCATCTCACTAGTCACCCCTCACACTCACCCTCATCCTACTGCAATCATACCAACTAACAACACTTGGGTGTTTTAGCCAATGTTCATGTAAAATTTCTGTTAATGTGGTGTCAAACATTGAAGCCTTTATTTTCAACACTATGGGGTCAATTTTCATTGACCCGTGGAGTCGGGATTGGAGGTGTGTGGGGGGTTAAAGTCCTGAATTCGGGGGTCCCAACACCATCCCGCCCCCAACCCACCTCCACGTAAGTTTCAAAGGAGGCGGGTACCCGCCCCGCACTGGGACCCGCCTACCCGAGGCGGGAAGGGATTAGTGACAATTAATTGCCTGTTAACAGGTAGTTAACAGGCAGTTTTTAGCCTAATCCCTATTTTAAAGCTTGAAGTGTGGGATTCCCGACGGCTCCAAACCACGCCAAGTTAGAGGAGCCGGGCCATCGGGTTGAAGGACTTGGAGGGGTCAAGATGTAAGAATTCGCAATAATTTACAGTTCTGAAGATTAATTTTTTTGATTAAAGAATCCCTGGGCGTTGTGCTTTTAAATTTCCAGGGATAAAAATGGCTGTCACCACATGGCCGAAGACAAAGGACAATGCTTTGTTTACAAAGCAATTGAATGCTATTAGCATTTGTTTGTATATCGAGTGGATACATCTAAACTGCAGAAGAGACTTTTGTATCTTGAATGGGATCCGTTTAAGAATTGAATGGGTCTAAATCACCTAGCATTCTGGACAATAGAGCAGTTGTATTCCCCTTTTGTTTCAGCCCAGGGAGCTCTGGAAGACACATTAACCCAGTCTAACCACTTTGAGTTAGCCAATCACAGCTTTCTCTTGTGTATTGGACCCTTTGGGCAGGGAATTTTGCACACAGCCCTTGCAGGGCAGAACGGCAGGACCTCACCAGGTATAAAAGATAGCTGCTGAGAAGCTATCTCTCTCTTTACTTTGCTGGACCACAGGTGATCAGGGTGTTCTGACTCCTCGGCAAGGCAACCTAGCAGGAGTTAAGGGGTGGTGATTTAAGGGTATTGCTAAGATTGTTTAAATAACATTGTAGCCATTGTATCCCTCATTTTCGTCGTCTGCAACCCCCTGTTATATAGTTTTACTGTAATTACTGTGTTCGTGTGGTATAGTTTATTCTTTTGATTGTAGTTTATTTAGGTAATAAAACTTGATTTTTCTCTCATCCAAACCACTTGTCCATTTTAAAATCATTAATTATAAGTTCCTCCACTCAGAACTGAGGAGGGGTAGCGATTCAAAACCGCTGTTTGTAAATTGGTTTAGAGTGCAGCAGCAAAAGGCTACTGACCAGGTGAATTACCGTAAACCAGGTAAAAGGTTGGAATTGGTCAGAGCTCAGAGGCAAAGGCTGCTGGCCAGGTAGATTACCATAAACCAGTTAAAAGATGCCCCCTTTACAAAGATGTCGGTGTTCAGGTGAGTGATGGGTGCATGAGTGCAAAGGTAAGTGTGTTTGGTGTGTCTAAAGTGTGTAAAGAAGTTTAAATTACCTGTACTTACCTTTTCAGCCTTCCTTCCTCTAGGTTTTGGGAGTCCATCATCTAACCGGCACAGAAAGCAGAATGGCTGCGAACTGTCAAAAGTGACAGCCTGCAGCTTTCTGTGCCGGTGAGATTCCTAACTGAGTCTGTGGAGAAGGACTCAGGTTAGAAGTAAGACTGTCAGTGTTTGACAGCTTCAAACAGCTGTGAAACACTGATTTTTCATCTGTCAAAACGTCTTGACAGATGAAATTTCAGTCTGTGACGTCACCTGTTGCTGGGTGGCCCTTAATTGGCCTGCTGAGCCCACTGGGTGGGCTCAACAAGGTCAATCAAGTTAAAATCGTGTGGATTGGCCGCATCTCGATGGAGGTGGGACTACAACCCCGAAAGTTGTAGTACCGCCTCCTTTCCGACTTCTGAATGAAAATCACCCCCTGTGTGTTCTTGGACAGATTTGTGTGCACCTTTGGAAGTGGCTTAATGAGTTGCAGTGAATGGTGAGACATAATGGTACCCCCGCAATGGTGATGAGCATGAAAAAAATGGATTGGCATTGTAGGGATGCTTTATGGTGTTGGTGTGGGGTGGTGCCAACCTGGTGCATCATGTGACAGCCAGGGTGTACAGCGTCAAGTGAAGTAAACCTGGCCATGGTGAGGCCATCCCATGGCTCCCAGGCAGCAATGTGCTCAGGTGCTGATGCCCTCTGTCCTGTGCAGCATCAGTTGATTGCGGAGAAGGTTGGTGTTGTTGTTGGTGCTGCTGGTGTGCCTGGTGCTGCTGGTGTTGGGGCTGATTGTGGTGGGATTCTGAGGAGGACCAAGGTGAGAGAGTTTCAAGGGCACCCATGCTGATGGAATAGATGACAAGTGAAGTAGAGATAACAGAAGCGGTCTGTCAGTGGTGGGCGAGGTAATGAGGTCAGGCTGGATGGAGACTTGTGTAAAGACTTGCAGCATCCTGAAACTGTAGTGGAAATGCAGTTTAGAGAAGCTAGTGTTTAAGGGAACAGAGCTTTGACTTGACATTTGAAACTGTCAACTCATCAGCTGATTCAATGGCCACTGGCCTCCCACCTCAGCTTCACAGATGAGGTCTAGGCACAGCGGAAAATTGGTCGGCAACCTGTCAAATCCAAAAAGCTGGGAAAAAACCATTGTTAAGTGGCAGTAAACAAGCCACGAATGATTTTAACTGTCTCCCCCGCCACTGCGTGTCGGGTTGATTACGGGGTCCCGACCCACTGGGGGAAATAAAACACTTTCCCACCTGACCTGCCACCGATCGTGCCCGCTGATCCTCCACAAAATCCAGCACCTTGTTTCTACAATATATGTATTTAAATAATATTCGAGTAATTATTTACTCCTATCATCTACTCTGAGCTCCCACTTGATTTTCCCTTAAGTGATTTGCCACCATTTTGAAAAGCTTTTTGCCTTTTCAAAATGGTGGCAAATATTGCATTTTCTAGGCCATTCCCCCAGCCTTGTATACTAGTACTTTCATTGGTCAGAGAGCTAATTAAGTTATATGGCTCCACAATTCCATACAAAAGCAAAAAAAGTGTTGCCAAATGTAATACAAAATGGTGTAAAAAAGGTGTATAAAAACGGCAACACTACATAACCAATTGTAAATATGGTATTGTGCAATGTAACACCTAAGCTTGGCAGTAGTCTGGAAGTGATAAGCAGTTCCAGTTATGATGTTATTTGGAATGCAGTAACATTATTTGTGTCTGACAACCAACCATCATTGATCAACATTAACAAAACTGTAAAACATAATATTACCATTTCAACATTTTAATATAAAATAATACTCTTAAAGCAAAATAAAAGTTTTCTTATTGGGTAAAATTTTAGTCCTGGAAAATGCCCAGTAGAAATTAATGGCAAACAACCATAGAGAATGTAAAATAAAAACAGAAAATACTGGAAATACTCAGCAGGTCAGGCAGCATCTGTGGAGAGAGAAACATGGGGATTTTCCAAGCCCCGAGGAGGCGGGCGTGGAGGCGGGACAGCCGGTAAACTCGGAGAAAGTGGGGACGGATGGCAAACCCACCTTCATCCCACCTCCATGCCCTTTTGCCAGGAGGCGGGTAGATGTGCAGCTTCGGGTCCCTTCTCCTGGAGGCGGAAAAGGCATTTAATCCTCTTAACTGCTTGTTGGCAGAAGAAAGGATTAGTGCCATTTTACCTTCACAGGTGAAGGCTTCCCGACCTCGAAGAACCCCACCGGGTTGGAGGAGACATGGAGGAGGTCTGTGGCGGTCGGAGGCACCTGGAAGTAAGGTGTAGAGGTGAGTGATGGGTGCAAGTGTGGAGTGGTAAGTGTGTAAGGTGAGTGATAAGTATAAAAAAGTGTTCACTTACCTTGTTTTCTTCCTATAGCCTTTAGCCACGGTGGATCTGGAGAGCCGACATCCTGTTTGTCAATTTCACAGAATGGCTATTGGAACCTCCGTTCCACCAGCCATATGAAATTTACAAATTTGAAAGGTTTGATGAGTCCTGAACACAAGGATCCATCAAACTAAAGAGAATGTCATTGTTTGACATCTTCACAGAGCTGTCAAAGGCTGACATTTCTTCTTTCAAGAAGTCTTGACAGATAGCACGTCTGACGTTGACGTGATCTGTCAGTGGCTTCCTCCCTAATTGGCCTGCTGAGCCTGCAGGGTGGGCTTAACAAGGTCAATCAGGGGAAAATCTCTCTGTTTGGTCAGGCGAGGATGGAGGCATGACATTGACACGACAAGCAGCTGCCCTGCCTCCAACTCGCCTCCATTCACAAAATCCAGCCCAAAGTTTCAGGTTGACAGATGCTGCCTGACCTGCTGAGTATTTCCAGCATTTTCTGTTTTTATTTCAGCATCCACAGTACTTTGCTTTTGTAGCGAATGTAATATGTTTCAGGTCAAATAGGGTAAAATGAGTCATTAACCAATACGTAGTAAATAGATCTGATATTATGGCTCGTATATTCCGATCCCTACGGGTGTGTACACAGCACATACACACCCATAGGGACATTGGAAATGCCGGTTTCAGGCATGCGAAGTGCATGTGCTGAAAACCGGCTTTCCGATCTGTCAAGAATGCTGTTGACAGATCGGTCGCCTGCCCTGAAGAAGGGCCTCTGTGGGGGCAGAGTTCCGCTTTCTGCAGAACCGCCGCCCGCTGAAAACCCTTAAAAATCTTATGCCTGGTAAAAACAGGAGTAAGACCTGCTCTAACCATCATAAGAGTTGAAATTTTTTTTTTTTTTTTAAATTCTTTTTCACTCATTTATAATTTTAAAATACTTTTAAAAAAAGGTAAGTTTATTTTTAGCCCCGTAAACTACTTTGGGGGAAAAATTGAGTCGCGCCCCCTCTGGGGTGCGACTTTTAGCGCCCCAAAATAATTAGCACCCCGCAGCTGAAATTCATCGTAGCGTCCCAAGAGGGAAGCAGGGCGCTACTGGAAGTGCCCTGCCTCCCTCTTGGGGTGCTGCGAGGGAATATCACAGCGCTACGTGCCGCAGCACCACCCACTCTTAGGGCACTAACGGGAGGCACAAAGCAACCGAATTTTTCCCCCTTTCATTATTTAAAAAATGTTTAAAATATTTAATTTAATGTAATTTTAACTCATTTTAAAAACGTGATTTAAAAAAAAAATTATTAATGTTTTGATGTGTTTTTGGGGTGATCTCCATTCATATATTTGACAGGTCTATCTGTCAAAAGTATGAAGGGAGATTCCCTTCTCCTATTGGCTGGCCTGGCCCACATGACCCCAGGGACGCTTGCGAACTGCATGCATCCGCACGCAGGAAGCCTCCTATTGGAAATGACGGACCTTTGTCTTAATATGATACTAATGGTGTTGAGACATAAGAACATAAGAAATCGGAGCAGGAGTAGGCCATTCGGCCCTTTGTGCCTGCTCCGCCATTCAATGAGGTCATGGCTGATCTTCTGCCTCAACTCCATTTACCGGCCCTATCGCCATATCCCTTGATGCCTTTACTAGTCTGAAATCTATCGACTTCTGTTTTGGATATACCCAATGACTGAGCCTCCACAGCCCTCTGAGGTAGAGAATTCCAAATATTCACCACCCTCTGTATGAAGAAATTTCTTTTCATCTCAGTCCTGAATGGCCTACCCTTTATCCTGAGGCTGTGGCCCCTGGTTCTAGACTCCCCAGCCAAGGGATACATTCTCCCAGCATCCAGCCTATCAAGCCCTGTAATCATTTTGTATGCTTCAATGAGATCCCCCCTCATTCTTCTGAATTCAAAAGAATACAGGCCTGGTTTACTCAATCTCTTCTCATACGACAGGCTCACCATCCCAGGAATCAATCTCATGAACCTTCGTTGCACTCCCTCTATGGCAAGTATATCCTTCCTTAGGTGAGGAGACCAAAATTGTACACAGTACTCCAGGTGATTAATTGATCGACTAATAATTTCACACAACAGTTGGCAAATTTTGTATTAAATGTTAATTTATATTCCATGTCAAGTTAATATATGAGAGAAATATTTCGACAAACCCAATTCACTGACCAGATGAGTTACAGCTATTGCTGTCAGTATAACAGCCAGGATACCTTAGTGCTGATGTGTTGGATAAATAAATTCAGAATGGTCAGGCAACTTTTTTGCACAAAGTATTATATTCCCTAGAAAGATACCAATTTTGCAATCTGAATCGCAATACACCAGAAAACCTGCTTTTTTTGGTTGCATTTTGAATTTTTAATAATCAGTCTCAGGATGTGAGCATCATTGGCAAAGCCAGCATTTATTGCCCATCCCTTTGATACAACTGAGTAGTTTTCTAGGTCATTTAGAGGACAGTTAGCAGTCAACCACATAAGCCAGACTGGGTAAGGATGTCAGGTTTCCTTCCCTAAAGGACATTAGTGAACCAGTTGCGTTTTTATGCCAAACCAGCAGCTTCGTGATTACTTTTATTGGTACCAGCTTTTCATTTCCAGCTTATTTTAAAGACCTGCTAAAGTGGGTTTTGAATTCACATTCTCAGGATTATTAGTCCAGGCCTCTGGATTGCTAGTCCAGTCATATAACCATTACACTAGCGTACCCTAAATGTAGGACCCATTTTCTTATGCTTGATCAGTCTGCAAAATCAATTAAGTTAGATCCCCAAGTTTGCACATCGTAAGTATCTTCATACACAGGACTTTATTATGCCTGTACAGGCATGGATAGGCTGTATACAGTGAAGAAACAATGATATCCATCAGGAAAACTCCATTTTAGAAAAGGATGGTAGATTTTTATATATGAGGAGCCAATGCTGAAAAAATGGACAACGAAAGCTCCCCTCCATTTATTCATTGTAATATTTCCTAATTATGTTTAGTCATCTTTGAAAATTTAGCATTCTTCTCAAAAGATATTTTGTTTGGAAAACCTGAGGTTGTAATATTATCTATGAACCCAAAGCATTTGTGTCAAATTCCTTTTAATGCAGATCTTAACCCATTTTCGTTAACAATTTAATGCATTTATTAAATAGCAGTCAGAGGAATTTGATGATATCAATGCACAGCACAGTTTTCAAAATTCAATTACAGAATGCCTCTAAATTTCAAAAAGGACAACAGAAGAGAAGATGTATTCATTTACTGCTGACAATGCTTTTGTTGCTCGTGTATAGGTTAATGTATTTTAAAGTAACTTTGTTCAAAGCAGTTCATAGGTTCATTACAGCAAAAGGGTTAAAGATTAATGAGTCAGCTCGATCAGCACTGCCAGAAGAGTACCTGCTTAGCAAACAAATCATCACAGGTTGGACTCCCAAGGTGTCTGTCGCTCCGAATTCCACCTGGCCAGTGCCCAGAGTAAATACATTTTGGAAGCTAAGAGGCCATGACTATTTCTGTGAATATTAACGCTGCATTCTAAATTAAAAGTATAGGGTTAGGCTATGCTCATATCTAAAAGTAACATCAACCACACATGCCATTTCAACCCACTCTGATCATTGTACATGCCACTCTTGGGAGTTTAATCAAGACTCAATCAGGAATTCAGTACCAAACACAGTATACCAAGAAAAAGAAAATGGACTTAATTGGCTGTTCCCATCACCACTATCACTATGATAATTACCCCTGTTGTTGACTGCGAGCAGATTGGCATTGTCAACAGTCATGAAAAAGTGCACAGCTCAGACTACTGCCGCCCCCCCCCTCCCCGCCACCACCTCCCCCTTCTTGTCTGAAGACCACTTTGCTGTAGTTAATAGAGAAGGAGAAAATCAGGAACACAAATTTTGATCCCACTGAAAGAGTGGCTGGTCCCAAATTAAAATCCTCCCCGCCACCCACCCCAAAGGAGGGATATTTGTCTCTGCGTTGAATGTAAATATGGTGTCAACATTTCTCTCTCACGTGCATGCGACACAAGGTAAGTTTAAAGCTCCATTGTTTTTTAAAATTCCATAATCACCTATTGATTCACCCTTTGTACGTCTGTTTAATTTATGAGGCAAGGTTGTGTAGTAAATATCGAGAGAGCACAAGCCAACTTTGCTGCAGTCTATGATGTACTGTTGGAAGAAAATGCAATGGTGTTCTTCTGGAAGTGAAAGATTACAAAGCTACAAGCTGGGCCTCTCCACAGCACAGCCAATGACGCTTCATAAAATATCACGGAGGATTGTGTGTGTAACAGGATCGTAAAAATGCAGTACCTCATAAATGGGATTTAGGTTCCCCTTTCAAAGATTTTAACGTTAGAACTCATGATGAATTTGCTGTCAGTATACTCAGTTCCTTTAGGTACATTGTCAGTAGTTTACCAAGTATTCATGTAGTAAATAGTTACCCATTATGTAGAGAGGTAAATTGGCTTGTTAGTATGTACAGTGCTTGTTCTACTTTTCGTGCCAAAACACACACATTGATTTTCAGAAAATAAATCTGAAGTAATGAAATTTGTTTATGTTTGATCCATTTCCACCAGGACTGAGATGTGGATCCAACATTTAGATGGCTATTGAATTAACAAGAGCTACAAAGTGATTCACTAACTCCATTAGAATCAATGTTGATGTCCTCACTGGTACTTTGTGAGATTATTGTACAGGACAATGTTTATGTATATTTATGAATGCCCAATCCTATTTAAGGTGCCTCCAGCCACTTTTCTGAAATTGCTATAATCATTATTAAACTTTGATTAAAAAGCTTGCATTGCTAGTTTTAAAATAAAACTAAAAACTATTCAGCTTTAAAAGCTCATCGCAGCAGCACCCTCCTTTCTTAGTTATAGAAATTCCAACCACAGAACTTTTAGTCTCACCCACAGAGATCGCAAGATAAATCTGGAATGGTTAAACCTCTATAGACGTTTAAAGCTAAACAGGATTTTTACTACTGCTAAACTGGAGAGCACAGCATTAGAAAGACATCCCTTTAGACAATTGTTTTTTTAAATAGCTCAACCTATCAGAACATATACCAGTAAAAAAATGATTGTCTATCTAAAATGCTACCAGGGCTCCAAGGGTTAGATTATGAGGAGAGATTACAGACACTGCAGGATTTTCATTGGGTCGTGGAGTCGGGATTGGAGGCGTGCGGGGGGTTAAAATCCCAAAATCAGGGGTCCCGACCCCTTCCCGCACCCAACCTGCCTCCATGCCAGTTTCAAAGGAGGCGGGTACCCGCCCCGCACTGGGACCCGCCTACCCGAGGCGGGAAGGGATTAGTGCCAATTAACCGCCTGTTAACAGGTAGTTAGTAGGCAGTTTTTAGCCTAATCCCTATTTTTGATGTTGAAGTGTGGGATTCCCGACGGCTCCAAACCACGCCAAGTTAGAGGAGTCGGGCCGTCAGGTTGAATGACTTGGAGGGGTCGAGATGTCAGTGTTCAGGTGAGTGATGTGTGCAAAGATAATTGTGTTTAAAGTGATTAAATAAGTTTTACATACCTTTTCTTACCTTTTCAGCCTTCCTTTCGTTAGGTTCTGGGAGTCCCTCATCTCACCGGCACAGAAAGCAGAATGGCTGCGAACTGTCAAAAGTGACAGCCTTCAGCTTTCTGTGCAGGAGAGATTTCTAACTGAGTCTGTGGAGAAGGACTCATGTTAGAAGTAAGACTGTCAGTGTTTGACAACTTCAAACAGCTGTGAAACACTGATATTTCACCTGTCAAAAGCTCTTGACAGATGAAATTTCAGTCTGCGACATCACCTGTTGCCGGGTGGCCCTTAATTGGCCTGCTGAGCCCGCTGGGCGGGCTCAACAAGGCCAATCAAGTTAAAATCACGTGGATTGGTTGCATCTCAATGGAGGCGGGACTACAACCCCGAAAGTTGTAGTCCCGCCTCCAACCCGAATCCTGAATTAAAATCCAGCCCTAGGCTTGTATGCCCTGGAATATTTGATTGAGGTTATTAGGATTTTGAAAGGAATTGATAGGGTTTATAGAGAGAAACATTGTCCATTGGTGGGGGAATCTAGGTCAAGGTGACAAAACAGGCGAGAAGTTAGGAAACACTTCTAAGTCAGAAGGTTGTGGGTTCAAGTCTCACTCCAGAGACTTGAGCACAAAAACCTAGGCTGACACTCCAGTGCAGTATTGAGGGAGTGCTGCACTGTCAGAGATGCCGTCTTTCAGATGAGACATTGAACTGAGGCCCCTTCTATGCTCTCAGGTGAACGTAAAAGATCCCATGGCACTATTTTGAAAAAGAGCAGGGGAGTTAGCCCCAGTGTCCTGGCCAATATTTATCCCCCAATCAACATCACTAAAACAGATTATCTGGTCATTATCACAGTGCTGTTTGTGGGAGCTTGCCATGCACAAATTGGCTGCTGCGTCTCTTAAATTACAATAGTGACTACACTTCAAAAAGTACTTCATTGGCTGTAAAGTGCTTTGGGACGTCCGGTGGTCGTGAAAGGTGCTATATAAATGCAAGGCTTTCTTTTTGTTTTCTTCATGCAAAGGGTGGTAGAAGTGTGGAACTCTCTCCCACAAAAAGCAGTAGGTGCTAGCTCGATTAGCTCAAAGGTAGTAATCTCAGGATTGCTACCAGTGCCACGTGCTAGTCAGAGTAGAAATAGAAGGATATTTCAGATGAATACATGGCTAGAGGAATGGTGCAAGGGGAGAGATTCAAATTCCTGGGACATTGCAACCGGTTCTGGGGAAGGTGGGACCAGTACAAACTAGACGGTTTGCACCTGGGCGGGACCGGGACCGGGACCGATGTCCTTGGGGGAGTATTTGCTAGTGCTGTTGGGAGGGTTTCAACTAAAATGGAATGGGGTTGGGAACCTGTGCAGGGAGACAGAGGAAAGGGAAGCAAGGATAGAAACAAAAGACAGGAAGGAGAGAAGCAAAATTGGAAGGCAGAGAAATCAAGGGTGTAAATCAAACAGGGCTACAGTAAATAATAATTCTAAAAGGAATAAGAGTGTTAAAAAAACAAGCCTGAAGGCTTTGTGTCTTAATGCGAGGAGCATTCATAATAAGGTGGATGAATTAGCTGCGCAAATAGATGTAAACGGATGTGATATAATTGAAATTATGGAGACATGGCTCCAAGGTGACCAAGGCTGGGAATTCAACATCCAGGGGTATTCAATATTCAGGAAGGACAGGCAAAAAGGAAAAGGAGGTGGGGTAGCATTGCTGGTTAAGGGGAGATTAACACAATAGTAAGGAAGGATATTAGCTCTGATGACGTGGAATCTGTATGGGTAGAGCTGAGGAATACCAAGGGGCAGAAAATGTTAGTGGGAGTTGTATACAGACCCCCAAACAGTAATGCTGAGGTTGGGGATGGCATTAAATGGAAAATTAGAGATGCATGCAATAAGGGCACAGCAGTTATCATGGGTGACTTTAAGCTACATATAGATTGGGCTAACCAAATTAGTAACAATACTGTGGAGGAGGAATTCCTGGAGTGTATACGGGATGGTTTCCTAGACCAATATGTCGAGGAACCAACTAGAGATCAGGCCATCTTAGTCTGGGTATTATGTAGTGAGAAAGGGTTAATTAGCAATGTTGTTGTATGAGGCCCCTTGGGGAGGAGTGATCATAATATGCTGGAATTCTTCATTAAGATGGAGTGTGAAGTAGTTGACTCAGAGACTAGGGTCCTGAATTTAAATAAAGGAAACTACAATGGTATGAGGTGCAAGTAGGCTAGGATGGTTTGGGGAACATTACTTAAAGGGTTGACGGTGGATAGGCAATGGAAAAACATTTAAAGATTACATGGATGAACTACAGAATTTGTTCATCCCTGTTTGGCATAAAAATAAAACAAAAAAGTTGACTCAACCGTGGCTAACAAGGGAAATTAGGGGTAGTATAAGATCCAAGGAGAGGACATATAAATTGGCCAGAAAAAGCAGCAAACCTGAGGATTGGGAGCAGTTTAGGATTCAGCAACGGAGGACAAAGGGATTAATTAAGAGGGGCAAAATAGAACATGAGAGTAAGCTTGCAGGGAACATAAAAACTGACTGTAAAAGCTTCTATAGATATGTGAAGAGAAAATGATTGGTGAAGTCAAGCATAGGTCCCTAGCACTCTGAATCAGGGGAATTTATAATGGTGAACAAAGAAATGGCAGACCAATTAAATACATACTTTGGTTCTGTCTTCACAAAGGAGGACACAAATAACCTTCCAGGGATGTCGGGGAATATAGGGTAAAATGAGAGGGAGGAATTGAATGAAATCAGTATTTGTAGGGAAATGATGTTAGGGAAATTGACGGCATTGAAGGCTGATAAATCCCCAGGGCCTGATAATCTACATCCTAGGGTACTTAAGGAAGTGGCCCTAGAAATAGTAGATGCATTGCTGGTCATCTTCCAAAATTCTATAGACTCTGGAATAGTTCCCATGGATTGGAGGGTAGCTAATGTTACCCCACTATTTAAAAAAGGTGGTAGAGAGAAAACGGGGAATTATAGACCGGTAAGCCTGACATCGGTAGTGGAGAAAATGCTAGAGTCCATTATAAAAGATGTAATAGCAGAGCACTTGGAAAACAGTGACAGGATCGGACAAAGTCAACATGGATTTACAAAAGGTAAATCATGCTTGACTAATCTACTGGAATTTTTTGAGGATGTAACTGGTAGAATAGATAAGGGAGAACCAGTGGATGTGGTGTATTTGGACTTTCAGAAGGTATTCGATAAGGTCCCGCATAAGAGATCGGTGTGCACATGGGATTGGGGATAAGGTACTGACTTGGATAGAGAACTGGTTGGCAGACAGGAAGCAAAGAGTAGGAATAAACAGGTCTTTTTCCGAGTGGCAGGCAGTGACTAGAGGGATACCGCAGGGATCAGTGCTAGGACCCCAGCTGTTCACAATATATATTAATGATCTAGACGAGGGAACTAGATGTAATATCTCCAAGTTTGCAGATGACACAAAGCTGGGTGGGCGTGTGTGCTGTGAGGAGGATGCAGAGAAACTCCAGTATGATTTGGACAGGTTGGGTGATTGGGCAGATGCATGGTAGATGTAGTATAATGTGGATAAATGCGAGGTTATCCACTTTGGTGGCAAAAACAGGAATACAGATTATCTGAACGGCAACGGATTGGGAAAAGGGGAAGTGCAACGAGACCTGGGTGTCCTTGTGCACCAGTCGCTGAAGGTAAGCATGCAGGTGCAGCAGGCGGTTAAAAAGACAAATGGTATGTTGGCCTTCATAGCGAGAGGATTCGAGTACAGGAACAAGGATGTCTTGCTGCAGTTGTACAGGGCCTTGGTGAGACCACACCTTGAGTATTGTGTGCAGTTATCTGAGGAAGGATGTTCTTGCCATGGAGGGAGTGCAGCGAAAATTCACCAGACTGATACCTGGGATGGCAGGAATGACGTATGAAGAGAGATTGGGTCAATTAGGCTATATTCGCTAGAGTTTAGAAGAATGAGAGGGGATCTCATTGAAACTTATAAAATTTAAACAGGACTAGACAGACTAGATGCAGGAAGGATGTTCCCGATGGTGAGGGAGTCCAGAACCAGGGGTCACAGTCTAAGGATAAGGGGTAAGCCATTTAGGACTGAGATGAGGAGGAATTTCTTCACCCAGAGAGTGGTGAACCTGTGGCATTCTCTACCACAGAAGGCAGTTGAGGCCAACTTATTTAATTATATTGAAGAAGGAGTTAGATATATTTCTTGAGGCTAACGGGATCAAGGGGTATGGGGAGAAAGCAGGGACAGGGTACTGAATGTGGATGATCAGCCATGATCTCATTAAATGACGGAACAGGCTCGACGGCCCGAATAGCCTACTCCTGCTCCTATCTTCTATGTTTCTATGTAATTAATAACTTTAAATCTGAGATTGACAGATTTTTGCTAGCCAAGGGTATAAAGGAATATGGAGCCAAAGTGGGTGGATGGAGTTAGGATGCAGATCAGCCATGATCTCTTGAATCATGGAACAGGCTTGAGGGGCTGAATGGCCTGCTCCTGTTCCTAAGTTCCTATGTCCTACTTCCACACAAAAACTGGTACTTTCCATCCTTTCAATTGGGGTATGTATGGTAGTCAGTCAGTCTGCATGGGGAGAAAAATTACATCTATATGGAGTTGCTTCATGCTACAGTATTAGGATAGTGGGATTTATGTTCATGATGAGGGCTGTCAGTATGGGTTTAAGAAGCCTCGTCACCTCGTTAGCTTCCATTATAGCATCACACATTCCCTCAACAGCTCTAATTTTACTTTGCCCCAACAAAGCGCCTTAAGCGACCATCACCTCTATTGCACCATGGTGACATTTTCAGTTACTGCCTATCTCAGTGAAAATGCAAACTAATCGAATACTGCTAATTAATGGTTGGTTATGTATTAGTTAATGGCCCATCTTGATATTCTACATATCAAAATCCAGTGCTGTGTATTAGGTTTGTGTGTTACCAAGTTCTCAATCCAGATGCTCATGTGAGGAGCTTTGGCAAAGAGACCACCATGAGGGTGACTTGCTCAGTGTGCTCATGGACAGGCTGGAGGATGCCTTCAAGAGTGGTATTATGGCTTTTGCACACCTCAAAAAGAGGATCTCACAAATATTCAAAGATACAATCGGCTTCTTTCTCAATTGTTAGTTCATATTGGTATCTGAGTTCCTACTGGATATCAACTTTCGCCTGGACATAGGCCGCGATTTTTTCAATGGAGGTGGGTTGGGTTGGGTGTGGGTCAGGTGGTTTCCGGCTTACAGTCCCGCCCCCAACTGCATCCGGCCTACAGACGTGATTTTACATTGATTGACCTTGTTAAGCCCGTCCTGCGGGCTTGCCACACAATTAAAAGGAAGTTGGTCAAATGACATCATTTGATGATGCGTCATCTGCCGGTTTCCTTAAAGGGACCATGCACAATTTTTTTTGACAGCTGATTTCTCAGTGTTTATCAGCATTGAGGTGCTGCAAACACTGACAATCACTGCACAAAGGTGAGCTCTTGCACCCAGACTCTCCAATGACTCCCTCCATAGGCTGGAATAGATGGCAGCTGCAGGTGAGGTGACAGAAGCAATCTGTCACTGGTGAGAGAGGTTCTCCCAATGAGGTGGCACTGGACATGGATTTCAAAACTGGTAACCTAAAGAAATGTGTAAATGCATTTCCCAACATTTTCTTACCTCCAAGACTCACCAGTGCACCATTGGATCCTTCACACCACTTCTGCAACTTTCATCAATGCAGAAACTTTACAGCAGACTCACAACACGCCACACTTACCTGGCGCGGTGTCCGGACATCAGGAAACCCGAGGCAGAAGCGGCAAAATTCAAAAATAGCCTGTCAACTTCTAGCAGCTGCCTGTTAATAGGCAGGTAATTGCCTTTAATCCTCTTCCCATCGCTAGGTGCCGGGTCCATGTGCAAATCGGGGACCCGACACGTGGGAAAATTGTTTGGAGGTGGGTCGATGGCGGGATTACAACCCGCCATCAATCAAAACGATTTTACCCTTTGACCCGCCTCCAAACCCGTCCTCTGAGCGCTGGCAAAATCGCGGCCATAGTCTTTCAGGATCACACTGAGAAAGGGAAAATTGCAAGTTGGTCTTTCTTCTCTTTCTTCAATGCCAGCAAAGTCCCAATGCAGGTTAAACTTGTGCCATGTAAGACGTGCCCAAACATTTCTCTTTTGTGGTTCAGAACTTGTAGGCATGCAGCGGAAGGAGTGCCTTTGGGGCATGTGTGCAATCCAGGACCAAGCCGTGAAGTAGATTTGTGGCAAAAAAAATGCAACAGTTGCAGAAAAAGAAAGCTCCAGTCTACATGAACCCATGAATCAGCATGCCGCAGAGGGAGTCAACCTTACTGGGCGCATTCTTTTGCCAAACAGCCTCACTTAAGAACCTAGATTGAGAAGTTGGTAATGAGCAAGGCTGATGTCTAGGATATCAAAGTGGCTGACACGTTGCACGCTGCCCTGAATACGTCCCTTCACCATGCTGAAAGTACATGCCCACTGTATAGCTGATGAGGAATTTCTGAGAGTTGAATGACAGCTGCTGACAGGTCTTACCTTGAAGGCAGTGTATGAGCACAAATGCCAAGACATCCAAAGTTTGGTAACTCCTGTGATTGGTTGAAGAGACAAACAGTTTCTGCCAATATTCCACCCCTCCAACTGAGACCATTGCTGGCCCCGTTCAGCCCACTTCCAATTGCCTCCCCCCCACCGCAAATACCTACATGCAGTCTGCTGCTGGCATTGCAGCGGCTTAAAAATAATGTCCGCTTCACCGGCGAGTTGCCCGGGAACGAGCAGCAAGCGTCCCAACTCGCTGGTCTGCTTCAAATGAGGCCCGCGGCCCAATGTCAATCAGGCCTCAGCCCTACCTGTTCGGCCCAGGGATGGTTCTCTGTGCCCATTTTGCGATGGCAGGCCAACACGTTCCAATTTCTTCCCCAATGTATTTGATTGATATTCCCTTGTTTGTAATTGTAACATAGGCATTTATTTTAATAATAAAACAGCAGACAAAGGAATGTCCTCTAAACATATTAACAATTCATCTGTTAATAATGCCAACAATTATTTCTCGGCTAAAATGTGAATGTCTTCTTAATTTTAATCTAAATGCCATTCAGTCTTTCATAGTGCAGCCTAAGTATGTCACTAAAATGATGTGACTTTTGTTGTACTGGAAGAATATAACTTATAACCCTTTAACACAAAAGGACCTAATGTAAACATTAAATTGGAAAATAACCTCACATACAGCATAGCAACAGAAAGAAGCTGAGGTTTGTGCAAGCTATAATTTAACAAGGAACTGAACCATAACTAATTTCAATAGATGAGCTGAAAGTAATTTCTAATTATGGTCAAATTTTGTCAATCTGATGTTCCAAATGCAGACTTTGTTTTCTTAAAGGGACACAACAGAATAAAACATTGTGTATTACGATGTATAATACTCCCGTCCACTATGCAATATGACATTTTTTGTCTGTCACATCACACTTCCTGTGTCCCACCTCACATCATAAGCATCATGGGTAAATTATCTGTGTGACACTTGCAACTGATTGGCTGAAACATAAACAGCAGGAAATCACAACCGAACTGGTATGGAACCTACCAATCAACAAGTAGAAACCAGAAATGAAACCAGCAATTTCAAAAAATTTCCAATCAGCAATCAATAGTCAGCAGCAGTTCCCAATAACAAGGAACCAAAATGGGAGCCAATCAGTTTGTTCCAAATATTGTTGAAAATGCTTTCGATACCATATTGGATTCTCCGCTAACCAAAGGACTTACTCCTCGAAGCACAGGGGTAAATTTAGCACTCCTGATGCAGCGTTTTGTCTGACGGGAGCATATGTCAGAAATTCAGGCATGTCGGTGAGTATGGCCAATTCACAGGCTGGACATTTCCCCATCCATTCATTTTAATGGATGGATTGGGGCAGCTGTGAATCGGGCATCCTAACCTCTATACCAGAGTTCCCAATATGAGTTTCCATCATGTAAAGCCATGTAAAGAATGCGGTAAATCATAAAATGTATTGCAAGATGTGAAACATAATAAAGATATATATAAAAAATGTGTAAACTACTAGCACAATTTCATTTTCGGTATTTGAAATACTTGTTTTTATCCTGTTTTCCAGATCTCTCCATGGCCTTGCACCGCCCTATCTCTGTAATCTCCTCCAGCCCTACAACCCTTCATATTTGCGCTCCTCCAATTCTGGCCTCGCCAGTGCATCCCCGATTTTAATTGTTCCACCATTAGCGGCCGTGCTTTCAGCTGCCAAGGCTCTAAGCTCTGGAATTCCCTCCCTAAAACTCTCCGCCTCTGTACCTCTCTTTCCTCCTTTAAGACGCTCCTTAAAACCTATCTCATCTGCCCTAATATCTCCTTATGTGGCTCGGAGTCAAATTTTGTTTGGTAACGCTGCTGTGAAGCACCTAGGTAAAAGGCGGTATACAAGTGATTATTGTTGTTGTTGTAACAATGTTTTCCACTGGAGGTTTGTGCCAATGTAAACAGCCTCATTATTGAGTTCATGGGAGTACCCAGTGCCATCTTAGCTGGGAGACTTACCAAGTGGCAGACTACAGTTCCCAGTGTGAATTCAAGCCTCAAACTCAATGTGTGTGTGCCAGGACTAATTGTTTGGTCCCACACCTGCACTCCTCTATAGTGATGGAAAATGACTGCAGATGAAAATCCCAGTGAAACCATTATTAAGGCAATTTGAATGTTTTCTTTTTAGTAAAAAAAACACCAAAAACAAAGCAAAACATCAACTCTTCCACCTTTTCGGAGGTAACTTTGAAAGCAGAAATAAGTTAAATAGTCTGCAACTATATTAAGAGCCAAACATGATACTTCTGAGGAGGAAACCAATGAGTGGAAAAGGGTCTGGTCTATATATTTTATAATGTATTCCAAATGGTTGCAGCAACTGTCTCTCTTCTTTATGCTTATCTTAGCAACTCACAAACTATTATTCATGTTCATAGAGGGCAAGCTTCACCTTGATACTAATTTCGGTAGGTAGAGGTACAGACATCTGCCGGAAATCAGTTCCACCGGACTCCGCTTGTTTAAGGTCCCGTTTGAACTTGGGTCTGAAGTTCCTGCCTGAAGCAGGTGAGGGCTTCATGAGCAAATGCAGAAGGGAGTGGCGAAGTGTTCCGTGCCACTTTCAGGCGATGCCATGTGTCCAACATGCCAGTGAAACCTGGCAGGGGCAAGGCCGCGAATGGACCTGTAAACAGAATTGCATTCAAAAGGCTCATACACTTTAAAATCAAGTGCATTAAACCTTTTAAAAGTCCGTCTTGTGTATATATATATTTTTGTTTCCAGATGGCACATAGGCTTTCAGGAGCCTTTGTGCACCATTTTAGAGTGGTTCAAATGCCAGGATTATTTGAGCCAAAAAGAGTGCAGGGTTGGCTCCCAGGAGGCTCTCCTCAGCCTTGGTTCATGAGACAGCCGTGAGTAGCAACAGAGCGCAGTGCAGATATGGCAAGGACCATGCAGCCACCAGAATCATAAGCAAACACATTATTGGCATCATGCCTGGATAGATCAGGGACATGGAATAATACAGCTGCTCCAAGATCATTGTAGTGTACCGTATGCTCCAAAGAAACACAATTATAGAGTAGAGAAACACCGATCCACTGCCAAAAGCGTGAAGAAAAGGAGAAGCCATTAGATATTTCTGTTGAAATGCCTTTACAGAGCGCTAGAGCTATATGGCAGGATCTCATAGATGAAACCTTTACCTAAGTGTTCGATCCACCCAATGCATCAATAGACCTTTCTCAATTGCACCATGCAGCGGTCAAATGAATCATCACCAACAGTGGCTTCTGCAGTAACTCATCTAGATCTCATTCTTTTCATCTGACAGATGCTTATTCTACAATTTCCCAAGAAAACTCACTTGGAACAGCTGAAATAAACTGCAAAAAATGTCACCTTATTTAAGGAAGGATATACTTGCATTGGAGGGAGTTCAGAGAAGGTTCACGAGGTTGATTCATGAGTTGAAGGGGTTGTCTTATGAGGAAAGGTTGAGCAGGTTGGGCCTATACTCATTGGAGCTAAGAAGAATTAGAGGTGATCTTATTGAAACATAAGATTCTGAGAGGGCTTGACAGGGTAGATGCTGAGAGGATGTTTCCCCTCGTGGGGGAATCTAGAACTAGGGGGCATAGTCTCAGAATAAGGAGTCGCCCATCTAAAACAGAGATGAGGAAGAATTTCTTCTCTGAGGGTCGTGAATCTTTGGAATTCTCTACCCCAGAGAGCTGTGGAGGCTGGGTCATTGAATATATTCAAGGCGGAGATAAACAGATTTTTGAAAAACAGGGGAGTCAAGGGTTATGGGGAGCGGGCAGGAAAGTGGAGTTGAGGCCAAGATCAGATCAGTCATGATCTTATTGAATGGCGGAGCAGGCTCGAGGGGCCAAATGGCCTACTCCTGCTCCTATTTCTTATGTTCTTATGTCCTTATGAGAAAACTGGCTGCTGGATCTCAGTATTGAAATGGCCTAAACCTCCTTAAAATGGTCCCGCAACTGCATTCGCCATATCTACTGCTGCAGTGATTGCTTGCTCCTGCACGTTTTATGGCCTATCTACTCTTGGTTGAATTGGGTGGCTTGAAGAGGCTGATGTTGCATTTCTCTGACAGGCAGTAGCCTGAGTCATGCTGACTCCAGCCATGCCTTTGCTTCTGGATCTAGTGGTCTGTGTGTGAGTAGAGCTTTGGGTAGCAATGAGGACAGTGAAGCCCTCATAATTGTTCTTTCCATCTGATTTCATTGTATTGAAGCTGGACAATAGAGCCTGTTAGAGAATGGGGCAAACAGCTGCAGTGTGGACATTCACAAGAGGTATTCCAACTGGGTTTATGACCTGTCACTGGAATTTCTGCTGCTGATGGCGCTGGAGTTGCTATCTGCTCCATGGTGGAATAAAGTGCTGAGAAGCCTTTGTGCATGATTGCACAGAATTAACTAGCATTCTGCTTCACACTCACTACTAGACCTTGCATGGTACATTATCGATAAACTACAGAGTAAGTTGGTGTACATTTGCATCTTTGTCTTAAATGTACACCCCATGAAGTCCATATCGAGGGCTCTGCAGCTGAAGAAGGATGCCAGCTAGACTTCTGGTCAGCAGATTCTTGCCTCTCCCACCACCCCCTGCTCACTCATGCTCTGTTCCTCAGCTGGTGCACTCAGCTCATAGACCTTACGTAAATCCCCTGGGTAGATGTACCTGTGCTGGTTATTAGCACAAGTGGAGTCATTAACTTAATCTTTGGCAACACCTACAAAAACAGGTGAGCGGTTATAACAGGCTATCTCACACCCCGTGAAACAGAGCTTGCGTAGTTAGTATTGTGTGTGCAGTGCTTTGCTGCAATGTATTTAAATGGATGAATGAGTGAGTAAGTTATTAGGGGGAGGAAGAGGAGAAAAAAACAGGATAGTACTAGTCCTGATTTTCATCTAGCCCTTCAGCCTTACCTTAGCAGCATATTATTTTTTGTTCTCATCGGTGCACAGGTCCTCTGCATATTTAAGAGTCTATTCACTCACTCAGCCAATTACTGCTAGCAGCCTGAGCATTTCTTCTCGCAACAGGATTTCCTGGGATTCCAAAGAAGGCAATTCTCCTTGGTTACATTTCATCTGAGAGGACCTCCAAACAAGCTTTTTAAAACAGCGCTGAACTATTGAGCTAATAAGTAGAAACAGCAGCATTTATTACAAGCAGTAAAATAGAATTTTTTTTCCCCCTGCTCATCTATAATTACAAGAAAGCATTCCATGAAATAAGTCTCTGCCACAATTATAGAGCAACAAATTGATGTAATAACACTCTCAACAACAACTTGCATTAACATAGCACCTTCAATGTAGCAAAACATCTCAAGCACTTCACAGGAGCGTAATCAGATACAAATTGACACTGAACTGAAGAAGGGGATATTGGGAGGGGTGACTAACAGACATACGTTTTAAGTAGGGTCATAAAGGATGACAGAGAGGTTGAGGTGTTTAGGGAGAGAATTCCAGAGATTAGGGCCTAGATGGCACAGCTGCCAATGGTGGGGCGAAGGGAGTGTCCAGATTTGGAAGACAGCAGAGTTTTTGCAGGGTTGTAGAGCTGGAGGCAGTTGCAGTCATAGGGAGGGGCATGGCCATGGAGGGATTTGATCACAAGGATGAGAATTTAAAATTTAAGGCATTGGGAGATCGGGAGACAAATTAGGTCAGAGAGCACAAAGCTGATGGGTGAACGGGACTTGGTGTGGTTTATGATACGGGCAGCAGAGTTTTGGATGAGCTCAACTTTATGGGGAGTGAAAGTTGGAAGCCTGGCCAGGAAAGCATTGGAATAGTCAAGTCTGATAGTAACAAAAGCATGGATGAGGATTACAGAAGCAGATTGGCAGAGGCAAGAGCAGAGACAGGTGATGTTACAGAGGTGGAAGTAGGTGGTCTTTGTGATGGAAAGGATAAGGGGTTGGAAGCTCACCTCAGGGTCAACTAGAAAGCCAAGGCTGCGAAGAGTCTGGTTCAGCCTGAGATAGTGGCCAGGTAGGGGGATGGAATCGGAAGCGAGGGAACAACATTTGTGCCCGGGGCCAGATACAACGTCTTCAGGTTTCCCAATGTTTAATTAGAAGAAATTATGGCTCATCCAGGAATCTAATGTCAGGCAAGCAGTCTGACAACACAGACGCAGTAGATTCGTTGAGAGAGGTGGCGGTGATATAGAGCAGGGTGTCTTCAGTGTAAATATGGAATCTGAATTCACATCTTTGGATAATATCACCAAGGGGCAGCATGTAGATGAGAAATAGGAGGGGGCCAAGGATAGTTACTTGGGAGACTCCAGAGGTAATGGTGCAGGGGCAGGAAGAGAAGCCATTGCAGGAGACTCTCTGGCTACAACTGGATAAGTAAGAGTGGAACCAGGTGAGGGCAATCCTACTCAGCTGGAAAATGGAAGAAAGGTGTTGGAGAATGGCATAGTTGACCATGTCAAAGGCTGCAGAGGTCAAGAGGGGTGAGGAGGGATAGTGCACCATGGTCACAGTCACAGAGAATGTAACTTGTGAATGCCTAACTTGTTTGATGAACAACTGGTTTACAACCTCGTCTGGTGTGGACAATAGAACAAATGATCACTGTACTTGGATCAATATCCCTCTGAATTTGGTTTAAATCAAGTTATTTCCTCCTTCAGTCACTTGGTGATATGCTCCTTAAATGTATGCTGTTTTATATCTGCTAAAGCATACTAACTGCCCTTGTTTGCAGCACATGGGAGTGTTATTGACTAGAATGAGGAAGATTAGATGTGTTTGGGACAGCTGGCGGTTATTTTCATCTTTACAGTGCCAGACTTATTTCAGATCATATTCTGTGAGATATGGCGGGACAATGTGACATAAACATGCACCAAAGTCGTGGCTGACTACCATTGATAAACCCATAAATCTCAGTCTGGTCTGTCCAAATCATTCCACAGCTTCCTTGGTCAGAAAAACACCCTTAATATTTGTCTGTCACATCCCATGTAGCTACAGCTCAGATAGGCTGATTATTGCTTGTCTTGTAATCAGTTTGTAAAGTGTCTTTGTCCAAGACCCCACCGTCAGTCAATGTTACGTTTTGCAAAGTGTCTGCCTCATTTATGTTCGCACAGTGCAGCTTTCACTGACAGCTGATTTCTTCATGGAACAGCACTAACAACTGTCTGCAAGATAATGTAATAATCAGTCAATCTGAAATTGCACTATAAGGAATAAGAACTCACCAGAAAAATGTTAAGGCTTGAATGAGGTCAGCTGTTTGATGGTATTGATAAAACTGAAGCGCGATTCGAGCCTTAATTAATAGACACTGGGGGAAACGGGCGATTGGCAGTTCAAAATTTGGCAGGGACCTTGGACACCAATTTGCTCGCCTGAATCAACTTTCAGTTAGGCCTTTAATTGGGCGTCCAGCACTCCTGCACAAAATAGGCGGGAACTGTTTAAATATGCAAACTGTGATCTTACACCTGTTGTAGGATCCCAATTACATAGAAACATAGAAGATAGGAGCAGCAGTAGGCCATTCGGCCCCTCGAGCCTGCTCCGCCATTCAATGCGATCATGGCTGTTCAGCCAAATTCAGTACCCGGTCCCTGCTTTCTCCCCATACCCCTTGATCCCTTTAGCCTTGAGAAATATATCCAACTCCTTCTTGAATATATTTAATGAATTGGCCTCTACTGCCTTCTGTGGTAGAGTATTCCACAGGTTCACCACTCTCTGGGTGAAGAAATTCCTCCTCAATTCTGTCCTAAATGGCCTACCCTTATACTTAGACTGTGACCCCCTGGTTCTGGACTCCCCGACCATCGGGAACGTCCTTCCAGCATCTAGTCTGTCTAGTCCTGTTAGAATTTTGTAAGTTTCGATGAGATCCCCTCTCATTCTTCTATACTCCAGCGAGTACAAGCCCAATCGATCCAATCTCTCCTCATACGTCATTCCTGCCATCCCAGGTATCAGCCTGGTGAATCTTCGCTGAACTCCTTCCATGGCAAGAACATCCTTCCTCAGATAAGGCGACCAAAACTGCACACAATACTCAAGATGTGGTCTCACCAAGGCCTTGTACACCTGCAGCAAGACATCCTTGTTCCTGTACTCAAACCCTCTCGCTACGAAGGCCAACATACCATTTGCCTTTTTAACCACCTGCTGCACCTGCATGATTACTTTCAGCGACTGGTGCACAAGGACACCCAGGTCTCGTTGCACTTCCCCTTTGCCCAATCTATTGCCATTCAGATAATAATCTGCCTTCCTGTTTTTGCTACCAAAGTGGATAACCTCACATTTATCAACGTTATATTGCATCTGCCATGCTTCTGCCCAATCACCCAACCTGTCCAAATCATCCTGGAGTTTCTCGGCATCCTCCTCACAGCACACACGCCCACCCAGCTTTGTGTCGTCTGCAAATTTGGAGATATTACATCTAGTTCCCTTGTCTAGATCATTAATATATATTGTGAATAGCTGGGGTCCAAGGACCGATCCCTGCGGTACCCCAGTAGTCACTGCCTGCCACTCAGAAAAAGACCCGTTTATTCCAACTCTTTGCTTTCTGTCTGCCAACCAGTTCTCTATCCAAGTCAGTACCTTGCCCCCAATCCCATGTGCCTTAACTTTACACGCTAATCTCTTATGCGGGACCTTATCGAAAGCCTTCTGAAAGTCCAAATACACCACATCCACTGGTTCTCCCTTATCTATTTTACCAGTTACATCCTCAAAAAGTTCCAGTAGATTAGTCAAGCACGATTTACCCTTTGTAAATCCATGTTGACTTTGTCCGATCCTGTCACTGTTTTCCAAGTGCTCTGCTATTACATGTTTTATAATGGACGCTAGCATTTTCCCCACTACCGATGTCAGGCTTACTGGTCTGTAATTCCCCGTTTTCTTTCTACCACTTTTTTTGAATAGTGGGGTAACATTAGCTACCTCCAATCCATGGGTACTATTCCAGATTCCATCGAATGTTGGAAGATGATCAGCAATGCATCTACTATTTCTAGGGCCACTTCCTTAAGTACCCTAGGATGTAGATTATCAGGCCCTGGGGATTTATCGGCCTTCAATCCCATCAATTTCCTTAACACCATTTCCCTACAAATACTGATTTCTTTCAGTTCCTCCCTTTCATCAGACCCTATGTTCCCCGACATCTCTGGGAGGTTATTTGTGTCCTCCTTTGTGAAGACAGAACCAAAGTATGTATTTAGTTGGTCTGCCATTTCTTTGTTCCCCATTATAAATTCCCCTGATTCTGACTGCAAGGGACCTACGCTTGACTTCACCAATCTTTTTCTCTTCACATATCTATAAAAGCTTTTACAGTCAATTTTTATGTTCCCTGCAAGCTTACTCTCATATTCTATTTTCCCCTTCTTAATTAATACCTTTGTCTTCCTATGTTGAATCCTAAACTGCTCCCAATCCTCAGGTTTACTGCTTTTTCTGGCCAATTTATATGCAACTGTCAAGCAGAAAAGGGAGAATCGTGCAGTGCATGCCAGTCCCATTTTCTCCTGGCATTGAGAGACCTAACTGGAGGTCCTTAAAGGAACCACCGGAGGCCTCGCCCAAAAGGTACATTTTTGAAATTAAAAAAAAAAGATTTTTGTGGGTCCAGGAGCAGCAGGGGTGCTCCTCCGAGCCCTACAAAAATCTTCCAGCCCACTGCCGGCCCATCATCTTCCACCGGGCACCGTCTCCCCCAAGCAGGACACTCAACCCTAAAGTCTCCCCTACTGCACTGCCTGAAAGGGTGGTGAAGCAGATTCAATAATAACTTTCACAAGGGAATTGGATAAGTACTTGAAGGGGAAAAAAAATCACAGAGCTATTGGGAGAGAGCAGGGGAGTGGGATTAATTGGCTAGCTCGACCAGAGAGCCAGCACAGGCACGATGGGCCGATTGGCCTCCTTCTGTACTGTATCAGTCTATGATTCTATGATTCTGAATTAGGTAGATTGGACAATGGCCATTATGCTAAACTACTCTTGGTGTTCACCCATACCATCCTGCTGCCACAGTTAGTGGGTTGCTACTGATCCTGCTGGGATCCAATAAACAGTAAGGTTATGAGTGAGATAACACTACAGGGTGAATTTTGCAAATTAGTGGATGGATAATCTTCCAGGTTCTACTTATCGTCATGTCTGAGTTCGTGATATGTGCTCCTGGTGGGCAAAACTTACTCCTTAAAAGTGAAAGCAGTGTAATAAGGCTGAATTGTATGTCTCTTCCCTCCCCCAACTCCAACATTTTTTTAATGGAATCCTGCCTCTGAAGAGGAACTGGAACATTTCAATTAAAACATTTTTTTTTAAAAACATGGAATCAGAAAACAACTCACAAGCAAAATAATACTGAAATAAATAGCCATCTTCAAATTAATTGTCACCAGTGCATCTTCAAGTAACTTTCATTGAACTACCTATTTTTCAAGGGGAGCCTTAATCCGAGAACAAGAATTATATCCTTCTGGTATGGACAAGTCCTAAGGTAAGGCGAAACACACACAGGTGTAAATGTAAGGCACCAGCTGTGGCTCAGTGGGTAGCACTCTTGCTTCTGTCAGAAGATTGTGGGTACATGTCCCGCTCCAGAGACTTGAGCGCAAAAATCTAGACTGCACTGGTAAAAGTGCCTTCTTTCAGATGAGACGTTAAACCAAGGCCCCGTATGCCCTTCCAGGTGGATGTAAATATCCCATGGCACTATTTTGAAGAGGAGCAGGGGAGTTCGCCCCAGTGCCCTGGCCAATATTTATCCCTCAACCCACGCCTAAAAACAGAGAGTCTGGTCATTACACCATTGCTGTTTGTGGGCGCTTGCTGTGTGCAAATTGGAGGTCGTGTTTCCTACATTACAACAGTGACTACACTTAGAAGTATTTCATTGGCTGTAAAGTGCTTTGGGATGTCCCGAGGTCATGATAGGTGCTACATAAACGCAAGTCTTTCTTTTACACCGTTTTGTTGTTGTCGCATATTTGACAAGAAATAATCACCAACCTTTTGGAAAATCTTGGATACATTACTTTTCTGTTGCCAGAAATTCAATCAAGTATTAAGAGGGTGGCAGAAGCTAAGTTACATCTAGCCCGTATGTATGTCGCCTTGCTTTATGACTTCTTGTCTGAAAAATATATAAATCTTGTTTTCTGATGCAACTCAAGCACTTAACTTTGCATTTGTGCCAATGTACAGGAAATTTAATCCTATAGTATGCCTTTTACATTTCAAATTCATCTTTAGATTCCAGTATCACTGATCAAGTACTCCCCTTATACAAACATGACTACGTTGCATTTAAAAATTGATTCGATTTACTTGAGAAATTTACCAATTTTTTTTTTTTCAGAATTCTAAAGTTTTATTCAAGAAAAAATATAATGCCACTTAGCACTGGTAGGGGCAGAAAGGGACCATGAGACTGACCACAAAGAGGTGATCTCAAAACAGGCTCTGTCCGAGTTATATATCAAAATCTAACAACCCAAAGATACAGACCTAAACAATCATTGTTGATGGGCGCCAATGCGTCCAATATGGCGGGCAGCTCGCGCACCCATTCCACGCCGGAAGTGTGCTGCCCACCATATTGTTAAAGGCTCTAATATAAGAGTCTGGGGCACACGCTTTAGTCGCTTTGCATATGAAAATAGGGAGCCTAACGCCCACTTGAGACCCGCTTCCTGAAATTGGGCTGCTTGAATGCAGCTGGTTCTGGGCCTGCTGTATTCAGGATAACCATGTCGACATGCGGCCTAAAAGGGACTGCTGGAGATTGCCACCAATAAAGGTAAGGTTTTAAAAAAAAAACTTTTCTGAATGTGGCGTCAGCAGGAACTGTAGTGCTCCTTCCAGTTCCACAGCTGTTCCGAAGACCGTTGCCGGCCCCCACTCAGCTCTTCCCTCCCTCCCAATTGCCTTCCCCTCCCCCACCAACACCGACCGGAGGGCTGCTGCCAGGGAGGCAGCTGTCCCAACTTCATCATCGTGGAACCGGCGAGCTCTGGATGCCTGATTGGCGTCTGCAGCACATCAACAATATGCTGGCGAGAGCCGAGGCCCAGTTCTAGGTGAGCCTCTGGCATCTGGCATCTGCCACATCTATCGCACCACCTATTTCAGGCCTGAAAATAGGCCGAGGCAAATTCCGCCCCCCCCCCCCCCCATAAAGTCCAGCAACCCTGATATGCTGCTAACTTATAAATAACAGAGTGGATCTTCTTAAAAATGAATTCCTATTTGTCAGAGGAAAGTTACTCTTTAGCAATATTAGTTGTTGACACCCTATTTGTCTTTGAACTTCTAAAATTCAAACTTTATATTCAGTGGATTCAAATCATTTGAATACTTTAGAATGCTATCACTGATGTACGACATCACCACTAAGTTAAAGTAATGTATTCCTTATTCAGTAACCATATAATTAGCTAAATTGTGAGGTTTGCATAGTTCTCCAAATTTATGCATCGTTATTTAATTTACAAGAATACATTTTTAAAGAAAAATGAACCAACCTGCACGGGTCATCAGGCACAGGGGTTATACTTATTAATTTACTGCGGCATTGTTGTGGAGACATTCATTTGATGAATTACTAAATTCAGTTCATTAGTCCTACTGACCAAAAAAGACATGTTTGAACTTTACATCAACAGTACTTTTCAGACAGTCTGACATAGTCACATGCATCTCTGTTGGGATGAAGGAAAAATTGACAATGTCTAACTTTGATAGTTTAAATCAGACCTCCTCCTATCCAACAATAGCTAATTGGCAATGATCTTCAAAAAGTCAAGAACAACCTTGCTTTTTGGGCAGAAGAGGTTGTATGATCATGATTGGTCTGCAATGGATTGGAAATGAGCCAAAACATTGACTGAAAGAGGAAAGTAATGTTATGGGCAGGTTCTATGACAGGTAGGTTCTTACGCAAACATGGTTGTAAATAAAAAAGCAAAATACTGCGGATGCTGGAAATCTGAAATAAAAGCAGAAAATGCTGGAAATACTCAGCAGCTCCGGCAGCATTTGTGGAGAGAGAAACAGTTAATGTTTCAGGTTGATGAGCTTTCATCAGAACTGGAAAAAGTAAGAGATGTAACAGAGGCAGGGAAAGAGAGGAGGGGAGGAAAGAACAAAAGGGAAGCTCTGTGGTAGGGTGGAAGGCAGCAGTGATTAAATAATGAAAACGATGATCGTGCAAAGGAAAAGGGGGTGGTAATGGGACAAGTAAAGAAACAAAAGATGAGTCTAGAGGAGCTGTAAATGGCAATAGCAGGATCATTATCAACAGCTGCAGTCCAAAAAACTGGGAGCAGTAATTATGACCTAAAATTGTTGAACTCAATGCTGAATCTGGAAGGTAGTAAAGTACCTAATCAAAAATTGAGGTGCTGTTCCTCATGCTTCCATTGAGCATCATTAGAGCAGTGTAGGAGACCAAGACAGAGAAGTCAGAGTGGGAGTGGGGTGGAGAAATAAAATGACAAGCAAAATGGTTGTAAATATTACCCTTCTATTTTAGCTTCTTGGTAACCTTTATTTACAAGGCTTATTCCATTATTTTCTTATATATAATCCTTATATTCATTTTCAACAAAATGCGTGGAACAGATCCTTTGCAGTAATGTTAGCCAGGGGCTATTGAAAATCTCTGCTCCACAAAAGGGGAATCTCCCTTTAATTAACTGAATCACAAAACCTAACCTGGCCATCAATGTTCAAGTGACACTTGGATAAAACCAATTCACAAACTCCATAGCATGCACCATAAAACAGGTATAAGGGAGTGATTATAAAGCCATAATGTCACTAAGGGGATCAAAAGCGATTCCAAATTGATTAAGCATTACTCTCACAGTTTATAAATTCCATGAAGAGATCACTCACATGCAGTCACTCCTGTATAATAATTATCCTCCAGCACAAAAATCTAGGCTGACATTCCAGTGCAGTGCTGAGGGAGTGCTAAACTGCCGGAGGTGCTGTCTTTCAGATGGGTCATTAAACCAAGGCCGCGTCTGCTCTCTCAGGTGGACGTAAAAGATCCCATGGCACTATTTCGAAGAAGGGTAGGGGAGTTATCCCAGGTGTCCTTGCCAATATTTATCCCTCAATCAATATCACTAAAATAGATTATCCAGTCATTATCACATTGCTGTCTGTGGGAGCTTGCTGTGTGCAAATTGGCTGCCGCGTTTCCTACATTACAACAGTAACCACACTTCAAAAGTACTTTGTTGGCTGTAAAGCGCTTTGGGATGCCCTGAGGTCATGAACGGTGCTATATAAATGCAAGTCTTTCTTTCTTTGTTTTAGATATTGCTTGAAATTAAAGATACATTCAGTTTCTTGTCAGGTGGTTAGCTTTGGATTAAATCTGCTAAATGCCCAAACATCTGAAACTGTATGCTCATCTGCTCTGATTATTTTCTGTCCTAGTGTATAGCACTATTCTAGCAGATTTCCTCTGACATTACACACAGCAGTTCAGAGGTTATGCTCTTTCAAAGTTGCAAGGTGCAGAGTGGCTCTGAGGTATTAAAATTGAAGATTGCTACACATTCCCAATGAAAGTATTTCAGAAGAAATTTGTAAGAAGTCTCCTCAGAGACACTGAATTTTATTTTGTTTAGTTCCTGGGAAATAAATAGATAAATAAATAAATAGCATTTCCTTACCTGCTACATATAAGTAAAAGAATACATTTATAAGAACATAAGAAATAAGAGCAGGAGAAGGCCATTTGGCCCCTCAAGCCTGCTCTGCCATTCAATAAGATCATGGCTGATCTTCTACCTCAACTCCACTTTTCTGCACTATCGCCATATCTCTTGATTCCCTTAATATCTAAAACACTATCAATCTCTGTCTTGAATATACTCAATGACTGAGCATTCACAGCCCTCTGGGGTAGAGAATTCCAAAGATTCACCACCCTCTGAGTGAAGAAATTTCTCCTCATCTCAGTCCTAAATGGCCAAGACTATGATTCCTGGTTCTAGACTCCCCAGCCAGGGGAAACATCCTCCCTGCATCTACCCTGTCAAGCCCTGTAAGAATGTTCTATGTTTCAATGAGATCACCTCTCATTCTTCTAAACGTTAGAGAATATAGGCCTAGTCTACTCAATCTCTCCTCATAGGACAATCCCCCCATCCCAGGAATCAGCCTGGTTAACCTTTGTTGCACTCCCTCTATGGCAAGCATATCCTTCCTTATGTAAGGAGACCAAAACTGTACACAATACTCCAGGTGTGGTCTCACCAGGGCCCTATATAATTGCAGTGAAATGTCTTTACTCTTATACGCAAATCCTCTTGTAATAAAGACCAACATACCATTTGCTTTCCTAATTGCTTGCTGTACCTGCATGTTAACTTTCAGTGATTTGTGTACAAGGGCATCCAGGTCCCTCTGAACACCAACATTTCCCAATCTCTCACCGTTTAAAAATTACTCTGCTTTTCTATTTTTCCTACCAAAGTTGATAACTTCACATTTCTCCACATTATATTCCATTTGCCATGTTCTTGTCCACTCACTTAGCCTGTCTATATCCCCTTGAAGCCTCTTTGCATTCCCACCCAGCTTTGTATCATCAGCAAACTTGGATATATTACATTTGGTCCCCTCATCCAAATCATTGATGTAGATTGTGAATAGCTGAGGCCCAAGCACTGATTCTTGCGGTACCCCACTAGTTACAGCCTGCCAACCAGAAAATGACCCGTTTATTCCTTTTCTCTGTTTTTTGTCCATTAACCAATCCTCAATCCATGCTACAGGAAACTTTGTGCTATCCGGCACCCATGGGACCGAGCTACTGCCGTTTTTTTAAAAGCTCCGGATAGACCAGCGTCAATGTTATCAGATAGGAGCTTTTCATCGCAGTATCTGACCACAAACACTGTTGCTCAGCAACAGCTTGTAAACACTCGGCTCGTGGCTTGGAAGCGTCTCTGAAGCTGTTGCTAAGATACAGAGACGCTTTCTAGAGCCTGCCGTGTCTGACCACAAACACTGTTGCTCAGCAACAGCTTGTAAACACTCGGCCCAGTAGCTTGGAAGCGTCTCTGAAGCTGTTGCTAAGTGACAGAGGCGCTTTCCAGAGCCTGCCTGTGAAAAGAATGCTAGGAGAAAAAAAAACACCTAACCAAAACGGCTGCTGATTTCTGCCGTTAGATCAAAGTTGCCGGACATTCAACTTCCGGATAGCACAAAGTTTCCTGTAATATATTACCCCCAATCCCATGAGCCCTAATTTTGTTTAATAACCTTATCGAATGCCTTCTGAAAATCCAAATACAGCACAACCACTGGTTCCCCCTTATCTATTCTGCCAGCTACAACCTGAAAAAGCTCTAACTGATTCGTCAAACACGATTTCCCTTTTACAAATCCGTATTGACTCTGCCCAATCCTATTATTATTTTCTAAGTGCCCTGTTTTTGTTCTACTCATATACCACAGTTACATAAATTAATAACATATGCATGTAACATGGCGACCCAACTTTCTACCTCCACTGTCCATTAGAGTGTGGGTTTTTATAGAGCTCCACAAATAAATTCTGTTTTATATATTCCCAGTACATGGGATTCCATGCTATGAGTTGCCTTTGGAATAATTGGTCCTTTTGACTCTCTGTCTTTTGCTCTCTAAGTGTTTTTTCTCTCTACCTTTCTCAGTTTCTCTGTGTCTCTTGACACGCTGGGAGCTCACTTTGGGAATCTGGATCACAACGTAGAAGGATCAGTTCCCTTCCCCCCAGATGTTTTGTAAAAGTGAACTGGGCAGGACACCGTTATTTGAACTGTATCGTGCAGTTATACTGTTTATAAATTTAAATTTAAAACAGAAATAGACAGTTTCCTAGAAGTAAAGGGAATTAGGGGTTACGGGGAGCGGGCAGGAAATTGGACATGAGTCGAGGTTCGGATCGGTCATGGCCCTATGGGTGGCGGATCGGGCCCAGGGGCCGTGTAGCCTGGTCCTGCTCCTACTTCTTGTGTTCTAATTCTGTGTTAGATTTCAGGAGATGGTTCTATTCACAGGGATTAGTGGAGACCTCGGGAACAGGCTGCCAGCTAGGAGTCCTTAAAGAGTAAATTGGGCCTGTTCCTGGCTGGGGTGGAGATCATCTTTTACAGAAGGTAAGTACTGCAGGAAATATAGGGACAGAGTGATCTCCTGGACGAGTTTCGATTGCCTAGATGGGTCGGAGAGGAATTTCCCAGATTTTTTCTCCCAAATTGGCCATTGGGTTTTTTATCTGGTTTTTCGCCTCTCCCGAGAGATCACATGGGTTTGGGTGGGATGGAGAGTGGAAGTAGATTTGAGGGTAGGATCAGATCAGCCATGATCTTATTGAATGGCGGAGCAGGCTCGAGGGGCCGATTGGCCTACTCCTGCTCCTATTTCTTATGTTATGTTCTTATTATGCAGTGAATGCTTATACAACTTCAAGCCAATTCCTAGTCATGGCTGGGAAAGTAGTTTCTGAGGTTTCCTCAATGTGGGGTAAGTGGGAGATAGATAGATAATTGGGGTGGGTGGAGTGGGGGAGGTAGCAGGTTGAGGCACGGGGTACAGTCGAGCAGGGCGGGAAGCCATCTCAAAGCAGTGAGCGAAGCAGCGGGGAGTGGAGAAAGCGAGCTTGGGTGCAGTGTTGAATGACAGGCCCAATTTTAAAAGGCCTCAGGCAGCAGGCGCTGTACACCATAGTGCCACAGGACCACCTGCTTAGAGACTGATGGGGGGGGACTCAGTGCTAAGTAAATATAATATAAAAAGTATTACAGACTGTTGTGACAAAAATAAACAGTGTGATGGAAATACTGTGACAGAAAAGTGTTATGGAATATAAGTGTACAATTGCAGAAAATACATGCTATACACCAAGATTCCTAAACATTGCTTTCACAATCATGCAATACAAATTAAGCCCAATCTGATTGTAAGAGATTTTGGGGTAGATTTTCAACTTACCACCCGGGTGTAAAACTGACATTGCAGACCGCCCGCCCGCCGCAGTCAATGAAAATAAAAATCAGGTGGTTTCCATAACAGGCGGCTGATCTGTAATGCCTGTTTTATGTCTGGGCAACAAGTTGAAAATCTACTCCCTCGTGCCAACTAGCACAACGTATTCATTTTCCTTACATATGCTTGCTTTACTCCAGTGCTTCTCAAAGTTCACAGGGAGTACAACTCGCAGCTGTCACATGCTTGTTCTACATTCCTTGGACTTTGTTGACTTTTATCCCTGGCCCTTGGATGACGTTATGCTGTGCGATGTTACTACTGAACACATTCATACAGTTATATGAAATTCCTCTGTCTGCTATTTTAATAAAGGTATTAACCCGTTCCTTTTGTTGAAACAGCAGAAATTCATACGTCACCAAGACTGATTTCAACAAGTACAACTGCAGCTAATTCCTAGTTTTTGATGATATGTTTGAATTCTGCCAATCCATAGTCAATCCGTAGTCAAAATGGCCACAAGATCAAAAGTGACAAAATAGCTCGCTAACTTCATTTGTGTATAAAAAAAAGTTCAGAATAAAAGGTTGAATTAAAATATGAGATTGAAAAATCATTTTCAGTACTGCCTTTATTTAAAATGGTCATCGAAGGATTAAAGTATGTTGTGTGTCAAATTGATAGAACCAGATTTTCCCGCAATTGCGAGATAGGCAATGTACACGTTGATAACTTACTCCAAAATTTGCAGGTTTTCTCAATAAAATACACCGCAGTGAGAATAGCAGCGAATCACAAGAGACGCGGCCAATGTTAGGTCCATCACTTCCAATTTCGATCATTTGAACAGGTATTCACCTACTTATAAAAAAAAACTGCTGACATATCTGAGATTTGATACGAACACTTCCGGATTAACTCGTTAAAAGTTACAGATGAGCCACGTTAAAATTATTGTCGGAGCTCAGCCGCCACAATAACAAACTTTACCGCTCAGTTTCCTGGGGGGTGATTTTGTCAATGGGGACGTGATGGAGGAGGGACTGCTGGTTGTTGGGTTTCAGTCCCGCCTTCATCGACGTCTGGCCAACCCACGCTATTTTCCCTTGATTGACCTTGTTAGCCCGCCCAGCGTGTTTAACAGGCCAATTAAGGGAAAGCCGGTGACAGAGAACGTCAGTGTATGACGTTTCATCTGTCAAAAATTTTGACAGATGAATTGTCATCGTTTGACAGCTTTGAGAAGCTGTCAAACACTGACAATCTCTGTTCTTTGGTGAGTCCTTGTACTCAAGACTCACCAAACCTCTTTCCTGAGCAGAAATCAGATGGCTGTTGCAGCGGAGAATGCAGCAGCCATTCTGCTTTCTCTGCTGTGGAGATGAGGCAACTCTGCACCCTAAAGGGATGAAGCCTGGAGGAAGAAGCAAAGGTAAGTAATCTTATTAAAACACTTTAGACTTACCTCACACACTTACCTCTCCACACCTGCACTCATCACTTACCTGCACACCGGACATTTCGGCCCCTCCGACCCCCGCAGACCCACGGCTCGCCTCGCTGACCCTGGCGAGGTCCGGAGCCGTCGGGAAGCCCACACTTTAGGGCTCAAAATAGGGATTAGCCAAAAAACTGCCTGTTAACTACCTGTTAACAGGCAATTAATTGGCACTAATCCCCTTCCCGCCTCGAGAAGACGGGACCCGGCACGGGTCAGGTACCCGCCTCCTGGGACGATGGCACGGAGGCGGGTTAGGGGCGGGATGGGTACCCGCTCCCAGATTCTGCCATTTTCCCGGCAGTCCCACCTCCATATCCGCCTCCCCAGGGCTGGCAAAATTGCCCCCAAGTGTTTGATGAACAATCCCTTTATAAACAAATAAAATACAAGTCTAGTGAACCAAACAAAAAAGTACCCAACCAAAAACAGGGAAGAGGTGAAACTTCCATTAATAATTCATATAAAATGCTCCTGCTTGCATATTTAAGAAGATCTTACAGAAGGAAAAATATTTAAATCCTCTCATATACGCCCCAGGGGAGCAAACTTCACCTCAGAAGAGGAAGATGATGGTTGGGAGTTTCAAACTTCAGTGGTCCAACCCTGATGCCTTCTTAAAGAGATGGAAGAAGAATGCTCTGCTGCCAAAACTTGCCACATCAAGTAAGACCATTAGATAAAGCAAACATGGCTCCTCTGCGCACTGTTTTCTAGCCGTTGATGCAATGCTTCCGGCACAACTGCAGCTGTTCAAGTTGCTGATAGATCATTTATGCAAGCTTTGGGAATATGTTTAAAGGAACTGACCTAGAAGCAATAAATCACGGCTGCCAAGCCACCAGCCACGAGTCTAAGTGACAGCGGCAATAAAAGTAGCATTCATTCAGGAAATTTGTGCTCCACCCTGATTTTACTGGGGCCGGAGCTAATACAATTAACTTTTCAGTGTTCTGGCGAGGGTAGCGGCTAGAATTCCTGGAAATTATGGCACAGCGTAAATAACGGTGTAAGACACTTACGCCATAATTACCTGAAACTTGCACGCTAAAATAACGCCGTATGCTGTAGATGTGCCATGACTGAGGCGCAAGTTTTCAGGAATTTCTAGGCTATCGATTTTCGTTCTGTTAAATAGTTATCAAGCATGTTCTGGGGAAGTCGGCAAAGTAAAATATGGTTTTGAAAAATCAAAGAAAAACAACTAGAGTACGCCATAATGGATTGAAGAAATACATCTCTCCTCGTGTTTACCGATCAAATGCAGACCAAATTATTTTTAAAAAAATGAACGAAATGCTATGATTATTCAAACATTCGAATTACAATAAACAGTTTTTGAAACAATGCATGTAATGACTGCACTCCTGGAGCAACACTGCAGTTGCATTCAATATTTTGCAACATATGGGATTGCCACAAAACATGAACGGAACGTGTTTTTTTTTAATGATACTCCAGTTCCAGGCTGATTTAATATGCATTCTTCTAGAACAACTGTAATTACCAAGGACCGTTTACTGATTAGGCACGGCTCACTCAATCACATAAAAATCAGGAAAGGCTCAAATATATGTTAATTTCAGTGCTTGTGCAGTGAAGACACGGCCACTGAACCTTACAGATTCCCCTTTGTGGGCTGTGTGCTTTTAATCATTATGAATGTGATTGCATTCTCTGCATGTGAATAAAGCCTGCTGTATAAGCTTGCATCTATTCAAATTCTTCCAACTTAAAATGACTCACAACTCAAGGTTTAAAGTTAACTTTGAGAATAACATTAGCTTCTGCAACTTTTGAGGATATCAGTTATTCGGCGCTCAAAAAAAACGTATTAAATGCATGTGAAATTTTTCAGTAGTGTCTGCGAAATGACATCACAGCAAGTAAGACACCTACTTCATACTTCCAAATAAGATGTTCCTACATGCTCCAGGGTTGAAGTCCCAGAGCTGTCACTCCGATCAACTGGTTTTGATTGTAATATAAACAGAAAATGCTGGAGATGCTGGAAATCTGAAATAAAAGCAGAAAATGCTGGAAATACTCAGCAGGTCAGGCAGCATCTGTGAAGAGAGAAACAGAGTTAACGTCGTCAGAACTCAGTTCTGATGAAAGGTCATCGACCTGAAACGTTAACTCTGGTTCTCTCTTCACAGATGCTGCCTGACCTGCTGAGTATTTCCAGCATTTTCTGCTTTTATTTCAGATTTCCAGCATCTGCAGTATTTTCTTTTTGTATTAGTGGTTTTGATTATAATCAGTTTTGGCAGTTCAACAACTAGGAAGTACATCTGTAAGTATAATGGGCCTTGTTTTACACTACGACAACCACGTTAGGCGTTAGGTAGTTTATACAGGTTTTCAGAAATGTTACCTAATTTATTTTTAACTTTGATTTATACTTTTACAATTGATAATTTTTAGGGAAGACTAGATAATATAATGGATCAGCACAGTGTCCTGTTACCTCTGGGACCTGAATTTAAATTCAGACTCGAAGTGACGGATGTCTCCTCTTTCTGCTAGCTGGTTCTATGTGAAATTAGATTGAAAAGCCTCAATCCTGTTATATTGAGCTTTAGCCCAAAGCACAAAAACTCCGCTGACTTAGTACTAATTGGCAATCTTGTTCCGAAATGTCACCGGGAGGGTTGATGTGGGAAGTGGAAAATGTCACACTACTGCACTGGAAAGTGCTAAAGCACATTGTTGGAACAGAGTACAGGAAGCTTTATTATATTTTAGCTTGTGCTATGCCTGATCTGGGAGTGCTTGATCTCTACACCAGGTATTTAAAATGGAAAATGCCTCCATTTACCAATGCTCTGGTAATGCCCCACCTTGAAGAGAAAAAAATTAATGTAATTTATTTCTTAGTACAGTCTGGTTATTTCTCTACCCGCTTCCATACAGCAATATGAAATTAACAACAACAAAAACCAGGTAACATTTGTGACTTTGATTAGGGCTGTTGGTGCAGTGGAAGGGATGGAAACCCAACTGGAAAGATTCAAACATGGAGTTGCAGGGAAGGTGGGCATAGATTTGCAAGCTGTCGGCATGTTCATGGACTTTGGAGAAGAAAGGGAGGTTGCTGATGGAGAATTAGTTTGCAAGGACAGAGGGGTCGAGGGTGTTTTTTTGAGGGGAGTGGCAGTAGTTTTGAAAGTGAAGGGGGCAGTACCTGAGATAAGGGTACCATTTACAATGTCAGCTAGCATGCGGGCCAGGAAAGGGTAGTTGGGTGGTCAACAGTTCAGTGGAAATGACTTCAAGGGAGCAGGAAGTGAGTCTGATAGAGAGGGCATGAGGAAAGATAGATGCAGTATCACAGCTAGGGCAGGGGGATTCTGGAAGGAAGATTTGCTTTAGTTGGCAAGGGGGAAGGGGGGAAGCAGGAGAGGCAACTGAATGGACGGTTTCAATCTTATTGACAAAGAGTCCATGTGCTCCACGCATTTATTGGAAATGAGGATGGAGGAGGCAGATCAGAGGGGCTTCGGAGATTGTTGGTGGCAGAGAAAAGAAGCTGTGGTTAATATCTGCTCTCAAGGACAATCCTGGAGTGAGAAACAACAAGGACTGGAGAGAGTAAAGGTTTTGCTGAATATAAAGACATCAAAGATGGAGGTGTGGGACTGGTTGACATATTGACAGCTGCAGAAGTATTGTGAAGAATGGAAGGCCAAAAGCTAGGCAGCTGGCAGCTTGAAAGTACAATTTTTAGTAACTTGGGAAGAGTTTTTTTCCAGGGGTGGATGCAGAAGTAGGAAGTGGGTATGGGGATGTGGGTGGTGAGGGTTAAAAGGAAGTGGTCAGAGATAGCCTTGCCTGTAATTGAGATTATGAGAGTAGACAGGTCACATGAGTTGGCATGGTCAAGAGGATGGGTGAGAATATGTGCAATAGAGTCAAAAGGTAAGAAATTGTTATTTCATGTTTTATGCTTCTCAAATGTATTTCTTCAATTGTTAAATGAAGCATCACATAATCTAAAATATGCACATCTCACAGAATCATCTTTTCCAAGCCTATTGATAATGGTGATTCACCATCCCCTACCACAGTAAATTCTTACAAATTCATGTGCTCATTGTAAATTAACCATCAACTCATGTAAATGTACAAGACATTTGATGAAATTATATCTTAAGAATGAACATAAAATTGGAATGATTTGATTTTTGTATTAAACAGAATTCTTTGCAATAAACTAAAATTTGTAAACCGTGCCATATTTTTGAAATATTGCAAAAACAACCATAATACTCAGTCTTCTAATTGTGATGTGTGGTGTATGTGCCTTTAAGAGCCCCAGGTGTGCTGTAATGCCGGTAATTGCCACTCGGGCTATATAAGCCTGTATATATCCGTTAGAACTCCCCCCCAGACTTTGCTTAGTAAATACCTATGAACCAACTCCTGTCTTCAGTGTCTTTATCAACACATGGACACTACAGTGGTGACGAGGATGGGATCGGACTTACCTGCAATTCGGCAGCACCTCAAGGACATCGATTCCTCGGGCATCCAGAAGACTCAAGGAAGTGAGAGAAGCTGTGGTTTCACCAGCTGGCCAAGCTGGTGGCAGGTACTGCGCTAATCCTTCCTGGGCGTCAGGCTGGGGCTCCAGTGGCTGGCTCTACAGCTGAGACAGGCAGCGAAATCGGAGGCAAGCAATAACGGACTGGGAGGGAGCACTCGGGAGACGGTCGGCGCGGCAAGCAGGTCAGCGTTCAGACCTCTGGCGGGAACAAGTCTCCAACAGTAAATTTAAAAAAAGAGAACGGAAACCGCAGTAAACAGCGTTGTTATCGGTAGCAGCGGCGGGAAAGCGCAGGAAGCGCCATATCTTTGCTACAGAAAAGAAAAAAAAAAGCGCGGGAAGCGCCATATCTTTTCTGAAATGCCTAAATCTGGTAATATTGATGCTTTTGATAGTGAAATAGAGGATTGGACCACATACTTGGAAAGAGTAGAGGTATATTGCACTGCAAATGGAATAGAAGATGAAAAAAAAGCTTCAGTACTTCTGAACTTAATGGGGGCAAAGACATACGGGCTGTTACGAAATTTAATCACTCCAGCCAAACCAAAGGACAAGAATTTTAAAGAAATTGTTGATACCCTGCAGGAGCACTTAAACCCAACACCGCTGCTGATAGCGGAACGATTCAAGTTCTTCAAGAGAAATCAACACAAGAATGAAAGTAACGCTGATTACCTAACCGAATTAAGAAAGCTATCAAAGTACTGCCAATTCGGGGCAGGACTATCAGATTATCTTTGAGACAAATTCGTTTGTGGTCTCTTAAGTGAAGGAACACAAAAAAGACTGCTTTCTGAAAAAGATTTAACATTGGACAAAGCTTTCAGTATGGCTGTATCATACAAAGCAGCAGCAAAAGGAGCTGCAGCGATACAACAAAAGACACAGGACTTCGGCACCCATGAAATGACACAGGGTTTCGAAAGATGTTATCGCTGCGGCAGATCCACCCATAAACAGAGGGACTGCTGGTTCAAGGACAAAGCATGCAGGCAATGCGGGAAGATTGGACACATTGCATGGGTATGCTGATCTGGACAAAATAAATCCACTGACAGAAAAAAAAAACAATAAAGAAAAGTACAGGAAGGTACAAATGATGACGGACAGTAGCTCCGAAGACCGGAAGAGCGATAGCGACTTCGAAAACAAGAGACTAAGCTGTCTCAAATTACATAATGTACTTGCCAAAGATGATTACCAAACCATTTGGGTTACCCTCACAATAGCAGGGTCCCCAGTTAAAATGGAGCTAGATACAGGATCAGCTCTAACCGTAATAAATCGACGGGATTACGAGAGGCTATTTTCGCATATACCTCTAAAAGACACATCCATTATCTTAAAAACATATACGGGGCAGAAAGTATACCCCAAAGGAAAAATAAGGGTGCCTGTTGTATACAACGGCAAAGAAATACAAAAGTTGTATCTATACATTCTACAAGATGGTGGTCCACCATTGTTGGGACGTGAATGGATCAGGAAGATACGTTTAGACTGGCACTCCATTCAGGCACTGACGGTGACCAGTAAGGAAAAAAACAATGATGACATCATACCTGAACGATTAAAAGACATCTTGGCCAACGCCAAAGAAGTGTTTCAAGAGAAACTAGGAACCTTGAAAGGCATCACCGCCTCAATAAAACTGGAAGATGCAGCAATTCCCAAATTTTTTAAGGCAAGACCGGTACCATACGCAATACGTCCAGCAGTCGAGGCAGAGCTGGAGAATTTGGAAAAAGCAGGCGTATTATCCAAAATAGATTGGAGCGAATGGGCAACACCCATCGTTCCAGTCATGAAAAAAGCATTGAATAAAGATAAATCTGAAGAACAGAGAAAAATTCGCATCTGTGGTGACTTCAAGGTGACTGTAAACCCGGTCCTTCACACAGTACAGTATCCTCTTCCAAGGATAGAAGATATTTTCGCCTCACTATCCGGAGGGAAACGTTTCACCAAAATTGACATGGCTCAGGCATATCTACAGATGGAGGTTGAGGAGGCCTCTAAAAAGTATCTCACGATAAACACACACAAAGGCCTGTACCAGTACAATCGACTGGTTTTTGGAGTAGCATCAGCTCCAGCTATCTGGCAAAGAGCTATGGAGCAAGTCCTGCAAGGGATTCTGGGGACTCAATGCTACCTAGACGACACCCTTATAACAGGAGAAAACGACAACGAGCACCTTGCCAATTTGGAGCAGGTGCTCACTAGGCTGAAAGAACGGGGCCTACAAGCGAATCGCCCCAAGTGCGAATTTTTCCAAAATCAGATATCATATTGTGGCCACATAATTAATAATGAAGGGTTGCATAAGTCACCTGAAAAAATTGAAGCGGTTATAAAAGCCCCAGCACCTGAAAATGTTTCACAATTAAGGTCGTTCCTGGGATTAATAAATTACTATCATAAATTTTTACCGAACTTATCAACTCTTCTACACCCTCTTAATGAACTTCTACAAACAGGAGTGATTTGGAAATGGAACGAAGACGGTAAACGTGCCTTCCATAAATGCAAAGACTTAATCACATCCGAAGAAGTTTTGGCTCATTACAACCCATCACTGCCAATCAGACTGGCGTGCGATGCATCCCCTTACGGCATAGGAGCAGTATTATCCCATAAATTCCCTGATGGCTCAGAACGGCCGATAGCTTTTGCGTCACGCTCATTAAACTCAGCTGAGCGTAACTATGCCCAAATCGACAGGGAAGCACTCAGCCTGGTATGGGGAGTGAAGAAATTCAACCATTACCTACACGGACAAAAATTTACCTTGTTGACTGACCATCAACCCCTCATCTCCATATTCAACCCTAAAAAAGGTGTTCCCATTATGACAGCGCAAAGGCTACAGAGGTGGTCCCTTTTTCTAGGGGCACACCAATACAACATAGAATACAAAGGGTCAAAACAGCATGGGAATGCTGACGGTTTATCGCGCCTACCATTGCCAACGGTAGAAGAGGCACCTACAGTAGACCCAGTAGAGATGTGGAATGTCTACCAGTGACAAATTCTGCCATTGAAAGGGAGACGAGAAATGACCCGACTCTCTCACGGGTCTACGATTTAACAGTGAAGGGATGGCCAGCACATGGCGAACCACTGTTGCCAGCATTCTCGCAAAGAGAACAGCTGTCAGTGTGCCGAGGAACCTTGATGTGTGGATCCAGAGTGGTGATTCCACCCAAACTCCAGGATAAAGTGCTAAAGGAGCTTCATGAGGGGCATCTGGGTGGAGTGAAAATGAAGAACCTAGCTAGGGCGTTTGTATGGTGGCCAGGTATCGATGGAGACATCGAAGAAATGACCAAGAGCTGCCTAGGATGCCAGAAGGTCCAAAACGCTCCACCACAAGCCCCTCTACATCCATGGGAGTGGCCCTCATCTCCCTGGCAAAGGGTGCACATCGACTTTGCTGGTCCATTTATGGACTCAATGTTCTTAATCGCGGTTGATGCACACTCCAAGTGGCCAGAGGTAATAAAGATGTCCTCCACCACCACGGAAAAAACCATCACAGTATTAAGGACCATATTTGCCAGGAATGGGCTGCCGGAACAGATCTGTTCTGATAATGGACCGCAATTTGTGTCCGAAGAATTCAGAAAGTTCTTAAAAAACAATGGGGTTAAGCACTATACATCCGCCCCATACCATCCCGCCACCAATGGATTGGCTGAAAGGTTTGTCCAGACCTTCAAGAAGGCCATAAAGGCCATGGGTAATGAAGACATAAAACTTCAGCACAAGGTGGATAACTTCTTATTCGCATACAGGAATGCAACACATATGGTTACCAACCAAACTCCCGCCATGATGTTCTTCAATAGAAACCTAAGATGCCGGCTGGATTTGGTCAAGCCCAACATCAGAAGGGACGTGGAGAACCGGCAGTTTCAAGGCATGAATGAAAGGCCAACTAGGGCCTTCCAGATAGGCCAACAGGTTTTGGCCCGGGACTACCGTACCGAGAAATGGCAGCCTGGAACTATCTGCACACGACTAGGACCACTGATGTATACCGTGGACATCGGAGAAAGCATAATAAGGTGCCATGCTGACCAAATCATAAAGTCATCCGAAAAGGGACAACCTACACCACAACTCTATACATCTAACGATGAAGTAGAGATACCCATATCTACCTCCGATCCGGTGATACTGGAACCCGATGAACCCGACACTGGCATTCAAGCCGAATCAGCCTTGCCAGAAGAACCTACTACACCACCAGAAACTACTACACCCCCGAGGCGTTATCCGGACCGAGTCAGGAAGCCTCCTGAGAGACTAACTTATAATTAATTAACTACAGCAATGTATATTATTTTGCTTATAACATGTAATTAATAATTACTTAAAATATGATGTACTGGTTAGCTAAAAGGGGAGGAGTTGTGGTGTATGTGCCTTTAAGAGCCCCAGGTGTGCTGTAATGCCGGTAATTGCCACTCGGGCTATATAAGCCTGTATATTGTGTATATCCGTTAGAACCCCCCCCAGACTTTGCTTAGTAAATACCTATGAACCAACTCCTGTCTTCAGTGTCTTTATCAACACACGGACACCACATGATGCACCATTTATTTTCGGGGGGGGGGGGGTGGTGGTGGTTTGTTGCACGTTTTCCTAAATCCCATTGAATTCATTCAGGATATTTCTCAAGTTCAAAGAAAATCTACTGCTGAAAAGGTTGATTAATTTTTCTGTCCATTCAGCTAAAATTAGGTTATAGATTTGCCAATTAAGAGGTTCTCCAGGCACTAGCAATGGATCTAAAAGTACATAGTTATTCTCAGTATCGGCTTCCAGCTGCTAAACTAACATCTGTACATCATAGTCAAAGCAGGCGTGACTCAAATAACAATCTCTCAAGCTGAACTAATTATTTGTTGCTTCACATTAGCCTGCTCAAATGTGGTTAGACTGCCCATATTACAATCATGAATAATGGTCACAATCATGTGGGGAAGACACTGCTTTATGCAGAGTTGATGGAACACCCCAGTCACAAGATTTTGAATCGATCATTTATTTGGAATAAAAAGCCAAAACAAACAAGAAAATACACACACACACACAAATGCGCTCACTTTAGACTGAATGTGATATTGTGCAGAATTTGTGCTCTGTTCAGTAATAAGGATATAATAAAATGCCCTTGTGGCTCCATCTGTTCATATGTTTACTTTATAGAACAATTTAGGGATTCGTTTTGGTTCACATTACAAGATGCAATTATGATACAATTTAGGAATATGAGTGTTTCACTATTAAAGCTCACCCAGTAGCTCAGTTAGTGAAGAATATGTACCTGAGGCAGACAGACCAGAAGGTCCTAGGTTTTAATGCTGACTTGCGATGAATTAGCTGATCACAATAGGAATGCTGCAATTGGCCATGGCCAATTGTAGGTGTCAACTTGGCTCAATTGGTAGCTCTGTATCAGAAGGTTGTAGACTCAAGTCCCAATCTAGGACAGATGCACATCATCTAGGCTGACACTTCAGCGCAGTGCTAAAGGAGTCCCTGAGGCTGACAATTCAGTGTAGTGCTGGAAGAGCTCTGTACTGTTTGAGACAATAAACTGAGGCACCATCTGCCTTTTTCTAATGGTTTAGGTGAAGATTAACGACTACTTGAACAACATGGAGTTCTTTCAGTACTTTGAGATGTTTCTGATATATTTAAGATATTTATAAATGCAATCCTCTTGGCACATCTGGACTAAAGAGGGGAAAGGCAGAGTTCCAACTCCATGTTGCTATCTGGTGAACCTTGCTGGAAAGTACACATCTGTCAACATCAGCTGAGAACAGATCAGGCTTGGCTGTGCTGTACCCCCCACTTTCTGCCCACTCTAGCAACCCCTCTTATCCCATTAGAAATTTACGGAGAGGTGCTGGAGAAGGATGGAGTGGTCAATCATGTTGAATGCTACAGAGATATCAAGGTGCCTGCAGCTACAACCACAAAGAATATCATTTGTGACTTTAAGCAGAGTAGTCTCAGTGCTGTGGGCAGCACAGAAGCTCAACTGAAAGGATCTGAACAGGGAATTGTGGGAGAGGTGAGCTGGATGGTGATTAATTAAATTCAATCGTGCCAATCTAACAGCAGGTTGAAAGACATTCTCTGTTCAGAGTCCAGCTAGCAACATCTGCTTCCAATAAATAATTTACCACAAATATTGTGTTCCTACTCCTCAACATTCCTTTCAAATGTGCATGTGCTATATTACAGCAACGCCACTGATGGCCAGGTTTCTGCATGTGTCAGATGCATGTCTTACCAAAAAGAGTTGTGAGTTCAGATACTATGTCGAAGACACAAAACTGAATTTCATTACAGGAGTACTTCAGTAAAACATTTCAGACAGCTTCCTTCATGAAATATGAGTTCCAGCAGCCTTATCAGTCACGCAGCATCCCTCTGAAACCTGATTCATGACGTTGGTTGGTTCATTCATCAGGTCTGTATTTACAATGATGGAAGATTGCAAGCAGATGAGCTGTAAAACTGATTTACAATCAAAACGAGGACCTTTTTTGTGATGTTGCAATTTTTCAGAAATGAGTGCACAGCTGCCCAGTTTGCATCTAATTTAAAGACAGTGCAGAAAAGAGTACTGAAAGCTTTACTACATGTAGGGCACTGGGTTAATTGAGATTTTCTAAATATTAGCCATTAGGCATAAGTTTCACTCACTCTACAGCAATCTGCATGAACCTTTCACCATTATACCACTGAACTGGCAATTTAGTTGATTTAGAAGTACTGGTGGCCATTGTCACGTTTATAGGTTTTTACTTCAGATATTTTTTTCTCCAGTGCAGTGTCTAAGACCACACTCGTAGATGAGCCCTCACTCCCTACAATTACGATAGTCCCTTTACCTGCTGAATATCTGGGCAATCTGTAGCGAGCCGAGAAACTGAACAGAAATCCTCATTACCGTGGCTCGGAATTTCCTGGAACGTTTCGGTGTAAGAGTGGCGTTGCACTGTTTTTTCCAAGGATCTGCAATGAACCTCTGGATTTCCCCAAGGATGGAAACTTACAAAACCTTCTGCCACTCATCTACGTTACCCTGCCCCATGTGCAAAAGGCCAGCTCACTGGTGTTTCCTGCATTTATGCACTTACACCCAAAAATGTAGGTGCATCACAGCCTGAAGTCATCCGATAGTGGTGTAACTGAGATTTCTGGAGTTTGATTGGCCATCCCAATGGACATACTCCCATTCTGCAAAGTAACAGAGGAAGACCTTTATGTTCCAATGTAGACAAATGAGCTCCACAAGAAATTTCGGTGTAAGTTCCTGTCAACAACCCTCCCAATCCCATCCTCTTGAAAGGCTTGTGAATCAAGATTGCATCAGCACTTTGTGTTGATTCCCCAGTTTACCCAAACGCTGACATTGGTCACACATTCTACAAATGTCATCCATGGTTCAGTTCCACAGTCTTTGTCTGACTCCGAGTAACTACTCTAGTAATCACTTGAGCCATAAAGTCCCCATCATCAGATCATTCCCCAACAGTGCCTAAAACGGTGCACACTTAGACGCCCCTTCTTCTTTCACCCGACCACAAGTGAAATTCTAGCCATAATTAAGTCAGCAGTACATCAACTGATATCGGAGTTCATGGGGGTAATTTTCAACTTTACTACCCGGGCAGTAACCTGTGAAGTGGATCGCCCACCCATTGTAGAACCCACAGATTTTTGTTCCATTGAGATCAATGAAACGAAAACTAAGCGGGTTCGAGAAAGGTTGGGCAATCTGCTCTGCCAGGTTACCACCCAGGTGCGAAGTTGAAAATCACCCTCAATATCTTTGTCATTTGGAACCCGGTAGATCTTCCACTAGACCATCTGGTGTTTCCAGAAACTGACCCCTTAACATCAATGTTCCATTCATCTCATCTGTTCAAAATTTCCAAAGATCTTCTAGCTTCACGACTATGTCTCTATTTACCAAACAAAGCTTTCAGCAGCTTAAGTTTTTTGCTCGTATGCTAAAGTTGGTAAATCAGAAGCAGTAAGTGTAGCAGTTTTTATAATTTCATAGTTTGCACTGTCCATTGGATCCACATGAGAAACTGAAATGAGTGCTTTATTGCTATGTGATGGTAAGAGTCTCTCAGCCCAAACTTCTTTATTCTACTTCTTGTGATTTGCTAATAATTCAAAAGCCCTTATGAACTGCCTTCTTTAAGATTTGGTATTAAAGTGGATTTAGTAACATTATTCTGCACTTGTTTGTTATGAACTAGAGCGACTGTACTCTCACATATCAGACTTACTGTCAATATGAAAAAAATGTCTATATTCTGGTGTCAGCTGTGGCTCAGTGGATAGCACTCTCACCTCTGAGTCAAAAGGTTGTGGGTTCAAGTCCTACTCCAGAGAATTGAGCATAAAAATCGAGGCTGACGCTCCAGTGCAGTACTGAGGGAGTGCTGCACTGTCGGAGACGCCATCTTTTGGATGAGACATTAAACCGAGGCCCCGTCTGCTCTCTCAGGTGGACGTAAAAGATCCGATGGGACTATTTTGAAGAAGAGCAGGGGAGTTATCCCTGGTGTCTTGGCCAATATTTATCCCTCAATCAACATCAAAAACAGATGATCTGGCCCATTAACACATTGCTGTTTGTGGGAGCTTGCTGTGCGCAAATTGGCTGCCGCGTTTCCTACATTACAACAGTGACTACACTTCAAAAATAATTTAATTGGCTGTAAAGCGCTTTGGGACGTCTGGTGGTCGTGAAATCCACGGTATAAATGCAAGTCTTTTTTTTCTTTGATGTTATCATGTATTAAAACAAGCTGGACCATCTTCCGTGATTCTAGTTGGCTTTTTAACTTACTGCAGCAGTAAGAAAGAAGAGAATACCATGGACAAAACTTTCTTTTTCTGTAGCAGTTGGTTTTGTGTCATTCTCACTGTTGAAACTGTATTTCACAACAACCACATGAGAACTGCTGCCAGCTGCTAATTTGATTGCTGGCACTTAAATCTACTAAAGATAATGCACGGGAATACTTCGAACGAAAGCGAAGAATACATCACGTGGATCTTAATCATTATTGTGTTGGTGCTGTGAGGCTGTCAAATGGAAAAATAATTTTGCTGAATTTAAAACAGGTCTGATGTCAGCCAATTGCTGCAATTGTGCTGCTAATTGCAAATCAAATAATTCTAATATAACTGCAATGACATCAGTTATAATCTCAGGCTTGGCCTCAATGATTAAGTGAAGGCTTCAAACTCTTGGCAGAAAAGATTTCACACCTAATGCTCTGCACAGCCTCGCTCTGAAGGGCAGATGCATGCTCAATGTTTAAACTGTTTTCAGTTTGTATCTGATTTCTAATACAAAGTAGGTCAACGGGAGATTAGTGCTCATATTTTAACTATGAACCAAAACAAATATAGTTCAGCAGCGCAAACTTTTCTGTGCAAATGGCAGGAACACAGAGCAACAACAACAGCTTGCATTTATATAGCACCTTTAATGTAGTAAAACATTCCAAGGCGCTTCACAGGAGCATTTTCAAACACAATTTGACACTGAGCCACAAAAGGAGATATTATGTGACAGATGGCCAACAGCTTGGTAAAAGAGTTAGGTTTTAAAGAACATCTTAAAGGAGGAGAGAGAGGTCAAGAGGCAGAGAGGTTTAGGGAGAGAATTCCAGAGCTTAGAGCCTAGGCAATTGAAGGCACGGCCGCCAACGGTGGAGCCATGAAAATCGGGGATGCGCAAGAGGCCAGAATTGGAGGAACGCCGAGATCTCAGAGGGGGAGAAATTGGGCACCTTAGCACCTCTCGTTAGCACCTACGGGGGGCGCTAACGGGGCGCTACCGGCTTTGTGACCGGGCCCGGTAATAGTACCGACGCCCGGGAAATTGAAGTGGAGGTTTGCGGCGGCAGTAACCACTAGCGCCATGATCGCCTGTGACCAGAGAGCGGGACGTCATCCGAATGCGCTGCGCCCCGGCTCAAAAATTCACTCTCGCCCCCTGTCTGAGCACCTGCCGTAAGCAACAACAGGTAGAGGAGGTGGAATGCAGTCGGATGAGTGCTGGAGGAGTGCTATATAAAGGCGTCCATTTTCTTTTTTTTTTAGACAAAGAATGCTGCATTGTCAGTTTGATATAGGCAAACAGGTGTTTTGAGCGATTTGAGCATTTTCAACTTGAAGGAGTATTCTGGCTCAGAAAAATTTATCACTTTCATTTGCGTTATATTTGATAGTGCAACATTTCCATAATTTAATGGGGGCTGTACTGACACTGGACCTCGCCCGCCAGCGTCACCGTTGGAGGCAGAGAGAAAGATTGCAAAATGTGGCCAGAGGGTGGAGGACCAACAGGGCTCTCAATAGGAGGCCTTACCCTCCCAGGGTATTCCAGCAGCATTTCTCCTACATCAATCTCACTGAGGAACAGTGTCTTAGAAGGCTCCGCTTCACCAAGGACGTGGTCACAGAGCTCTGCCACCTCCTGCAGCCAGACCTCAAGCCTCACATCAGGAGCACCACGTCTCTCAGTGGCAGTCAAGGTCACCGTCGCTTTCAATTTCTACGCCAGCAGATCCTTCCAGTGTGCAACAGGAGACATAGCTAACATATCGCAGTTCGCCATCCATTGCTGCATCCGCGAGGTCACAGATGCTCTCTACAAAAGGAGAAGTAACTACATTTCCTTCCTCATGACCAGAGAGAAGCAGCGCGAGCGTGCATGTGGCTTTGCCAGGATAGCGGGCTTCTCCATGGTGCAGGGCGCTATCGGTTGCACCCATGTCTCTTTGTGGGCACCTCATAACAATCCTGAGGTATTCTATAACCGCAAAGGCTACCACTCATTTAATATGCAGTTGGTGTGCAACCACACACAGCGAATCCTCACTGTCAATGCTCACTATCCTGGCAGCAGCCACAATGCCTTCATCCTGCGCCAGACTGGTGTGCCAGCTCTGTTCCAGCCACCACATCAAGCTCGCGGCTGGCTGCTGGGAGACGAGGGCTATTTGCTCTCCACCTGGCTCATGACTCCCCTCTGTAACCCCAGCACTCGTGCCCAACACCATACAATGAGAGACATGCAGCCACCAGGAACATCATTGAGCAGACCATCGGAGTGCTGAAGCAACGTTTCCGCTGCCTTGACCATTCGCGAGGAGCCCTCGAGTACTCAGCTGAGCGGGTGTCCCTTTTCGTCGTGGTGTGCTGCATGCTGCACAACTTGGCCATCATGAGGGCCCAGCCACTGCCACCAGGCATAGTCGCACCACCTCAGGAGGAGGAAGAGGATGAGGAGGAGGAGGAGGAGGAACAGGAGCACGAGCAGCTGCGACGGAGGACCCAGCCACTTCATCGGCCTTGTGGAATTTGCGATCCATGACCGCCTCATCAGACTGCGGTTCCAATGAATTGGAGGCTACTTCCCGGTTGCTCATCCAGTCCTCATCATTCCATCAATTTCTAATTCCATACCACACCCCAAAGCTGAAATGGACACATCACCATTTCTGCAACATTCCAATAACAAATTTATACACAATCAGTAAACACATATACAACAACAATATTAACTAATCACCCTTGTGCAAACCCCTACTTGCCCTCTTTACAGTGCCTTTTCCTAATCTCGTGCTCCTACATAGTGTCTCCCCAATGGCTGCAGCAGGGTTGGTGGAAGGCTGCTGAGTGTCGGTGCCAGAAACTACAGATGGCCTTGCTGGAGGCCCTTGACCGGCTCTGGGCCTAGAAGGCCTGGCTGTACACTGCACCACCTCAGGCTGGGCGGTGGCAGTCTGGGCTGGCTGGATGACAAGCAGCGGCAAGGGCAATGGCGGAGTGGCAGTGGTGGGAGCAGGAAGGCTGTCATCCTGAGAGAGGACAGCAGGTTCATGCTCCATTAACCCACTGCCAGTCCCCTGGGGCAGCACCTCAGCATCCCTACCAATCTGCTCCATCACAGATTGCTGGGATGCTGCGACACCGTGAGATCCCCGTTGGACTGTGGTGGTCCCAGCGACGATGGCAGCAGTCAGAGCTTTCGGGCATCAAGTTGAGACTGCATCATGAGAGCAGTCTGAGACGGGATGGCATCAAGTATTGACTGCATTACAGCACTAAGATGTTGCGTGGCTTCCGCCTGTGCTGCAATGGATTCTGCAACATCGCCCATGGCACACAGCATGAGGTCTGGGTCCCCACGGTCTCTCAGGGAGTCTACCATCCCTGCAGACTGCCAAGGATGGGCTCCATGGTGTGAGGCTCTCGGGCACCCTTGCCATTGCACCTATCATCCCGGTGTGCATGCCCATCGCCTTTCTTGTGAACACCTCCCCATCAAGGTCCTCATCTGAGTCCTGTGCAGCAGAACTCATGCACGAACTCGCCCTCCAGGGAGCTGGCTCCCGAGCTACCCATTCCCCCTGGCCTTGCTGCAGCCCGCTCGTCCCCGGTCCATCACCCAGTGCAGACCCCTCTACTAAACCTGCCTCTAAAGATCGCATAGTGCCGGTACCTAAGGTGGTGCCAGTATCTTAGGTGTGGTTGTAGGCAAGGTGTGAGATGTGGATGTGAGTTTGAGTAGGTGCAGATGCTTGGTGGGTGAGTGGTGGGGCTGTGGTGGTTTGTACAGTGTGTACAGACTGAGGCTCAGATGCTGGTTTGTAGGACCTGTTGAAGCATGTACTCACCTTGACCACCCGAGTGAGGTCCTTGAATTTCTTCCAGCAGTGTGTCAGGCTGCATACGACCACACTACTGGCCGAGACCTCCTGGGCCACTTCCTTCCACATTGCCCTGAAGACCTGGGGCAATGGCTTCCTTCCAGTGTCTGGGAACAGCACTGTCCTCCTTTGCTCCACTCCCGCGACCAATGCCTCCAATGCCTCGTCGAATGAAATGACGAGCTCTCTCCCTGGGAGTGGGATCAGCCATCACAATCAGGGGATTGAGTTGGTTGCAGTTCGCCTTCACAGCCAGCAATGCTGATAATGAGGATCTACACAATGATGCAACCTCCCCTTTAAGAGCTCGAAGGAGCCAGTGTGAAGGATCATTCCCGATTGCATTGCACCTGGAATTCATTATTGATTTGCTGGTAGCACCGCTGTAGCACCCTATGGAGGTCATTAGTGCTTGATTTAGTGCTCCAGCTCTTTCCTGGAGCCCTAACAGCCAATTTAGGGGAAGCTCAGATTCATTAGCGCCTGGCGCTAATTTTTCAAGATTTCAAAATTTAGCGCCCCAAACAGGGCGATGTCGAATTTCTCCCCCAGTTGGTTTTAGGGCTCATTAAGCTAGGATCATTGATGAGCCTAGGATTATTGTCAAGTACATGGTAGAGTGCAGTGTTTTACAGTACAAAAAGACCTGGTAACAAATAGGAGCAGGGTACAGTTAACTGGGAGGTGACCGCCTATGAGTAGGTGCTTAAACCCAGGTTTTGCATTTGCCAAACACAAGCTGCCAGATTTGAAGAAAGGTGCAAAAAGAATTCCTAAAAAGAGGAGGCCTAATATGGACAAGAAACTAACGAGCCAGTGTCCATCCTGTTTCCTTGAATGGCTTGACAAAGAGTCTTTTAAAGCCATAGCCATGGCGACACTGCAACACAAAGAAAACTTATTCAGGTTGTTTGCAAGTATTACCAGCTGCCATATATGAAACGCATAGTAGCTAGCTGGTGGGAAAGGTTAACTGTGCACTAACTGTGCACTATCCGTATCCATTCAAAACACCGAGAAAGCAAACTTACATGGTCAGCTGCAGCACTGTGCTATGCATGATATGAGACAGTGTTGCTGATCTTTAGTTTATCACTGCTCGGTAGAGGCAGGTATATTGAACGCTGATCTTTTTTTCAGTCAAAGCAAGAGATTTAAATAGGTACATTATTTTTTTGAGAACTTTGCCAAATCTTCAGCCAGCACGAGTGGCCATGCTCCGCTGCATTTCTCTTTCCCTGACCGCAGGCGGGAAACCCGCACGCTTCTCTTCTAATTACAAGGGGGACCCTGCACCATCCCTCCTTCGCGTTTTAATCACACACTCTCCTGCTGTCGCTGCCCTCACAACAGGCACAAGCAGCGTTCTGCTTTCAGCTGGTAGCAACTGGAAAGCAGTTTATTCCTCTGCTGAATGCTTTCACATTTTTACACGGGAACCACTTGCTTGCACATGAACACCTCGCCATCCAGATCACAACTTGTTGATTCTCCCCCGTCAACATGTACACTACATGAAGCTGCCTCACACATTTGCACAACACTTGACAAGGACCACACAATGTCCCACTCCCACATTTTATGCAAGACAAGCTGGCTCACACCACGAGGGAGAGGATCAGAACCAGGTAAGGGCCAGCCTCCATCCAGGCCCTCACCCAGATGGAGGAGGAAGCCATGCAGATAATTGGAGCATGCACCTCAAGGAGCTTTGATGATGGCGTGGCTGGAGGCTGTGCTCAACAGGGTGTCTCTTACTGTTGTGTATGTAATATGTGTGCTACTTTGAACCTATGGACAGGACTGCACTACTTGTTGGGCGTAGTGATACGCAGTACCACTCCTGGCCATAGGGGTATAAATAGTACTGTGGGTACTGATCCCCCTCAGTTCCCGCCTGTGGGCATGAAGTAAAGACCTATGTGCAGTCCCTACCTCCAACCAGTAAAGGCCTGTTTGAGTTATACGTTTAAGTCTTTGTGTTAATTGTTCAATACAATACACATACTTAACACTGGCGACGAGTCAGGCTCTTACCCTGCGGCAGTTATTCCAGGCGGCTTCGTCCAAAGACAGGACGTTGAAGAGAGGTTTCAATCCTCAACACCCCACTCAAAACTGAAGGGCAGCAGAAATCCTGACAGCTTCCAGCGACTGGAAGCGACAGGCATTAGGACCCTGAAGCCTCCATCAGCTTGTGAACCGGAGTAAAGACAGGACTGGGGAAGAGAGAGAGGTAGGGCGATAGCGATCGGCAGATAAGGGCCGGGCCGCTTTGAAGTGAGGGGCGCAGCCGGGCCAGCGATCGGGACCAAAGATAAGAGCCGCACTCGGACTGAAAGGCGCGGCGGCTGCAGAAGCTCAAGGTGCGAGAGTCGCGGTGCACAGCGCGGGCTATCGATCGCGGCGAAGATAAGGGCCGCACTCGAGGGCTGAAGGGAGACGGCGTCGGGGGACGGGTGAAGACCGCCAAGCGCGGGAAAACCGCCATTTTGTGGGCGGAGGACGACGGCAAGAGCGGGAAGCCGCCATCTTTGATAACAAGTAAAGAAAATAAAATCTGAGAAATTGCAAATCTACAATGCCTAAACACGGGAATATTAGCACCTTTGATAGTGACCTCGAAGATTGGGCCATATATGTTGAAAGAGTAAAAAATTATTGTAAGGCCAATAAAATTCGTGACCAAGATAAAGCTCTAACATTATTAAATTTAATGGGTGCGAAGACGTACGGGCAATTGAAACACCTGTTATCACCAGATGAACCGGCGGATAAGACGTTCGATGAGATTGTTACTGTCCTGAAAGATCATCTAAACCCCACGCCGCTGATGCTAGCGGAACGATTTAAATTTTACGACAGAAGGCAGCTACAGCATGAAAGCAATGCTGAATATTTGCTGGAATTGCGTAAATTAGCGAAATATTGCCAGTTTGGAACGGGATTGACAGATGCACTACGAGACAAATTTGTGTGTGGTTTATTTAAACAGGATACACAAAAGCGACTGCTCGAGGAGAATGAGCTGACGCTTGAGAAGGCGGTCACTATGGCAGCAGCACACGAAGCCGCAGCGAGAGGCACGGCAGTAATGCAGCTACGGTCACCGGAGCTCAGTGCACACAAATTGGGTGTGAGTTCTGGCAAATGTTATCGTTGTGGAAAGACAACGCATGATCAGAACCAGTGTTGGTTTAAAAACCAAGAATGTAGAACTTGTGGTAGGCTTGGACATATAGCTAGAGTATGCAGGTCAGGGAAGAAGACCAGCAACAAGAAGTCACCGCAAGGAAAATACGCAAAGGTACACAAGGTGACCGAACAGGAGTCCGATTCAGACGCTAGCAGTAATGAACTGGCTAGCTTAAGCTGTAATGAACTGGCTAGCTTAAGAGTACTCAACGCTGGTAAGGGTGCAGACCTCCAGACAATTTGGGTCACTCTTCAGATAGAAGGAGTCCAAGTAAAACTGGAATTGGACACTGGATCGGCATTGACGGTCATAAATAAGAAAGATTACGGAAAGTTATTCCAGCATATTCCCCTACAGGATACGGGGATTATATTGAAAACATACACGGGGCAAAGAGTGTACCCCATCGGGAAAATAGAGGTTGCAGTGGTCCACAAGGGCGAAGACAGTCAAATAATGGACTTATATGTGATATCTGAAGGAGGTCCTCCACTACTAGGACGGGAGTGGATTAGGAAAATGAATATGGACTGGCATTTCCTACAAACAATAACGAGTGAGAACTCGGTGAAGATAGTCGGCCCAGACTCTGGAACGGATGATGGTAAGCCCAACTCAGGTGCAAAAGACAAAGTTTCAGCACAGAATTCCACTGAGCAACAACAACATAGTTTAACTGTGGATTCTGAGTCTGGCAAGTCTACTGATGTGCCCATTTCTGAGGGACACCGGGCTCGAACTCAACTCCATTTCAAACTACAACAGCAATTAGAACAAATGCTTCGCCGTTTTGAGCAAGAGTTGAATGCAACGAAAGAGTTCTTTGATATAGAGTTGGAGAATCTGGAAAGACAACAGAAGCAGCTGATGGAGAAAATGGAGCAGGAGCACACAAAACGTCTGATGTCAGAGGAGTTAACGGTCAGCCAACTCCTGCATATGCTGAAGGACAGGACTCTGAAATGGGAAAAACTTGAACATGAACTTCAATATTCAAACGAAAGGGGTTCGGAGCTCTCAAAGGTTATTGGAAGAGCTGAGGTGGCAACACAGACTGAGATGACTGCAACAGAGCAGCCCTTGGATGCCAAAAGTACGCTGACTCACGTCAACGTAGAACAACAGACCGCTGAAACAGCTGCTCCGGTAGAGGGATTGCATAGTCCGATCAATCAATCTCCAAAGGAAGTTGAAGTATTAAAATCACAAATGAGGTCACTAGTAAACGACTTGCTGAAAGCCCAGAAAAAGCTGGATGCAGAGGTACACATGAAGAAGTCTCTTCAGGAAAGATGTCTGGATTTGGAACAAGAGCTGGCTAACGTCCAGCTAGGTATGGAGGAAATAGACGACCCTCTCACTGGTCTAGCTCAGGACGACACCGAATATTACGATGTCCTGTCCTGCCCAGCTTGTAACTTCGACTCCCAAAGTGCAGAAATCATGGAGGAGCACCAAAAGTCTACGGAACATCGGGAGAAGCTGGCTCTACGACGGAAACAGGAGGAAGAGAAGGAGGAACTGCGCATGCAGCTGGCAGCTGTGGCAGCTGACAATGGAGCCCAGAGAGTCTCCAAGAAGCAGAAAAGGAAAAGTAAAAACAGAAGATGACCCATCTGAACCATTATCACCTCTACCAGATCACACACGTGGTCCCTCCGAACGGAGCCAATTCAGTTCGGAAGTTCAAACTGTTAAATCCATGGAAGGACTATTGAATGAGTCACTCTAGCAACGTGAACCGACTACACCACAGAGATTGAATCTGTGAACTGTTTTCCGCAGAGACTGAATCTGTGATCTGTTTTTGACATGAAGTTATCTATGTATCTATGTTATTCTGTTATGTAAACCTGAAGTTATATATGTATATATGTTATTACGTTATGTTAAATGGGGAGATGACTGTAAAGCTAGGAAGGGAGGAATGTTGTGTATGTAATATGTGTGCTACTTTGAACCTATGGACAGGACTGCACTACTTGTTGGGCGTAGTGATACGCAGTACCACTCCTGGCCATAGGGGTATAAATAGTACTGTGGGTACTGATCCCCCTCAGTTCCCGCCTGTGGGCATGAAGTAAAGACCTATGTGCAGTCCCTACCTCCAACCAGTAAAGGCCTGTTTGAGTTATACGTTTAAGTCTTTGTGTTAATTGTTCAATACAATACACATACTTAACACTTACCCTTGCTCTTATCCTTTCTCTTTCCTCAAGCAATCACACGTACATGCAGCATGGTGACCATGGTGCTGCATCGTGTTGCCAATCATCTGCTACTGCCTAACCTTTCCGTGCTCTGCCTTGTCCCTCTTCCCCTTTTTCTAAGTTAACGCCATGACTGTAGAACAAGACTCGGAAAGGGACAAACCTCCAGAAGAAGAACCGGCTCACTCCATCCTTCCCAAGCACCAGCACAGAAATGAGCACCCCAGGTGGTGTAGAAAGTGAGTCAGAGCAGTCTGAGCTGGGTGAATCATAAAGCACAAGTGAGAAGGAGCAGAGACTAGCGGGAAGGACAGCCCAGGAGATGGATTACCAGATGGCAAGCTTGGGTCCCAGCTTTGCTGAAGAGAACAGAGATGCCAGCTTTAGGGGCCTGGTCTTCAAAAGCAAACAGCTTTTTGCACATCAGCAATTGTTCAAGATATAGACAGCCCATCCTAGGAGCTCTCACATCATGTCTGAGAGTATCGAGAGTCTGCTTCCAGCTTGTGTGGCATTCTGGCACGAGGCATCAGCACTCTGCAGTCTACCATGGAGTGTGTGATCAGCCAGAGGGAGAGGTTGCACACGGGTTCGCTGCAGAGGAATCAGGAATCCTCCACTGAAACTCAGCTATGCTGCAGCCATCCACCAACCATGCTGCAGCCACTGGGGTAGCACTGTATAGAAGCACTAGGACAGGCAAAGGCACAAGAAAGACAGGCAATAAAGGAATGCACAAGGGTGATCAGTTTAAGTTTGTATGCAATGTGGCATGATTTGATTTGGGATCTTTATTTTGTGTTGGCTTTTATTTTTACATGGTGACCAAGGGGATGATGTGATGGTCAGTAACAGAGGGAAGGTAAGGATTGTGGGACTGTTGCTGAATGGGGAATCGGGGTTGAAGTTTCTGGTATCGCACTTGAATTAGTTCTTCACATACAGCCTGGGCAGAAAGGGGCTATGTAGATTGCTGCCTCCCTTTCTCTTCCTCCTTTTCCTCTTCCATGTCCTCCTCTTCCTCCTGGTCCTCAGCTTCTGGCCTGATAGGTGGTGGCAAGGGCTGTTCCCTCATATTGGCAAGGTTGTGCAGCATACAGCATACCACCACAAAACTTGAGACCAGCTCAGCCGAGTACTGTAGGGCTCCTCCAGAGCGGTCCAGGCTGTGGAATCGTTACTTCAGCATGCCAATGGTCTGTTCTATTGAAGGGATAATTACTAATCCGAGCCCTTTTAGGGCTGCCCCAGATCAGGCGTATTCCCCAGATGTTCACTCTCAATTAAAGTTAGAGGTAGCCAAATCCTAAAGATGCGTAATTGGGTCTAAAGGTCCAGACTATCTCTCCCTAAAGGAAAGGAACAACCTGAAGATGTTACCGTCCTCCAGACAGCAATTTTAATAAGTTTAGCTAGACTGTAACATTCCGGATATTATGAGGGTCCGGAAAACTCCTCCAGAATTCTGCAACTCCTCACCAAGGAGCGTACAGAGATTGAGTTCACGAGTTTGATACAGAAGTATTATGTGAGACAATTCTAAAAACATTTTGGCCTAGAAATTCACTAGCCTTAGCGCCGCTTTTGAGGCGCTAGAGGGACTAGCGCCAGAGTTATGGCCAGTTGAAAAATTCCCTGGGGCCCTAAAGCGGCGTTGCACCGGTAGCGCTGCGCCGGCACCGATGACGTCATCGGTGTGCGCAGCGTCCCGGTTGCCATGCCGACGGGCCCCAGCGCCGAAATTCAGTTGCGGCCGCCTCGCCCGTGGCAGCCGCAACTAAGACTCTGGCAACCGAGTCTTACACAAGTTAGCGCCGGCGCATTAAGGTCGCGCGGCGGCCGGCCGCTTTCCCGCCGGCCGCCTGCCCGCACCTCCCTCCCCGGACTCCTCCACCCACCCCCCGCGGAACAGATGCGTCTGGCCTGCAAGCCCGGCACTTGTCCGAGGTGCCGGGCTCATTTTTGAAAAAATCAAACGGCCAGCGATCGGGTGAAGGCAGCGCCTCCTTAACGGGAGGAGGAGGCCTGCACTTCCCCAGCCTGCCGCACCGCATCGGGTGCCGCGGCGCCGGATTAGCACCGCAATTCGGCACTCAGCGCCCATTGGGAGGCACTCACACCCGCCAGTAGCGCCGGCAGCCGTCTGGGCGCGGCGCTACTGAATTTTTGGCACGCGCAAGGGAATTAGCGCCGGCGCTAAATTTCCGGCGCTAAAGCCCTGGCGCGGCGTCAACTCAATTTCTAGGCCATAGATTATTAAAGAACCGACATGTAATTTACAGTTGGTGATTCAATCGCAACATTAACAGTTCCAAAAACAAAAGCTTTCAATTCTATTATTAGAGATCCTTATTCTCAAATCTTAACTTCTCTAATTGTACAGTTCTCAGTTTATTCCAGGATATCCACCAAAATCAAATACAATACCTTGATCCCCGAGATACAAAGAGTTGTAGACTTACAGAGCTTGCCTCTGAAGCCGAGAATCACTTTGCCCCTTTACAGTGAATCTATCATCCCATTTGAAAGTTCAATTTTTATACCCTTTTGCAGTGGTATTTCCTTTGAGGTTTTCTGCTGATGTAAGCTAATTATCTCTAGTCATTTTTCTGCTGACCCCTGCTATTTTTACAGTTAGATTAGCTGGTAGCATTAAGAATTATGTCTCTACCCTAGGTGTTTGAAGCTTATCATAAAAAAATGTGGAGCAGGTGCATCATTCTAACCAAGGTCTTCTGTTTGTGTCTTTTTATGACGTGTATATTAAAACACCTCAACCGGGTGCACCATTGTCTTCTTAGTTACCTCAGCTAGTTGTAACACAGACTCATGTCTCCTGTGTTTCATTTGATGTCATTTTTATGAAGGCATGTGTTTCTTAATTTTCTGTGTTTCTTTCCAGTGTAATTTAAAACACCTTAACAGGGTATAACATTTTGTTCTTTCCAAAGCTTCAGACTATCAGGAACCTTCAACCTCCTGTTTCAATAAGGCTATTGATTCAGTGTCAACAACTTATCTTATCTCAATAGCCTGTATGCTGTTTACAGCTTCTCCATTGTTAAGTTTTTAGATTTTCAAGCCCAGTTTGTCATGTTATAAAGGCTAGAATTATTTCATAGAATGGTGTATTTTTCTGAATATGGCTTATTCCTTCACACAATCACATTTCTTGTGGCAGTTTGGCTCTCAATGTATGCATGAAGCACACGTGTGTGGGTTGTGAACTGGAGTCATGAGCCATGTCATCAGCGGATAGCCCTTGTCACCCAGTAGCCACCCTTGGATTTGCTGTGGTGGCTGAAATACAGCTGGCAGAGTGGACTGCCGCAGAATCAAGTCATCATGACTGCTGCCAGGAGATACCGGGCATTGACCTACATGATGCGCTGTCTATGGTCACACACCAGCTGCACATTGAGGGAGTGGAATCCCTTTTGGTTCCGGTACATGGCAGCATTGACTTGCGACACCCACAAAGCGATGTCCATGCAGTCAATGGCACCCTGCAGCATTGAGAAGCCTGCAATCCTTGCAAACCCTCGTGCTCACTCCGTCTGTGTGGGAGAAAACGTATTAAACATTAAGGCATGCTGGGATACTTGACCACTTTACTAATTGAACAAAGGACACTAAACTAGTTAAAACTAAAAGAACTGCTGACTGCCATAATGAAGTCAAGCTGACCTTTTGGCTTAGGACATCTGGTGATAAAATGTGAACATGTTATTCTGTTTCTTGAGAACAATGGAACCTATGAAACCTTATGTTGAAATGTAATGTAAGCTAATCACCTGAAGTTGTTTACCTTGCTGTATAACTATGAGTGCTGTACATTAGTAATTTAGAGTGCTGGTGGGCAGTAGGGACTGCTGCAGACTCTCCGTGATATCACGTAATAAATTCCTAAAGCGAACCTCGAAGTCTCCGTCTGATAGTTAATTTCCTTGACAGAATTTGGCGTAGTCGGCAGGATCCCTAACAACGGGATCTAAAAGAACTAAGAAGGTCTAAGTTGGGTATAGCGTCGACCTTGTATATCACTTGGCCCGCTTAGGCTCCAATTAGACAAAGGTAATTTAAAAAGGGACTCTCCTAAAAATAAAAGGAAAGTGCCCGGTGCCTCCCAGCTGAAAGGGGGAGAGCACCTAGCGCGTCCCAGCTGAAAGGGGGACGGCGCGCGGTTGCCTAGTTATCCAGCCGGTGACTCATGCTGAGCCAAGAAGCCCGTCAGGCTGAGGCAAGACTGCTGAGAAGAGAGAAAAGACTATGGCACTGAATTAAGTAGCTACAAAGAGAATAAAGGGTTGACTTCAGGATTCGCGGACGGAAAAACCGGTGAGCACTCATTGTATTTTGTGTATATAAAATAACCCGCGGTTGTATAACCAGTAAGTTTAAAACTAAGTTAAAGGAGTAAGGAGAAGATGGGAAATAACGGCAGTCGAGCGGATTCGTCCGAACCTGCCAAGAAAGGAGCCCGAGGCAAGGTAGAACAGGAGGCTGCAAATGGTAAAATCAAGATATGTAAAAGAACAAATGACAGAATAAAAAAGCTCGTGCAACATCGAAAAAAGGTAGGAGATCCCATCATTCCACCGGGTTCGCCAGCCGATACTGTAATAAAAGAAACAGGAGATGATCGGTATGCGGTAACTTTTAGTAGTGATCTGTATGGATGGTCGGGTGGAGATTGGCCTTATGGGGGAAGTTTTAAAATACCTTTAATAAAAGAATGGGAAGAAATTACTAGAAATGAAGGAGGGGATCCTGAGTGGGACACCCCCTATATGTTATGGTGCTTTGCTAGGTGGATGGAAGTAGCAAAAAGACACCAACCCCCAAAGAAGAAGGGGAAACAGGAAGAGGCAGAGGCTAGTCAGAAAAAGGAAGAGGTGCTGCCTAAGGCTCCTGTTGTGGGAATGTATCCCCGAACCCCAGCGGGAGATCCGGTTGAGATGGGGGAAGAGTTAAATAATTTACTAATGATAGCGGCTGCTCTAAGACAGCAACCGGCACGATATCCGGCGCCGCCTCCATACAATCCACCCCCACCCGCAGATGAACCCGTAATTGAACCTCCTCCTCCAGCAGAGGCACTCGGAGCAGGAGCTGCTGCACTGCCTGGTAGTAATGTACAGGACCTACCCTCACGTAACGGACCTACAACTAGGTCACAAACAAAAGAAACAGCCCCTAGAGAGAGAGGCGCGCTCGAACCTGACACTACTACCCATCAACTTCCTCGAGTCATGATAGGAGAGGTGGCAGTGTTAAAACCATGGTCCCCAGCGGAAGCTAGAGCTATGATAGCCGAGGCACCAGACCCCTTAAAGAAGCCCACTGCCTTTCATAATTGGCTAGAACAAATATGTACCATTTACAGCCCTCTTCCTGGGGATGTGCTAATGCTGCTAAAATGTGCGTATGGGTCCTCATGGTCGACCCTAAGGGACGGATTTGCTGTTCCCCCGGGAGAAAATGGAGATTGGCGACAAGATGATGTACAACTGGACCAGGGAAATGAGTCTTTTGCTCACTGGTTAGAACATAGAGGTAACGAGGCTATAATGAGAGGAGCCAAGAAGCATAGTGACATAGGAGAAGTTACTCGATGTCTGCAAAGAAAGGAGGAGACAATTCCTGATTTTGTAGCTCGATTTAAAAGCAAGTGGGAGGAACATGCGGGAGTTCCGTTAGCAGACAATGGACCTTTGGCAGTACAAACACTGCTAAACTGCATGTTACCCTTTCAAGCTCAAGCCTTTAAAATGATTAATCTAAATTGGCAGACTCAGCCCTGGGTGGGCGTAGTTACTGCTCTGGTAAATATGGATAGGGAAGGACTCTTTACTCAGTCGAAAGAGCAAAAGCCAAAAACAGCGGGGCAATATTTCCAACAGAATAGAAGAGGATTTGCAGGAAGAGGAGGTTATGGTAGAGGCAGAGAAAGGGGAAGAGGACAATGGCAAATGAGAGATAGATCACAGGATGAATGTAGGAACTGTGGGAAAAGAGGACATTGGGCTAGAGATTGCCGATGCCCCCCAAGGCCACAGCAGGGATACGCCCAACAAGGAGGGTATCCAGCTCCAGGGGCAGAAGGAACTTCCTTTTCTTTCAGTAACCCTAATCCATCCGCATAGGGGTGCCACGGAGAAGCGGTGGTACAGGCGGCTGTGATCAGATTGTCCAAATCCATGAGAGAACAGCCTATGGCTACAGTTAAAATAGGAAATAGCCATTTGGACCTTCTGGTCGATACCGGTGCAACAATGTCCTCTGTACCCCCCTCCGTGGGTATACCCGCCAGTCAATTTAACGTTGTAAGCATGGGAGTAGCCGGTATCCCTATGTTAGAACCCCTCTCCAAACCTACCGAAATTCAAGTGCACGGGCAATCCGTCACAGACACCCTCATAAATTCTCAGACCGCCCCTCTCCCTATGTTGGGAAGACAGGCATTATGTAAATTGGGAGCAGTTATATACTGCACTCGAGACGGCATGTTCATGGAACTGCCTCAAATACAAACTCATCAACTAATGAATTTAATGATAGAGGAAAAGCAAGTAGAAGGAACCCCCATTTTGTACTGCTGGCAGCTGAATAGCAATCCTTATGGCCAATTGGTAAAAAATGTATACCAAGCCTTGCAGGAATTGAAAGATCCTCAGGGGCAGTATTTACAATATCTAATTGAAACCAGTAGAGAAAAGAAACGGACCCATTGTACGGCATGGTACACGCATAAAGAAACACCCAATTATCAAGAATTGGTTTGCTCATACCTAAACCAGCCAGAATTGCTGCAGATTTCACCTTATTTATTCTTTGGAGGTAAAGGCCTGGGAATGTTGGTTCACCTTACACACGAACAAAAAGAAAGATTTAGGATGCATCACACATCCGAACCCCACCTGACTACAGCAGTCAGAGCCCCGGCTAAGGCGAAGGAAGTGGGGGAGATGATAAAAAGAATACAACACCACAAGCCAGTCTATTCCATCACGTTGCCAATTCAAGCTGGAAAGGTGGAGATAGAATTCTTTAATGAAACAGAGGGAAAAATTCGCTGGTTAAGAAAAGAATGGGATACTATTTTTGAAAGACAGCAGCCCCCTAAGGAAAATCTGCAATTGTTACCATGGGCATTGACTAAAGTACCTTCTGAATTATGGGCAAAGCACAAGAATCATGTGGGAAAGGTGCATTCGGCACCTGAACATAGGGTCCAGCTACAGAAGAATGCTGTTTTGCCCTGTCTAAAGCAGTACCGCCTGGCCCCAGAGGCCGAGGAAGGAATAGCAGCGGTAATACATTCTTTACTGCAGCAAGGGGTTTTAGTCAAAACACAGAGCCCCTGCAATACTCCTATTTTGCCCATCCCGAAAGTAGGAAGACCAAATGACTGGCGTTTTGTGCAAGATCTCCGGGCGATCAATAAAATAGTCATTCCCATTGCTCCCTTGGTGCCAGATACCAACATCATCCTCTCCTCTATACCAGCTGATGCAACTACCTTTTCGGTTATCGATTTGTGTTCTGCTTTCTTCTCCATACCACTGCATAAGGACAGTCAATATCTGTTTGCCTTTACTTATAAAAATCAGCAATATACCTGGACCAGGTTGCCCCAGGGGTATACTGAAAGTCCTGCGGTGTATGCGGCAGCGGTTAAAAATGACTTGGAGGAATGTCAGTTATCGGATCAGTCCACCTTAATCCAGTACGCAGGTGACCTTTTGGTTGCCTCCCGAACGGGGCCAGACTGCCAAGAAGATACTATAAAATTGCTCCAGCATCTGGCTAGCAGGGGACACAGGGTGTCCTCCGAGAAGTTGCAGTTTTGCCAAACATCCGTCCAGTATTTGGGTTTTCAGTTGAAGTATGGACAGCGAAGATTGGGACTGGAAAGAATAAGAGCAGTGGATAAAGTGCTGATCCCGCGAACAAAGAAGGACATTTTGTCGTTTCTGGGAATGGTGGGTTATTGTAGACAATGGATATATGACTACAGAGAAATGGATGCGGTCTTACGATCAGCTACGCTGCAGACAGAGCCCCCCATAGTCGAATGGACGCCTGAACGATATAAGGCAGTTGTAAAGTCTGTAGGTATTATGGCGAATTAATACACAGACTACAAGAGTAACTTTAACAGGACTTTACTATTCGAAGGTCAGGGCGAATCTGCCCAATAAATCCTGACACAGCACTTATATACCGGTGTGGTCACCGTCGGTATTACAGTATACAGCATCCAAGATAAAGTAGTGCCACACCTAAAATAGTTCTCTTAAAGGTGGACGGTTACATACAATAGTTCTCTTAAAGGTAGAACAGTTACATACACTACAATCCTCCCTTTTTAGCTTACAACATACTTATTCCCCATTAACATAATATCATAACATATATACAACTTATGCAAAACAGTTCACAGATTCAGTCTCTCTGCAGGCTTCCTGACTCTGTCCGGATAACGCCTCGGTGGTGTAGTAGTTTTCGGCGGGGTAGTAGGTTCTTCTGGCAAGGTCGATTCAGCTTGAAGGACAGTGTCAGGTTCATCTGATTCTAGTATTACCAGATCGGAGGTAGGTGCTCGGAGTATCTCTGCTTCAACATTAGCCGTGCAAGGTTGTGGAGTAGGTTGGTCCTTTGTGGATGACCCTATGATCTGGTCAACATGTCGCCTGACGATGCTGTCACCAATGTCCACGGTATACATCAGCGGCCCTAGCCTTTTCCCAATAGTTCCAGGCTGCCATTTCTCGGTACGGTAGTCCCGGGCCAAAACTTGTTGACCTATCTGAAAGGATCTAGTTGGCCTTTCATTCATGCCCTGAAATTGTCGGTTCTCTACGTCCCTTCTGACGTTTGGCTTAATCAAATCCAGCCGGCATCTTAGTCTTCTATTGAAAAACATCATGGCGGGAGTTTGGTTTGTGACCGCATGTGTTGCATTCCTGTACGCCAACAAGAAGTTATCTACCTTATGTTGTAGGTTGATGTCTTCATTACCCATGGCCTTTATGGCCTTCTTGAAGGTCTGGACAAACCTTTCAGCTAATCCATTGGTGGCGGGATGGTATGGGGCTGACGTGTAGTGCTTGACCCCATTCCTTTTTAAGAACTTCCTGAATTCTTCGGACACAAATTGCGGTCCATTATCAGAACAGATCTGTTCCGGCAGGCCATTCCTAGCAAATATGGTCCGTAATACTGTGATGGTTTTTTCCGTGGTGGTGGAGGACATCTTTATTACCTCCGGCCACTTGGAGTGTGCATCCACCGCGATTAGAAATATTGAGTCCATAAATGGACCAGCAAAGTCGACGTGTACCCTTTGCCAAGGAGATGAGGGCCACTCCCATGGATGCAGAGGAGCTTGTGGTGGCGCGTTTTGGACCTTCTGGCATCCTAGACAGCTCTTGGTTATTTCTTCGATGTCTCCATCAATACCTGGCCACCACACAAACGCTCTTGCTAGGTTCTTCATTTTCACTCCACCCAGATGCCCCTCGTGAAGCTCCTTTAGCACCTTATGCTGAAGTTTGGGTGGAATCACCACTCTAGATCCACACATCAAGGTTCCTCGGCACACTGACAGCTGTTCTTTTCTTTGCGAAAATGCGGGCAGCGTTGGTTCGCCATGTGCTGGCCATCCCTCCACCGTTAAATCGTAGACTCGTGAGAGAGTCGGATCATTTCTTGTTTCATTTTCGATCATCGAATTTGTTACTGGTAGACATTCCACTATGGATGAGTGGAACATCTCTACCGGGTCCACTGTAGCCGCCTCTTCTACTACTGGCAACGGTAGGCGCGATAACCCATCAGCATTTCCATGCTGTTTGGACCTTTTGTATTCGATGTCATATTGGTGTGCCCCAAGTAACACGGACCACCTCTGTAGCCTTTGCGCTGTCATAGTGGAAACGGCCTTGTTAGGGTTGAATATGGACACCAACGGCTGGTGGTCTGTCAGTAATGTGAACTTCTTGCCCTGCAGATAATGATTGAATTTCCTTACGCCCCACACAAGGCCGAGGGCCTCCCTATCTATCTGAGCATAATTTCGCTCAGCGGAGGTCAATGATCGGGACGCAAATGCGACTGGCCTTTCCGAGCCATTTGGTAACTTGTGTGAAAGTACTGCTCCAATTCCATAAGGGGAAGCATCACAAGCTAGACGAAGAGGTAGCGTTGGGTTGAAATGAGCCAACACTTCCTCAGAGGTAATCAACGCCTTGCTTCTGCGAAAGGCCTTCTTACAGTCCTCGCTCCACTTCCATGGTACTTCTTTCCGCAACAGAGCATTCAGCAGATGCAGCACCGTGGATAGATTTGGCAGAAACTTGTGGTAATAATTAATCAACCCCAGAAACGATCTCAACTGTGATACATTTTCCGGGGCGGGGGCCTTCACGACAGCTTCTATCTTGTCAGGTGACTTGTGCAGCCCCTCTTGGTCAATGACATGACCGCAGTACGAGATCCGTTTCTGGAAGAACTCACATTTCTGGCGATTAACTCGAAGGCCATATTCCTTCAACCTGGTGAGCACCAGTTTCAAATTTGCGAGGTGTTCCTCCTCGTCCTCTCCTGTAATCAGGATATCGTCCAAGTAACACTGAGTGCTTGGAATCCCCTGTAAGACCTGCTCCATGGCCCTCTGCCAAATTGCTGGAGCCGAAGCTACTCCAAAAACCAGTCTATTATAACGATACAAGCCTCTGTGCGTGTTGATTGTGAGATACTGGCGCGACTCTTCCTCGACTTCCATTTGTAAGTATGCTTGTGCCAGGTCGATCTTGGTGAAGTGTTTCCCGCCAGACAATGAAGCAAAGATATCCTCAATCCGCGGAAGCGGGTATTGTACCGTGTGAAGCACCGGATTAACTGTGATCTTGAAGTCTCCGCAGATGCGGACCTTTCCCGGTCCCCCTGGCTTGTTACTTGATGAAGACTTCATGACGGGAACAATGGGCGTGGCCCACTCACTCCAGTCCACCTTAGACAGTACCCCTGAACGTTCAAGCTCTTCCAGTTCTGCCTCCACAGCAGGTCGTATCGCGTAAGGTACCGATCTGGCTTTGAAAAATTTTGGGCTTGCATGTTCTGCAATCTTGATTTTTGCCTTAATTCCTCTCAGTGTTCCCAGTCCTTGCTGAAATACCTCTTTAGCTTCATCCAATATTCTGGACAACCGTTCAGGTTTGACATCTTCCTTTCCGGAATCTACCGTCATTGTGTTTAGTGAGTGCCAGTCTATCTTTATTTTCCTGATCCACTCCCGTCCCAGAAGTGGTGGACCTCCCTCGGGTAGCACATACATGTCCATTCCTCGGTGATCTTTGCCCTTGTGTCTCACCTTGACTTTTATCTTTCCGATGGGGTATACTTTATGCCCCGTGTATGTCTGCAATACTATCTCCGTATCCCGTAGGGGAATATGTTTGAACAACTTTTTGTAATCTTGCTTATTCATGACCGTCAATTTTCACTTGGACTTTTGCAATCTGTAGTGTGACCCAGATAGTTTGTCGGTCAGCTTCTTTACTCACATTGTGAATCCTCAGACTACCCAGTTCCTTGCTGTTGGAGTCTGAATCCGAATTCTGTTCATCTGTACTCTTCCCAGTCACCTTATGTACCTTTCTGTACTTCTTCTGCGGTGACTTATTATTGCTGGTCTTCTTTCCTGACCGGCATACTTTAGCTATGTGACCAGGCTTGCCACATTTCCTACATTCCTGTTTTTTAAACCAGCATTGGTTCTGATCGTGTGTTGTCTTCCCACAACGATAACATTTCGTTGTACCCGAAGTCATTTGATCCATACTGAGTACCGCTGTCTTCCGCTGCATTTCCGCCGTGCCTCTCGCTGCGGCTTCGTGCGATGCTGCAATAAGGACAGCCTTCTCAAGTGTAAGATCGTTCTCTTCGAGCAGTCGTTTTTGTATTCCTTCCTTCGACATTCCGCACACGAACTTGTCTCTCAGTGCCTCTGACAGATTTACCCCAAACTGGCAGTATTTTGCTAGTCTACGCAGTTCAACCAGGTACTCTGCGTTGCTTTCCTCTTTTAGTTGCATTCTCATGTAAAATTTAGATCGTTCCGCTAACATCAGCGGTGCGGCGTTCAAATGATCCTTCAGGACAGCAACAATATAAGCGAAAGACTGATCCGCCGGTTTAGCTGGTGATAGAAGATGCTTCAATAACCCGTATGTCTTCGCACCCATTGAGTTTAGTAAGGTTAGAGCTTTGTCATAATTTGCTATCTTATTGACCTTACAATATATCTCGCTGCGTTCTACATACGTGGCCCAATCTTCCACATCGGAATCGAAACCGTTGATGTTACTACGCTTAGGCATCTTCACCCTCTTCCTGAGAAACAACAACAAAATATTTCTTTAACTTTTTTTTTTCCAAAATGGCGGTTTCCCGCGCTTGTCTTCTTTCCCCGCCCACTTTCAAAATGGCGGTTTCCCGCTTCTGTCTTCTTCCCCGCCTACTGGCGGCTTCCCGCGTTTCTTCCCCTGGCGGGAGGGGTAAGCTTTACCCTCGGGCGACGACCGCTGGCTTTCGGGGTTCGCAGCCTGCGCGTCGGCTTCAGTGCGTTCCTTGTTCCCTTTTCTCGGCAGGGCAACCGGCGCTGGGTACAACCCGTTGACGGTGAACAGTTTCAGCCGCTGGGCTGGATCTCGCTCAGTCTCCCTCGCTCGGGCTCTGTCTCTCCCGCTCGCTCGGGCTCGGTCTCTCCCTCAGCGGCTTCCAATCGCGCCTCCCAGCCCTCTCGCAGTCCGGTGCTTTCCTCCCCGGCTGCGGCTGAGTTCTCCACGATTTATTTATTTTTATATCTTCCCGCGCCTTACGATCCCGGTCGCAGCGCTTCGTGGCCTTGGCCGCTGCCCGGCCTTTTTCGCCGGTCGCGGTCTAGCTGGCTCACGACGCCGTTGCGTCTCCCAGCCCGCTTGTACCGCGGCTTCCGTGCTCCACGCTGCCCCAGTCTCAGCGCCTCTGGGCCCGACTTCTGTCCGGCTCCTTTCCCCCGACCGTGGTCGAGTTCACCGCCCTTATCCTCCGTTTATTTTTTTATTTTCCCTTTACTCAGTCACCGTGGCCGACTTGCTTCTCGTGCTGATCGGCTCACTCACCACCGTGGCAGAAGGGACAATCAGTGCCTGTTGCTGATGGAAGGCTTCGTGTCTGAATTCTTCCTTCTTCCTTGCTCTGCTGACTCGAGTTTTCTCTCAGCAGAACGACGAGGGCGGGTGCCTCTTCTCGACGCTCGTTAACTGCTTCGGAAGTATTGTTGCCGCAGGGTAAGATCGAACTCGTCGCCACTGTAAAGTCTGTAGGTATTATGGCGAATTAATACACAGACTACAAGAGTAACTTTAACAGGACTTTACTATTCGAAGGTGTAGGGGGTTTTTCCTCCTCTCTTGCCCGTTCTGGCCCCCTGCCAGGCTTCGTGCAAGAATTACCCTTGAGTGGTTCGACCCACCCCCCCCTACGGTTCTAGACCTTGGACTTAGATGCAGAGAACAGTAGTGCAGAGAAGAGGACTCAATAGACCAGGCTGAATAGCACGAAATGGATGCTTTTATTTTTGAACAGTTTGAAGCATTACAAAATACATGTCATAGGCACAGATTAAAGTAACTACAATCATGCACAAATTTATGAACTTGACTCTATGGAAATGGGGAACACACGGCACATCGTAAACGGGGAAACACATTACGATTTCCCTTAACTCCCTCCCCTATACCTAAACCAAGTTTCGACCTGGGGAATTTGGGATCATGCTCACCACTCTCGAAATCACGAAAAGGGGTTCGCAGACTTTTGACACCGCTTCCCGTCGTCACGTGGATTGGAAGCTTCTGGCGCAGTCGATATTCTCTCCTCCCTCGAGGCGGTGGGGTAGACCCAGCCTCGATGAGCGCTCGTCAAGGTTGAGATCCACAATCGTGGATTTTTGTTCATGGAGCAGACCTAGATGCAGGTTATGCACATGGGAGAATCTTGTGGCATCGATCGCCGGTTCTCCAGAGGGTTTCTTCTCCGTCGGCCTGGGTCGTCGATGATCTCCCGACCCCAGTACCCGGGCCACCCTTGTCGTCTTCTCGTCGTGGCCGAGCCTTGTTTGGCTGAACACCGGCCACGTTGTCCTTTTTCCGAAACCGTCCGTCTTTAAAAAGACGAAAACGTTTTCATCGATCTGCCGAAGTGGAAGAGGCGCCGATCTGGGCACCGTCCGCCCTTCATTCGTTCCTCGTAGAAGAAAGTTCTTGAAGAAATGGAAGCCTGAAGTCGCCCAACAAGAAGCCGTGGCAGTGAAGAAGAAGTAACTTAGATGGACTTTCAATCCATAGTTATACTCTTTTGGGACAGTCTTATCTCCCGCCAAATCATAGTCCTGTCTTTGTATTAATTTTGGCGGGCAGAAATCTCTGCAGTGGCGCTTTGTCTTGTAACGGAGCCGGTGATAACTTAAACTGGCCTTCCTGGCCGATAATGTCTGTTAATGTCCTTTGCATTGTCACCGCGGCTCGGTTCGCATATTGATCGGTCCGGACATTTTCCTTGATGGCTGCTAAACGGTTTTTCCTTTGTACGATAAATGGGTATAAGTGTTTTTACATTGTCCGCCCATATCTTGATGGGCCCCATCCTGTACTTATAATCCATTGAATATGTATGCTGTTGCTCTGAGTTTCGGTTCCCAGATACTGGCTTTCGTGGGCTCACTGTCTTCAATCCACAAGCCTGTCTGGCTTGCAGTAACAGAAATAAAATGGTTCATAAACTGATCACGGGGCCTGGCGGCCATTTTGTATGCCCTTTTTATCAAAGGTTTTTCTGTGCAAGCTTACTTTGGTCAATAAACAGTCTTATTTTATCCAGTTTTCTTGCATGATTTTTGCTGAAAATTGCGAATCTTACAAAGGTCAGGGCGAATCTGCCCAATAAATCCTGACACAGCACTTATATACCGGTGTGGTCACCGTCGGTATTACAGTATACAGCATCCAAGATAAAGTAGTGCCACACCTAAAATAGTTCTCTTAAAGGTGGACGGTTACATACAATAGTTCTCTTAAAGGTAGAACAGTTACATACACTACAGCAGTCAGTGATCTTAAGTAGTAAGCATTCAGTGATCTTAAAAAAGCTATGGTCAGTGCTCCCGCGTTAGGACTACCTAAGTATAATAAGCCTTTTCAGTTATACGTCAATGAAAGAGAAGGCTTTGCAACAGGAGTACTGGCACAAGAACATGGGGGAGGAAAAAGGCCTGTAGCATATTACTCTGTAGCCTTACCAGCCGTAGTGAGAGGCATGCCAGCCTGCTTACGAGCCGTTGCTGCAACTGCCACAATAGTGGAAAAATCCATCCCTATTGTGCTTGATCACCCTTGTGTGGTAATTGTTCCCCACGCAGTGCTGCTATTATTAAATTCGGCAGCTACTCAGCACTTTACGGCGGCAAGAAGGACTGGGTGTGAGATAATCCTCTTGTCACACTCTAATTATACCTACCAGCGATCACCAGCTGTCAACCCGGCGACCTTTGTGCCAATACCAACAGAGCATCCAGGTGAACCAGAACACGACTGCTTGTTAACTGTTGAAGCCACCACTACACCCAGGCCAGATTTGCTAAGTGATCCTATTGATAATCCTGACTTGATCCTCTTCACGGATGGTTCTTCACATCGACCCAGTGATGATCAACTATTAGCAGGTTATACGGTGGTGACTCCTCATGAATTATTGGAAGCTTATGCGTTGCCACCTGGCACATCTGCATAAGCAGCTGAACTATATGCATTAACCAGAGCCTGTATTTTGGCTAAAGATCAAAGCGTCAATATCTATACTGACTCCTGTTATGCATTTGGGGTAGTGCATGATTTTGGACAATTATGGAAAAACAGAGTTTTTATTACATCCTCAGGAAAATCTATTAAGCATGCGCAAATGGTGTTAAATTTGTTGGAGGCTATTCAGTTGCCAAGTAAAATTGCAGTACTAAAATGTGAGGCCCACACCATGGCAGGTGATGAAGTCTCGTGTGGAAATAGATTTGCTGATAGTGCAGCTAAAGAGGTCGCACTGAGGCAGGCCCCACAGCTTCAAGCCGCCAAAAATACCGTTAGTAACTTTCCTCCAGAACTTCCTAGTAGCATTGATGCTGATCTACTACGACAGGCCCAAAGTCAGGCAACAGTCCAAGAAAAACGTACTTGGAGTAAGGCAGGTTGCTATCAAGATCATGATATATGGATGCATCCTGATGGCCGAGTGGTTTGCCCACGAAGCTTGTTTTTGCCCCTGTCTCGCCTGGCACATGGACAGGCTCACATGGGCAAAGGAGGGATGGCACATGCATTGTCCCAACAATGGTATGCACCAGGAATAATGGTAACAATTGAAAAAGTTGCCAGAACGTGTTTAGTATGTCAGCAGAACAATAGAGGGAAATCGCCCGCAAATTTTGATCACCTACCCCAACCAGAGCTGCCCTTTGAGAATCTACAGATAGATTTTGTACATATGCCCGCAGTAAAAGGATTTAAGTACATACTGGTAATAGTAGATATGTTCTCCAGATGGGTAGAGGCATACCCCACTAGGAGGGATGATGCCAGAACAGTAGTAAGCATTCTGCTAAAAGAAATAATACCTAGATTTGGAATACCTATGGGAATAAACAGTGACAGAGGAACTCATTTCACCAGCAAACTGATAAAAAACTTAACTGAAGCCCTTGGATTTCAATGGAAATTGCACATACCTTACCAGCCACAATCCTCAGGAATAATGGAAAGAGTGAATGGGGAAATCAAGGCCGCCCTAACCAAAGTATGCCAGCAAAATGGGTTGCAATGGTCGGATGCCGTGCCAGTAGTAATGTATGCCCTGAGAAATCAGAAAAATAGAAACACAGGTCTGACACCACATGAGATCTTGATGGGCCGGCCTATGACAACAGGCACACGCCCACCCATGACTCCAGAGAAGGTGGCATTAATTTGGAATGATGAAAAATCATTAAAATATGCTCAGGCCATGTGTGAAACAGCAGGAAGAATACATGAGAAAGTGAGACAGGCCCAGACGCGCCCCACAGAAGGAAACATGCACCCCTTTAAACCCGGAGATCAAGTTTATGTGAAAGCGCTAAATAAAGAATCTTTTTCTCCTAGGTGGAAAGGACCATATTTGGTGCTGCTTACAACTCGAACAGCTCTCAAATTGAAAGAAAAACCTGATTGGGTACACGCTACAAGGTGCAAGTTGCATCATCCAGAGGAAACACCGGAGGTGGAGTATAAACATACTGCACCAGACACCACTTCAGAAACGGGAAAAGATCCGTGCCCACCATAATTTGGCACTCCATTGAAGGACTGATTACTTTCGGATTGCTATATATGTTTATATTTAATGCTGTATAACAATAATTAGGATAATTTAAAGATTTCTAGGATAAATCAGGAAATATGTTAAACCAGATAATAATAATCGGCCTATGTGTAATAAGGACAGCCGCCTGGACCATCCTGCCTACTGAAAAAACAGAATGGGCAGGCCAGTTAGGATGGAAGGCGAGAGACAGTAACCAATCGCAGGGAACTTACACTTGTAACAATGGCACCATTTGTGTAATTGCTAATTGGACGATTAATTGCGAAGCCTGTGGGATGTTCGAAATGAAATCTGGGATGGATAAAATAGTATTTAGCCAAGGATCTAATATAACTCTAAGTATAAAATGGGAAAAAGGAGTGAACGTAAGTTGTAGGATAGAGAATGACACTGACATACTAAACAATTATACTAAATTATGGAAATGGTATAAAAATGACACAAGAACCGGAGACATGGAACAACCGATATATTTGAAAGACAGTCAGGCGTACGGATGCGTGAATGCAACTCTTATAGAAGGAAGACCTCACTGGTATGGGGAAACATTCTTTGCAAAGAAAACGAAACAGATAGAAAGTCCTATGGACCATTTGCAAAGATTGCATTCTACCTGTACCCCGGTCTTGATCTCACCATATACTCTAAATTTGACAGTACAGGTACAATATGAGGATAAAAAAGATACTGGATGTAATATTACTACTATACAAGCCAAATTGAATAAGAGAATTAGGATCGGGAGAAGGAGAAGGGACTTAGCAACGGTCTTGGGAGGAGTAGGAACTGGTATGGGAGCCCTTAATGCAATAGATATTGAAACATTGCAGAATAAAATACAGCAAGTAGGAGGGCTGACAGGAGATGCTATAAAATTAAGAAATGCTTGGGACAATGGACTGACAGCAGCGATGTGAACACAGTGGATATCAGATACAATGAGTTGGAAGCAAGTAAATAAGGTAGAAAAGGAACAAGAGAATGTTGCAAAGGGACAAGAGAAAGTCAATAATCATACTCAATGTATGTTTAAAGAAATTACCAAACAGTCACTGAGGGCTGAGCTAGAGCGAATCGCTATGTCAGGACATGCTCCTAGTTGGATGAGAATTTTCGGATTTGAAGGAAATAATCTAGAAGTAAAGCCTGATCGAAGATATACTAAATGTGACCTTAAGGGATGTAATTTTACAATGAAAGTGGTAAATGTGACAAAAGCCAAAACTTGATGTCAGTTCTTGGTATTGCCCCAACTGTTTGGAGAAAACTTTTGGTATCCCGAATTTCATGGTAAATGGATAGATCAGGGGAATAAGGCCCACGATGCCTCGGTTTGCCAAGATTGGCCGTTTGGAAAAGTATGCCCATTGCATACCCCTATATATGAACCTTGCTCATTGCAACATAGTAGAGGTACATGTATTTGTAATTTGAAACCTTGTAATGATACTACCTTGCATGAGATAGGCCAGAACTATCTGTGTATTAGCAGTGCCTGGCCTATATATGTAGATGGGATTTTGAAAAGGCCCCCTTTAAACACTTGCATAAAAGATGTTTATACTGTGTTTGACCCACATACCAACAAGACATATCAGTTGGGAAAATGGGCTACGGTAATGCAAAGAAGAACTGTATTGGGGATAGAAAATGCCCCCCCTACAGTTAATTTGGCTAACCTGACGAAATTTTTGAAAAACAATGAAAAGATAGCAGAAGCCTTAGCGAAAAGAGGAAGAGATCTGCACCATTTAAAAGCAGTGATGGATTATGATGAGCAAGGTTTGATTCAAATAGCTACGCAAATAACAGATTTGACGGTACACCACTGGTGGGATGTGTTTAACAGATGGTCACCTAAAGCATCCGCAGTGCTGGAATTGTTTGTTCACCCGATGGTTATATTTTGTGTAGTGACAGGAGTTTTATTTATATTAATTTGTATAATGTGGATAAGAGTGAGATATCTGCGAGCGCAAACAGTAGAATCAGTAGCATCTGTAAAAAGAGCTACGAAAGTACTAGAGAGAAAGGAAAGAAAAAGAGCAAACCAGGATGACTATGATGAAGAAGATTGTCTAAAAATGCGTCCCTTCCCAAAGGGATATTATCCTCCCGATGAAAACGAACTGAATACAATGCCGTAAAGCAGTGTTGATCAGTAAAGATCAACAAGGAGGGAATTGTGGGAGAAAACATATTAAACATTAAGGCATGCTGGGATACTTGACCACTTTACTAATTGAACAAAGGACACTAAACTAGTTAAAACTAAAAGAACTGCTGACTGCCATAATGAAGTCAAGCTGACCTTTTGGCTTAGGACATCTGGTGATAAAATGTGAACATGTTATTCTGTTTCTTGAGAACAATGGAACCTATGAAACCTTGGCCTAGAAATTCAGTATAGCCACTTTTGGGGCGGTAAAGTCGGGCGGTCGCTAAAGTTAGCGCCCGCCGGAAAGTGCAGGTCAGTTCGCCGAAATTCAGTAGATTTGGCCAAGAGTTTGGGCGAGCGCTGAAACTGGCGTTGCACTCCTATCTTTAGGCGCTAAGCCGGCGGTGCGGACTGATAACGCCGAGGCCGGGCGCAGCGCAGGTGCGGTCATGTTTTGATTGACAGCAGACACCCTGACGCCGGCCAGCTCTTAAAGGGGGAAGGGTCGACTTGGTCTGCAGCCACGCCCTGGATAGTGGAGCCCTGCAGCTAGGCCTGAACACTGCTGGTGGACCCAAATAGCGCCTGAAGCCATGGAGAAGGCCCGTGAATGAGCGCAGCGCTTCTCCCAGCATGCTTTGAGGGTGCTGGTTAGGGGGTTGGAAAGGTACAAAGAGATCTTGTGCCCGGACAGTGGCAAGAAGGCTCCCAGGAGGCAGTACAGGAGAGCCTGGAGGAAAATCGCCCACAGGGTGTCAGTCAACAGCGATGTCCCCAGGACTGGTGACCAATGCCGCAAGAAGTACAACGACCTCACTCGGATGGTCAAGGTGAGTACCCTTTCCAGTGTCCTCCTCATCCTTGCATGTGCACCTCACATTATGGGCAAAGGGACCTCAAAGGCCTAATGGCCAGCCCTCCTCCCGCAGCTATGGCACTGGCATGATCCTCAATAGCACTTTCTGCACTTAACACACTGGCCAAGCTATTCGACCATGGGAGGCAGTGCACACAACAACAGGGCACCACACTGGCCAAGCTATTCGACCATGGGAGGCAGTGCACACAACAACAGGGCACCACACTGGCCAAGCTATTCGACCATGGGAGGCAGTGCACACAACAACAGGCCACCACACTGGCCAAGCTATTCGACCATGGGAGGCAGTGCACACAACAACAGGCCACCACAATGTACTTAGAGGCCGTCCTTTCTCTTGCAGGCCAAGATGGCCCGGAATTTGAAGAGCCAGAATGTCACCGGGGGAGGCCGTGCCCAGTTCCAGGAGCTCAGTGAGCTGGAGGAGAGCGTGGCTCGACTCATGCGTGGCCGGGTGACTGGCCCTGTTGCCATTGGAGATGCCGACCCTGTGCTGCGACCCAATGGTAAGGACAGGACCGTTTGGACCCCTCTCGTTCCCCTAGCGCATCAGATCTACATCCTTTGCCACTGTCCGACCAATGCGCTGAATGCCACCACTCATGCCTCCCTCGCTGATGCCCTGTCCTCACTCTAAAGCTACTCTTGTGCCTTCCTGCTTTCAGCTGGTGAGGAGGAGGTCCTTGAAGCTGAGAGTGCCAGTCCCTCGGAAGAGGAGGACGACGAGGACCAACAGGAAGGCGGCACATCGGGCGAAGCCTCATCCGTGCCAGGGGATGGCAATGGAGGGGAGACGTCTTGCCTGGAGGAGAGCCAGGGGGAAGTGCTGCAGGGGGGTGTAGTTCCTGGGCCCAGTGGCGTCCAGGCACGTGGGAAGGGTCGGGCAGAACGGCGGCCTTCTCCCCAGAGGGGGCAAGTGTTGCAGGGGAGGCCAGTTCCTGGGCCCAGTGGCGTCCAGGCACGTGGGAAGGGTCGGGCAGAATGACGGCCTTCTCCCCAGAGGGGGCAAGTGTTGCAGGGGAGGCCAGTTCCTGGGCCCAGTGGCGTCCAGGCACGTGGGAAGGGTCGGGCAGAATGACGGCCTTCTCCCCAGAGGGGGCAAGTGTTGCAGGGGAGGCCAGTTCCTGGGCCCAGTGGCGTCCAGGCACATGGGAAGGGTCGGGCAGAACGGCGGCCTTCTCCCCAGAGGGAGAGTCCGGCCTCCAGTCCGGAGACGGTCCTCGCCCAGGAGGTGCGCCTCCTAGATGAAATGTCCGCGGATTCTGAGCGCCGCCACAAGGAGTTCATGGGGGTTGTGGGACAGTTCCCTCAGGCCATTGAGTCCCTGGCTCATAGTGTGGCCGCTTTCGGGGACTCACAGGCCAGGGGTGTCGAACAACTCGCGGCAGCACAGGCCAGGGGTGTCGACCAACTCGCGGCAGCACAGGACAGGGGTGTCCAGCAACTCGCGGCAGCACAGGACAGGGGTGTCCAGCAACTCGCGGCAGCGCAGGACGCGAGTCGCGAGTTCATGAGTGGTGCCGTGCAGACACTCACTGATCTGATGCGGGCACAGACCAGGGCAGTTCGGGCACTCACTTCTGCCACACTCGCTGTGTCGCGGAAGCATCGCCAGGGCACCCGCCGCCCTGCTGCAGCACAGCGGTCTGGCCTCCACCAGATTGCTGCGCTTGCTGCACTGCCAGCCCGGCCGAGTGCCAGTGTCTCTGGCGACCAGCGAGCGCCTGGCATCAGCCAGCTTGCCCCCATTGCTGCAGCCGCCACTGCAACTCCCCCAGCCAAGGTGTGACGAGCTGCTGCAGAGACTGATGCTGCCCAGCCACAGCTGCAGCAGTCAGCAGCCGGCCCCTCCAGGGCCGGTCCTCATCTAGGCCGACCCCCAAGGGCATCTGCCGTCACGCATTCTGCCCCTCAGGAGCCTTCCCCCAGCCTTGCAACACCCACAGGGCCCAGGTTGAGGTGGAGCAACAGGTCGGGCAGGGGCCGCAGAAGGCTGCACAAGGACTCGCCCTCTCGGCACACCCAGCAGAGTGTGTTGGCAACGGTTTTTTTTATATGGGGGTGTTTGTGTTGTGGGGGGGGCTTATTTTGGTAAGGCCGAGGATGAAGGCCAATTGGATGGGCAAGTTTTGTTATTCCTCTCCAGGTTGTGGGAGTGAGATATTTTTGTGACTTTTTTTTGGGGGTCTTGTCTGTTTTTCTGTTTCATGTGGGAAGGGCCCTGAGTTTGTTAAATAAAGCTTTTTATTTATTCAGCTTGTCCAGGTGTCATGTTTCCAGTGGTTGTTGCGTTAAGCGGCTGAGGGCTTGCGGAGCGGCTGCATTCAGGTGCGTTCATTGCCACAAGCCATTCCCTGACAGGGGGCCAAGAAGTGTCGTTCAATAAGCCGCCGGCGGACGGCCCTTGGACCTTGTGGCTCCCTCCTGGGCTGGTACTCCTCCTCCTCCTCCTCCTCCTCATGGTCCTCCTGCTCGTCCTCCTGAGGTGGTGGTCCAACGTGAGGTGGCAGTGCCTGAGTCCTGCGGATAGCCAGGTTGTGCAGCATGCAGCAAACGATGACGAACTGGGAGACTCTATCCGGCGAATACTGTAGAGATCCGCCGGAGCGATCCAGGCAGTGGAACCGTTGCTTGAGGACGCCAATCGTTTGCTCTATGATGTTCCTTGTGGCTTGATGGCTTTCGTTGTATGCCTCCTCCGCAGGGGTCCTGGGCGCGCGGAGCGGGGTCATGAGCCATGTACACAAAGGGTAGCCCTTGTCCCCAATAAGCCATCCCCTTGGTGGAGGCTGTGCCTCGAACATGTCAGCCACAGTAGTCTGGCGCAGGATAAATGCATCGTGGCTGCTTCCTGGAAAGCGGGCATTGACAGCTAGGATGCGCTGCCTGTGGTCACACACCAACTGTACATTGAGGGAATGGTAGCCCTTCCGGTTGCGGTAATTCTCGGCATTGTCGATAGGTGCCCGCACAGCCACATGCGTGCAGTCAATGGCGCCCTGCACCATGGGGAAGTCCACGATCCTGCCAAATCCGACTGCACACTGCTCCTGCCTCTCTAGGGTCATGGGGAAGGAGATGAATTGGTGTCTCCTCGCGAAAAGGGCATCGGTGACCTGCCGGATGCAGCGATGCGCGGCGAACTGGGAGATGTTCGCTATGTCCCCAGCAACGGCTTGGAAGGAGCCGCTTGCACAAAAGTTCAGAGCCACCGTGACCTTCACTTCCACCGAGAGAGATGTCCTGCACATCAGCTGTGGATGCAGATCTCTGTGAAGCAGCTGGCAGATCTCTGCAACCACCTCCCTTCTGAAGCGCAGCCTCTTAACACAATGCGCGGCAGTCATGGTGAGATAGGACACCTGCTGCCGGTATTCCCTGAGTGGGTAAGGCCTACGTTGCCGACGCCTGATGGCCCCTCTGCGTCTAGGCATGGCTGGCCCTCTCACACAGCGTCTGCGAGCCCTTTGCACATAATGCTGGAACTGAGGGTTGGAACCCCATACAGCCCCCATAATAAACTTGCAAACAGTTAAATCACAATGATTCAAATTTCCAAGCTCTGGCCAGGAGCCAAAAATACCTCTCCTATGTTGTCCCAAATCAGTAAGCTCTGTTCCTTGGTCTCTGTCCAGAAATCCAAAGCACTGAAGTCACTGCAGCAAAATGGCTGGGCTTTATAGGTCAGTGTAAGTGCCCTTTAATTAGCGCTCCCCGAGGCCCACAGGGCCTCTGTTGCGTTCCACTTCACAGTTCTTAACAGCGCCACGCCCACATTGGCCGGGCGCCACTGAATTTCCGGTTTGGGGCGCACAAACAGCGTTGCACGACGAAATGACGTCATAAGCTGCGCGCGCAGCTGAGCAGGCGCAAACACTTTGCGCCGGCGCTAAATGTCAACTGAAGTTGGGCGCAGGCGCAGATCGTTCTGCGCCCGGGCGCTAAGTGCCTAGCGCTGCAAATCTACCCCTCTTATGGCGTTAGCGGCTGGCGAACGCAACTGAATTTCTAGGCCCTTGTGTTGAAATGTAATGTAAGCTAATCACCTGAAGTTGTTTACCTTGCTGTATAACTATGAGTGCTGTACATTAGTAATTTAGAGTTCTGGTGGGCAGTAGGGACTGCTGCAGACTCTCCGTGATATCACGTAATAAATTCCTAAAGCGAACCTCGAAGTCTCCGTCTGATAATTAATTTCCTCGACAATCTGCTTGTCTCTGGCAAGAGGGAATTAAATGAAGTTATCTCTCTCTCTCTGAATAGAGAGCCTCAGTGATCTCCCTTATGCAACAGTGGACGGCAAACTGTGAGATGTTGCTAATATCTCCAGCTCCAGCCTGGAAGGGGCCAGATGTATAAAAGCTCATGGCCACGGTCACCTTCGCAGCCACTGGCAATGTGGTCCTTGCCCTGCTCTGAAGTTGCAGTTGTGGCTGCAGCAGCTGGAAGATTTCAGTGATGACCTCCTTGGTGAAGCACAGACGTCTCAAACATTGGCTGTCACTGAGGCCCTTCTCCCCCTCCTCCTCCTAGCAGCTTGTCCTGCTCTCCGTGGCCTCTGCTCATTCTCCCAATCATGCTCAATTCCAAGAGGAAGGTCTACTTGTGCACCCATATCTGGGAGCAAATGGTTTGTGCAGAAGCCTTGAAGTCAGCAAATAGTACTTCTGCACCAGCCAAACCACTCCCTGTAGACTTTTGAAACTTCAAACAGCTATGGAAAGCAGCAAAAATGTGTAGAATTGTAGCAACTAAACTGTAAGGAGTTGATGATCCTTTTAAATGGTGCTGGTGGGGGTGCTTCATGCTGCTTAGAATGGGTTCAGCTGTGCGAGCTTAAGAGAGGCCATTGGCTGGAGCACGGCGCTGCAAAATGGCAGCGCTGGCGTCAAGTCAGCACTGCACACTGATTGACATCATGATCTGCCTGCTCTGCATGCTTCCAGCAGATGTTAACTGCGCGCGCTAACACCTGTAACAGGATGGCATCCAACGCGCTTCACATCACAAATGTGCGCGCGCGTGCTGCAGACGCCATTTTGGATCCCTAACGGCACTCATAGCGCCCAAATAACAGGTGCGACCGAGCCCAATTTCTCACCCTTAATGTGGCGGTGGGGGGTAGGGTGTGCAGAAGGAGTAGATCAGCTGAAATGTCAGTTAATCAAATGCTGCCGAAGATCTCTGACTGCAGGACTACTTCTTCTCCATCCTCGCTGTTGCCGCCGGGTCTTCACTTGTTGAAGGTTGAACATCTTGCTGTGCAGGCTCCATTTTCTGTCCCTGTGTGCAGAATGCAGAAGATGACCATAATCTCTCTATGGGCTGTACTGCAGAAAGCTCCCCCTCCCCTGACGTTGAAAGTTTTGGAACAGAATAAAGCAGAAATTCAGAAATTTCTGAGGCAAAAATAAAAATCAGCCAGGTGAATTATAAAATGATTCCAATCAACTGGGTACTTGCAGGTAAGCGCCTCTTCAAATAATACTTCCAAATGCCATTTCACGTCTCTACTGGGTGGGTCCAGTGTGTAGTCTACTTCCACTTTTTACAGTTGAAAATTGTATCAGGGATATTGATGCCATAGGATCCTGATTTAAATACTTCAATGAGACTGCAAACTGATTCAGACAAGCACCTGGGTCACCCTCACGAAAACCCCAAACAAAATGGCGGTGGGCGGATTAGGAACGGGCCGGTAAGCACAGCACCGCCATTTTAAGGAGTACTTTGTGTCAGGCATACAGCACATAATGACGCAGTCCATGTCCAGATGCAGCAAGACCTGGACAACATTCAGACTTGGGCTGACAAGTGGCAAGTAACATTCGCACCACACAAGTGCCAGGCAATGACCATCTCCAACAAGCGAGACTCTAACCATCTCCCCTTGACATTCAATGGCATTACCATCGCTGAATCCCCCACTATCAACATCCTGGGGGTTACCATTGATCAGAAACTGAACTGGACCAGCCATATAAATACTGTGGCTACAAGAGCAGGCCAGAGGCTGGGAATTCTGCAGCGAGTGTCTCACCTCCTGACTCCCCAAAGCCTTTCCACCATCTACAAGGCACAAGTCAGGAGTGTGATGGAATACTCTCCACTTGCCTGGATGAGTGCAGCTCCAACAACACTCAAGAAGCTCGACACCATTCAGGATAAAGCAGCCCGCTTGATTGGCACTCCATCCACCACCTTCAACATTCACTCCCTCCACCACCGGTGCACTGTGGCTGCAGTGTGTACCATCTACAAGATGCACTGCAGCAACTCGCCAAAGCTCCTTCAACAGCACCTTCCAAACCCGCGACCTCTACCACTTAGAAGGACAAGGGCAGCTGACGCATGGGAACATCACCACCTACAAGTTCCCCTCCAAGCCACACACCATCCTGACTTGGACCTGTATCGCCGTTCCTTCACTGTCGCTGGGCCAAAATCCTGGAACTCCCTTCCTAACAGCATTGTGGGTGTACCTACACCATATGGACTGCAGCGGTTCAAGAAGGCGGCTCACCACCATCTTCTCAAGGGCAATTAGGGATGGGCACTAAAGGCAGGCCTAGCCAACGACGCCCACATCCCATCAATGAATAATTTTTTTTTTTTTTTTAATGAAAATTCTTTCTATTCTGGAACATATGATAAGTCCTCCTGTCCATCCCATGCCCGGCAAGCATTGCAACCATTGTTCGAATGCCCCAAATAGTTGCTTTATCATGCTCCTGTCTCATTCAAGGGAGTTTACTCTGCGGCATGGGAGTTTTGAAGTGGTGTCAGCAAACATGATTACAAAAGTAAGCCCTATTTCCCAGGAACCAACTTAGTAAACTATTATCACCTTCAAAGATGGTACCAAGGAGACACAGGATTGCCATAAAATAAATGTATCATGAAACTTCTGGGAAATCATCCATTCATATGTGATACATTGCCTACAGGCAAATTTCCTATGGATGTTAAGGGAGTAATATCTTATTCTGTTTGTGTGTGCTATACAGGCCCACAAATTGGCAAGCTGGTGCAGTTGATGCCCAGCTCCATGGGGATGCCACCATTGCTGTTTGTCTCTCCTGCTGTTGCTGCTGCCCTCTGATAAAAATGGATGCATCTCCTGATGTTTGGAAAGGTGCATCTGTAACTTCACTAGTGCACAGGTGTGCAGCAAACAGACCGACTCTGATGAAGTCTCCTGTGGGTCGCTGGAATGAGCCAGTTACATAGAAATCTAAGGTAGTCCTTACTTTAAATGCAGCGCAGATACTAACTTACTTCTTGGCTCCAGCTGTTCTCTTACTGGATCATACAGTTCATTTAAGGCTTCACTATTGAAATATATCTTTCTCACACAGTTCTCTGTGATTTACAGCACGCTGACGACATTCCATCAAGTTCTTGTGGTGGACCTTATCCACTATAACACCCAAGAGTTACTTCCTTGTACTTCATGCTCCTCCTCCTTTCGTCTCCATTAATCATGGTTCCGCATTGCCCAAGTTGCTCTTTCATAGATGTACGAGTCCAAAGACAGTTCTATGAGATTTAATGCACTACCTGAACTCTGTCCAGTAACTCCAGAGGTTTCCTCTGCTCTTCCAGCTCCTGTTTTATTTGAGTGGGATACCGATGGAAAATGGGGCAAAGTTGAACAGCGAGGCCAACCAGCACATTGCCATCCCGAGCTTAATTTCCCTTCCCCACCCCCACCAGAACAGTTAGTGGCCACCTCTTCTCCGGCTGCTGAATGTCATTGCCGATGGGGATGGTAGGGCCCAGCAAGCCACCTACTTACCACCGCAATCTGTTGTCCCCGAGCGACTGCCAGGAGTGAGGTAGCGGTAAAACCTGGGGCCACCGTGGGAAGCCTGCCAAGTCAATGCATGGAGGGAAAAGGTTTTTGTAGTAGCCTCCTCTCCCTCCATGTGGACGACCATTTGGGTTGATATTCTGTGGTATGGACTTAAATCTAGTTCATTGAACAATGTATTCTCTTCTGTTGGCACGGTGAGACAGAGACCTGGATATTCCATCTCCCACCTGCCCACCTGAAAATTAATGGACACGTGGTATGAGCAGAAGGTGACTCAGGATTGCACTCCACTTAGTTCTCCCCACACATTGGTCCATCAGATTTCTGCACCCCCTGGGGAATAGCAATGTTAAGGCCTGCTGAAAATGCAGCAGAAGAGATGCAATTGAGAGCAAGATGACACTCTGACTGTAATGATCAATAACATGTCATTCTATAGTGGACACTAGGTGGCGCCGTAGAGCTGTATATAGCTGTATGTATATAAGACTACACTACCCAGCTGTATGTATATTAAGACTACATTACCCATGAGACACTAGGCTACCCACAAGGCAGCAGTCAAGATGGATGCCTCTACAGATACTGTACCTAGTCCACATGTGCTCAATAAAGTGTCTAGCAAAAGCTAGCTGTGTTCATAATAAGAATGTCTATTTATTCATGAACATAAGATGGTACCAGGAGTGAAAATTGTGAAAAGCGACATGGAGAATTTGAAGCCACCAGAGGGTTTGAAACTCACAGGAAATATCGACTACAATTGGCAGACTTTTAAACAACAATTCGAACTCTACATTGCAGCCATCGGATTCGGTACGAAGCCAGATGCAAGGAAGATAGCGTTGCTGCTTATGGTTGCAGGCCCACAGGCGATCGAGGTATTTAATACATTTGTATTTAATCCAGAGGAAAACAGAGAAAAATTAGAAGATGTGCTAAAAAAATTTGATGCACATTGCTCTCCCAAAAAGAATGAGACCTATGAAAGATAGCTTTATAACTGATCTGAAACTGAAAGCACAGACATGTAATTTCTCTGAGCTCAAAGCATCCATGATTCGTGACCAGATTGTGTTTGGTGTTCATGATAAAAAAGTCAGGGAACGTCTGTTGAGAGAAAACAAACTAAATTTGGAAAATGCTGTGAAAATATGCCAAGCCAGCGAGCTAGCTCGAAAGCACACGAAGACTTTCAGTGAAATCAATAATGATGCGATTGTAATGAATGATAATGCTGCTGTCGGTGCTGTGTCCTACAAGGGGAAGAAACGTGGGCAGAACAGAAATGAAAAGCAATCGGAGGATGAAATTTTTAATTGTAAATGCTATGGTTACAAACACCAGTTAAGACAATGCCCAGCGTTTGGAAAAATGTGCTCAAAGTGCAATGGAAAGAATCACTTTGCCAAACAATGCTTTTCAAAAGTACAAACCAAGAAAGGGCAACGAGTTAATGTAATTGAGGACACTGATTTAAGTGAGACATTTTTTGTGGGAATGGTGTCATGTGACAATATCAAAAAGGATACAGAAAATGTGCAGCCCTCAGAAATGGACAATGCTGAACATAAAGTTAATGCAGTAAAAAAGAGGACAAATGGATGATCCCACTGCAGGTAAATGGAGCATTAGTTACCTTGAAACTAGACACTGGGGCAAAAGCAAACTTAATCAGTATGAGTGACATTAACAATATGAAAGAAAAGCCCAAAATACAGAAAAAGTCAGTACTACTGAAGGACTATAATGGACAGAAAATAGATACCTTAGGTGTATGCAGACTTAAAGTGACAGTCAAAGACAAAGTGCATCATCTCATGTTTTCTGTTGTGGCTGAAAGACTTGATTCACTACTGGGTGACAAAGCTTGTGAGGACTTAGAACTGGTAAAGAGAGTCTACCGTATAAACTGTGCCATAAGCAGACCAGATGACTCGGTGGATTCTGTAGTGAATAATTTCCAGGATGTGTTCAAAGGATTTGGAGTTCTACCATTCACTTACAAGATCCAGCAAAAGGAGGATGCTCAGCCAGTGGTACATGCTCCACGAAGAGTTCCAGCACCCCTGCGTGACCGGCTCAAGAATGAACTGGACAGAATGACTACACTAGGAGTCATCAGGAAAGTCAAAGAGCCAACAGACTGGGTTAACTCCATGGTATGTGTAAAGAAAAAGAACTAAGATCTAAGAATATGCATGGATCCAAAGGACTTAAATGCAAACATAAAACGTGAACACTACCAGATTCCCAAGCGAGAAGAAATCACCAGTGAAATGTCAGGTGCCAGATACTTTACAAAGCTCGATGCCTCACAAGGATTTTGGCAACTAAAACTGGATGAAGAGAGCACCAAATACTGTACCTTCAACACACCATTTGGCAGGTATGGTTTCCTCAGAATGCCTTTCGGGATAATATCTGCATCTGAAATCTTTCATAGAGCGATGGAACACATAATTGAAGGTCTGGAAGGAGTTCGGGTCGATGTTGATGACATCATCATCTGGGGCTCCACACTGAAAGAACACAATGAGAGACTGACTAAAGTGCTACAGAGCATACGCCGGAATGGACTGAAGCTCAACAAAGCCAAGTGTCAGTTTGGCATCCAGGAAGTCACTTTCCTAGGAGATAATCTATCTGGTAAAGGAATAGAGCCAGATATGGAAAAAGTAAACGCTATACTCAAAATGCCCCGACCCACTGACAAAAAAAGGAGTGCTATGCATCATGGGGATGATAAACTTCATTGGAAAGTTCATTCCTAACTTGTCAGCCAAGACAGCCTGTCTGCGAGACCTGCTACATAAAACAAATGAGTTTGCATGGACAGAAAGACATGAACAAGAGTGGATAAACCTCAAAACAGTGCTGACAACCACACCTGTACTCACCTTCTTTGACCCAACAAAACAAATCAAAGTGTCAACGGATGCATCAAAAGATGGCCTAGGTGCGGTCTTGCTACAAGCAGAGGGTGAAGATTGGAAGCCTGTTGCCTATGCCTCCAGGTCTATGACTGATACTGAGTGTCGATACGCCCAGATTGAAAAGGCATGTCTAGGCTTGGTAGTTGGACTAGAAAAGTTTCATGGCTACATATATGGACTTCCCACCTTCACAGTTGAGACAGACCACAGCCCACTGGTTGCCATCATAAAAAAGAACCTGAATGAGATGTCTCCAAGGATTCAACGACTCACGATGAAGCTGCAAAGATATGACTTTGAACTGATCTACACACCAGGCAAACACAAAGTGTTAGCAGATGCACTATCCCGAGCACCCACAATGAGTCATGTGAGCTCTACTGAAGAAGACGTGGATGCCCATGTCAGACACAAAATCAAAGCAAATAGCAGAAGAAACAGTAAAAGATACAGTGTTACAAACAGTAATAGAGAACATTCACAATGGTTGGCCAAAAGGTTCCTGTCCAAAATATTTTCACATAAGGTCAGAATTGAGTGTCGCAAGTGGACTATTACTAAAACAGAACAGAATAGTCATTCCACAGGCTCTACGTCAAGACATGCTCAAAAGGATTCATGAGGGACACCTCGGAATTGAAAAATGCAAAAGGAGGGCAAGTGACACTGTTTATTGGCCTGGCATAAATAAGGACATTGAGAACATGATAGGCAAATGTGAGACATGTCAGAAACACCAAAACAAGCAAGCAAAGGAACCAATGATAGTAGCTGACATACCAACAGCAGCATGGCAAAAGGATGGTATGGACCTTTTTCATTTAAATGGTAAAGACTACCTAATAGTGATTGACTACTATTCTAACTATCCTGAGATGGCGCTGCTCTCAAGCACCACAGCAAGCAGTGTCATAATGCATGTGAAATCCATCTTCGCCAGACATGGAATTCCCAGGATTGCCGTTAACGACAATGGTCCGTGCTTCAACTGTAAGGAGTGGCAACAGTTTGCAGCACATTATGACTTTCAGCACACCACATCCAGTCCTTTGTATGCTCAGTCAAATGGTAAGGCAGAGAAAGGTTTTCAAGTTCTCAAGCAGCTACTGAAGAAAGCGACAGAAAGCAAGTCTGATCCTTATCTCGCCCTGCTGAGCTACCGAGCCTCACCTTTAGACTGTGGTTCTTCACCTGCTGAACTACTAATGGGTCACAAGTTGCGCACCACGCTATCCTGCTGTGCAAAAGAACAGCAAAGTGAGGAACTGAGACAGAGACTTCAACTGTTAAAGCTGAAACAGAAATCATACTATGACAAGTCATCCAAAACTCTAAAACCATTGACAAGGGATGATGTTGTCAGGATTGAGGATCCAGATGCATGGAACAGGAAAGCTACAGTTCTTGAGGAAGTAGGACCAAGGCCATACACTGTTAGAACTGAGGAAGGACAGATTCTCAGGAGGAACCGCCGTTCCCTCCTAAAAACACAAGAGACTATTCAAGACCAGATTGATGACAATGCCGCAACTGCATCGTGTCATTCACCGCCAGAACAATCTCATGAAGACACATCAGACTTACCCGTGTTGAGAAGATCCACACGTGAAGTAAAAGAGCCTGATAGACTTAATATTTGAGTACAATGTAAAGCTTTGAAAATGTGTTGACTGTTTTGAAAGTGTTTATGTTTATAGAGCACTAACAAAAGTGTTACTGATATTATCTTTATTGTTTTCTTGAAAGTTGATTGATATTGATTTTGTTAAACCTCAAAGAAAGGGGGATGTAATGATCAATAACATGTCATTCTATAGTGGACACTAGGTGGAGCCGTAGAGCTGTATATAGCTGTATGTATATAAGACTACACTACCCAGCTGTATAGATATTAAGACTACATTACCCATGAGGCACTAGGCTACCCACAAGGCAGCAGTCAAGATGGATGCCTCTACAGATACTGTACCTAGTCCACATGTGCTCAATAAAGTGTCTAGCAAAAGCTAGCTGTGTTCATAATAAGAATGTCTATTTATTAATGAACATAAGAGTGACATCATCTGCACTAATGCCCAACATCTCACTCCTTGTTACATCAATTACAGGACCCACTGCTTTCACATTTTAGTGGAGGGTGTTGGAAGGTGCCAAAATTAAATGCCTGTTTCAGCGAGATGAGATTTTGACCTATTGTGAGGAGAATCTTTATCTCAGATGGTACCTTATTGCCATTATCAGTTTAAGAACATTAACTTAAGGCTTATTACTAATGTGGCCTGAAACTGTGAATTCAATGTGGGTAGGCTTTAAAGGAGTCCGCACTGCCTCTTAAAGGGCCATTCTCATTGCCATTACCTCTGGGTATTCCTCTGTATTTTTACTTTTCTTAATGATGAGAATGAGGAGGGGGGGCATGAGCAGCAGCAATGGGACCAGAGAAGGTTGCAACTGCATCAGAGGAGACCAAAGAGGATAAGAAGTTACCCAGCCACCAGACTGTACAGAGCATGGAATGTTTACCTTCAGCTGCCTGAACACCAGTGCCTGAGGAGACTCAGATTTCCAAAAGATGCACTCCATGATTTATGCAAAATGCTGGAAGTTCACCTGAAGCTACCTTCAAGCAATGGTCCGCTTGTGGCAGGGAAGGTTTGCATTACCCTGATATGTTATGCATCAGGATCCTTCCGGCATAGCATCGGGGATGTCGGAAACAGTTCACGGTCAGCAGTCCATCATAGTACCAAGCAGGTGACCGATGCACTGCTCACTAGTTTGATGCTCTCTTTCCCACAGATCTTCCGGTTGCCATCATTTCTCTCTCATGCTCCTTCTGCTGCCAGTTCCCCTTTAAGCCGCTACAAGCACTTTAATCCTGTGCCCAATTACTGATGAATCTCCAGCAGGAGCCTTGCAATCGTTATGTGAATGGGCTGACTGCGGGAAATCAGCAATGGGTCAAAAGGTGGAAGTTCATGTCCACTGCACTTAGGCTGATGGAATGAATCATTGGGAAATCTAGGCCATAATATTAAATAGAAAAGAGATAGAAACATAAAAACATAGAAAAATAGGAGCAGGGGTAGGCCATTCAGCCCTTCGAGCCTGCTCCGCCATTCAATATGATCATGGCTGATCCTCTATCTCAATACCATATTCCCGCTCTCTCCCCATACCCCTTGATGCCTTTTGTGTCTAGAAATCTATCTATCACCTTCTTAAATATATTCAGTGACTTGGCCTCCACAGCCTTCTGTGGTAGAGAATTGCACAGGTTCACCACCCTCTGAGTGAAGAAATTTCTCCTCATCTCAGTCCTAAATGTCTACCCCGTATCCTGAGACTGTGACCCCTCGTTCTAGACCCCCCAGCCAGGGGAAACATCCTCCCTGCATCCAGCCTGTCTAGCCCTGTCAGAATGATGAACTGAAAAAAGCTCAAATCTGTTTACTTTCCAAACACACTGCTGGAAGTACTATTAGTAAAAGAGGAACATTTTGCCGCTTCTAAGAATACATGCACACAGTATTGGAAATGTTAGAATTTTTTTTGCTTGTAAGCCAAAACAAAATTCTGTTCAGAATTTGGAACTGCAAAAGTGGCAGAGGCCATGTGCAAGCACCACAATCAGTGCAAACAGAAGTGTTTTAAGTGACTTTTAAAAGTTCAATCAATATATGAAGGATTTGTAACAAGTGAGAGGAGGTCATGGGTTTCTTAGACAAACCATCCATTCAGCTGTTTCTGCTGCTTCCCCTTGCCCATCAAACCAAACCTCCCCCAGCCTCACACCCACTCTAGCCCTAACCCCACTTCTCTCATTTCTCCCCCATGCCCCCTCTATTTCTTTCTTTAGTCATTTTTTTATCTTCTCTTTTGCAGTGATAGTAAGACTAAAGGCTACCATTTTGACATTGGTTTTCAAAGTCTCCAAATCACTATGTACACTTGTAATCGGTAAATGCCGAGCAAGTTTCTCAAAAATGCAAAAGTATTTTCCAAATGGGCTTGATTGGATTGATAACAAGGTGCCATATTCAGCAGAAGACTGGGTTAAGTATGATATGAACAGAGATAACCAGTGTGAAATGAGCCTTCATCAATGTTACAGAAACAGACTTTGTTGCTCATCTGTGTATTGCACTCAGCAAATAATTGATCATTTTTTCTGGGTTCTTGTGCTCTAAGTTTAACTTGAACAAATACAGAAAATGTAAAACTTAGACTGTTCATGAAAGATCTATAAGAATAAGCAAAGCCTCCACCAAGATCTGAAAACATTAACGTTTGAGGATGTAAGAAATTAGGTGACCGATGGTACAATTTTCAACAACATAAGGGCCGGAATTTTGCCGGTGCTCAGGGGGCGGGTTCGGAGGTGGGACATCCGGCAAAATCGCAAAGATTGACAACAGGTCGGAAACCCGCTGTCATCCCGCCTCCAATCAATCTTCCCAGGTGTCGGGTCCCCGATTTGCGCATGGACCCGACACCTAGCGGCTGGAAGAGGATTATAGCCACTTAACTGCTTGTTAACAGGTTTTAACAGGGAGTTAACAGGCTTTTTGCTATTTTGACAGGTCTACTCTGGGTTTCCCGATGTTCAGACAGCACGCCAGTGTAAGTGTGGCATGTTGTGAGTCTACTCTAATGTTTCTTCATTGATGGCAGCTGCAGAAGTGGTGTGAAGGATCCAATGGTACACTGGTGAGTTTCAGGGGTAAGAAAATGTTGGGGAAATCATTTTTAATGTATTTAGACTTTTCTGTAGGTAAGAAGTTTTGCAGTGTTTGTGTAGTCCCACTTCATTGGGAGAACCTCTCTCACCAGTGACAGATCACTTCGGTAACCTCACCTGCAGCTGCCATCTTTTCTAGCTTAAGGAGGGAGTCACTGGAGAGCCTGGGTGCAAGAGCTCACCTTTGTAAAGTGATTGTCAGTGTTTGCAGCACCTCAATGCTGTTAAACGCTGAAAAATCACCTGTCAAAAAAAATTGAGCATGTCCCCTTTAAGAAAACCAGCAGATGACGGGTCATCAACTGACGTCATCCGACACCGGCTTTCTCCTAATTGGCCAGCAAGCCCACAGGGCGGGCTTAACAAGGCCAATTGACGCAAAATAGCATCTGTGCGTCAGGCATCGTTGGGAATGGGATCAGAACCCGGAAGGAAGTTGTCCCGCCCCTAGGCCACACTGAAAAGTAAAATCCAGCCCATAATGTCTTGCCTAAGAAAGGGGGTTGGCTAAAACTATGTCTGTACTGGGGACTGTTCTAGTACCATTTTGACTGATGCTTGCACTGTGCAACTTTGATTTTTTTTCCTTTATCGAATAAAGATGTACACTGTGTGTTGCTCTCTTGATATACTAGTGTCACAGTATATAAAAGTTCTTCCTTTCTTCCTCTACATGAGCTGAATGCACAAAAATAAAAATGCCAAACAAACACCAGATATAACATGCAAGTCATTATTTTGTAAATATCACTCTAATAGAGTTCTACTCTAATAGTCCACTGAACTGTGTGACACATTGTAACACACAAACAAATGCAAATATGATGCTGTGCCTGCAATGTAATTTTGTATCAATGCTGGTAGTCATGTGATGTACAGCTTATACAATCCTGAAACTGTTCATCCGGCTACTATCTTTTTGTTCTGTCAAGAGTTCTTAATATCAATTAATAACTATTCACTGGTAAGAACCCATTGACTCTCAGGGAAGCCACTGAAATATCAGTTGATTTTTACAGGGTTGCCTGTTGTTCTTCGCCCAGTAAGTGTCTTTTTCTGACCTGAAACATTCGACAACTTTTCGTGGCACCCAGGAGTCACAATTCTGTATGAAATTGCTCAGGATAAAAAAAACATTTATGCCTTATTTTGAACTGCTTTGGTAGTGCGCAGGATCAATTTATAGTAGCTGTATCTCTGAGATGCCGATTCACGCCAAGCTGTGTGCTAGGGTGATTTACATAGTGGAGAGAAACACGGCAGTTTTTAATGTCTACAGAGTTCTTCTTGTTATGGCATCGATAAGAGTTTAACTTGCTTGAATGAATGCAATAAGTTACCGTTAGTTCTGTTACTACATTTTTTAGCAATGCGTTGATTGTCAGTTCATTCTTTTGCCATATTTTATTTTGTTTCTTACCTGTCTTTTAACAGAGAATGCTGTTGAAACAGTGTAAGTATTTAATAGAAACATGAAGGCTTATCTGCTCAATCTAAAGCTGCGTCACAAGGTTTTTTACTTAATCCACTTATGGGCATTTGGTTACTGCACTAATGAAAATCAATGCTAAAGAATACTGACCGTCTTCCCGAGATTTCTGTATGAAGGCTTCCACTCCACTCTCTCCATAGTTTCCCTCAGAGGCAAGAGTAGAGACATAATTCCATCGCAACGCTTTGACAATATCAACCATGGCCTGCGTTTGAAAGGTGTCGGATGGAACCACACGGGAGAAAAAGTCATACCTGCTGTTATCGCTCAGCTCTGGGGCTGTAGATGCATAGCTTATCTGAGGAATCTGTAACAAAGAAAACAAACGTATAAAAATGTAGTGCTATTCAATGATTCCTTTGACTCATTTTTGTCTTTCCCCTCAAAGTAAATATAAATTATAAAGTATGTAGATGTTAATTTGTTGTGTTCAGCAAAGTGAAGTTTGTCATTCCTGGGGTACGGAGTTACTTTTCCACTTTTGGTACCCATATCAACATCAGACACTCCCACGCTGAGCAAAGCAAGGATCAGCATGAATGAAGCTCCCTCTATTTTACCACAACAAGGTGCCTAACCCACGCCTCAGACTAGCACTCCCTACGACATCAGGGCAGGTTCCTTTTATCTTACACAAGCCACTGTTACAAACTGTGGCTTTTCCAGAACCATTTTCTCAATATGTAAAATTTAAATATAAAAGGTGATGTTTATAAGAAATATCTTCACTATAAACCGAAAATCCCTAAATGGCAAAAGTTGCAGTTTTTTTTAAACTTTATACCATTATTGTGGAATTATGAGTTTATCATTTGAATCAGTCACCACAATTTTTGAAAATTCACAATACTTTTTCAGTGCTCTGTTTTTAGTCATTCAATTAATTTGAAGTTAAGCTAAAATACCAAGGCCTAAAATTCGGTTGCTTTGTGCCTCCCGTTAGCGCTGGTGAATTTCGGCCGTGGGGGTGCTAATTTTTTCCGGGCGCTAAAAGTAGCGCCCCGGCGAAGTTAGTGCCCCAAAGGGGGCGCGACTCAATTTTTCCCCCCAACTTAACAAGATTGCAAGTCATAAATACAGCAGTCAGACTCAATCATAAAATGCTAGCTCAAATTCACACATCTGATCAGCAATATCTATTCTTTCTGCACAGATTTGCCCAATACTGTTTTTTTCCAGAAATACAACACACTAAAAATGAGCTTGTTCAAGCTACAGTTAGCTGTTGTAATTTACATTGCTGCAGCCATTAGCAATTTGAATCCGCAAACCTTCGGAACCGAGAATTAAAGAAGCAACTTTGATTTGAGCAAATATCTAGGCTGACGCTCCAGTGCAGTGCTGAGGGAGTGCTGCACTGTCGGAGGTGCCGTCTTTCAGATGAGACGTTAACGCGAGGCCCTGTCTGCCCGCTCAGGTGGACGTAAAAGATCCCACGCCACTATTTCGAAGAAGAGCAGGGGAGTTATCCCCGTGTCCTGGCCAATATTTATCCCTCACCAACATCACTAAAACAGATTATCTGGTCATTAACACGTTGCTGTTTGTGGGAGCTTGCTGTGTGCACTTTGGCCGTCGCGGTTCCTACAGTACAACAGCGACTACACTTCCAAAGTACCTCATTGGCTGTAAAACGCTTTGGAATGTCCTGAGGTTGTGAAAGGCGCTATATAAAGGCAAGTCTTTTTTTCTTTTTATCTTGATCAGCCATGTCATTTGAACTTTTACTTAAAAATGAAACAAGCAAAAGCCATAGTGCCAAAAAAGGCAAGTTTTAAATAATATTTGTGGGGCCAGAAAGATCAGAAGTGGTGCCCGGGCCCCACAAAAATCATCTGGACCACTGTCACCCCAGACTTTCCCCCTTTCCACGGTTGCAAAAACCCTCTCAGGACTTACCTTGTTGCAGGCCAGGCGGAAGGGCCGGCAGATCAGCAGTTCTAAGTAAATGCGACCCAAGCCTTGAAAGGGTCCCCACTTCTTTGTTCCTGGCACGGCCGGCCAGCCAGCTGGTGCACTCCGCCAGTCAGCTGCCCAAAAGTAAAAAATCTAGCCCTGTGTCTGTTAAAACCTCCCCGAATAAGATTGACAATTTATCAACAAATTCTGCTCCATTTTGTAACCTTATGCAGTGGGCATGCATCTACTGAGAATTGGATTGTGGCTGGTCAAACTCATTATTTTCTTAAGGACTGGGGAAGGGTATGCTGGAGGTCGGGTGGGGGGAAATTCAATTAAAGGTAAAGAAAAGAAATCAGCCTTTACATGGATCTCTACAACTTAATTAAAATACCTAAGTCACAGGAGGATTGTAGCATTTCCTGTGGCACCAGTAACAGGAAACCTCAAATGTGATTAATTGGGATTTTCAGAAGCACTTTTCATTTGGGAAGTATTCAAATCAAGAGCCACTGGTGTTTTAATTAAATTTTTAATTTTATCGACTGATTCTGATCTTCCCTCTCTCCTGTAAGTAGACTGCAGATTTCGGGACGCTCCCAACATCTCACCAAGCTGAAGGCACAACCACTCACAGCTGCGTGACAGATTGACCCACTTTCAACATCATTAATAGCCCCTCTTAGATATTTGTAATGATCTGCTGAATTTAAGCATTTAACACGATAATGAGGGAGCTTATTTTGTTGGAAAATGTTAATGCCCACTCAAAGCTTTCCACAAAAATCAGCATGGGGTTGTTTTTTTTTAAACTAAGCTGTATAATTTGTTTGGCATTTGTTCCTTTGAAATGTATTGCTACTTAATGTTAGATTTTGCCATATTTTGTCACAGGTATTGCTACATGAAAAGTGGCTTCAAGCACACAAAGCATTACTTGCTGACATTCACCCCACAGAGTCTCACTATTTTTTAGTTAAAGGAACAGCATGCCTTTGTTGAAATAATTCAAACTTTAGTCATTTCCAGTCTCTGACGTTCATCTCCGAGGTTCCAGGAACCAAAAATTCGAGCTGTCTAAAGGGTGTGGCAAGTCTGACATCCTTAGTAGGCAGACCCCTTCCATTGAACTGAAAAATAAAAATGGTGGTCCTGCCAAAGGTATTGACCGAACAGGAGTAAACTATTTATGATTTTAAAGCTTAAAATAAGTGAAGTGGTGTGTATTTTTTGGAATACATCATTAATTAGGGAATGGTGATTATCTAAATATTTGAATATTTTATATTTCTATGCAAAAGTATTGTTTCTAAGCTGCTGAAGGTCCATAACACTTGCAACTTAGTAAATCATAAACAAAAAGCTGGCGTATTTATTCCATTGGACCTATTGTACATGATGACTGCTAATTCCTTGAATCAGTTAACTGTGATTTCCATGGCAGCTACTTCAAGAGACTCATGCCCTGCCTCATCAATCTTTCTGCAGGATAGTCACAATTGTTCACTTGTTACCATAGCTTTCATTCTCTTCCCATTTCCTTCTACTCTAGCTTGCTTCAGTGCTATTGCTGGCTGGATGTGCTGTGAATCTCCACCAGCAGTACCACCTGGCACACTGCTTCCCTTCCTTGTGGTTGTAAATTCTGTACAACTTCTCCTTCATATGCTGTCACTTGACTTTGGTCATAGAGCTTCAGAAAGGATTTTGGATTACAATTTTTTAAATGTGTGATCCTATGATTCTTTGCGAAATGCTCTGCCGTTCCATTCATTTTTTCAATGTTTATTTATAATGCGGATTGGTACAGACCCAGGGAATATCAATAGTAATCATGCTGTACACTTGAAAATTGAAGTACAAAAAGAAAATAGTTTCCATTCTTAATGTGGAACCACACTAAATGGAGCATTCTTGTCCTCCAGAGATTTATCTCGGTCTACAACCAGGCACACTGGATCGCTTGGGCTTAGAATTAAAATAACCCCAGGCCTCAAATTGATGCCTTCCGGGGAGTTTGATGCTTTGATGCTCTTCCCCTTCCTTGCCCACCTGAAAATCACCCCCAGTTAAAATCCCTCCTTCCCCCCCCCCTCCACCGGCATTAGTTACAAATGCAAAACAATCTTTCAAAAAAAACCAAAGTCAGTCATTCACCTGAAGTCTGAAATTTGCAAAGAGTTCCAACTGACCTGACCTGTAGTTTACCAAGCGTTTACAAGAAGTTTAACATTTACCTGATATGCCTATTTACATCATTTTGCCACAGCAAGTAAGTGAACATAAAGTCACAGGCCAGGTTGACAGCTAAACATCACAATCATGCTCCATGCCTCAGACTTTAAGATGGTTGATGGTGTGATAAGTCTCTATATAAATGCAAATTTTTACCACACAATTTGTGCATTTACATTGACAAATTAAATAATTTCATTTTACTGTGCAATACTACAGCTCTAAAGATACATCAAACTGTAAAGATGCCAATGGCTTGTCAGGAGCAGTCCTACTGGCACTTGCAATTTAAATAAAATTCCTGCAACCCTTAGATTTTTGTCTGTTTTTTGTCTCCCTTTAAACTTTCAAATCAATTCACTGCTGGGGATTGGATAGCACAACACCACGTTGTCACTATCCTTTTATCTTTAAAGCTCAGGCTTGAATGAAACCCAGACAGATAGAATAAATCCTAATTTTCCTGGCAGCGGTTAAGTATCTAAAGTGAATCTAGTTTCTCCACCATCGTAACCCAGTTCCCAGTGGACACAAGACGACAGTACAAAACTGTCCAGAAATTGTTGCTAATTGGCATTACTTCAGCAGTCTCATTGAGACCAAGAAAAGGTTGGCTGCCACATTAGTGGAGCAGGGTATGTGCTTCGGTTAAGGATTAAACATTGTTGGATCAATGCTGAGCAAGTGCTAGGTTCCAGCTCGGACCCATGATATCTTGCCCGGGAGGTGCTTAATGTTATTCCGAGTTACACAGCAAAACAAACATTTCACTCCTCTCCTAAAGTTCAGTCTTCATGCTTCTTCTCTTTCCCTTCTCAGTAATTCACAATGGGTTGATCAGCAGTGCATCAAGCGCATTACAAATCACTGAGGAGGACGCTACACAGCTCATAAACTTACCGTGTTATTTAGTAGAAGGACTTAGAGCACCAATGTTTAAGATAGCCTGATGTATTAAAAAGTGCACCTCACAACTTTAAATCAGGGAGTGAATTTATGAAGTGTGTGGATTCTACATTCTGCTGCATAATAATCTGATGTAATTGAGTGCATTTTCAGATAAGCACCAGCACAGATTATGAGAAGCTGTTAGTATTTGATATTGTAAAGAAGCTTCAAAATACTAATGTATACTTGATTCTAGATAAGCAGACCTCCTGAGCATAATTCTGATCCAAGCAGAGAATTTCAATGGACAATAGTTTTAATTTATTCCTATTATCACACGGGTAAGGGGAAGAAGTTACTGAACTAATAATTCAGAGCATTTGAATTCAAATCCCATCATGGCAGTTTGTCAATTTGAATTCAGTTTCTTTTTAAATCTGGTATTTGTAAAAAGTGACCATGAAGCTGAAGGATTCCCATAAAATCCCAACTGGTTCACTGATGTCCTTACCTGGTCTGGCCTACATGTGACTCGAGTCCGACATCAATGTGATTGATTCTTAACTGCCCTCTAAAGTGGCCTAACAAGCCACTTAGTTGTACCAAAACTGCTGCTGAGCATCTTCACCACACAGACTGCAGTGGTTCAAGATCAAGGCTCACCACCACCTTTTCAGAACAACTAGGAATGGGCAATAAATGCCGGCCTTGCCAGCGACACTCACTTTGCCAGCGACACCCACTTCCCGAGAATGAATTTTTTAAAAATTCCTGATCTGAGCAAACACTTTGCCTGCTGTTGCTGGTCTGAGATCAATAGTGGTTCACACTCAGCAGCGCCAGATTTACATGCAGGCTGTGAATCTATGCTCTCAGCACTGTGAGACAATGCTGCATATGTGCACTTTTACACACGTGCAGAGCCCTACTCACAGACAATAGTTTATTTCAGAGCCCAGGAGGAAACACCTAACATTAATAACCCTGCTTCAATCATTAAACTGCCGAAGGAGATCCAGCAAACTGACTGAGCATTTTCAAAAACCTGGCTTGACACCACACTGGAGTAGCACTTCAGGCACTGTCAATAACAACCTGTACAATATCTTTCATGTAATAAACATCCCAAGGCACAGGAAGTAGGCGTGAAGTTATAGAACGATAGCAAAATACTGCGGATGCTGGAAATCCGAAATAACAACAGAAAACACTGGAAAAACTCAGCAGGCCAGGGCAGCATCAGTGAAGAGAGAAACAGAGTTAACGTTTCAGGTCGATGACCCTTCGTCAGAACTAGAAAAAAGCAGGAAAGGGAACAGATTTTAAAGCAAGTTCAAATCACAGATCACAGAATCACAGAAACCCCACAGTGCAGATAGAGGCCATTTCGGCCCATCGAGCCTGCACCGACACATATCCCACCCGATCCCCGTAACCCCTACACCAACACATATCCACCCTATCCCCGTAACCCCACGTATTTAATCCCCCCTAACACTAAGGGTCAATTTATCATAGCCAATCAACCTAACCCGCACATCTTTGGACTGTGGGAGGAAACCGGAGCGCCCGGAGGAAACCCACGCAAACACGGGGAGAATGTGCAAACTCCACACAGACAGTCACCCGAGGCCGGATTCGAACCCGGGTCCCTGGCGCTGTGAGGCAACAGTGCTAACCACTATGCCACCGTGCTGGGGGCTGGGAAAAGGGGAGGGGATGAAAGAACAAAAGGGAAGGTCAGTGATAGTGTGAATGGCGCTGGCAGCATGATGGACAGCTGCCATGTGGGAGGGAAGAAAAAAGGCCAGACGAAAGTGTGGTTAAAAAAAAATTAATGATATAATATATATGTGATAGGGGCTGAGGTTATGATCTGAAATTGCTGAACTCTATGTTGAGTCCAGAAGGCTGTAGAGTGCCTAATCGAAAGATGCGGTGCTGTTCCTCGAGCTTACACTGAGCTTCCATGGAACAATGCAAGAGGCCGAGGGCATTGAGGACGGTGAAGTTATAGAAGGTGCAGTGACACAGGTAGGTTTTAAAGAAGCTTTTGAAAGTGGGGAGAGTGGAGGCAAAGTAGAGGTGCTTGAGGAGAGTTCCAGAGTGTAGGGGTTTGGTAGCTGAAGAAGTGAGAGGCACGCACTCCAGACCAAGATTTGAAGTCAGTGCACTGAAGAATGGGGAGCTAAACGAGGTTGATGAGGATAGAAGGACTTTGTACAAGAATGGGATAAAAGCAACAGAGTTCTGGATGAGATGGAGTTCATGTAGTCAGTCAGAAGCCAAGCGAGAACAGTGTTGGAGAAATCAAACCATGAGGTGATATTGGCATGGATTAGGGCTTCAGTGGTGCTGGGGTAGCATAGGATATAGGGATATAGGCAAGCAGTGTACCAGAGGTGGAAGTGGGCAATCATGGTTGTGGACTGGATGTGGGATTTGAAGCTCAATTTAGGGTCAAACAGGTCATCAAGGTTGTGCATTGTCAAGTTCTGAGTGAGCAGCTGAAAAGGGGAAGAGTGTCTGAAGTTTCTGGTGGGAACCAAAATGGACGGCTACCACCTTGCCAATATTAAGTTGGAGAAAATTGTGGTTCATCCAGCATGACACCTGGCAAACATCCAGACAACACAATGTCATTAGCATACATACAGAGGTTAACTCCATGTGTATGGATGATGTGGGTGAGGGACAACGTGTATATGAGGAAAAGTCATTACAAGTGATCTAGTGGCTGTCTTGGATAGGGAGAAATGGATTCAATCAAAAGTGGTGTCACAGAGATGGATCACAGAGGAGAATCAGTGAAAAGAAGATAGTAATCAACCATGTTAGGAGCCATGGCGAGATCAAGGAGAATGAGAAGAGTTAGCCTATCATGGTCACAGCCACATAGAATGCCTTTGGCAACTTTGTCATTGGTATGAAGATCAATTGGTTTAAATTGGCTGGATCAAGGGAATAAGTTCATGCAGCTGCATTCTGCTGTGAAATACAGACCTGCCCAAAGCTTAATGCGTTCACCAAGTAAGCACATTTTATTTAATATCATCTGTTATATTCAATCTTCCTTGTAAAAGCATACGTTTTGTATAATAATGTCTTGACTGGATCAAGTTGCATGCAAATGATTGAGGGTGCTGGCTCAAAGGGCAGCATGGTGGCATAGTGGTTAGCACTGTTGCCTCACAGCGCCAGGGACCTGGGTTCGAATCCGGCCTCGGGTGACTGTCTGTGTGGAGTTTGCACATTCTCCCCGTGTTTGCGTGGGTTTCCTCCGGGTGCTCCGGTTTCCTCCCACAGTCCAAAGATGTGCAGGTTAGGTTGATTGGCTATGATAAAATTGACCCTTAGTGTTAGGGGGATTAAATACGTGGGGTTACAGGGATAGGGTGGGATATGTGTTGGTGTAGGGGTTACGGGGATCGGGTGGGATATGTGTCGGTGCAGGCTCGATGGGCCGAAATGGCCTCTATCTGCACTGTGGGGTTTCTGTGATATCTGTGATTCTGTGAAAGATGTTAACAACAGGGCATTTTTATAACAAGTGGTCTCTCATTAGCACAAGCATGACATTTCTTGAATGAAGAGTGAACAAAAAATAATTGGAATTGGGCCTTTCGCAGCATGTATTGAAAAAGACCCAAAGTTGGCGACTTGATTTTGATTGCACACATGCAAAAGAACACATTCCTCATTGCTAGTGCACACCAACATTATTTCCTGAGCTTGCATAAAGGAACATTAGTGCTTCTATGGGGCATTTGGTTTTTGCATATGCTATCATTTATTTCCTGTTCCCATGATGGAAGAGATGCTTTTATGTTGCAGCCCGGATCTTGTAAAACTGACCTAAGTGCACTGCTCTCCTACATCCACATCTGAAAAATGCTCCTGGTCTTCCTGCAAAGTGGATCCGGTTCTCCGGATGTATACACAGAATGGCTGGGACACTCGTGCAAAGTACTGACATCATGAGGTTATGATGAGACACCATAAAAAAAGACTTGCATTTATATAGCGCCTTTCAAGACCACAAGACGTCTCAAAGTGCTTTACAGCCAATGAAGTACTTTTGGAGTGTAGTCACTGTTGTAATGTAGGAAACGCAGCAGCCAATTTGCACACAGCAAGGTCCCACAAACAGCAATGTGATAATGACCTGATAATCTGCTTTTGTTATGTTGATAGAGGGATAAATATTGGCCAGGACTCCGGGGATAACTCCCCTGCTCTTCTTCGAAATAGTGCCATGAGATCTTTTATGTCCACCTGAGAGAGTAGACGGGGCCTTGGTTTAACGCCTCATCCGAAAGACAGCACCTCCGACAGTGCAGCACTCCCTCAGCACTGCATTGGAGTATCAACCATCAAACATGTATCTATGATGAGGGCGCAGTGTTATCATGAGGATTGTGCTGCCTCCATTGGAACAGCATATTTACAGGCCCCACTAACACTGGTGGCAGTCGGATAACCTAATTAAAAAATGGGTCTTCCTGGCTGCCAGTCTTAAAAACAATCAGTGGGCTTAGCCTAATGTTGTTCCCAGCTGTGTGGAGCCAGCGGTACTAGAGCAATATAAAAGCAGCTGTAGCAAAATGGCTGCTATCTGTTTAGTGCGTTTATGTCTCGTAGAATAAAAGGAGGGTAGAAGAAGAAGGCCACTAAGCAAGACAAGCATTAAAAATTGAAAGAACCATGTGGCAATAGATCCTGATGTGGACTGGGCACTTCGCAAGGCAGAGAAAACTTTCTCTTCTTTAATTTGTTCATGGAATGTGGGCATCACTAACAAGGCCAGCATTTATTGCCTAACCCTAATTGCCCTCGAGAAGATGGCAGTGAGCCCTTGAGAAGAGGGCAGTTAAGAGTCAACCACATTGTTGTGGGTCTGGAGTCACATATAGGCCAGACCAGGTAAGAACAACAGATTTCCTTCCCTAAAGGACATTAGTGAACCAGATGGGTTTTTACAACAATCCGATTGTTTCATGGTCATCATTACCGATGAGCTTTTTATTCCAGATTTATCTTAATTAACTGAATTTAAATTCCCTAGCTGCTATTGTGGGATTTGAACTCATCTCTCCAGATCATTAGTCTAGGATCTTTGGATTATTAGTCCAATAACATAGCCACTATGCTACCGTACCCTAGGACAATATATAAATGAACAGCAGCATTAAGTGGATGGAGAAGAAAGCAAAAGACAAATATGAAACGAGTACAAGATTGAAGCAGAATAAGAGTACAGAAAAATGAAAACATGACAATTTGACCCTCCATCCCCATCAGATGATGAAGGCCACAGCACTAAACTTTTGAAAGGGATAGCCTAATTAATTCTGTGCTTGTGTGCAGTTCAACATATCAGTGTGCAATGGGTTGTGTGATCAGGGTCTGACTGCTTAAATTGTTCACCTTATTATAAATGCAGTCCTAAGTACTGAAATCATTTGAAAATAAATCTTTCATTAACCTGCAAATATCACTCCAGCACATTTTAATTACATTAGATAGCTATAAAGCACCGCAGTAGAAAGTAAACTTGTTCAAATTACTTTTGTTTTATATATTTTATAGGGTGTGCTTTATAATGAAGTGATTAGAATTGTAATTACAGGCAATATACCACGGAGCCAAAACATGACAGGAAAATGAATGAACACAGCACTTTAAAAAAGTCACACAACACCACAATCACGTACCTCTCTTGAAAGGGCCATTGTTTTACACAATCAATTACGATCACCGAAGGATATTTGAAATCCTCAGGGAGAGGGAAATGTGGAGAAAATTAGCTGACTGATTCTGGCCTCAAAATTAACCTCCCCCGCCCCACGACAGATGGGTGAGGGTTGGGGGAGGGGGGTCAAAAATGTAAAAACAGGGAAGGTGGTGTCCCCAGCCAGCTGTGTGTGTGCCCGTTGCCATTATTAAGGTGGCGGGTTTCAGGCTTTGGAGTGACCCGCCTTTTAAAACACTCCTTGTGGGCCAGGAGGAGTAGGGGTGCTCCTCCCAGCCCTTCAAGGAAGCCTTTGGTTCCCCTCCCTCCGCCGATCATGGCTTCTTTCTACCCCCTCACCTCCCCCCCACAAAGCCCCAATCTCTCGCTCCCTCCCCCTCCCGATTGCCAGGGACTGTCTCCATTTGCTATATTTATTAATGACATAGATAACACAATAGAGAGCCATATATCTAAGTTTGCCGATGACACACAGATTGGTGGCATAGTAAGTAGTGTAGAAAGGAGCATAAAATTACAAAGATATATTGATAGATTAATTGAGTGGGCAAAACTGTGGCAGATAGATTTCAACGCAGGTCAGTGTGAGGTCATCCATTTTGGACCAAAAAAGGATAGATTTATGTATTTTTTAAATAGTGAAAATCTAGGAACAGTGGAGGTCCAAAGAGATTTAGGGGTCCATGTACACAGATCACTAAAAGCTAGTACAGTATAACAACAGAAAATGCTGGAAATACTCAGCAGGCCAGGCAGCATCCGTGGAGAGAGAAACAGAGTTAACTCCACTAGCAAACATCAAGTCAATGTTTCTAAGACTGTCACTGACCTCATCTCTTCTGGAGATCTTCCCTCCATGGCCGCCAACCTCATAGTCCCCCAACCCCACACAGCCCGCTTCTACCTCCTTCCCAAGATCCACAAACAGGACTGCCCTGGTAGACCCATCGTTTCAGCCTGTTCTTGCCCCACGGAACTTATCTCTTCCTATCTCAACTCTATTTTTTCTCCCCTTGTCCAGTCTCTTCCCACCTACATCCGCGACACTTCGGACGCCCTCCGTCACTTTAAACAGTTTCCAGTTTCCAGGCCCCAACCGTCTCCTTTTCACTATGGTCGTCCAATCCCTCTACACCTCCATCCCCCACCAGGATGATCTGAGGGCGCTCCGTTTCTTCCTTGAACAGAGGCCCAACCAGTCCTGATCCACCACCACCCTCCTCCGTCTTCTGAACTTGTTCTCACATTGAACAACTTCTCCTCTGACTCCACTCACTTCCTCTAAATTAAAGGTGTTGCTATGGGAACCCGCATGGGCCCTAGCTATGCCAGCCTGTTCATGTGATATCTGGAACATTCTTTGTTCCAGTCCTACTCAGGTCCTCTCCCTCACCTCTTTTTCCGGTACATCAATGACTGTATCGGTGCCGTTTCCTGCTCTCACCCTGAACTAGATAAGTTCATTCACTTTACTTCCAATTTCCACCCTTCCCTCACCTTCACAGGGTCCATCTCTGACTCTTCCCTTCCCTTCCTTGACTTCTCCGTCTCCAGTTCTGGTGATCGGCTTTCGACAAACATCCACTACAAGCCCACTGACTCCCACAGCTACCTGGACTACACTTCCTCCCACCCGCTTCCTGTAAGGACTCTATTCCATTCTCCCAGTTTCTCCGTCTCCGCCGCATCTGTTCTGATGATGCCACCTTCCATATCAGTGCTTCCGACATGTCTTCCTTTTTCCTCAACCGAGGATTCCTCTCTACTGTGGTTGACACGGCCCTTGACCATTCCATTTCCCGCACTTCTGCTCTCACCCCTTCCCCTCCCTCCCAGAACCACGATAGGGTTCCCCTTGTCCTCACCTTTCACCCCACCAGCCTCCACATTCAACGGATCATCCTCCGCCATTTCTGCCACTTCCAACATGATCCCACCACCAAACACATCTTCCCCTCACCTCCCCTTTCAGCATTCCAAAGGGACCGCTCCCTCCGCGACACCCTGGTCCACTCCTCAATCACCCCTAACAGCCCTTCTCCTTCGCCTGGGACCTTCCCGTGCAAGCGCAGGAGATGCAACACATGCCTTTTACCTCCTCCCTTCCCATTGTCCAGGGCCTCAAACACCCCTTCCAGGTGAAACAGCGATTTACTTGTACTTCCTGCAATTTAATATACTGTATTTGCTGCTCATGATGTGGTCTCCTCTACATTGGGGAGACCAAACACAGATTGGGCGACCGTAAAGGTGACCCTGAGCTTCCGGTCGCTGGTCACTTTAATTCCCCGCTTCACTCCCACTCTGATCTTTCTGTCCTCGGCTTATTGCATTGTTCCAATGAAGCTCAACGTAAGCTCGAGGAACAGCACCTCATCTTTCAATTAGGCACTTTGCAGCCTGCCGAGCTCAACATCGAGTTCAACAATTTCAGGCAATAATCCCTGCCCCCATTTTTCATGCTGTATTATTTTGCCATTCCCATTTGCAACATTTTATCTTTCCTGCCTCTTACATAAGCACAGGATGTTCTTTCAATTCCTTCCTCCCCTCCTAAACCACCCCCCGCCCCTGTCTCTGCACCTGCTTAATATCTGTTACATCTCCAGCTTTTTCCAGTTCTGATGAAGGGTCCCAGACCTGAAACGTTAACTCTGTTTCTCTCTCCACGGATGCTGCTGGTCTGTTGAGTATTTCCAGCATTTTCTGTTGTTATTTCAGATTTCCAGCATCCGCAGTATTTTGCTATTGTACTAAAAACTAGTAGTCAGGTACAAAAAATAATCAGAAAGGTGAATGAAATTTTAGCCTTTATAAAGGTCTGGAATATCAAGGAAAGCAAATTTTGCTACAGCTACACAAAGCCCTGGTTAGACCACATCGGGAGCACTGTGTACAGTTCTGGGCACCGCACATTAGGAAGGATATATTGGCCTTGGAAGGAGTGAAGCGCAGATTCACCAGAATTTTACCAGAACTTCAAGGGTTAAGTTATGAGGAGAGATTGCATAAACTAGGCTTGTATTCCCTGGACTATAGAAAGTTAAGGGGTGATTTGATTGAGGTTTTTAGGATTTTGAAAGGAATTAATGGGGTTGATAGAGAGAAACATTGTCCATTGTTGGAGGTATCTACGATAAGGGGGCATAACCTTAAAATCAGAGCCAGGCCATTCAGGAGAGAAGTTAGGAAACACTTCTTCACACAGAGGGTGCTAGAAGTGTGGAACTCTGTCCCACAAAAAGCACTGGATGCTAACTCGTTAATAATTTTAAATCGGAGATCGATAGAGCCAAGGGCATTAAGGGATAGGGAGCCAAAGCAGGCGGATGCAGTTAGGATACAGATCAGCCATGATCTCATTGAATGGCGAAACAGGTTTGAGTGGCTGAAAGGCCTCCTCCTGTTCCAAAGTTCCTAATACCCTTACCTAACAAAAACCTGTCAATCTCATTTTTGAAATTTTCAATTGATCTAACTGTAACAGCGTTTTGGGGAGAGAGTTCCAGATTTCCAGTATCCTTTGGGTGAATGAGTACTTCCTGACATCACCCCTGAACAGCCTACCTATAACTTTAAAGTTATGCCCCTTTGTTCTGGACTCCCCCCACCAGAGAAAATAGTTTCTCTCTATCAAATCCTTTAATTATCTTAAACACCTCAATTAGATCACCTCTTAATCTTCTATACTCAGAGGAATACAAGCCTAGTCTATGTGACCTGTACTCATAATTTAACCCTTTTTGCCCCGGTATTATTCTGGTAAATCTGCTCTGCACACCTTTCCAAGGCTAATATATCCTTCTTAAGGTGCGTTGCCCAGACTAAACGCAGTATTCCAGATGCAGTCGAACCAGAGCTTTATAAAACTGTAGCATAACTTCTACCCCTTTGTATTCCAGCCCCTTTGAGATAAAGGCTAATGTTTTATTACCCTTTTTAATTACCTTTTGTACCTGTCCACTAGCTTTTAGTGATCTTCTTTACATGGACCCCTAAATCTTTCTGCTCCTCCACAGTTCCTAGCTTCTCACTATTTAGAAAATACTCTGATCTGTCTTTCTTATGTCCAAAGTGGATGACCTCACACTTCCCCACATTGAACTCCATTCTGCCACAGTTTTGCTCACTCACTTAATCTATCAATGTCCTTTTGAAACATCCTGCTCCCATCTACAATTAGTGTGCCATCTAACTTGATGGTGTCAGCAAACTTGGATATACAGCTCTCTATTCCTTCATCTAAGCCATTACAGTAATAAATATAGTGAAAAGCTGAGGCTGCAGTACAGATCCCTGGGGGACTCCACTAGCTACATCCTGCAAATTGGAATACAAACCCACTATCCCTACTCTCTGTCCCCTACCTCCTAAACAATAGTGTGTCCAGCCACAGTTACTCTTACTTAGACAAATAAACAAAAAATGTGTCAGTCCATCAAATGGTAAGGGTCTTTTGAAGTTATTAGTATATAAATTGAAATTATCTGTAAATCCAAAAGAGAAATATTAAAAGATTGTTATATGAACACTGAATATTAATAATTCTGTTAACCAGTCAGCTACCTAAGGGGTCAAATCCTAAATTAATCTCGCCAATTTATATCAATCACTGACACTTGTAAATTTATACCCAGCAAGCAGTTAATGCTGAACTATTATAACATAACTGAACTGTGTTTGTAACGTCTATTACTATTTTGTCAATTAACCTTATTTACTAATTATTTGCATACTCAATACTTAAGTTTAAGTGCTGCTAACTATGATTCCAAGGTTAGTAAACAATTGGTAGTTCATGAGTAAATTGTCTGACCTGTTCTTTGATAACTGGCAAGAAAGGGTTAATAGATTCATTCAGTAGATTGTGCGATTCCTGATGGGAGGCTTGTAATGTAAATGCTAATATAATCCAAACTGGATAATGTAAAACAGTTTGCCAAGCTAAAGTTAGGCATGATTAACTTCTAGGCATAAACTCATCTGTGGTAAACCCCAGACTGCTCCTTGACTTGGTTGCATACCCTTGATGAACATTCTTGGTGGGAGTAAAATGTTTCAAAATATAGCTCCTTAGTTTGGGGTGGAATTTCCTGTGGTGACATAATCGAGAAGTTATGCCCAAAATTACGCTCATTTGTGCACTTATCTTGCGGTGTCAATTTACACCTAAATTTCCTTCATCCTCAATAGCATATAATGGAACATAAAAATCGGCATAGACAAGCGGAAATCAGTGTAAACAATCGGGGCCCAAGAAAAGTGAGGAACTCCCACAGCTACCTTGATTACACTTCCTCCCACCCCGCTTCCTGTAAGGACTATTCCATTCTCCCAGTTTCTCCGTCTCATCTGTTCTGCCGATGTCACCTTCCATACGAGTGCTTTCGATATGTCTTCCTTTTTCCTCAAATGAGGATTCCCCTCCACCATGGTTGACAGGGCCCTCAACCATGTCTGTCCAATTTCCAACACTTCTGCTCTCACCCCTTCCCCTCCCTCCCAGAACCATGATAGGTGTCCCTTTGTCCTCCCTACCACCCCACCAGTCTCCATATTCAACGGATCATCCTGCACCATTCCCGCCACTTCCAGCATTATGCCACTACCAAACACATCTTCCGCTCCCCTTTCAGCATTCCGAAGGAACCATTCCCTCGCAAAACCCTGGTATACTCTTCAATCACCTCCAACACCCGCTCCCCCTCCTTCCCGTGCAAGTGCAGGAGATGCAACACCTGCCCGTTCACCTCCTCCCTTCCCACCGTCCCAGGCCCCAAACACTCTTTACTTGTACTTCTTTCAATTTAGTATACTGTATTCGCTGTTCATGATGTGGTCTCCTCTACATTGGGGAGACCAAATGCAGATTGGGTGATCGATTTGCTGAACACCTTCATTCAGTCCGCTAGCCTGACCCTGAGCTTCCGGTCACTCATCATTTTAATTCTCTGTCCCACTTCCACTCGGACCTCTCTGTCCTCAGCCTCCTACATTGTTCCAGTAAAGCTCAACGGAAGCTCGAGGAACAACAGCTCATCTTTTGATTAGACACTTTACAACCTTCTGACCTTAACATTGAGTTCAACAATTTCAGATCAGAATCACTGCTATCATTTTTTCCAGACAGCAGCTGCTGGTAATGACTCTGCTGTGGTCATTTACACCTCCTCTAGACCCATCTATTGTTTTTTTTCTTGTCCCATTACCACCCACTTTCACCTTGGCCCATCATCCCCTTTGTCATTTAATCTCTCCTGTCTTCCACCCTATCACAGACCTTCCTTTTTGTTCTTTCCTCCCCTCACCCCCCTTTTCCCGCCCCTGCACTTGCTTTAAACCTGTTACATCTCTAACGTTTTCCAGTTCTGATGAAAGCTCATCGACCTGAAACGCTAGCTGTTTCTCTCTCCACAGATGCTGCCTGACTGATGAGTAATTCCAGCATTCTCTATTTTTATTTCAGGTTTTTAGCATTTGCAGTATTTTGCTTTTGTCACACCATATATTCCTTCTTTAAGTATGATCATTAAAGTTTCAAGTCATCATTCAGGTACATTAGGCACAGCATGTTTAAGAACATGCAATTGTAGAAGTTTATCAGTTTTTAAGGTGACTCATACTGATGCCATAAAAATGCATTCAAGGAAACAGAAAACACAGTGCAAGTCTCAGTGAGGATAAATTTTAAAAATCTTGCTTAAAAATCGTAATAAAACACTAGAAAAATTCTGGGCTTAATTTTACACTTGTTTTTTTTAACCAGCATAATTGCAGAAAATTCACACGTTAGCCTGGGAGCGGAGCCATTATAATGAGCCGAGATGCATTGGATCGCAAGGATCATTAGGTGGGCGTAAACGATAGAGGAAATTCTGGAATAGCGTAATTACATGTGTAACACACTTGTGCCTGTGTTTCCTCGAACTTTTACACAGGGTATTTGCTTTATGCACTGATTACACATGTCACTGGCCAAAAAACACCGGAAATTCCACACCTATGTATCAATCTGCAACTGAGAAAGTGTACAAATAATCTGTTTCCATGTTTCTATCAATGTTGTAACTGGTCACCAGTAGGTTCAGGTTGATTTGCCATATCATTTCCACTCTCTGCCTCTTTGGACAAGAATAGGAATCTCCCCATATGAAGATTAACGAGTGCCACGCTGATCTATGGCATGTTGACAAACCAATATGCTATGCCACTGGGCCATTGAATAATATCGCCGTTTTCTGAAATTTAAGTTGAATGCTTTATTGCCTTAATCGTCGACCAAGGTGAAATATTAAAACAATCTTCCATCAACGTTGCAAACAAATGAGCAGAAATGTTTTGGGAGTCCTTCCTCCCTGGCCCTGTAATCAATTTTGGATTGAATTAGTGCACAGCCACCCTTCATTACAATAACAGGATAATCTTTATGTTTATATTGTGAATAGATAGACCATAGAGAGACTCACAACAACTTCCTTCCTTCCTCCATAATCTCTTCCCTTCTGTCAGCCTGTCAAACCTGCTCTGAGGAAGTGTATTGACTTTAACTACACAATAAAAGTACACATTGGGTTTGCTGTTTTCTACTTTAACCAATAAAGACTAATAAAACACCATCGAATGGAAAATTTGGAATTGGTGTTTATTTATAAAACACCTTAAAAAAAGGCAAATAGGTAAAGAAATAATGGGCCAGATTTTCCTGTCAAATAATGGTGAGGTTAATGGGGCTCGGCGTTATTTATGCACAAATGGTACGGTAACTTTAGACAAGAGGCAGATGCGCAGCTAAACTTAAATATCCAAATGTTGCTCTCCGAGTTGCACCACTCTACCATTAGTTTCACAAAAATGGAATCTTGTTTCTTTACTTTCCCTTTCCATCCATTTTTCTCTCTCTCTTAATCCAATCTTTCTTTCCCTCCCTTTATTTCTCTTTCTGTACCTGTTTTGGCATTGAATTCACCCATTCTAATTCACGCTTCCTTCTCATCCTTGCACTGCTAATTTCATTCACTCAATCTGATTGGTTAGGGAGGTACACAGTTGTTTGCCCTGTTCGCTCAGGTCCTGGATGCCTCGTTTCCCTCGCTGTGCCGATATCAGCTCGCACTTTCAGCAACTTGTCACGCAAAAGATGTAAAAACCTAAACGTCCAAGAGCAAATGTAACTGCCGTTAGATGCCCTACCCCAGCAAACTTTGGCCCACACTCACCTCTGAGCTTCACCAACTCATTGGCAATAGGAAGCCTCCATAAGTCCATCAGACTGATTAAAATTTTAAACAATCTCCAACCTGCTCAATCACATCAGTAAACTAATGGTAAAGAAGTTCTTCCTCCAGTTTCCTTTTCCAAATAAATCATGTGCCCAATGCTTTTACTCACCGCTCATCACTACAAGAGACTCATTACAACTATATGAGTGCCAAGTCCTTGTACAGAGATATCACACAGATCCAAACCTCCATAGTATTATACGTGGGAGTATACAGATTTTATCAATGAGGATGTGAACGGTAAGAAACACCTAGGACTGAGATGAGGAGAAATTTCTTCACTCAGAGGGTGGTGAACTTGTGGAATTCTCTACCACAGAAGGCTGTGGAGGCCAAGTCACTGAATATTTTTATGAAGGAGATAGATAGATTTCTAGACACAAAAGGCATCAAGGGGTATGGGGAGAGAACGGGAATATGGTATTGAGATAGAGGATTAGCCATGATCATATTGAATGGCGGAGCAGGCTCGAAGATGCCGAATGGCCTACTCCTGCTCCTATTTTTCTACATTTCTATGTTTCTATGAAAGTTTTACTTTGCAATATTGTTGTGTAAAAATATTGCTCATCAGTGAAAAGACTGTAAACCGTAGAGTTAAATAATTGCAATTGCAGACATATGCCAGACTTAAGGACCCACCAAGGAAAGATAGGAATGGTCCAAACTAGGTGTCTCTTTCCAAAACACTGACTTAATGCAAAAGGAAATGTGAACATCAAAAACATATTTTTCATAAATTCACATGTGCCTTAGTGCAGTCTGGAGTTAGCCTAAATCAGGTTGATGGTTTCATTCGTAAACTTTTTCTGATGAGCATCTTGTTATCTAGATGTCGCTGAAAGCCACCAAAACACATGGGAAATATCTGCCTCAAATACTTCAGTGATGTTGAACACATGAGTTTAATTTGAGATGGCCAGATTTCACCGAGAATCAATGTAACCCCAGGGATGCAAATCACTGCAGTTTGATTTCAAATGAGATGATTTCAAGCTCACTCCAATGGTGACACAAAGCTAATGTTATTCAGTTGGTAAAACAGTTAACACCATGGGGTAGAGTTTCTGCTTTGGACGCAATTGGCGATCCGGGCGCCAATTATGCCTAAAAGTGCATTGCTTTTGAGAAGTGTATTTTTTTTCCGGTCAAACTTATTTGCATATCGCCAAACGCGATATCTGCCATGAAGCAGCACAATCGGGCAGCATTTTAAAATGTAATTTAAAAAAATTTGCTTCAAAAATATTCTCTGGTCTATTTAAGAGTGATAAATTGGTGCAGTTTGACTCCGCTGAAAATGGGTTTATCACCAAACATAAACATTTTTAATCACTGTGTCAATCCACCGCCTGTGAGTAACCCGATTTTAAATTACTGAAAGTGACTTTTGAAATAGATACAGAGCCATTTATAGTTATATTGGGGTACAGTAGTCAGTTTCTTAGTAAATTAAAGAAAAAATTATATTCAAAAGCTTTGTAATTGTGCCTATTCGTGTTCTTGCACCCAAAAGAACCAGCTTCATTTTTAGAGCCTCCTCAACGTCCTGCAAACGAGCGCAATTAACGGAAACTCCCAATGGTGATTAAGCCATCCAGGCCTGCTTCCAGCACGATGGTTTTTAAACTAGCACGAAAGATTGCGGAAACTCCATTTACACGTGATGCAAATTGCGCTTAAAATTCTGCAATATTTGCGTTGGTCACGCTCATTTCTGCCAAATTGCACCAGTGCTACCAAGCAGATACTCCGGGCCCTTGTCTGCATGTGGTCCTTGTTTGAAGAAGTTTTGTTCAGTAAAGTGAAATGAAGAGGAACAAGTTTCCTCGAGAATTACAATTGGAGCCTGTGCCGATTTACATCTACATCGTATTCAATATAGTTGGAAGCAATACAAGAATACTATTTGGGGCTCTGCTGGATGTAGCATAAAAATACAAAAGGATTAAAAATGTCCTTCAGCTAAGAACACAGGAATATAAGAAATAGGAGCAGGAGTAGGCCATATGGCCCTTCAAGCCTGCTCTGCCATTTAATAAGATCATGCCTAAACTTCGACCTCAACTCGACTTTCCCGCCCGATCCCCATATACCTTGATTCCCTTAGAGTCCAAAATCTATTGCTCTCAGCCCAGAATATAGTCGAAGACTGAGCATCTACAGCTCTCTGGGGTTAAGAACTTCAAAGATTCACAACCCTCTTGAGTGAAGAAATTTCTCCTCATCTCAGTCCTAAATGGCTGACTTCTTATCCTGAGACTCTCCATCCAAGGTAAACAGCCTCTCAGCATCTACCCTGTCGAGTCCTAACAGAATCTTATATGTTTCAATGAGATCACCTCTCATTCTTCTAAACTCCAGAGAATATAGGCCCATTCCACTCAATCTCTCATCACAGGACAACCCTCTCAGCTCAGGAATTAATCTAGTGAACATTCGTTGCACCCCTCCAAGGCAAGTACATTCTTCCTCAGGTACGAAGACCAAAACTGTACACAGTACTCCAGGGGGAAAAAAATGAGTTGCTTTGCGCCTCCTGTTAGTGCCCCGGGGGGCGCTAATGGGGTGCAAAGCCCCTAGCACGTGGGCGCCGCGCCGTTAATGCTTCCCGCAAAATTCAGTGGGAAGTTAGCAGTGGCAGTAGCTGGTAGTGCCCCGCGGTGCTGCGCCTCCAGCGGTTAAGTCATCGCTGTGTGCAGTGCTCCATTTACACCCCAGCTGCAAACTTCAGTTGCACCCCCTGACCTAGCACCGGACGATATGGCAGACAGGGTCAGGGTGATGTTTTTGCAGCCACGGCGGCGTAAATTAAAGGGCAGGTGCCGGGTGGCCTTTTTTTTGGGCCTTCTGCCAGCACCTGCCCTCTTGCACTTCCTCAGCCCAACTGTTTTCCCAGCACCCCGCTCCCCGCTCCCTGGTGGTCCAGCAGAGCTCGGGTGTGCACTGCATTAGGCCCCTTTCCTTTAATCAGGGGAGGGAGGCCTGTAATACCACGGCACTACGTGCCGACGCACGTGGCGCTGTTGCATGTAGTGCTGCGATATTGAATGGTAGCGCCCCAGGAAGGAGGGGTGCGCTTCCAGTAGTGCCCCGCCTCCTCCTTGGGGTGCTACCACTCAATTTATGGCGCAGGGCACTTACTTTATCGGGGCACTAAAAGTAGCACCCCGGCGAAGTTAGTGCCCCAAATCGGGCGTGACCAAATTTTTCTCCCTAGGTGTGGTCTCACCAAAGCCCTGTACAATTGCAGCAAGACTTCATTACTCTTGTACTCCAACCCCCTTGCAATAAAGGCCAACATACCATTTCCCTTCCTAATTGCTTGCTGTACCTGTATGTTAACTATCTGTGTTTGTGTACAAGGACACCTAAATCACTGAGCACCGACATTTAATATTTTCTCACCAATTAAAAAATATTGGCCTAGAAATTGGGTATAGCCACGCTTGGGGCGTTAGAATTGGCGCAGCTCAAAGTTTATAGCCAGACGCAACTTATCGCCACCTGGCGCGATATTGGGTTGCATCGCCCCTAAAGGTGATTGAGGCGCGAATTCAGGCGTTACACAGGACTCCTAAAGCGCTAAACTTCCGGTGCAACCCAATATCGGAGCGGACGGGCGCAGCGCAGGTGCTCTCAATTACCGATGACCACGAGACTTCCAGGCATGGGCCAGCTCTTAAAGGGGTGGGTCAGTCAGCTTCAGCATCCACACTCTGCACCTTGCAGGCCTCAGAATCGGCGCAGGCCCTTCTCTGGCACTAAAAACTTGGACCAGATGGAGAAGGTGAGACAGAGAGCAGAGCGCTTCACCAATGAGGCTCTGGAGCAATTGGTGGCCGCAGTGGAGCGCCGGCGAGATGTTCTCTACCCAGACAATGGCAGGAGGCCGAATCATAAGGACTACCGACGAACTTGGAGGGATGTATACCAGAGGGTCAACTCCTGCAGCATGGTGACATGGAGCCCTGTCCAATGCAGAAAGAAATTCAACGACCTCACTCGGGTCGTGAGGGTGAGTGTTGTTTCTGCAAACTTCTGCATCCCTTCATTTGCACCTGACTTTATGGCTACAGGGTGGGCTGTGCCCCATTGGCCATCTGCCAGCAAGCACCCATGACCCTTTCTGGGCACACACATGTACATTTGACTCGAGGCGTCATGTAAGGGTTCTTCCACCATGGGGAGCATGAGATGATCACTCAGGGCATCATGTAACATAACTTCCCCTCCTTTCCCCTGCAGTCCACGCTGGTGAGGATTGGCAAAGACCAGCTTCGCACCGGTGGAGGACCTCCACAAGTCGTCACTCTCACAGATCTCGAGGAGAGAGTCCACCAGATTCTTGGAGGACGTTTGAGTGGTCCTGTAACCATTGCAGCTGCCGACCCCATTGTCGACAGCGATGGTAAGGTTCTCACCTTTTACAACTGTCTCCTTCCACTTGTTCCCCCCGCCAGCATGCTTTCTCACTGTGGACCCATGTCATAGCCTTGCCGCAATCTGGCATCCCTTGCTGCCAAGCTGTCCTTTTGCTAAAGCCACTCTTCCACCTCCCTGCTTTCAGATGCTGCATCACCAGCTCGGGAGCCAGGCCCTCAAGATGCCAGTGCCAGTGCCTCTGAAGGCTCAATGAGAAAATTACTGTCCAACAGAAGGTCAGCAACTCTCTCCAGCAACGATCAGAATGGCCAGCCCAAATGGCTGCAGCTTTTATACTAGTGCTGTCCCCTTTAAATAGCGCCCCCCGAGTCCGAGAAGGGCCTGGGAACGCTCAATCCAACTGTCACTAATAGCGCCTTGCGGAAAGGTTGCGGGCGCCACCGAATATCCGGTCAGGGGCGCCAAAAAGGCATTGCACACTGAAATGACATCATGATCTGCCTGCGCCCGCGGGCGAGCACAAAGTGTTAGCGCCGGCGCTAAAACAATACTCAATATGGGAGGTGGCGCTATATTCACTGCGCCCGCCCAAAAATTGGGTAACGCCCCAATTCTCGGGCTCCTTAGGCGCTAATCACTGGCGCTACCAACTGAATTTCTAGGCCATTCTGTTTTTCTATTCTACCTACCAAAGTGAATAACCTCACATTTCCCCACATTATACTCCAACATTCTTGCTCACTCACTTAACCTGTCTATACCCTTTGCGGGTTTCTCACAGCTTATTTTCCCACCTAGCTTTGTATCACCAGCAAACTTAGATACATTACACTCGGTCCCCTCATCTAAGTCATTAATATAGATTGTAATTTGCTGAGGCCCAAGCACTGATCCTTGTGGCACCCCACTAGTTACAGCCTGCCAACCTGAAAATGACCCATTTATTCCTACTCTCTGTTTTCTGTCCATTAACCAATCCTCTATTCATGCTAATATATTGCCCCCAACCCCATGAGCCCTTATCTTGTGTAACAACCTTTCAATGGGCACCTTATCGAATACCTTTTGAAAAACCAAATATACCACATCCAATGGTTCCCCTTTATCTACCCTGCTAGTTACATCCTCAAAAAGCTCTAATAGATTTGTCAAACACGATTTCCCTTTCATAAAGCCATGTTGACTCTGCCTAATCATATTATGATTTTCTAAGTGCCCTGTTACCACTTCCTTAATAATGGATTCTAGCATTTTCCCAATGACTGATGTGAGGCTAACTGGCCTGTAGTTCCCCGTTTACACTCTCCCTCCTTTCTTGAATAGGGGGTTACATTTGCTACCTTCCAATCCACTGTGACCATTCCATAATCTAGGGAATTCTGGAATATCACAACCAATGCATCCACTATCTCTGCAACCACCTCTTTTAGAACCCTAGGATGTAGGCCGTCAGGTCCAAGGGATTTGTTGGCTTTTAGTCCGATTAATTTCTCCAGTACTTTTTCTTTACTAATATTAATTATTTTAAGTTCCTCACTCTCATTAGACCCTTGGTTCCCCAGTATTTTTCGTATGTTTTTCGTGTCTTCTACTGTGAAGACAGATACAAAATATTTGTTTAACGTCTCTGCCATTTCCTTATTCCCCATTATAATTTCTTCTCTCTCAGTCTCTAAGGGACCCATGTCTACTTTTGTTACTTATTTGGTAGCAAATGTAACCCCCTATTCAAGAAAGGAGGGAGAACTACAGGCCAGTTAGCCTCACATCAATCATTGGGAAAATGCTAGAATCCATGGCAGGCTGTGACAAGTGGGGTACCGCAACGATCGGTGCTTGGGCCCTCGATATTCACAATCTATGTCAATGATTTGGATGAGGGGACTAAATGTAACATTTCTAAATTTGCTGATGATACAAAGCTAGGTGGCAGTGGCAGTTGTGAAGAGGATGTGAAGAGGCTTCAAGGGGATCTCGACAGGCTCAGTGAGTGGGCGAGAACATGGCAGATGGAAAATAATGTGGATAAATGTGAAGTTATCCACTTTGGTAGAAGAAACAGAAAGGCAAGAGTATTTCATAAATGGTGAAAGATTGGGGAATGCTGATGCTCAAAGGGACCTGGGTGTCCTTGTACACGAGTCACTGAAAGTGAATATGCAGGTGCAGCAAGCCATTAGGAAGGCAAATGGTATGCTGGCCTTCATTACAAGACAATTTGAGTACAGGAGTAAAGAAGTCTTACTCCAATTATATAGGGCCTTGGTGAGACCACACCTGGAGTACTGTGTACAATTTTGGTCTCCTTAACTAAGGAACGATATACTTGCCATAGAGGGAGTGCAATGAAGGTTCACGAGATTGATTCCTGAGATGGTGGGACTGTCATATGAGAAGAGATTGGGTAAACTAGGCCTGTATTCTCTTGAATTCAGAAGAATGAGAGGGGATCTCATTGAAGCATACAAAATGATTACAGGACTTGATAGGATGGATGCTGGGAGAATATTTCCATTGGCTGGGGAGTCTAGAACCAGGGGCCACAGCCTCAAGATAAAGGGTAGGCCATTCAGGACTGAGATGAGAAGAAATTTCTTCACACAGAGAGTGGTGAATCTTTGGAATTCTCTACCCCAGAGGGCTGTGGAGGCTCAGTCATTGGGTATATTCAGAACAGAAGTTGATAGATTTCTGACTAGTAAGGGCATCAAGGGATATAGTGATAGAGCCGGTGAATGGAGTTGAGGCAGAAGATCAGCCATGATCTCATCGGATGGCGGAGCAGGCTCAAAGGGCCGAATGGCCTACTCCTGCTCCTATTTCTTATGTTCTTCCTTTTTACATACTTGTAGAAGCTCTTACATTCTGTTTTTATATTTATTACTAGTTTACTCTCATTCTATTTTCTCCCTCTTTGTTAATTCTTGTGGTCATCCTTTGCTGGTTTCTAAAACTCTCCAAATCCTCAGGCTTACTATTATAAGCCTCTTCTTTTAATCTAATATTATCCTTAACTTCATTAGTTAGCCTCAGATGGATCACTTTTCCTGTGGAGTTTTTATTTCTCATTGGAATGTATATTCGTTGAAAATTATGAAATATTTCTTTAAATGTTCGCCATTGCTTATCTACCATCACACTTTTTAATCTAATTTCCCAATCTACCTTAGCCAACTCACCCCTCATACCTATGTAATTGGATATATTTAAGTTTAATACTCTAATTTCGTATTTAAGTACATCACGCTCAGATTCAGTGTGAAATTCCTACATATTATGATCACTCTTCCCCAGAGGGTCCCTTACTATGAGATTACTAATTAACCCTGTCTCATTACTCAAGATCTAGAATAGCTTGTTCCCTGGTTGGTTCCACAATCTATTGCTCTAGGAAACTGTCTTGAATGCATTCCATGAACTCGTCCTCCAAATCACTTTTGCCAATTTGATTTGTCAAATCTATATGAAGATTAAAGTCCCCCACCATTATTGCATTACCCTTGTTACAAGCTCCTCTTATTCTTCTAAGGGAACCTGCACCCCCATACCATGTGGTTGATTGTTAATGGCCTCTGAAATGACCTAGCAACTGAATTAGTTGTAAAATCAATGACTATAAAGAAGAAATCCTACTGCCCACCACCAGTTTCTCAGACGATAACTAGGAATGGGCATTAATGTGTCCTTGCTAGCATCACCACATCCAGAGGAGTTTTTTAAAATGCCAGCTCCACGTTGACTTTAGCCAAAAATAAAGCTCTTCTTATGCTTCCAAGAAAAGTTAAATTTAACTTTAATAAAGAGCCAACAGTTTACTCTCTGCTAACATTACAATGATTAAAAATTAAGTTTGTAAAGTTCTGCTTGAAGTTAATTTCACACTGGTTGCTGTTATACTGCAGTGGGTGTGAGAAAGAAAACTAACAGTGTGAGACTGTAGAATAGCTTTCAATTTTTCGCCCAGATTTAAAACTGGCGCTGTAGTTTTTATAACTGCCGGCTGTTCTGTAACACCAATTTTATGCCTTGGCGCTAAGTGGAACACCTACCCTCATAACTTGAAGGCTGCTTACCTCAGTTCAGTTTGGGTAATTTCATGCTTGTCTCCTACTACAGAATTCACATTGATGTAAGGTTTAAACCACTCAGCATGAATGTGAATCAGATAGTCTAACTTGTCTATTACATTGTGGTTCAGAGGCACATTAAAGCTACTATCAGGTCAGCATAGTATGGAACTAGATCTATCGTATTGATCCTGACCATTTGTTATTGACTGCTGTGCTAACATCAGCACTAAAGTACAGTAGATTCCCGTTATCATCACCTTTTGGTCACCAGCCAATGACATTATATTGCATGGGAAATAACAATATCAAGGTTTCACTTCAATCTAATGCAGTTTTCGTCAAAGAAACATTTGAGGTGAACTTTCTTTGCAATAAAACAACTATAAAATAACTCAAGTCACTTTTGCAGTGACTGCTGCTGCTGCAGTTTTCATGAAGATCATGATTACATTTCTCATTGCAAAACAGCAGGAAATGTTTACCTCGGACTGGCTGGGCAAGAAGATGAAAATAAACTATGTACACGTATGAAGCAGGAAAGAAGTACTGAAAATAACAAGAGGTATCACAGAAACAAATTGGAAAATATTGAAAAGAATAAAGAATATAGCAAAAGAGCAGGCATAAGAAACAATGATAATTTTTTTAAATCTGTGATTTTTTTTAAAGAATACATTTGCTTTCATTGTTACTTTTACATATTTTAATCTATTTGTTTCTTTCCATTTTTTAACCACTCATCTCCTTTGCCATAGCTATGGGGAAAGAGCTGGGGAGTGGGACTGATTGGATAGCTCATTCAAAGAGCTAGCACAGACAATGGGCCCAATGGCCTCCTTGTGTGCTGTATGATTCTATCATCTCATCCCCATCACTCTGCCTTCCATACCCTACTCCTGCACATCCTTACTCACACCAACTTACCTTGCACCTCCACCCATCCCTCTCTATCTACGTTATCACTTCCCCATCTCACTAGCTACCCCTCCCACTCACCCTCATCCTACTGCAAGCATACCAACTAACAACACACAAGGATAGGCATTTGAGAGGTTTAGCCAATGTTCTTGTGAAGTTTCTGGTAATGTGTTGTCATACATTGAAATCTATATTTTCAACACTTCACCTTATTGGACAGATCTGTGCGCACCTTGAGAAGTGTCTTACTGAGTTTCCAGTGAATGTTGAGACAAAACTTCCACACCCCACCCCGCCCCCCAACTATAGTGATGAATGTGAATGGAATGGCTTGGACATTAAAGGGATGCTTTATGGTGCTGGTGTGGGATGGTGTCAACCTGGTGCATCATGTGGCAGGCCAGGGTTTACAGCGTCAAGTGAAGTAAATCTGGCCATAATGATGTCATCACTGGCCTCCCGGGCAGCAATGTTGTCAGGGGCTTATGTCCTGTGTAGCATCAGGTGATGGCGGAGAAGGTTGGTGATGTTGGTGTGCCTGGTGATGTTGGTGTTGGGGCTGATCGTGGAAGGATTCAGAGGACCAAGGTGTGATTTTTTCAAGGGTGCCGATGTTGCTGCAATAGATGGCAGCTGCAGGCGAGATGACAGAAGCGATGTCAATGGTGAGAGAGGTTGTTCCAGTGAGGTGGCACTGGACATACAGTTGGCTCTAAACACTTGCAAGCTAAAGAATTCTCTATATGTCTTACAAATGCAATAACCAACAGTTTCTGAGCTCTGAAACTGAACAGCTGCAACATGGTATCCTTTATACCACTCCTCCAGCTGTCAGCTTATCAGATAAATCAAAGCAGACTCAACTCACGACAGGATGAGCTGGTGTGTTCCCCGAGCAGCGGGTAACCCGTGGGGGAGCACGTAAAATTGCAAGGTAGGCTCAAAATAGCATTAAATAGGTTATTAACAAGCCATTTAATTATCTAAATTGTCGCCCCCACCACATGGTGTCAGGTCAGTTCTGCGCAGACAGACCCGACATCTGGGAGACTCGCGTGGAGGCGGGTTGACAGCAGGTTCCCTATCCACTGTCAATCTTTTGCTATTTTGACATTGGACCCACCTCCAAACCCATACTCTGTGCGCCGGCAAAATCTAGCCCGTTGTGTCAATTGTTTGAGTCATGATGAAAAATTGAAAAAAGTTGTCCTTTTCTGCCATGAAAGGAGACATCTGAGAGGTGATCTTACAAAGGTATATCAGCTGGTTTGTGGAATGGGAAAGGTAAATCTAGGCTAACTTGTGATAGTTTCAACTTATGTCCCCTTGCATACTAATATCAAACAGGTAAACAATGAATTTAGGACTGATATCAGGAACATTCTGGGAGAATGGGTCATCCATTATCTTTTCTTGCACACTTCCTTTTGACTGATTCAGAGCAATTCAGAGTAACATTAACAGAGGAATCAGGTCATGTCCTTATACTTTTAACCAAAGCTGCTGTGTGCCCTGAGGTGACAAGGGAATAGAGGGAATAATGGGAGTTCACCCTTAAATAATAAACACAAAGGAAAATTATATAGCCTCTACAATCCTTGGCCTTGATTTAAGGAGCCTATGCTCCACTCTCCATCACAACACCTCCACTGCCAAACTGTATTCCACTCTCAAGCCCATCTATGTCCTGTTCCTGGATTTAATTTTCCTTCTTTAGTAAATCAACTTGCCCCCCCCAACACCTAGCTGGGGTGAGCCTTTGGCACAGTGGTAGCATTCCTGCCTCAGGGCCAGAAGGTGTAAGGTTCAAACCCCACTCCAGATAGTCCCAGCGAGTGAGTGAGTCAGAGCACCGGCTTTGAATTCTGAGTTGACATCCAGCGGGATACTCGCATCTGTGTGGGTTGTGGGAGCCCATAAAACCCTCCTGCTGTGTAGGACTAACCACCCTATTATCTGGTATAAAGATGGTTATAGCCATAGAAGGAGTGTTAATGCGGTTAACCAGCCTATGAATCTTTCCACTACTTCACACTGTTCCCCGCAAGAAGACATGAAAAGAAGAACACCCAGCCTCAGCTGAAGGAATCTCTCACTGCCTTTGTGTTCCTCATTTTGTATTTCTTTAAATAGTAAATTGTTAAAGCTCATCTGCAATAAAATGACATCTTGATAAATAGTTCTTTTTAAAAGTGGTCCTCCTGTCATTATGGATTATTCAGCAAACAGTTGCTAGAATGTGGGCTTCCAAAATTAATCTACAAATGTTGGAATAATTTCCTTTATAGAAGAAGACTTTGTCAAGATTTATTTTAAAAATGATAAATTTTGGGTAGGAAGAAAATCAAGAGGGTAACAAAGTATTAAATTGAACTCATCTTGTTACTTTCTTCCAATTTTCCTCTCCATTCCTGAAAGCAGTTGTAGAGAAAGTTAGGCCAACATTGGTGACCCACTCTGCTTCACAGAATCACAGAATCTACAGTGCAGATAGAGGCCATTTCGGCCCATCGAGCCTGCACCGACACATATCCCACCCTATCCCTGTAACCACATGTATTTAATCCCCTAACACTAAGGGTCAATTTATCATAGCCAAATCAACCTAACCTGCACATCTTTGGACTGTGGGAGGAAACCGGAGCACCCGGAGGAAACCCACGCAGACACGGGGAGAATGTGCAAACTCCACACAGACAGTCACCCGAGGCCAGATTTGAACCCGGGTCCCTGGCGCTGTGAGGCAACAGTGCTAACCACTATGCCACCGTGCCCCCCTGAAACCAGCTAGTCATCTGAAACCAGCTAACTACAAACTACAAGGATCAAAATCATATCTTTCTGGTACAGTATGGCTCAGTACCATACCTCACACTGTATTTGACCATGGATTTTTCTACAGTAGTTATAAGAGAAATAAGAGAAGTAAGCTCAGGGGAACATCTAGGCAATAGTGATCATAACATAATTAGGTTTAAAATAATGATTGCGAAAGACATAAGTAAGACAAAGACCAAAGTAATAGATTGGGAAAAAAACTAATCTTGAGAGAATGATAATGGAACTGGGGAAGGTAAACTGAAAAAAAAACTTTTGACAAAGAGATGGAACAGCAGTGGGAAATATTTAAAATGGCAATCAATGGAGTTCAGGAGAAATATATTCCATTAAAAAACAAGAACAGACTAGCCAATAATGAAACATCATGGATGAATAAAGAGAGAAGGCCAAATTTAAACTAAAGTGTAGGATTCGCAAAAATCCATGAAATACAGTATATGGGTAGGGCCCCTGAAGTGGCCACATTGTGAGAACACAGAATGGAGTTGGCAGTTCTCATGGCCCAGTTCAAAAGGACGCACACACAGTACCTAAAAGCAGTCTGAGTCATCATCGATTAGAAGGATCCAGAACCTTACTGTTTTTGATATTGTAATGTGGTTACAACAGTAAACAAAACTATTAGCACCTGGAGGTGCGCTAATCGCTGGCAGAGTGGTACCGATCTCAGAAACCGCTGAGCACACACAAACGGAGGGACACTAAACGGATTCCCATTATGGCAGAGCGGGAACCGATCTCAGAAACTGCTGAGCACACACAAACGAAGGGACACTAATCGGATTCCCATTAGTTCGATTTGCGAGCAGTTAAAATTAATGTGCTTGCTTTTGTTAAAGCAACCTTAACAAAGGAAAACGGTTGATTTGGCGCCAAGATTAGGGCCAGAAAAGAGTATAACCGTTCAGGTAAATCGTCAGCAAGGCAGTCTAAGATTCGACCAGAGTAAGAAAGACTCCTCCGGAGACGGTTCACACCGTGAAGTCCAAGTCCAGTTACCATCAGGAGTTCGAGGACCGTGCGGAACAGAAAACGGCTCGAGGATTTCGGAGGACTTCCAAAGTTTGTACAGGAGAGCGAGTCCAGGAGCCGGTCCCATAAGGAAGGTCGGAGGTCCCGGACGACGCCAAGTAACAGGGTCCAGGAGCCGGTCCCATAAGGAAGATTGGAAATTCCAGACGTAACAAGAAGTACCAAGGTCCAGAAGGGTTTTGAAATTCTGGTGAGCATAAAGGCCCAACTCTACCTAACTGACATAATTGAGGTATATTCAGTAACGGGAGGGTTTGTAACGTTAAGGGTATTTGTAAGTCAGGAGTGTGATTTATCCCTCGATGTGTCCATGCGCTTCCCTCACCCCCGCTTTTAGCTTATCGCTATTTTAGAACTGTTTATATGCTTTAAAGTTATTTTTCTCAGTGTATAATTTAGTCCTCTGTGAGAAACGTTATTTTTCGTCTGCATTTATTCTTGCCATTTTTCTCTGTGTACATTCTCTTTCAAAAATAAAGATCGTTTTGATTTAAAACTCAATCTGTCTCATCTGACCATTTGTCTTCCGAGTCACGAGTTGGGCCAACACACAAAGGTTGTCTGGCAATAAGCCCAGTGTCTAGAACCGTGAGGGGGGAGCGCTTCGAAACCGCTCACGAGTAGCGCGAAAATCAAAACCGATTTAGCACACCATAAGCTCGTTAAAACGACCCCTTACAAAAGGAACAGTCATATACTAAATATATAGACAATAAAGGCAACGATGACAAAAGGGAATACAAAGAGGTTAGGAAAGAAGTCAAATAAACAATTAGGAAAGCAAAGAGGAACTACAAAATTAAATTATCAAGGAATATAAGAAGAAACAGTAAAGTATTCTACTGACACATAACTAACAAAAGAAAGTCAGGATAGGGATAGGGCCACTAAGAGATGCACAAGATAAACTCACAGGTAAAGACAGCAAAATGGCAGGAATATTGAATAGTTACTTTGCCTCAGTATTTACAGGGGAGACTACCAAGGTGGACATGACAAGGGAAGAAGAGATCAAAAAAGATATAAATAATTTAGAAAGGGGTAAGATAGCTGATACACTAATCAAACTTAGAGGGGATAAAGCCCTTGGTCCAGATGAATTGCATCCATGCATATTAAAATAAGTTAGGGAAGAGATATCAGAGGCACTATTACATATATATATATATATAAATCATTAGAAGAGGGAATAGTGCCAGAAGACTGGCAGACAGCTAATGTCATTCCTATATTTAAAAAGGGAGATAGAACAAGTGCAGGAACTATAGATCAGTTAGTGTAATGTCGGTGATAGGAAAGATAATGGAATATTTACTCGAAGATGTAATAGAAAAACATCTAAAAAATGAAAATGTAATAATGAGTAGTCATCATGGTTTTCAAAAGGGAAGGTCATGCTTGACCAACCTTAGTGAATTCTTTGAAGAAGTAACAGAAAAAGTAGACATGGGTAATGTAGTAGATGTAATATATTTGGATTTTCAAAAGGCCTTCGATAAGGTACCGCATAGTAGACACGCGACTAAGGGCAGAACATGTGGAGTCAGGGGACAAGTAGCAGAATGGATAGCAAGTTGGATATAGAACAGAAAACAGAGAGTAAGGGTTAAGGGTAACTACTCAGACTGGCAAAAGGTTGGAAGCGGTATTCCACAAGGATCGGAGCTGGGACCACTGTTATTCACAATTTACACAAATGATTTAGACTTGGGAATTGTAAGTACAGTTTCAAAATTTGCGGACAACACCAATTTGGAGGTATAGTAAATATTGAGGAAGAGTGCAACAAAATACAAGACATTAATAAATTTGAAGAATGGGTGTGTAATTGGCAAATTAATTTCAATATAGATAAGTGTGAAGTGTTACATTTTGGTAGGAAGAATAAGGAGGTCACATACTGCTTGGATAATCAGGCCGGGATTTTCCCGTTTCCCACCCATATGGTACAGGGGGACCCAGGAGACGGTGGGAAACTCGGAAATTAGGGTTTCCCGGCACGCGGTGCAGTTTTAACTCCACAGCGTGTGTGCGACGAAAAGGGCGGGTTCACTGCCCAGAAGCCAGCCTGATTGACAGGGGAATGTGGACCAGGAGGCCACAGGACCAGGTAAGTGTTGGGCCCAGGATGGCGGGGGTGGGGGGGAGGGTGGTTTCAAGCCATGGGGGGGGGGGGCCCAAGCCCAGGGACAGGGGTGCTCCCATTCATTAAATCCAATATGGAATTCAGGAGAAATTTGTTTATCCAAAGAGTGGTAAGAATGTGGAAATCGCTACCAAAAGGAACAGTTGAGGCAAATAACACTGATAAATTTACGGGGAAGATAGATAAGAACATGGGGGGAGAATGGAATAGAAGGATATGCTGATAGGGTTAGATAAAGAGCAGTGGTAACTTGTTCATGTGGAGCATAAACACCGGCATTGACCATTGGGCCAAATGACCTGTTTCTGTGCTGTAGGCGCGATGAAACAGATGGATTTCTTAAAATGAGTTTTGTTTCTAAAAGAAGTCTCATAATTTGAAACTTAAAGCACTCAGACCCTGTATTTGTTTTTTAACCTCGTGCATCTCCTTTCTAGACTGCACCAGGTATCATTTGCCAGCGTTTGCCTTTCTTGCACTTAATACAGGGCCATTTTCTTTCCTCAAGCTTAAGAGTTCAAAAATGGTATCCAGTGCATTTCATTCTTAATTTCAATTGAAATGCAATGAATTCCCATTTTGTTTTGTAACAATAAAATGAAATGAAATCAATCTCTTGACTAAAGGACACCAATTCCAAAATTCTATTGTCTCACCTTTACAACAGAATGCAGTGGGCTTTCAGTTGAGTAGGATGATTCATCTATTTTTCATCCCAAATCTTATCTTAAAAAATTGCAGTGAAGTCTGATTTTGAAGTCTATGCCGGCAAAAATGCTGAGGCTAAACACAAATACAGCATTGAAAACTCATATAACCTACCGAGAACAGCTAATCCTAGTTGAATAGGACTGGAATATCTTCCTCCATATCCCTTTGTTTTCCCATTAATAACTAGCTGATGCCCCATCCCACACAGAATCTTCCACACTTCACATCTTCAGCTGCAGACTTTTTTCTGCTACCCAGCATAAAACAGGCAATCACTGTAAGAAAGATTAATAATTGACTACTTCTGTGAAATAACTAATGTGCTTTGCCACAAATATGCACAAAACAGTGAGTCTACATAATATTTAGGCTTTTTATACCTTCCATCCTATACCAGCCACTCATCTTATTCAACCAATAAGAAGCTAGTACTAAATCATTGTCATAGATATTTTAGTCCCCTGCTCACAGGCTCTAATCTTTCTTGCTTGCACAAGTACCAGTGTCAGAAGATAATAAATAAGAACTTGGAGTGTCATCAGTTTTGACAAGTTGTAATTATTATTGTGCACTCCAGAAAGCTGATTCAGTGCTCCAGGAATTACAGAAGGGGTTATCTTTTCATACCTGATGTGCCTTAAACCAGATGATGTATAGAATGGAAGAATCGTAAATCTGTCATCTCATAAATCATCCCTCATCGCAAATACCAAAAGATAAAATAAGCATTGCACTTTCTGTGTAGCAGTACAGCATAAATTGTTGACTTAAGACCTCACACTGATAAACAAAGTGCCATTGGGGTGGGAGTGACCCAGTAGAATGAACAGCAAGAACATATATTTCACGTAGTCATGCAGTTAATCTTAAGCACTTGGTCACTAGCAAAACATTTCCAGTCCAAATCTTAGCAAGGTGCTAGGTAGAGCACATCATTATAGCAGGCAGATCTTCTACTAGAACTTCCTGATGTGCCTCAATAAATCCGAGACTCGATGTTAGCGAAACAAAACAAGGCTTTTATTGACTTAGAAGGTAACACACAGAGGAGAATGTATCTTCCATCCAGAGGTCTGCCGTACTGGATGTGCTGCAGGCTGGGCCAGCTTACATAGGAGCCAGGTATGGGCGGAGCCCTACACACAGTACAATACAATGGAAATGAAACTGAAACCAACCACAGTCACAGGCAGAGAAATACTGATGAGTGATGAATGGAATATTTCATCACACTTCCCTTCAATTATACTTTGCATAAACTGACCGTTAGCATAGAAGGCAAGTCATGGAGATGTTCATAGCGAGGACCACCCACTCATTCAGATATAAATGCATACATTTACCCAATACTACAAACACGTTGCAACAATATTTCACCATTACGCAAGTCAGAAGAAAATTCAAACATTTAACACTTGGAAGATTTTGCAAGTGCTTACTGGCAATAAAAAAGGGTTTAATCTAGGAAGTTAAAACATTCAGGAGTCAAGTTTCAGCATAATCCGGGCGGAATCGGCCAAACCAACGCAACAGGATCAGGGAATTTTAAACGTTGGTGAGTTAAGCTCAAACCCATTTACATTCATGTTTCCCACGATCTTTTTCACTTGTTCAAGATTCAATTTGCTTGAATCAGGCCCAGCTCACAAAACAGACTACGCCCCAGGCCGAAATTGCAAGATTACGCCAATTGCACTGGTCAGGAAAGGCTCCTCAAATTCCACTCATTTGCTTAGATGCACAGGCACTAGCAGGCATATTTTAAAAGTTTTTTCATATCAAAAAATATTCAGTTTACTAAGAAACTGACTGGCGTACACCAATGAAACTGTTAAATAGTTCGGTATAGTTTTTTTAATGTCATTTTCAGTGATTTTAAACTCACAGGCAGAGGACTGGACAGCCTTATTAAAAATGCTTAGTCTTGCTGATCAACTCATTTCAGCTGTATTAATAAAACTGCACCAGGTTACCACTCTTAGATGCATCAAGGAATACTTTATAATGGAAAATAAAAGTTACATTCTATTACGCGCCCAATTGCGCTGGTTCATGGAAGATTTTACGACTGTGGTTATGCAAATTAATTTTAGCAGAAACTTGAAGCCTAAACTAACCAGAGCAATTTCAAGCGCATTTTCAATGCAATTTCCCAATTGCGCCCAAAGCAGAAACTCTACCCCTCATAATTAAACAGAAATCAAACAGGTTTCAATTAGTTCTCAGGTCTTGCAGATATTGGTACTCAGGACTACATATACTAATGGTGAAATGTGATAACAGCGTTTGCTGCTGTCAGTCATATAATTTCATATTCTGCCAGTAAATTGATCAGTTACTGGAAATGTGAATTCACAGACTCTCCTAAATTCCATGGATTTTAAGATAATACATAAAAAGGCTTCTAAAGAAACTCTTCTATAAATAATTTTATGCATACAGATTCCAAAATTCAATGCTTAGTTGTTTCTTTACATTGACCTATATTGATTCCATTTGTCATTTATTTCACAAGTGGCTTCAATCAATTTTCAAAGATTTTACTGAGGTGAGTGATAGACAGGACTTTCCAGGATCTAAAGCACAAATCACAGCAGCTACAAATGTCCAGTGTTATGAGCTCCATCTTTAATGAACTGAATGAACGGCGGAGTTTTGTAAATTCTTCAGACAAGAGCACGAATCTGTTATTAATCTGTCAAAAGTGTTGCTCAGACTGCTGAGTAACAGGATTTTTTTATCAGGATACATCAGTGAATGAAAGTGCTGCATGGCACTCAATATCAGTAATGCTTGGGAAGCAACAACTAATGGAAATTAACAGCAGGCTGATCAGCGGAGGAAAGAGAAAAATGGTTCAAGTTTTACATGCGAACCTTTTCAGTTGCTAATCAACTTACTGTGAATTTCAAAATTTTCCATTTCGTTTCAGATTTTCAGCATTTGTGCTTTTGTTTTTATCGCTCTCCACGTGTGACTTTCACTTTTTCTGTTTTTTCTTCCCTATTATTATCTACTGTCAATAATGAGAGGAAAATGCATGAAATATGGAAACAACACTGCAAGTGGCAATTCTCTTCTTCTCAGATGTTCATCCATTTTTAATTCATCCACATCATTAGAAAATTTCAGGTTTACATCATTGTGCTCTCCATTTGTCAGTCTGGGTATCTTTTACTTCAGTAATATGAACAGATCTGAACAAGACTCCAATTTGTCTTGCTATCATAAAACAATGGGGATAATTTTAACCTCCTGTTTTAGACCCCACCCAATTTTCCGTTCCATTGACTTCGAGGCGGATAAGGTTAAAATTACCCCCAATATGTTTTTTTTTCCTGATTGGGCACACTGTGAACTGCAATGGCAGGTATACAACCATAAATTGTGACTTACCAACCCATAATAACTTAAGATAGGCCAACCATATTTCATAAGTAAATTCCCCTCTGCAGTGACCTGACATTGCTCATTTTGTTAAAACAAGAGAAATCGTATTTTTCTACCAAATTAATGAGCTCCTTACAAGATTACAGGAACCCCCTCCCACCTTTCAAGCAATTTGTCAGAAGCAATTTTGGGACCAAAAATAAAAAAATTAGCAGCCAATCATAATGCATTTGAACAATAATGATTCTTTAATGTTATTCAAGCAACAAATGACCCAGTTAACTGGAATAAATACCAAAAATTTTGTTCATGCAAATGTAAAATGCCCAATTTTGAGAACATTTCTGATATCCAACAATGAAAAAGCCAATGTGATAATGAGCTTCTGCAAGTGCTGTCAAGCTTTGTAATGGTGTTATATAAGCACATTCTTGATGTGGGAGGACAGCTCTCCAGCACGTTAAGAAGGCTGGAGGTGTGACAATATGTGGCAGGCAGGGTATTCAGGACTTTAAGGACCTGGCTGGAAGATACCTAGCGTTAAGAAGAGCAAAAGGTTGCATCATGAATATGTACATGAAGGAAAGTAGTTGCAAAAGATACCTGCAACAACAATGACTGAATTGAGTTAGCAAGCATGCAGCAGCTGAAGTAAAAATAAATTTGTAATTATATTACACAAGATGGAAGAGAGGAATGGACTGCAGCGAAGAATTTCCATAGGTCAAATCACCATGGGTAACTTTTTATCTTTCGAGCACAGAGCCTCATGCATCAGGGAAGCATATGAAGAATTTAAGCACATGCCAGATTCGTAATATGACAGTCTAGTATGTCTCAATCCCCACTGCTCTTTTTCTTAAAAGTGAAGTTGGCACAATTGCAGCAGGGAGGATGGTTGATAAGTTGTTGGTACAAGGTGGAAGGCCCAGCTTTCTACCTACCCCCATCAAATTGTATTGGGAGGCAGACCATAGTGGGGCAACTTTCAGATGAAGGCTATTAATATGTGGGATCGGTTTTTGAACAATCACTTTCTTTCATACACACAGCATTGGAAGATGGGATGAATACGTTGGACTAACAATTGTTTGCACTGCAGTCTGATAATGCACATGGCAACACCAGCGGGCATCTGCAGTGGTGACCTTAGTTGTACCTTAGTTGTACGAGCCACTGGCATAGTAGAACCATCTTACTCTAACATTTAGAGTGCTGCTGTGGAGGTTTTGGGCCACAGTTTCACCTCACTTAGAGAACATTTGCAGGCAGACATGGTGAATGGCCACTGTTCTATTGTGAAGAGATACCTTCCAGCAGTAGCAGGCGTGGAGCAATACAGGAGGATCTTTGTCAGTGGCAGTTCTGCCTCATCATGCAGCCCTGCACAATTGACTAGTTTTTTTTTGCCTCTAAAAGCCCTGTGTCCACAGCTCCTAAAGCAACTGAACGTCTTTCAGATACTGATGCAGGGGCACTCGGTATCAGGTCAAAGACTGTCAGTTATTGTATAGCACAGTTTGATGCTCAACAGCAGACTGTGGTGCAAACAACCATTAGTCCTTTTATCATTATGAATGAAGAGAAAATTCCAGTCATCACCGCATTTCTGACCGACAAGAACAGGGTTCCATTGTAATATAAGGTGTAAGTAGTTCCATTTCCATTTATTAAATATTGGTCTCACTGATAATAGAACCGTGTAAGCCATAGAAGGATGGACAATGAGCTGGAAGAGTTTTTAGGGATCCTGCTATTTACAGATCTTACTGGTCTCAAAACATACACCTGTTGAGAAGGTGAGGAACTAAGTTCCATGTTGGAAATTTTACAGCAGGCTCTTCCTGAACATTGCAGGAGAACATCAGTCGTTGAAATTCGCTAGATGTACAGAATCATTCAAGAAACCATTGCCTTTCTTGCAGTGTGAAAAGGCATGAAGGTGATCTGACTGTCACCCAGACCCAAAGACATAAAAGCTAACTGGCCAACCAGCAACAACACGTATTAAATTCAGACAATTCTGGAAAACACAGGATAGGTGGTAACCTTACTGTCAGATTATGAAATGCTGAAACTATGTTAGGTTCTGAAATATAGATTAGTAAGCCTGTATTTAAACTTCAGTGCTGCTGTAAATCAGTTTTTCAAGGTAACATATTCGTGGTAGAAGTACTAAGATGTGAGGTTCTGGTTTTGTTATACAGAAACATGTTTAACAACTGCAAACAGGGCATTTAGGCTGACACAGCTGCGACTTTTTGCAATAAAGATTGGTTGAGGCATTCAATAGCAGGATCTTTGAAGATAGATTTTCTGTACAAAGATTCCCTACTGAGAGTAGCTCAAAAATGTATTGAAAAAGCCACAATACATTCAATCTGCCACCACATTATTAACTACAACTACACATGTTGCACTATAAGCAGCCATGACCTCATTATTTTGTGCACTTGTCTCCTGTTTTGTTGCTTGTAAGCAAGAAAATAGAAACAGAGGGCTGTTAGCAGTCAGCTTTGTGTCTGAATCATACATATTACTTAAGACAAATAGCTATTGAATCTGAATGATGGTCAAAATTTATGCCATGAAAATAGCTACAAGGGCAATTTGAAAGACCTATTCCATCTTAATAACTGTATAAACTGAAAAGGTCATTTATTATTACTGTGATTTTTTTTTCACTTGTGTCCCACTTAAAGCTGCTCGTGTCAGAAACGATATGCAATTGCCATACTACATGAAGATATGATGTCATTTGACAGAAGCTGCTGAGTCATTGATCTCCATTTAAGTTCTATTTCCAGCCTCTTTTGAGAATTTATGAGGTGATATCAAGGGTCATAGTTCATATTCCCTCAATGTTCTTGGCTGAAATGCTATTATGGACCATTGAAAGAAAATGAGTAAGTATCTGTTGTAAGTATCAGTAGCTCATTTGTCAGAAGGTTGTGGGTTCAAGCCTCACTCCACAACATAAATGGACACTTCAGTAAAATACCGAGGGTTTGCTGGAGGTGCCATCTTTCAGATGAGCAGTTGAACCAAACCCTTGCCTGCATGTTCAGGTAAATGTAAACAATTCCTTGGCGTAAATTCAAGAGCAGGCAATTCTTCCAATGTCCTGACCAACATTCCTCCCTCAATCAAAACTAATGAACTGTCATTTGCTGTTTCTGAGGCGCTGCTGTGTGCACGTTGGCTGCTGTGTTTACCTACATAACAACATTGAATGAAAATGCACTGAAGCACAACACAAATGCAAGTTCTTTACTTTATACATTGTAGGCCAGCTGGTTTAAAATCTTCCCTCGCAGTTTCACTGTGCCTTGAATTTATTCTAATTATTAGTATTGTAGCGCATGATCTGCAAACATCAAAAAGGTTTTCTGTCCTTTGTGGGAATATAGAATGAACTGGGCTGGCCTCTAGGGTTTTTCCATGGTGGGTGCAGTTAGCAGACATCTACCTGTCCTCCACTTCACAGACTGAATAGTCAGGTGTTTCATGCTATCCTTTTCCCCCAGTTACAATTTACTGATAGTTAATACCTTACTGCATCTGATTGCCCAACATGCAATGCTATACAATAGTTTTGTTACTACCTCTCGTTTTGGCTACATGTAGGCTATATATTCCTTAATTTATTCCCTTTTTGAATATTATGCTCTTTGGCCTAGAAATTCAGTTGTTTGCGCCAGCCGCTAGCGCCATAGGAGGAGGAGAAGTGGGCACAGATCCGGACGTCATTTCATGGTGCAACGCCCTTTGTGCGCCCCGAACCGGAAATTCAGTGGCGCCGCCTTTCTTTGCGCCTGGCGCCCCCAGCAACAGGTAGAGGGGAACGGTTCCCAGTCGCTGCGGGGCACGGGGGGCGCTATTTAAAGGGGACTCCTCCTGCATTATAAGTGGCAGCCATTTTGTGCCAATCCTTCTGTGTGAGAGAGAGATATTTGGAGAGAGACAAAGGCAGAGAGCTTTCTGCTTTGACTCAGCGCTCGCACAGGTACTTCTGGCTTCAGGCCAGAGCTTTGCACTTGGATTTCACTTTCAGTGCCATAGCCTTGAGTCGCCACATATAATGGGGGCTGCAATGGGTGGAAACGTTGGCTTTCTGTATTGCATTCAAAGGGATCAGAGATGCCGTGAGAGAGTGCCAGTCATGGCCAGACGGAGAAGGACCAACAGGCATCGGCACAGGAGGCCTTACCCACCCAGGGTATACCGCCAGCAGTTCTCATATCTGAACATGTCTGAGGAGCAGTGTGTTCGGAGGTTGCGATTCAGAAGGGAGGTGGTCACTGAGATCTGCCACCTGCTTCGCACAGATCTGCAGCCACAGCTGAGGAGCAGGACGTCTCTGTCAGTGGCAGTGAAGGTGATGGTGGCTCTCAACTTCTATGCCACCGGCTCCTTCCAATCCGCTACTGGGGACATTGCCAACATCTCCCAGTTCGCGGTACATTGCTGCATCCGCCAGGTGAACAATGCCCTTTTCAGAAGGAGACGTCAGTACATCTCCTTCCCCATGACCCTGGACAAGCAGCAAGATCGTGCAATGGGATTTGGAAGAATAGCGGGCTTCCCCATGGTTGAGGGCGTAGAACTGATGAACCAGCAATGGTCAGGCCTTGCTTTAGGGCTGCAGTGTGCAGGGCATGGCAGCCAAACAAGTCGACCCTCCCCCTTTAAGAGCTGACCGGCGCCAGCGTGTCTGCCTTCAATGAGCAACTCGCCGCACCTGCGCTGCGCTGCACCCGCCCTCGGTGTTAGCGCCCCGGATCGCTGGCTTAGCGCCTAATGATAGTCGTGCATCACCTGCTTTAGCACAGCAGCAACCTCTTGGGGTGATGCAACTGAATATCGGCGAAGATGGCGCTAAGTTGCGCCGGGCGCAAAATTTAGCAAACGCCCGGCTGTAGCGCCCCAAACGTGGCTATACTGAATTTCTAGGCCTTTCTCTCTTGCTCTCCACTTCCCCTCCTCTCCCTCAACTCCACCCCCAGAGCATTGCCAACCAGTAGCTTCACAGAGCACTCACCCACTGAAGAACTGAAAACTTTAAAAAAATGAATCAAGCATTCTTCTTCTAAATACAGGTTGCTGCTGATGAGGTAATGCAGTCTCAGTGAATTCCTGTTTCCTACAATGCTATTTACTTATCAGGAATTCTGAATAGAATGTTTACTTTACAAGTGCATGTTATGTCATATACCCTTAACAGTAGAAAGATTCTTTCAAAATATTAACTGTTCTGTAATCTTTTTTAAATGAATTACATTTTCAAAATAATAAATCATATAGTTTATGCCAAAGCATTTATCCAGAAACAGGATTAACATAATTAAATGCAAATTAGTAAATTATGGGAAAAAGAAGACGAATGGGAATATCTCCTAAATATTATTCTGAATAGAGTGGACGAAGAAGTAGATTTAGGAGTACAGATGCAGAAGGGCACTGAATGCAAAAGCAAGGAGGTGATGGTGAATCTGAACAAGGGTAATAATCTCTGGATTACTACCTGAGCCACGTGCAAATTTGGCTAGGGTAAATAAAATTAGAGAGTTAAATGCGTGGCTCAAAGACTGGTGTGGGAGAAATGGGTTTTGCTTCTTGGGACACTGGCATCAGTACTGGGACAGGAGAGAGCTGTTCCGTTGGGACGGACTTCACTTGGCCAGTGCTGGAACTAGAATCCTGGCGAATCGAATAACTAGGGCTGTAGAGAGGGCTTTAAACTAATTAGTGGGGGGGAGGTTTTAAGAGAGCGAAAAATAAAAACGACAGCGGAGAAGGCAATAGAGCAAGGTAGCAGTTGGGGAATTAAAAACCAGAGCGTGTCAGGAAGGGACAGAATGTATATAATGATAAAGGTAAAGTAGTAAAAGGGGTAAAAGCAGGAATAAATTGTCAGGAAACATATTTGAAAGTTCTTTATCTGAATGCACGGAGCATTTGTAACAAAATAGACGAGTTGACAGTACAAATAACTAAACATGGGTATGATCTGGTGGCCATTACGGAAACATGGCTGCAAGGTGACCATGACTGGGAACTAAACATACAAGGGTATTTGACAATTAGGAAGGACAGACAGGAAGGAAAGGGAGGTGGGGTTGCTATGTTAATCAAGGATGGAATCACTGCAATAGTCAGAAATGATATTGGGTCAAAGGATCAGGATAGTGAAACAGTTTGGGTGGAGATAAAGAATAATAAGGGGAAAAAGTCACGAGTGGGCGTAGTCTATACGCCTCCTAACAGTTGCAACTCTGTTGGTCGGAGTATAAATCAGGAAATAGTTGGGGCTTGTAATAAGGGAACAGCTATAATCATGGGGGATTTCAACTTTCATATTGACTGGACTAATCAAATTGGGCATGGCAGCCTTGAGGAAGAGTTCATAGAGTGTATTAGGGATGGGTTCCTTGAGCAGTATGTAACTGAACCAACCAGGGGGCAGGCAATCTTGGATCTGGTCCTGTGTAATGAGACAGGATTAATAAAAAATGTCCTAGTAAAGGATCCCCTTGGAATGAGTGACCATAATATGGTTGAATTCCAAATTCAGTTTGAGGGTGAGAGAGTTGGATCTCAAACCAGCGTACTGAGCTTAAATAAAGGAGACTATGAAGGTATGAGAGTAGAATTGATTAAAGTGGACTGGGAAAACAGATTAAAGTGTAAGACGGTACAAGAGCAATGGTCTACATTCAAGGAGATATTTCACATCTTTCAAGATAAATATATTCCACTCAGGAAAAAAGGGAGTAAAAGAAGACAGCCATCCGTGGCTTAGTAAAGTAATAAAGGATAGTATCTGACTGAAAACAAGGGCATGTAAAGTAGCCAAATCTAGTGGGAGGATAGAAGATTGGGAAGCATTTAAAAGCCAGCAAACAATAACTAAAAGATTAATTAAGAAAGGGAAGATAGATTATGAAAGTAAACTAGCAAAAAATATAAAAACAGATAGCAAGAGTTTCTACAGCTATATAAAAAGAAAAAGGGTGGCTAAAGTGAACGTTGGTCCCTTAGAGGATGAGACCGGGAAACTAGTGGTGGGGAACATGGAGATGGCAAAGACGCTGAACAAATATTTTGTATCAGTCTTTACAGTAGAGGACACTAAAAATATCCCAACACTGGACAAACAGAGGGCAATAGGGAGGGAGGAGCTAAACACGATTAAAATCACTAAGGAGATGGTACTCAGTAAAATAATGGGACTTAAGGCAGATAAATCCCCCGGACCTGTTGGCTTACATCCTAGGGTCTTGAGTGAGGTGGCGGTAGGGATTGTGGATGCATTGGTGATTATTTTCCAAAACTCCCTGGACTCAGGAAAGGTCCCGGCAGATTGGAAAACTGCTAATGTAACACCCTTATTTAAGAAGGGAAGTAGACAAAAAGCTGGAAACTATAGACCAGTTAGCCTAACATCTGTGGTTGGCAAAATGTTGGCGTCCATTATTAAGGAAACAGTAACAGAGCATTTGGATAAACATAGTTTAATAGGACAGAGTCAGCATGGTTTTATGAAGGGGAAGTCATGTTTGACAAATTTGCTCGAATTCTTTGAGGACGTAACATACAGGGTGGATAAAGGGGAACCAGTGGATGTAGTGTATTTGGACTTCCAAAAGGCATTTGACAAGGTTCGACACAAAAGATTACTGATCAAGATAAAAAATCATGGGATTGGGGGTAATATACTGGCATGGGTTGAAGATTGGCTATCTAATAGAAAACAAAGAGTTGGGATAAATGGTTCATTCTCGGGCTGGCAATCAGTAACTAGTGGTGTTCTGCAGGTGTCAGTGCTGGGATCCTAACTCTTTACAATCTATATTAACGATTTGGAGGAAGGGACCGAGTGCAACATATCCAAGTTTGCCGACGATACAAAGATGGGAGGGAAAGCAGTGAGTGAGGAGGACATAAGAAACCTGCAAAAGGACATAGACAGGCTAAGCAAGTGGGCAGAGATTTGGCAGATGGAATATAATATGGGAAAGTGTGAGGTTATGCACTTTAGCAGAAAAAAATCAAAGAGCAAGTTATTATCTAAATGGAGAGAAACTGCAAAGTGCTACAGTACAAAGGGATCTGGGGGTCCTGGTGCATGAAACACAAAAAGTTAGTATGCAGGTGCAGCAGGTGATCAGGAAGGCCAATGGAATCTTGGCTTTTATTGCAAGGGGGATGGAGTATAAAAACAGGGAAGTCTTGCTGCAGTTATATAGGGTATTGGTGAGGCCACACCTGGAATACTGCGTGCAGTTTTGGTTTCCATATTTAAGAAAAGATATACTTGCTCTCGAGGCAGTTCAGAGAAGGTTCACTCGGTTGATTCCGGAGATGAGGGGGTTGACGTATGAGGAAAGATTGAGTAGGTTGGGCCTCTACTCATTGGAATTCAGAAGAATGAGAGGCGATCTTATCGAAACATATAAGATTGTGAGGGGGCTTGATCGGGTGGATGCGGTGAGGATGTTTCCACTGATGGGTGAGACTAGAACTAGGGGGCATAATCTTAGAATAAGGGGCTGCCCTTTCAAAACTGAGATGAGGAGAAACTTCTTCACTCAGAGGGTAGTAAATCTATGGAATTTGCTACCCCAGAGAGCTGTGGAAGCTGCAACATTAAATAAATTTAAAACAGAGATAGACAGTTTCCTAGCAGATAAGGGAATTAGGGGTTACGGGGAGAGGGCAGGGAAGTGGACGTGAGTCTAGATTCGGATCAGCCATGATCTTATTGAATGGCAGAACAGGCCTGAGGGGCCGTATGGCCTACTCCTGCTCCTACTTCTTATGTTCTTATGAACAAGACATTGGCTCAGCCACAGTTAGAGTATTGTGTGCAGTTTTGGATACCCCATTATTAAAAATAACACTATACATGGAAAAGCTGCAACCTAAATATATTATGATACTATGACTGAGAGGATGTGGTCATGATGAGAGACTTAACTTGCATTGCATTCACAAGAGGAGAGCTGATTAAGAGATCTAACAGAACTGTTTGAAATTGTGAAAGGATTTGAGGAGATAAATATTACTTCCACTGATCAGTGAATTGTTAACAAGGACATAAATGCAGGATTTTTACTAGAAGCATAAATAAGGTGGTAAGAGGGAAATGATTGAGTTATTATATTACGGAATACTTTACCACAAGTGGTTATTGAAGCTGGAGAGATCACAATATTCAAAAGGGAAATAGAAAGAGATGATGGAAAATACTAGAGGGTATAGATAAAGAGCAGGGAAATGGAATTAGAGTAGATAGCTTCAGTATGTGAGTTAGCACTGGTATAACCTGGGTAAAATGGCCAGAAAGTACTTGGAAGAGATGTAGAGACCTATAGTAACAGGATATAAAACCTGCTGTTATTTAAGAGATACTGGCAGCACTGAGTGAAGCAGGTAACTTGGGTATTAAGAATGGCAATCAGACTAACGAAGTAAGCAGCAAACTTTATGGAGGTGGCCCTGCATGTCCTCATAACTAAGATACAGAGCAGAAGGGACAGTTTATTTGGGGTGAAGGCCAGAGACTTGCCAGGAATGAGGTATACATTTTATGCAGGGAAGTGGCTGCGGCAATCAGTACCACTTCCTTGAACCAAAATGTCCTTTGCCATGCAGAAGTTTAACAATCTCACCAGAGGTAAGCTACCTGCTTCCCCTGACCTTTCCTTACAGTCTCTTTGCATGTGTGGCACTCATTCATTCATTGCGCTCATGCTGCCAGAGGAGTCGTGGTGAAAGTCGGATCTGACAGTGGGGACTGGAGACACCACTGATGGCAGCCCCTGATTCACGAGCCAGTGAACTCAGATCTCCGGAGTTCTGTTCTAGACAGAAGGATGCTGGATGAGTATCACACTCAAATGGAGGCACTGAGGGCTATCTTTAAGGACCTGAGAGAGATGGCAGGGATAACAGTGTAGTCCAATGTCTTCCTCAGTGCCAATACTAGAGAAAGATTTGACACAATGCAGCAAGTGGTGGCACCATGAACATTTGTATCCATTACCCCGATAGAGAGACCTCCAGATCAGTCAGTGCATCCAAAGTGGATGCTTTGGGGGAATGTTTGGAGTGAATGATGGGAAAGCAGCTTCCAAAAGCTTCAAGGCAACAGACTCTCAAGAGTCTGTAGGATCTAACCAGTATGATCAGGTCTGCCCTCCCACCAATCCGGGGGCATTCAGATCCAGGACCCACTACAAGTGGCATGGCTAGAATCCATCTTCATGATGCCATCCTCTTTCCTAGTGAAAGCTCATGTGACCTTTCCAGCTCAGCCCCCTTAGATGTCAGCATGTGTAGGTATCAGGGTATAGGACCAAACTATATCTCTATTCAAAGAGTCAACCCAACACAAAGTGATATCATTCCTATTAATGCTACAGAATGAATTGCAAGAGTTGTTTTGAGATAATGAAAAATGGAAATGTTTCTGCTCATGTGTTGTGATTGATTCTCTATTAAATGTTATAGAAGAAGTACTGGAAATGCCTAATTATAATTAATTCAGACAGTTTGCTTTGAAATGCATTTATTCATAAAGACATGTTCCAACACTTCCTTCCTGAAAATTGCTCTTCAGTTCATATATTATGGGAACGGTAGCATCGTGGTAATGTTACTGGGCTAATAATTCAGAGGCCCAGACTAATAATCCAGAGACAAGGGAGGCGATTTTGTTAACGGGGGCGCATTGGAGGTGGAACTGCTGCTTGGTGGGTCGATGTCCCGCCTCCATCGATTTGTGGCCAACCCACGCTATTTTCCCTTGATTGACCTTGTTAAGCCCACCCAGTGGGCTTAGCAGGCCAATTAAGGGAAAGCCGGTTGCAGAGAACATCAACGTATGACGTTTCATCTGTCAAAAAATTTTGACAGATGAATTCTCATCGTTTGACAGCACTCTGAAGTTGTGAAACAGTGACATTCTCTGTAGTTTGATGAGGTCTTGAATTCAAGACCTCATCAAACTTCTTTCTTTTACAGAAATTAGATAGTTGTTGCATCTGAGAATGCAACGGCCATCTGTCATCTCCAACAGAGCTCCGAGACTCTCCGCATACAAATCGAATGAAGCCTGCAGGAAGAAACAAAGGTAAGTATACTTTTACTAACACTTTGCACTTACCTCAGAAACTCACCTCTCCACTCTTGCACCCATCACTTACCTTCACAGCACACTGTTGCACCCCCCCGACCCCCGCAGACCCAGTACTCGCCTCGCTGACCTGGCAGGTTTTGCAGCCTTCGGGAAGCCCGCACTTGAGGGCAAAAAGTGGATAATCCTATTTTCTGCCTGTTAACCACCTGTTAACAGGCAGTTAATAGGCTGTAATCCCTTCCCGCCTCCAAGGAGGCTGGGACCCAGTGTGGGATGGCTACCCACCTCCTAGGAAGATGGCATGGAGGCGGGTTGGGCACCCGCCCCCAAATTCTGCCATTTTCCCGGCAATCCCGCCTCCCCAGGGCTGGAAAAATCACCCCCAAGAGTTCAAAACCTACCACAGCAGCTGGAGAATTTAAATTCAGTTAAAATAAATCTGGAATAAAAAGCTAGTACCAGTAATGGTAACCATGTAACTACTGGATTGTTGTAATAAATCCATCTGGTTCGGAAATCTGCTGTCCTTACCCGGTCTGGCCTATATGTGACTCCAGACCCACAGCAATGTGGTTGACTCTTAACTGCCCTCTGAAATGGCCTAGCCGGGCAATAAATGCTGGCCTTGCCAGGAACGCCCACATCCTGCGAATGAATAAAAAATACCAAGTACTCCATTGCAGTAATGATAAACAACTGCTATGGGTGTGATAAGTTAAGGATAGGCCTGTGTTTTTTTCCTTCTGAACAAGTTCTAGCACTAAGAAAGAAACAAAAAAAAAGTTGGTATTCTGCAAGGATGAGATCAAATAGGCTAAAGGATCATCTTCATTCTAACCTATTTTGTGATCTTGAAAAAGCAATGGCAATACTGATATTAGAAGAGAGATCACTGCACAGATAATTGAAGCGTAGATGCATATTGGTGTAAACAGAGATGTCATTCCAGTGTCTGAGAACATATTTTCTGCAGAGTAATTCGAAATACATCAATTGTGCAGGCTTTCAATTCCATTTTATTTGTATGAACTCTCCTCAACAATTTTTTTTCAAGAATACTTCAAAGGCCTGCGTGGAGTAACATCAATAAAAATGTCAAACTCCTGAAGGAAGGCGAGTGGCAGCCCAGTTCAAATCACACACAGTTTCCTATTATACCTGCAACTCTCCGGAGTAATTTTTGCAGCTCTTGTCACAACCCTCGGCAGCAGGGCTCCCAGTAAGTGAATATGTTGCGGCAGTTTTCCCCTACAAATCAAAATTACTTGACAAATGCTACACCTGTACTGTATTGTGCAGAACCACCAGAACGGTTTTTGACATGATTCAGAAAAATATTTGATATAGGAAGGATCTTTACGTGAATCTCTAATGATTTCATTATGTTGGTCTGAGTAAAATACTTATTGGAGAGTTCATTTTATTGCAGTTACACTGCTCTTTAGGAACTGTAGCCCAATTTTAATGGGAGTTGTGCAGGCAGGGCCCTACGGCGGGCAGAAAACCATCCCTACTGTAGCAGCATGATGCCCGGGAGATTTCAGCTTCTTGTCCTCATCTTCAAATAATTAGTTAGTCTCCTGCCCAAAATCGTCAGAAAGTGGCAGCTGGCTGGCGGGCAGAAGTGTAATGTCAGACAGCAGGAGGCTGCCACCGGGGACCAAAGGAACGACTCCAGCACTCAGGTAAGTCACCGGGAGAGGGTTCAGGAGAGCCTCACAATCCGAGGAAGGGCAAAGCCCGGGCAGGGGAGGCCGAAACATACCTTGTGGTGCCCTGAGGAGCATTTCTACTCTTCCTGGCCTCACAACAAAAGTAAAAAAAGGGAAAAATAAAGGCCTAGAAATTCAGTATAGCCACGGTTGGGGCGCTACAGCATGGCGTTCGCTAACTTTTGCACCCAGCGCAACTTAGCGCCACCTTCGCCGATATTCAGTTGCATCGCCCCAAGAGGTTGCTGCTGCGCTAAAGCAGGCGATGCACGACTATCATTAGGCGCTAAGCCGGCGGTCCGGGGCGCAAACACCAAAGGCGGGCGCAGCGCAGGTGCGGTGAGTTGCTCATTGAGGCCAGTCAGGCGCCGGTCAGCACTTAAAGGGGGAGGATGGAATTGCTTGGCTGCCACGCCCTGCACACTGCAGCCCTAAGGCAAGGCCTGAACACTGCTTCTGGAACAGCTCCACGCCCAGGAGAATGGAGAAGGCCAGGGAGAGAGCGCAGCGCTTCGGCGAGGGTGACCTGAGGCTGCTGGTTGGCGCAGTGGACCGCAGGCGCCATATCCTCTTCCCTGAGGGTGGCAGGAGGCCGCTGCCCGCCGAATATCGGAAAGCATGGAGGGATGTGGCAAACAGGGTCACGTCCAACAGCGTGGTTGGCAGGACACTAACCCAGTGCCGGAAAAAATTCAACGACCTCACTCAGGTTGCCAGGGTGAGTACCCTTTCCAGTATCCTCCTCATCCCTGCATGTGCACCTCACTTTATGGCCAAACAGGTCTGAAAGCCCTAATGGCCAGCCCTCATCCAGCAGCTATGGGACTGTCATGAAAAGCACTTGCGCAATGAGGACTTTAGACACTGTCAGGGCTATTCAACCATGGGAGGCAGTGCAGGCAAGATCAGGGCTTGACACTGGCAGGGCTAATCGAACATGGGAGGCAGTGCAGGCAAGATCAGGGCTTGACACTGTACTTAGAGGCGGTCCTTTCTCTTGCAGGCCAAGCTGGCGCATAACAGAAGACAGCAGCGACAGACCGGGGGAGGCCGCCCTGACCTGAAACAGCTGAGCGACCTCGAGCAGCGAGTGGAGCGGATCATGGCAGGCTGGCTGAGTGGCCCCGTCGCCACTGGAGATGCTGACCCTGTTCTGGGCACCAATGGTAAGGTCATCACCTTTTTGACCTCTCCCTTTCCACTTGCGCCTCACGCCAGCATCCTTTGCCACTATCGAACCAATGCAGTGCACAGCAGCACTCATGCCTCCCTCGCTGCCACCCTGTCCTCACTCTAAAGCAACTCTTGTGCCTCCCTGCTTTCAGATGGTGACTCGCCAGGTGAGGAGGTGGCCCCTCAAGCTGGCACTGTGTCTGAGTCAGACATAGAGGAGGAGGAAGAGGAAGCCAGCCCATCAGGGACACCCTCAGCCGAGGCAGCCCATGGCCATGATGGTGAAACGTCTTCCCTGGAGGGGAGCAGGGGGGAAGGGTCGGAGGATAGTGAAGCTCCGGGGACCAGCGGGCTGCAGCAACGCGGGAGGGGTGGGGAAGCTCGGCGGCCTTCTCCCCGGAGGGTGAGTGCGGCCTCCAGTCCTGCTACGGTGAGCGCAGAGGAGGTGCGGCTCCTAGCGGAAATGGGCGCCCAGGCTGAGCGCAGGCACACTGAGCTCATGGCTGCAGTGGCAAGGATGCCGGACTCCATAGAGTCACTGGCAAGGAGTGTGCAGGAATTCGGGGCAGCACAGGCCAGGAGTCTGCAAGAATTCAGTGCAGCACAGGCCAGGAGTCTGCAACAATTCAGTGCAGCACAGGCCAGGAGTTTGCAGGACATCGCGGCAGCACAGGCTAGGAGTCAGCAGGACTTCGCAGCTTCACAGGCGGCTTCTAGCCAAGTGCTCAGTCATGCTGTGCATTCACTGGCTGCTGTCATGCAGACACAGACCAGGGCCACACGGGCACTAACTGCTGCCACACTCGCTGGATCAGCTAGGCATTGCTGGGGCACTCGCTGTGCCGCAGCAGCCCAGCAGTCTGTGCCTCAGCAGATTGCTGCGCATGCTGCAGTGCTGGCCCGTGCGCGTGCCAATGTCTCAGCCGACCAGGGAGTGCCTGTGATCTGTCAGGTTGGCAGCATTCCTGCAGCCAACACTGTCACTCCTCCATTGCAGCTGCCACCAGCTGTTGGACAGACTGCTGCCACCCAAGCAGAGTTGGAGCAGTCAGCAGCCGGCCCCTCCAGGCCCAGAGCTGGTCCAGGCCGACCCCCAAGGGCATCTGCCGTCTCACTATCTGACCCTCAGCAGCCTTCCCCCAGCCTTGCTGCAGCCACTGGGGTCCCATTGAGGAGGAGCTGCAGGGCGGGTAGGGGCCAGTCACGGAAGCGAAACGTGTAACGTCCATGTGTAATTGAGACACGGGCTGCAGGAGTTGGTTATAACAGGTGTTTACTGAATGGAGACAAAACTGGAACTACTATACAAAGTTACTTCACAGGCTTATATACCGGGGTGGTCACTACTGGTACTGCAGTATACAGGGGCTGCAGAATATAGTTCCTTCTTCAAAGTACATACACTACAAAACGGATCACCTTTGCAGGGGAAAAAGTAGAAGGTGTGGCGAAATGTTTTGTTTTACTTATAAAAGCCGAGACTGGTGTATTTGTTTCATATTTAAAGGCTGAGACTGGTGTATTTGTTTTACTTGTAAAGGCCGAGACTGGTGTATTTGTGTTTTTTGGGGGGGGTTTCTCTCCATTAGTTTGTCATGTGGGAAGGGCACAGAGGTATCATATTAAAATAAATTCTTAAATCGCACCGTCCATGCTTTCTTTTGGAAGTCCTGGTTACCCTGCTCGGCTGAGGGCTTGTGGAGCGGCTACATTCATCTTCTGCCATTGGCACAAGCCATTCCCTGAGAGGGGGCCTAGAACCGACTTGCAATAAGCCGCCGACGGGCGGCCCTTGCACTTTCTGCCTCCCTCCTGTGCTGGTCCTCCTCCTCCTCCGGTGCTCCTCCAATGTCTGCTGGCAGTGGCTGAGTCCTGCGGATAGCCAGGTTGTGCAGCATGCAGCACACGACAATGAAATGGGAGACTCGCTCAGGCGAGTACTGTAGGGCTCCCCCGGAACGATCCAGACAGCGGAACCGTTGCTTCAGCACGCCGATTGTTTGCTCAATGATGTTCCTGGTTGCTTGATGGCTCTCATTGTATCCCTCTTCAGCAGGGGTGTTGGGCGCACGGAGCGGGGTCATCAGCCAGGTGCACAAAGGATAGCCTTTGTCCCCGAGAAGCCATCCTCGTGGGTGAGGCTGAGCCTCGAACATGTCTGCCACAGAAGTCTGGCGCAGGATGAAGGCATCGTGGCTGCTGCCTGGAAAGCGGGCATTGACAGCTAGGATGAGCTGCCTGTGGTCACACACCAACTGCACGTTGAGCGAATGGTAGCCCTTCCAGTTGCAGTAATCCTCGGCATTCTCTAGAGGTGCCCGCAAAGCCACATGCATGCAGTCAATGGCGCCCTGCACCATGGGGAAGCCCGCTAATGCTGCAAAGCCCATTGCACGCTGTTGCTGCTTGTCAACGGTCATGGGGAAGGAGATGAACTGACGTCTCCTTCTGAAAAGGGCATTGGTCACCTGGCGGATGCAGCAATGTACCGCAAACTGGGAGATGTTGGAAATGTCCCCAGTAGCGGATTGGAAGGAGCCGGTGGCATAGAAGTTGAGAGCCACCGTCACCTTCACTGCCACGACAGAGACGTCCTGCTCCTCAGCTGTGGCTGCAGATCTCTGCGAAGCAGGTGGCAGATCTCAGTGACCACCACCCTTCTGAATCGCAGCCTCCGAACACACTGCTCCTCAGACATGTTCAGATATGAGAATTGCTGGCGGTATACCCTGGGTGGGTAAGGCCTTCTTTGCCGACGCCTGTTGCCCCTTCTCCGTCTGGCCATGACTGGCACTCTCTCACGGCGTCTCTGAGCCCTTTGAATGCAATGGAGAAGCCCAACGTTTCCACCCATTGCAGCCCCCATTATATGTTTCCAATCAATGCTGTGACTCTGAAGTTAAAGACAAGTGCAAAGCTGTGGCCTGAAGCCACAAGTACCTGTGCGAGTGTTGAGCCAAACCAGAAAGCTTGCTACCTTTGTCTCTCTCCAAAGATCCGTCTCTCACAAAGAAGGAGTGGTGCAAAATGGCTGCCATTTATACTGCAGGAGGAGTCCCCTTTAATTAGCGCCCCCCGCGCCCCGCAGCGACTGGGAACCGTTCCCCTCTACCAGTCGCTAGGGGCGCCAGGCGCACGATAGGCCGGCGCCACTGAATTTCCTGTTTGGGGCGCACAAAGGGCATTGCACCATGAAATGACGTCAGGATCTGCGTGCGCAGCTGAGCGAGTGCAAAGGTTTTGCGCCGCCGCTAAATCTTAACTGAAGTTCGCGAGAGGTGCAGATCGCGCTGCGCCCGGGCGCTAGCCGCTTAGCACCCCACTTCTCCTCCTCCTAAGGCGCTAGCGGCTGGCGCAAACAACTGAATTTCTAGGCCAAAATGACTTATCTTTTTAGGCCTCTTCTGCCCGACTCCTTTTCCTGCTAGCTTAAAGCCAGAACAGCTTCCCAGCGCAGGCCTCTGGTTAAAATAACAGTGGGGTCCCAATGACATCATTGGAACCCAATCTGCATTTTATAAAAGGACCTCGCCTGTATCCCGCATGCCTGCCCAGAAGAGCAGGTTAAAATCAGAACCAGCACGTTCACAGAAAATGAGCTCCAATAAAGTACCATTGCTCTCTTCACAGACCAAGGAGAATCCAGCCATCTGAATTTGAAGAAGAGCATTCATCAAAGCACCATTATCCTCATATCAAACACCAGCATTGATACACACATTATGGGAAAAGCATCTAATGATACTGAAAAGGGAACACAGGGTGAATTATCAAGCACTGCGGGACAAAGGGATAGTCATTATGGTGGATTGCGATGGGCCAAGAGGTACAGGGCAGAGGCCCAGCTTGCTGAGCGCCCCATCTAAGTTTCATAGGAATCAAACCTTATTGCATCTTCTTTCCAAAGGGAGTTGGCACAGCAACAGAATTCAATTGAAGAGCCACTTGCCTCCTTGCACATTACATTGGAAGTTAATCTGGATAGTGTGGGGAGTCAGCCTGCCTTTCTTCACAACCTCTGGAATTATCTGCTATGAGGCCATAAAATGGATGAAGCAGCTATGAAAAATAATGGTCAAGGATTCATGGACATTGTGTGAATAGAAAGTGTTAATGGATCTTCAATCAAAACAGAAAGAACAAAGGAAATGGAAAATAATCGAATAAAAGCCAAATTATGTCCTTTTAAATGTGTCAGCAAATTGTTCTTGGCTGACGTTTTCTTTCCTTCCTTGCTGTCATCCATTTTTATAAGTGTGTTAAAAGATGGCTGCGCTCATTATCATGTACAGAAGAAATGTGTCTGGCTAATTTATAAAAGAGTATAACGCAATAGTGTTGCGGGCAATCATATATACATTATTGCCATCAAACTGGGCTTTCCATTCAGAATGTGTGCTGCAAGGAAATAATAATCCATAATAAGGAAAGGCAATTCAATATCATAAATGGTATTTACTTAAAAACCTCGGTCCATTTGAGGATACAGTGAATTTAATTTAGATATGTATAATATAGAGAAAATAAGCTGGGTTTGGAGTAAGTTGGAAAAATAGATTTTAACCCTGCCCGCTCAGCAGAATTTGGGTGGGCAGCTGGTTAAGTAGGCCGTCGAGCATTAATGCTGCCTTGCCAATGCGTTCGTGCCCGTTACCATTTTAACTGCCTGATACCCGACAGCACGAGGTGGCCCACCTCAGACAAGCAGGGGACTTGTCAATATTTATGTGTCAGGGTCCAATGATGTCACTTGGACCCTGACACGATCTTAACTGCCGATCGCGGTAGTGACACTCAATGCCTGGGCTACCAATAAAACAAAGCAGCAGGCAGGATCATGGCCAGGAAAGGCCAAGGTAAGACATCATTTTTTTTTTTTTTTTTTTTTTTTTTTTAAAGGTTTCTTTAGCACCAGTCGAAGCAGGAGTGCTTCTCCAGGCACCACAAGGATGCCTTGGCCCTCTTCCTCCTCCTGCTCCTCTGACCATGATGCCCTCAGAACACCCCCCCTCAAACACTTGCCTCATGCCAGGGACCATTCCCTCGAGTCCTCTGCGGCATCCTCTTGCCACCCAACATCCCACTCCCGCCCATCACTTAAGCTCCAGTTAAAATAGGAGCTCAGAACACAATTTGGGATTCTGATAATACCATAAAACACCAGGATGAAGTTTGAACATTGAGCTGTCACAACTCCTAATCATATTGCACACTGTAATACTCTTTGACATGATTTAATTTTTTTCCACTAGTGAGTATTCCACCTTGAGTTCTGCTGTTGGGATTCAAGTTTTCAGTTACCAACAGCGTTCTTTCCTTAAGATCAGCAAACAATGTTGTTTTGACAGCCACATTTATCATGCACTTTCAAATTACATAGCAAAAAGGTGTTTATCAGAAAATATATTGTGAGCTTTTGTCTTGTGACAGTACAAGGGTGCTTTTTCAATACATTACTCTGCAAGTATAGTGCATTTGACATTTAATTGCAAGCTTTAGATTTTTTAATTGTGTATTACTGCATACATTATTCATTAATTTCTACTAACGGGTGCATTTTAGTATGTAAAAGAATTAGGCCTGAAATTCCACAAGTGTCCAGCAGAACCCTGAGAGACACATTGGAGACCTGAATTGCCTTTTCTCGTTATGGGTTATTATCTCCTTGCAACACACATTCTGAGTGGAAAGCCCAGTTCGATGGCCTCTACTGCCTCCAGGAGCTTCCTCGTTGCCTTTTAAAGGGTAGAGTAGAACTTCTAAATGATTGACACAGCGGGGTGGGGGCAGATGCGGGGAATCCCACATCTGTCGACAGCAGGGTACTCAGCGTTGCGGTGGCAGCTGGAACGATGGCCCAGCATTTGTGGTCAGCGGCGCCGCTGGCCCCGAAGTAAGCTTCCCCCAAAGATCGGGTTTTTCAATGCGTAATTCAAATCAACGTACAGGAAACTTTGTGATATCCGGCACCGACAGGTTGCCGTTAGATCAAAACTGCCGGACATGTTGAAACATACGGAGATTTTCAGCTCCGTGTGAAGCAACAAACCCTGTTGCTTAACAGCTTCAAAACAGTCGGCTGCAGCTTAAAAGCGTCTCTAGCTGAAGCTGTTGCTTAGCTACAGGCCTTGCAGAGCCTGACTGGGAAAAAAAAAAGCAACGAGAAGTAAAAGAACTTATAGGAAACGGCTCCTGAATTTTGCCGGTAGATAGAGCTTTCCGGACTTTTAACCTCCGGATAAACCAAAGTTTCCTGTAGTACAGTGGGGATCCCCTAGTGCGAGCTGCTGTGACGTCAACAAGCTGTCTAAGCAGACAGTCAAAACATAGAATTCTCACAGTCGGCTAACCAGGAAGTGGGTAAGCTCTTAAAATTCTAACTTTTTAAAAATGTTAGAGAGAGCAAAACAAAGATTGGGGCTCTCGCATGAGGAAAAGGCAAACCTGAAATAAAAATGAACAAACTTTTAAAAAAGAAAACTTTTTTTTAAAATTTCTTAAAAATGTTAATTTGTTATTAAAATGGATAAATTTGACACTACACAAAATTTAAATTAATTTTCAGAGCCATAACCTTTCTTTAGCAGTCAATACACTGTTAAAACCCTAATTACACCTAATCCCTTTGGGTCTAATATTTAATGGGGTATTTAACAGTGTAATTACTGCAGAAGAGCCGAAGGCCTAGAAATTGGGTTGGGGCGCCAAAGTGGCGCAAAAGTCAGTGGAGCGCAGGATTTAGCGCAGCGATCGGAGTGATACCGATCGCCAGATATTCAGTTTCAGTGCCCCTCGAGGGACACGGGGCGAGGCTCGAGGCGCTCCACGTCCCTCTTAGGGCGCTGAAACTGATTATCGCAGCGCAACGTGCCGCAGCGCCACACGCTGTGGCACGGCACACTGCGGTACTGCAGGCCTTCCTCCCACTGTTAAGGGGGAGGTGCCTGCAACAGCGCGAGCCCCGATCACGAGTGCCGGCAAATGAGCCTGGCACCAAGGAGAAGTGCCGGGCTCTCGGGAAACAGCCGGCAATGCCGCAGGGGGGGGGTGGTTAGGAGGCCGGGGACGGAGGTGCTGGCAGGCGGCCGCCGGAAAAGCGGCCGCCCCGCACCTCCACCTTAACTTGCGCCGCTGCCGGCACAGTAAGGCCCCGTGAACCGGGCGCGGGTAGCGAGCGGCGCAACTGCGGCGTTCGCTACCAAATATCACAAACGGGGCGCTGCGCACACCGATGACGTCATCGGTGGCGGCGCAGCACAAATGCCTAACGCCACCATTAGCGCCCCTACTGAATATCGCCGGAGACACAGCCAGTGGCGCTACAGCCACTGACTGCCTCTTTAGGCGCTAACAGGTGGCGCTACTCACCCAATTTCTCCCCCGAAGTTTTTGTCAGTTTCCCTGATTTGAGAGATTTTACTGATTGCTGGCTATGGGAGTGGGGGGCGCACAGTGCAGCCTGTGTCGGACCAGTGAACGACAGACCGCAACATTCGGATTTCCGCATTAGGCTGCGCATGCGTTAAATCCTGAAGTTGCGGTCAGTTTCAAAGATGAAATGACGACGAACACTGCCAGTTCGCCATCATCAGGACCATAAATTCCTGGCCGTTGAGTCGGTAGAGGCATAGCAGCCTCCACAAGGGGACGTGGGTCCCAATCGGTGGAGTCCAGGATTGCAAGTGGCCGAGATCTCCAAAGATTTCAAGTTTTTTGAAGAAATTTACCCAATAAGGCCTCCTGGCTCGGGGGCGACTGGGAGGACTGCTAAGGTCAGTGAAAGGCATTGATAACCCACCGTGATAGAGCAACATCGGGATTTCCAGAGGGTCGCAGCAAGCAATTCCAAAAATGAGGTCAAAGTGGCGTTTGCACCTCCCTTCCCTATGCTAATGAGGTGATTTCCCACTAACTCCGAAGACACTCAAGGAAACATTTCTGGTGGACACCACTGATTGTGATCCCGACATAATCATCAGGAATTTTAGGACCATTATGTACAGGAAACTTTTTTTTAAATCCAGCACGGACGAGACCGACGTGGTGCCGGTTCATCAAAAATTCCGGATAACCGAAAGCTATAGTAAAAGATACGGAGCTGAGAGCTCTGTATAAAGCAAGAAACCCTGTTGCTTAGCAACAGGTTCAAAACAATGGCCACAAGTTGCAAGCGTCTCTGTAGCTTAGCAACAGCTGCAGCCACACCATTGCACAGCAACACATGGAGGAAGGCAAGTAATAAAAGCTACCTGAACCTACTCCTGAATTTTGCCGGTTAACCGACATTTCTGGTTATTTAGGTGCCGGCTAATCGAAAGTTTCCTGTATATTGAATTTGCATTCACTGTTCAATTTTTGGCACAGTGTCCTCCTCATTGGTAATTAATTCAAAGGGTAAAATGGAAACGATTACCAGTCAATAAATAACCTTTGAACTTTTTGAAATATGTCTGTTTTTACTGTATTAAAATGTGTGCAAAATATGTGTGAAGCTTACTTCTCAGCAAGGATACCATGAAATGAAAACCAATTAGCATCAGAAATCTCTGGATCTTTTTAAGAGCTGCAAATACTTTTGAAATGGCTGAAATGATCTGATCTGTTGCAGAGCAGCAGTCCTTTAAATCAAACACATTCCTTACACGCTTTACCGCAGCGTGACTGGAACACAATTTTCCAAAAATGTCAGCTGCAAAGATATATTAGTTTGAGTATAAGAATCTATAGACATCCCAGAACACCAGCAAGTACTGTATCAATGCTGCAATTATACAACCCGTTAGATCCCAGTTCCAGACAAGGAGTCAGTCTGTGCGCCGAAATTTGTATGCTCGCAGTGAACGTACAGAATGCTGCTTTATTTACACAGTAGTTGATTATAACCATAAGACATTTTTATTTCCTTTATCATGCAATGCTAAATTGTTAATAACTCGAAAAAATATAAACTATGAAAACATGCCACATTCAGAGAGCTTTCCTGCTTCATCATTATATTAAAGAGTCACAGAGTACGACATACAACATTGGTTGCTAACTATCTACATGTACCAATTCACAATATACAATTTTGATTGAATCTTACAATAACAAAAAAATGAAATACTAGTGCAATATATATAATAAAATACTGTGATAATCATTTCTGAATTCTGAATATCGGGTCATTGCTCTCCATTTCCTTGTCGCAATGTTTCCAAGTCAGTAACAGAGTGGCTAGATAAATCAGTGAGCCCAGCTGTGATGATATATTTTTGAAGATTTTTTTATATCGTATTTAGCTCTGGTTGTTTTTTTCTCTCTCTGCCAGCCATATATGCAGTCACGTACTGTCCGGAACCTCTTCTCACTTTTTCCTTGACCATCAGATCTCACCCTTTCTCCACCTGTCCTTCCCCCACTGTAACATTTTGGGAAACATCTGTGGTATTTTATTTTATGGATACAGTAGATTTTCCAGTAAAGTTAGAGGGTGGAACAGATAACTGAACCAAAGTAAGGAAGGGGCGAGGGGGGATGGGGTTGGGGGGTGGAGGTGGGAGCAGGGAGAGTAAGGAGGGATGAGGGGTAAAAGAGAGAGGGGGCAGAGAGATAAAGAAAGGTGAGGGAATGAGAGGAGGAAGGGGAGGGAAATAATGGAGAGGAAAGAGATGTGATTGGTGGCAAAATGGGAGGAGGAATAGGCAAAGGGAGGAGGAAGAGCAGGGGAAGGAGGGAGGAGGGGAAGGGAAAAGGGAGGATAGAGGGGAGGAGGGAATGAAGGAAGTAAGAAAGCTAGTCGGACTGACTTGGGGGCTAGTCCTTTAGCATGGTCAGGATAATAAGGGGCCATGATAGTGGCAGATCAGCAGAAACGCAACATAAATAGCATCCAAAGATGTGTGGTGACAATGACTGATGGTTCATGAGGCTGTAGGAATGTGATTGCATGAGAGCCAGAGGTACATAATCAGAGTTCTTTGAATGCATTCTGTGGGGTGGGGTGGAGAGAGGGGCTGCGGGGGAGGCAATGCAGTTGTTAAGACAACCAAGGGGGTGTACCTCTCTGGTTTAGAAAACCCAACCTTGGAAGAGGGCAGCCAATTTCAAGTTGTAGGGGAGGGGTGCGTTGGAGAGATCAGGAAGCAACTCTAAGGAAATGGGTGGGACTAGCAACCTAAGGCCATGAAGATTCGATTCCTAATGCCATTAAATGAGGATTTTTACATTATCCAGCACTGCCACCCAGTGGACCTGCATGCTTACAGAGATGGTTGCATTAAGGGCAAGAACACAAAGTTCAGTTATGTGCTAATGTTACATGACAGATCTGTTACCATTATAACTGTGAATCACAGCACCAACTATAGGCTTAACAGGTACTTATTTCAAATGTTGACATGGTAACACTGATTTTCTCACTTACACAGCCTGGCATAAAAGAGTCATTAATGTATTTTGAAATGGAATGCTTCAACGCCGCTCATACAATTTAATACATAACAGATACAGGGTGGATGTATTTCAGAAATAAAGTTAAGATGCAAGCTACCTTCCCTTATCAAACTTCAAAATGGGGACCAGACCCGAGCCGTTTGTAAGTTCCTTGATCTGGTTCTTTGATCTGTAGATTGGCCAGGATAGTTAATTAGCTCAGTTCTAGATGTTCATTAGTTCTTTGAAGGGAAATGAGTATTTTAATTGGAGGTTCCAAACCAAGCCTCTCTTACATAGCAATGGTTTCCATTGCTCACAGGTGTCAAAGTATAAGGGCTTACAGATAAATGCATTATGTTCTAAATGGTTGAACCAGCAAGGGGGTTTGCTCTGAGGCATCGTTATCTTCTGTGTCTTATTGCTTCTGTGAATTGTAAAAAATATCTGGCAATTAGTTATAGCCTGAATATAACTGAGAATATTGTATTTACCACCTTTCAGAGTGGACAGGAAAGTGTTATGACCATCCCACATGGTCCCCAGTGCATTATACAGGTAGACTATCCTTTATCCGAAAACCTTGGGACCAGCTGTGTTTCGGATTTCGGAAAATTTCGGATTTCAGAAGGTATTACGGGGCAGCACCCTGTAAGCCACCACATTAATATTTCTGCAGCGAACCTTATGAATACCTGTATTCACACTGAGTGGGATAAATAAAGACTATAAATACTGTAGTATTACAGGGATAAATACTCTAGTACAGTTTATTTGTAAGGGAAACATTCAGTAAAACTTCAAACATATACAGGTACAACTAAGCTAAATACCTGTACATATACATGCAGTAAAGGTACATTACATCTGGCTTGAGGATCTTGGAGAAGAGGGTACATCAGTGTTGTCATCGTCGTCATCAGGTTGGAGTCGGACATCTGAAGATGGACCAGGAACAGGATTCTCAAGTGATGAAGCAGCACTACGACAGATGGCCTTTTTAAAGATTTCTTCCAGTGTCATCTGGCTCATTAACATTGGTTTCTGTCTAAGCAGTCTCTCTTTAATTGAGTAAACTTGCATAATCTCTTGCTCACTGATAAATGCACGTTGTTCAAGGCCAGCAATTAACTGATCACACATTGTCACCATATCGTCTATGGGGATTTTTTCACCTGTGTTCACAATGTCATCATCATCATCATCAGTACTATCCTCATGCTTGTCTTTATTTAACACCATTTCAGCAATTTCCCCATCACTCAACGAATGCACAACAGGTGCATCATTGTCAATGTTCAGCACTTCTTCGATGTCAGCTTCCTCTAACTTATTTACACTTTCGGATGATAAACCTTTGGCGTAAGTAAGGAGGTTTGATATCATCATCTTCTCCTGACTGACAGGAAATCCTTCAAAATCTTCATCTGCAGGCCCATCTTCATGAAACATCGTTGAAGGCCAAAGTCTGTGCCAAGCATTTATTAATGTTGGTTTGTCAACATCGTTCCAAGCATTAGCAACTGCGTAAATGGCATTCTTAACATTGAACTCTTTCAGGAAGCTTTGGATTCCTATGCCTCTGTTGATTGCATCAAGCATAGAGTTCAAAAAAATGTCTTTATACTTGCTCTTCATGGAGTGTAAAATTCCTTGGTCACAAGGCTGTATTAAAGATGTCACATTAGGGGGAAAGTTAATGGCGAAAACATAACTTTTCACAAGAAGTTCAGGAGGGGGATGTGCGGAGCAGTTGTCCAGGAACAATAAAATTTTGCAGTTTTCTTCCAGTCCAACTTGCCTGCAATGAGCTCGTGTCGCTGGTACGAAGTGGTTATTGAACCAATGAGAAAATATTCCTCTGGTTACCCATGCTTTCTTGCTCGCATAATAATGCACAGGTAAATTGCATACACCTTTCAAACAAACTGGATGTTGGCTTTTTCCAATCACTACCAACTTTAACTTGTGTGTACCTGCAGCATTGGCACACCCAAGAACAGTCAACCTGTCCTTAGCGTCCTTAAAACCTGCTGGTGCACTCTCATCAGCCGTTGCTAATGTTTTTCTAGGAACGTAGCGCCAGAACAGAGCTGTTTCATCAGTATTGTAAATTTGTTCAGGACCGAGGTTTTCATCAGATATTATTTTGGCAAATTCGTCTATGCAATTTTCAGCTGCTTCATGATCAGCAGAAGCTTTTTCACCACAGATTTTCAGATATTTTATACCATGACGCTTCTTAAATTTATGCAGCCAACCTTCTGAATATTCACACTCAACTTCAATGTTCAGTTCTTCATGTATATTCTAGCTTGTTTCATGACCATCAAACCAGTCAGTGGCACACGTTCACCTCTGCGTTGTCGAATCCACTCAATCAGCACACGGTCAAGATCTTCATTTTTTGCTCTATGCAATGTTTTCCTACTTTTCATTAGTTTATGGTCATCACTGTCAGTGTAAAACCTCAACAACTTGTCTTTCTGTTTCTTTAAGTCATATATGGTGGTAGTTCCCACACCATATTCTTCAGTAAGACGTCGCACAGACACACCACGATCAAGCTTCTGCAATAACTCCACTTTCTGCGATATCGATAATGAGAGATGCTTCCTTCTCTGCTTCTCACTGCTACCCATAGGGGTATCTGCAGCTCTTTTTAGCATTTTCACAAATCGTAAAAAACCAACAAATATCAAAGAGAGCAGCAGGCGCACGTGTGACAGCGCTGAGACACAACTGACGCCTCACACCTGCGTGGGTCAAGCATCGGCCGCGTCGGGTCATGTTTTGCGCCACTCGGGTCATGTCGTGCGCACGACTTACGCTCCACGAAAAAACTTTCGGTTTTCAGAGGTTTTCGGAAGTGCGGATAACGGATAGTCTACCTGTACTGCAATTAACAGGTAATTGCACATCCCATGGCATATTAATCCCTCAAAACATGTATAAAGTGTGTGGGTTTCAGTTCATAGTCTGATTATGGAAACTGCCATTTCACCTTGAGCAATAGACAAAAGTGTTGGAAGAAAGAACAAATCATAGCACGCCCTCTTTGCCTGCTATTGGCTTTGGATCTCTTCCATGAGCACTCCATACTTTTCCTTTCAATGACATGCCCTAGTATTACCACAGGGCTGGATTTTCCCCACAAGACAAACTGCAGAGATAGAGGATCCCTACATCCAATGCATCAATAAAATAAGTAAATATAAAATACCGCCAATGCTGGAAATCTGAAAAAGAAACAGAAAATGCTGGAAGACACTCAGCAGGTCAGGTAGCATCTGTGGGAGAGAGAAATGGAGATATTTTTTTAAGGTCGATGACCTTTCATCGGGACTCAGGTGAAAGGTTCTGATGAAAGGTCATCAACCTGAAACATTAACACTGTTTCTCTCTCCAGAAATGTTGCCTGACCCACTGCGTATTTTCCATTTTTAAATGAAATAAGTAATTCACTTTTACTGGCAAAGGGAACAGATCTGCCAAATATCACTTCTCAGGACTAGCAACCATAAACTTTGGTTTAATAATGTGACCTCTCTTGATTTATGTTACTTTTACAATCTAAGCCTAGCTCCGTGGCCTGAAGTTTCCTCCGTGGGTGCAACCTCGAAGTTAGACCCAAAAATGAACCCAATGTTGCGCCCATTTTGCTGATGTCAAGTTACGCCCAAGTATCCTCCTAATCTGATTAGAATACTTAAAATGGCCATAAATGGGTGTACATCAGCGTAAACAATCGGGGCCCAAGGAAAGTACCGATCCTACACCAGTATATTTTCAGTATGAAAATTTAAGTTTCAACTCATTTAACCTTTATGTAAGCACACCCGGTACAGCATGTTTAGGAACCTGCAATTGGGAAAGCTTTTCAATTTTTAATGTGACTTGTACTTATACCATAAAAATGCATTAAAAGAATCAGAAAATACAGAGCAGGTCCGAGTGTAGTTTTTTTTTTAAAAGGCCAAAAAATTGCAATAAAACACCAGAAAAATTACTTTCTTTCCTGCTGTGCTTGAAAATCTGGTCGCAATATTGAGAGATCTGGTTATAATGCGAAGAAACAAAAGTCTATAGATTTGTGACTAAAGCACCAATAACTTTCCAATTAATGTACTTTTTTAATTATGTTCTCGATCGTATTTGTAGTTGGCATCATATTACTTAATGATAATATTATTTAAATATTTCTTTGTCAATCACATGTAACTTTTATAATATTATTGTACAGTAAAGATTCAATACCCACTATGTTAGATTAAACTTAACATTTAATGTGGCCAGGGTCCCTTTAAGGATTCCGGCTTAAAATGCTCTATCTCATTGGGCCGGGTAATGTGCTGGGTGGGCTTAATAGGCCCCATTAAGGTAAGTTCATTTTCTACAGTGGGATGGAGCCAGCAGTGGGGACACGACCCACCATGGCACCGGACCCGCCAAGGTAAGGAAAATTCTAGCCCCAGAAATACTACGGTGTACTTAAAATATTAGCTAAAAAAGATTCTGGGGGAGAAATTCATTATAGCCCAGGAATGGGCGGTAACTTTTGAAAAGTTTGAGAATTAGCGTCAGGCGCTAATGCTTCAAACTGCACACAAAATTCAGTCTCATTGCACAAAGAAAGAATTGGAGTGCTAAATTAAGCACTAATGGCCAATCTCAGTGGTGTTATACTCTAAGCGCTGGCCAATATCAGGTGCAGTCTAATCACAAGTCATGATTGCCACAAGCTCTTTCTATTTCATAAAGGGGCGGTTCATTGATGCTGCAGCTCTTCATTCTCATCATTGCTGGCTGTGCATCCATCTCAGCCAGCAGCAGCAGGTCAAAGAAAAGGAGCTGGATGACTCAAGCAGCCATAATGATGGCAGATCCACGCCCCAGGGAGAGAGCCCACAGATTCTGCAACCATGCATTGGAGGCGTTGGTGTTCACAGTGAAAAGACAGAGGGCAATGCTCTACCCAGCAAGTGGCAGGAGGCCATCGCCGCAAGTCTTCCACACCATGTGGAGGGCGATAGCCCAGCATGTCTTGGGCAGCACTGTGGTCCCCAGAGCCCACACACACCAGAGGAAGAAATTTAACAACCTCACTCAGGTGGTCAGGGTGAGTCAATGCTTCATACCCACATCTCACACCTTGCACACAATGACAGCTATTCAATTATGGCAGGCACATCACCCAAACACTTTGCTCCACACTCACTCACACACTTTGCTTTCTCTTACAGGCCAAGGTGACTCACAACAGGAGGGCGTAGGAGCCTGAACTAGAGACTCAAGTGCTGCAAATTATTAGGTGCCAGGTAGTGGGTGCCGTGGCCACCAGCAATGTTGACCCCCTTGGAGACAACAACGGTATGTTCATCCCTACTCATTCTTCTCACATCCCACTTCCCCCTCACCCCACAAACCTTTTGCACTTTCCAGCTAATCCTACTGCATGCATGCATTTCTCCCTTCCTGCCCCACCCCCTCACGTTAACCCAAATCTTGTGCCTTTATGCTTTCAGATAATGAGCAAGCACCTGAGCAGCCTTTCCCTGAGGGTACTGCTGAGAGCGAGGTGGGAGAAGAGGAGGAGGAAGAAGACATCGCGTCACTGCATGTCTCACCCACAGGCACCAGCTCAGCTACTGGCACTACGCATTCTTTAGAGGCTAGTATAGTAGCAGGTTCTGCAAAGGGTGATGCACCAGAGACAAGCAGGCTGCAGCAAGGCCAGGGGGAAAGGGTAGCTTAGGAGCCAGCTCCCCAAAGGGTACATTCGCGCACGAGTTCTGCTGCACAGGACTCAGATGAGGACCTTGATGGGGAGACCTTTAGAAGAAGGGTGATCGGCATGCTCATGGAGATGATAGGTGCAATGGCAAAGCTGCTCAAGAGCCTCTCGGCAATGGTAAGGAGGGTGGAGGAGTCCGCCTCCAACATTGCACAGAGCTCTGCGCACACCATGGAGCCCATCATTTACAGTCTGCAAAGGATGGTAGTCTCCCTGAGAGACCGTAGCGACCCAGACCTGATGCTGCATTTGATGGACGATCTGGCAGCTTCCATTGCAGCACAGGTGGAAGTGGTGTAATGTCTTAGTGCTGTAATGCAGTCTATGCTTAGTGCCATTCAATCTCAGATTGCTCTCATGCAGTCTGAGCTTGATGCAATGCAAGCTCTGACTGCTGCCATCCATGGTTGGGTCTACCACCGTCAACCGGGGCTTTCGCAGTGTCGCAGCAGGCCAGCAATCTATGCTGCAACAGATTGCTAGGGATGCTGAGGTGCTGCCCCAGGGGAGTGGCAGTGAGTCAGTGTTGCTGCCGCCCATGCTAAGGTGGTACAGTCTACAGCCAGGCCTTCCAGGCCCAGAGCTGGTCGAGGGCATCCTGCAAGGCCATCTGAAGTCTCCTGCATGGACACACAGCAGCCTTCCCCCAGCCATGCTGTAGCCACTGGGCCAACACTCCATAAGAGCACTAGAGTAGGCAAAGGCGCAGTAATGAGAGGCACTAAGAGATTGCACAAGGGTGAATTGGTAATATTGTTGTTGTAAATATGTGTTCACTGATTATTGATAAATTTATTAATTCAGTTTGGATTATTTTGTGATGTCTCTCATTTCAGCTTTGCACTGTGATATGGCCTGCAACAGGGATGGAATGATGGGGATGTGGTGAGCAATGGGGCTCTGGGGTTTAATTTATTGGAACTGTAGTCTGATAAGGTGATCACGGACTGTCCTTCTGGAAGGCTGATTGAGTGGCAGCCTCCTCCTCGCTCCTGTTCCCCCTCCTCCGCCTCCTCCTTCTCGTCTTCCACTTCCTCCTCGTCCTCCTCCTCGCTCTCTCGTCTTCCTCCTGAGATGGTCCTGCAATCCCTAGTGGCGAGGGCTGGGCCCTCATGATGGCCAAGTTGTGGAGCATGCAACAGATCACAACGAAATGGGGCACCCGCTCAGCCAAGTACTGGAGGGTTCCTCCCGAGTGGTCAAGGCAGCGGAACCGTTGCTTGAGCACCCCATGGTCTGCTCAATGAAGTTCATGGTGGCGGCATGGCTCTCATTATATGAGTGCTGGGCAGGACTGTTGGGGTTGCAGAGGGGAGTCATGAGCCAGCTGTAGAGGGGATAACCCTTGCCTATGACCAGCCAGCCGCGAGCTTGATGTGGTGGCTGGAAGAGCACTGGCACACCGGCCTGGTGCAGGATGAAGCCATTGTAGCTGCTGCCAGGATAGCGGGCATTCACATTGAGGATTCGCTGTCTGTGGTCGCACACCAACTGCACATTAAGTGAGTGATAGCCTTTGCGGTTACGGAAGCTCTCAGGATTGTTATGTGGTGCCCACAAAGCCATGTGGGTGCAGTCAATGGTGCCCTGCATCATGGGGAAGCCTGCTCTCCTGGCAAAGCCACATGTACACTTGTCCTGCTTGTCTCTGGTGATGGGGAAGGAAATGTAGTCCCTCTGTGACTTCTCGGTTGCAGCGATGGACGTCAAACTGCAAGATGTTAGCTATATCTCCTGTTGCAGACTGGAAGGATCCGCTGGTGAAGAAATTGAGGGCAGTGGTGATCTTGATTGCCACTGAGAGAGCTGTGGTCGCCCTGCTCTGAGGCTCGAGGTCTGGTTGCAGGAGGTGGCAGAGTTCGGTAACCACCTCCTTACTGAAGCAAAGCCTTCTAATACACTGCTCCTCGCTTAATTGGAGGTAGGAGAAGTGCTCTCGGAATACCCTCGGAGGGTAAGGCCTCCTGTTCAGAGCCTTCATGGCCCCTCTCATAGGACTGTAGTTTAAAAACAGGGACCCTAATTGTGGAATTCATTTTTGTGTTCCAATCTTTCTGACTGCCTGCACTCCCTCTGCTGTAGATCCTGGAGGGCGAGGTGGACTGACAGTACAGCCTCCACTAATGTAACCAAGTGTAGAACTTTGATAAGTTGTGAGAATAAATGTAACTAATTGTTAGCAGCCACAACACTCCTGACACTAAACAACCTTTAAATGACTGTGCAACAGTTTAATTCAATGTCAAACTGTCAAGGAAGCAGTGAAACAGCACTAACATGACAGTTGCGACTCATTACTCATGACCCCTTTAAGTAGCAGCCCTGGAGCCGGCATCTGCCTGCTTGGTGCCTCCTCTCCCTGTTGCAGTCAGGGCAAGGTGCTAAGGCAGGGGGGCGGCAATGAATTTTGCAGATCGGGCACCCAGTGAGCATTGCACACTCATAGACGTCATGATCTGCCTGGTGCTGAGGTCCCTGGCGGTAACTCGTAGTGGCGGCACTATGGTGGTTGGGGGGGGGCGGGGCCAGATTTGGCGTGCATCGCTGGATTCACCTCGCCCCGGCTAGGAATTTGTCTCAGGCAAAACGGGTGGTATTGGATTGGCTGCCCGTTATACTGCAATAGAACTGAATATCAGGTGCTGCATATAACAGGTGGCCGATCAGATACCGCCAGTTTTGTGGCACCACCCGAGACAAATTTCTAGGCATTTATTTATTTAGCATTCTGCTTTTCCAGACTCAATTTACTAATTGCAGCATGATGTGTTATTGTTTCCAATACAGTGATCCAATGATAAGAATCTAAGGAGTCCACAGATAATTGTTACATTTGTACAAGTCACGTGTCATTGTATTTTCTCAAAGGACATGATAGTATTCTCAGACACAAAAGTGAATTCCACAATTAGGGTCCCTGTTTTTAAACTACAGTCCCACGCAGAATTCTCCAGAATGACACAAAATCTGTTCCAAATGGTTTTACAGACGATTTGAAAATGGGCATTTATGCATTATTTATGATAGATATTATAATTGTGTTCTTGTCAAGGCTGTGGCTAAATGTATCATGTCTGTTGAGACATCTTTGTGCACTAGGAAAAATATCATGTCTAGACCTTCATAGCCAATGCCATTTGACAAAATAGTACAATAAAATTGAATTCATAACTTTGTATGGGAGAGGATTTGAGCTATAAAGTTCTGCATACATTTTTTAAAAAATAAAATGAGAATTACTTTAGTTGGTGCACACTTCTTTTTTAAAAGGAGCATTTATGGAATCACTATTTGATATAATTAGTCTTGGCATAATTGCACATAATAGGTTTACACACTTTCGGAATTAAGTGGCCACTGGGAAGGATGAGATGGTTGAGCGTCAGACATAAAGGCCATCCTGTGGCAGAACCACTGAATGACTCTGGCTAACTATATAATTCTCTTTAACGATGTTCTAACACCAGCCTAAACCTGTACCATTGTGTTAGGCATTACTGTGTTTTGTATATAGAGTTTGCGTGTACGGGGCGTGGCCCCTTTAAGAGCGCGGGAAAACGCGATGACGTCACGTCGCAAACCACGGGGCTGCCCAGGCAGTCCTCGTGGCATCTCCGTTGAGTAAAGACCTGTTTAGTTGTTCTCTTGTGTCGATCTCCGTTATTCGTAGGAATTCGTTAATCCCTGTTTTTGTGAACGTTTTCACATAAGAAAAGCTACCGCAGTTCTGGGAGCAGCAAGCGCCCTTGTGGTTTATTCAGGTCGAGGCCCAGTTCGCCCTGAGGAACATCGATGCAGATCAGACCAAGTACCTTTATGTGGTCTCCGCACTCGACAGCTCTACCGCCTCTCGGATCGTCAGCCTCCTCGAAAACCCCCAACGGAGTGCAAGTATGAAACCCTCAAAGCGCGGTTACTGCAGGTTTTCGGGCTCACAAAATCAGAGCGCGCCCGTCGATTACTCGCTATGCCCGGGCTCGGGGACTCCAAGCCTTCAGAGTTGATGAGCCAAATGCTCACACTCCTGGGCTCAGAACGGGAATGTTTCCTATTCCGTGAGATTTTCCTCAGCCAACTGCCTGAACAGGTACAAGCTGCCCTGGCCACATCTGAAATTGAAGACTGCGCAACACTCGCTGCGGAGGCTGACAAAATTTTCGCTGTAACTTGGCAGGGCTGCGCCGCCACAAGGCACCCATCCCCCGCAGACGCCGCCCCAACTCGTCAGCCTACTGGGCTGTGTTTCTACCACGCGCAGTTCAGCGCGAAGGTGAAGCGTTGCCGCCCTCCCTGCAGTTTTCCCCAAAAAACAAACAACTGACACTGCGACCACCGAGGAACGGGTCTAACGGGCACCCGCGGCCGCGATGGCGATCGGCAACGCGGGAAAATTGCTGTTCATCACTGATACTCTCTCCGGTCGTTGTTTTCTGTGCGACACCGGGGCGCAGTGCAGCATTTTACCCGCGTCCGCCCTCGATGTGCAGACGGGGAATCACGGCCCCACCCTTGAAGCGGCCAATGGCGGAACAATTCGGACCTTCGGCAGACGGTGAGTGGAGGTGTGCCTCGGGGGGGGGGGCAACGTTTTCACTGGGTGTTTGTTGCAGCCAGAGTTTCCCAGCCCCTCCTCGGCGCGGATTTCCTGTGTGCCAACAGCCTCCTGGTCGACATTAGGAACGGGCGGCAGAGGAGATGCATTTCAGTCATCAGTAAGATTTGTGCTAATTTGTGAACTTTAGGCGGTCATCCAGCTCCTAGAAAAGGTTCAGCTATTCTGATGGAATCTCAATGTCAGTCATGGCTTTTGTGTGCCACGATCACTGTTAGTCGGCCTGAGAATTTCCCACGTGTGCTGGCTTCGTTCAAGATTACACGAGTGACACAGGCCCTTGCAAAATGTACTCTATAGTGAAGATCAGTTGTTGGCTATGATAAGCAATCTATAAAAATGCAATAATTCTCTTTTTCTTTTTCAATTAGACTTTTCCATGAAAGACACATAAAACATTCAGAATTAAAAGCTCCTCAAATGTGGTACATTTCATAATGGAGTGAATCACACGTGAATTCAGCTTCCTGGAAGCAAGTCACTATAAATACACTGGAGCCGTTGGGGATGGTTCTTTGCAACAATAGCCTATACTTTTTTATAGTACCTCTCTTGTAGAAGGATGTCTTGGAGCACTTTACAGGGGAGGAGGGGAGGTTACTAAACAAAAAAATGGAAAAGTTAGGGAGGGATGGCTGAAAGTACAACCAAACAAATAGGTTTTTAATAAGTTTTTGAAGAAAGGGAGAAAAGGCAGCAAGTCAGAATGATTTTGGGATGAAGTTCTGAAGAGCATGGGTGCAGTGCCTGAAAGATTCGCCATTGGAGGTAGAGTCGAGGGATTGGAAAACAAACCCTAATCCAGAGGCAAAGGAATGGAGGCTGCAGACTGGGATATACAGCTGGATATTGTGGGGCAAGTACAGAGGTATATGAAAGGTGTATCAGTGGAGCATTATAAGGACAAGGGGTAATGGATGTGTATGGCTTTGTATGAGAGTGGATTTGAGCTATAAAGTTCTGCATTAACTGTGAAGAGTGGTAGAGGGGAGGTTGGTGAGAAGAACATATGGTGCAGTGGCTCTGGAGGTGACAAAGGTATGGATGGGGGTTTCAGCGGTGGAAGAAGAGGCATGTGGGTCCAAGAAGATGATGTTCACAATTGCAAGGTAAAATCACTTCTTCGTTGGAAATATTTGGATCCCTGAATGAATTTGGAATCACCACAGTGCTAACTGCATAAAAAGAAAATGTGACCAATTTAGTGTCAATCTTTAATATACAGTATTATGATGCAAACTCCATACCGCCCAAATAGTCTCAACCTATGTCAGTCTGCAGGTAATCTTAACTTCTCATGTGTCGCTTAATAACTGTAACCCTTCATCCCTGCTAACATCCTAGTGAATCTAAGCTGGATATATTCCACTTCTTTTATGTCCTTCTATAACAGTGTCCAAAACTGCATACCGCACTCCAACTGTGGCATAAGACCATGTACAAATCAACCTTACAACAACAAAAACTTGCATTTATATAGCACCTTTAACAAAGTAAATTGTCCCAAGGTGCTTCTCAGGAGCAATTATCAAACAAAATTTGACACCGAGCCACATAAGGAGATATTAGGACAGGTGACCAAAAGTTTGGTCAAAGAGGTAGATTTTAAGGAGTGTCCTAAAGGAGGAGAGAGATGCAGAGTGGTTTAGGAAGGGAATTCCAGAGCTTAGGGCCTAGGCAGCTGAAGATACGGTTGCTGATGGTGGAGTGATGAAAATCAGGGATGTGCAAGATCTTGGAGGGTTGTAGGGCTGGAGGAGGTTACAGAGATAGTGAGGGGCAATGTCATGGAGGGATTTGAAAACAAGGATGAGAATTTTAAAATTGAGGTGTTGCTTAACCGGAAGCCAATGTACCTTAGCGAGCACAGGGGTGATGGGCGAATGGGAGGGACTTGGTGCGAGTTAGGATACGGGCAGCAGAGTTTTGGATGAGCTCTAGTTATGGAGAGTGCAAGGTGGGAAGCTGGCTAAGAGATCATAGGAATAGTCTAGTCTAGAAGGAGCTAACAAAGGCATGGATGAGGATTTCAGCAGCAGATGAGCTGAGGTAGGGCAGAGATGGGCGTTGTTATAAAGGTGGAAGTAGGCAGTTTGGCGGTGGAGAGGTTATGGGGGTCGGAAGCTCAGTTCAGGGTCAAATAGTACGCCAAGGTTGTAAACGGTCTAGTTCAGCCTCCTTCTTTTGTATTCTATACCTCCAGATACAAAAACCAATGATTCTATTTGGGCTTTTTAATGACAATATCTGCTTGGTCACCATCAGTAACTTTGCATTTGCACACCAAGATCGCTCTGCCCCTCTGCACCATTTAAGATCTTACCTTTTCAGGTGTATTCCCTTTTTATATTCATATACTTGCAAAATGTGTAACTGCATAGTTTTCTACATTGAACTGCATCTGTCTGCCCATCCTGCTAGCCATGTATGTTGTCCAGCAATTTTTAAAATTCCCACTGGGAAAGAGCAAATTGATCACCCCATAAATGATTCAGTCCGACAGGTCACGGGATCTAAGCTTTAAAGGAGCTTCTGAAGCCCTTAAGCAACATTGACCAGTAACATGCCGGTGTTACTTACATCCAGTGTTACTCTCACAATAATAGCAGGCAATGCAGATTAGAACATCATCCTGTCATTACTGCCTGCTACTTTGATTTCCACATCAGACATTACTGCTAATGGAAAATCCTGGAAATGATGGCAATCGGAAAGAAGCTGTTGGAATAATTCCTGGCCCAATTTTACTCCCCGGTCAAACCAGAAAACTAGCTTAACTGAAGAGAAAAATCCTCTCATAGTAGTTTACCAACAATTGGAATAAAAATAACAAGCCTATCATTTCCTGGCTAATCCCCATCTCCTTTTCTAAATGAGGGCAGTCACATTTGCTGCTCTCCAATCTTCTGGCACAATTGTAGCCTGAACCGCCATTATTAAGAACATAAGAATTAGGAGCAGGAGTAGGCCATAAAATTATTTCTTCCCTAATATTGCTCGGCTCCTCAAATGTAAACCATCAGAACCATGTATTCTGTTCAGCTTAAGTTTAAGCAACTTCTTTAGTACCATCCCTCTTTGAATAGAAAGCTCCACTGCTGCCACTTCCGGTGGTTTTATAATTGCAGTGCCATTACCTCTTGAATATTTCTGTCATTCCCTCACTCTCCACTACAAACGTGCCTCGTTCATCTTTCAGCACAGCATTGTGCAATACATTAGCCTCAAGCCACAACTGGCTATTTGGGAGTCCAGATGTGGCTAATTGCATTTCTGATTAGTAAATAAAAAATGAGTAATAGACAATGTTGATAGACCAGTGAACTCAATACTTATTCACACGGCATATGTAGGTGTACTTTCACCTTTTTTGTGTGTTTGTTGGTAATGTGGTAAGATGAGAAAGTGTTATTTGATCATTGAGTGCTTCACTTCCTTGGTTATTGAATGGCGGCAAATAATTGTTAAGTAAATATACACATGTGACATACATTCACTTGTATTGTATATATGCAAGATTCTTTCTAATTGCCGTAGCCTTGCCGGTAGCTAGTCAGCACACAGGTGTGCTTATGGCAACACTGTGTTAGCAGCTCTACCCCTTTTTTAAGCTCTCCCATTACTGATGTATCCTTTAAAAAACCTTTTTATTGCTCTATGTATTTTTACTGGGGCACTGATATTTACGAGGAGCTGGAGAGGGCACAAGGGGGGCCGAGAACAACTGAGGAACACGGCAAGGCTGGGATCACGGAAGTCTTGCTGAATTTAGCCGCAGGATCGCACTATCATTTTTTCTTCTGTTTGCCGCCCGCCAGCCGGTCAAATTGACAGCCTGACTGGCAACTGGAGGAAACACCAGCAGCAAAAGGCCGCAGCCTGGGACCCTTGGGGATGGTCCCCGGCAATCATGAGGAGGGTGAATGTCGTCGATCGGTGCAAGGTAGAGAGGCCATTGGGGCTCGGGGGGAGAAAGAAGCCACTGGCCCTGGGAGGGTGGTGGGAGGTCGACGATCAAGGCAGGGTGGAGAGAGAGGCCATTGATGCTGGGAGGGTGGTGGGGGGAGGGAAGGTCGGCAATTGTGCCAGGGCTGAGAGAGAGACCGACCATGATCGGTTTGGGGGGAGCCAAAGGGTTCCATGAGCACTCCTGCTCCTCCGGCCTACACAAAATGCTGGGAAAGGCACTTAGCTTGTGGAGCAGACAGCTCCCGTCTCCCTTTCATTGCCGAGTTTCCCAACCCCTGGGAAACCCATGTAGCAGCAGTAAATTCCAAATCAGGCTCCCAATTGCAGCGTGGGAGACAGATTTAAATATGTTAATGAAGTGTCTGGACTCTCCACAGCGGGACACTCGGACTCCACAAAACCCACCGCCATAAAAAGACAGTGGGCACATGCGCAGCGGTTTGGGGACGTGTTCCCCATATTTAAGTCTTTAAAACTCCCCCACCCCAACCCTCTCCCACCCGTCATGGAGCGGGGGAGGGGGCTAATATTGAGGCCTAAGTTTCTCTCACACCCTTTCAGCTTTTTTAATATCCCTTTTTGTCGCTTTCTTATATTCTTTATCATTTCCTCAACCTCCTTTTCTTGTATATCTGCCCAGTGAACACTAAATGCTTCTTTTTTAAAGTTTTAGATTTGATCTATTCCCCTCATTATTCCATTCCCTTTTTCCTTGCTGGAATATATTTACTTTTTACTATCGCCTTTTAAAATATTTCCCATTGTTATACTGTGATTCCAGCTGCCAATATATCTCCTTATATTTAATCTGGGCAAGATCCCTTTTCATCTTGCTATAATTTAAAAAGAAAAAAGTCTTGCATTTATATAGCGCCTTCCACAACCACTAGACATCCCAAAGCACTTTACAGCCAATGAAGTACTTTTTGAAGTGAAATCGCTGTTGTAATGTAGAAATGCAGCAGCCAAATTGCGCACAGCAAACTCCCACAAACAACAATGTGTTAATGACCAGATAAATTTGTTCTGGTGATGCTGATTGAGGGATAAATATTGGCCAGGACACCTGGGAAAACTTCCCTGCTCTTCCTCGAAATAATGCCACAGGATCTTTTACATCCACCTGAGAGAGCAGATGGGGCTCTCTGTTTAACGTCTCATCCGAAAGACGGTTCCTCCGACAGTGCATCACTCCCTCAGTACTGCACTGCAGTGGCAGCCTAGATTTTTGTGCTCAAGTCTCTGGAGTGGGATTATGAACCCACAACCTTCTGACTCCGAGGCGAGAGTGCTACCCACTGAGCCATGGCTGATAATCTACTTTGATTTCCCATCGTACCCTCATCTTCGACCTTACTTTTTCCTTTTCTATTCTTAAACAGAAACAGAACCTATTTAAAATGTGTTTACTGTTTTCTAAATGTTCCTCTATTTTTAGATTGTTCCAGGTCAGTACACAGAACCAGGTCAAATAGAACTTCCTTCCTCTTTGAGCGGTAACGCATCGGGGGTAATTTTAACTTTTATCACTGGCGATAGCGAATCTGCTGATCGTTCTGCACCCTGCCCAATTTTCTTTTCCATTGCAGTCATTTTAGCTGCACCCGCGCCCGCCTGGTTTTCTCCCTGGCAGAAGCAATTGAAATCAACCACATTGTCTGCAGCATGTGATATTGCTATGGAGTAAGACTATCAAGGGTTTTATGAAATGTTTTATTGGATGAGTCACACTATAATCTGGAGGTTAACATTATAGCTTTAATTATATGTCGCTATTTTTCTAAATTGCTGTAGCAATGGAATGAGTTTTCCTTACAATTCAGTTTGTTAACCTAATCCTTCAATTTGGCAATGATCATTTACGATATCGTTTTCAAATCGTCTCACCAGTAATTTTCACATTAAATACGGTCCACTTACACTTTTGTTTGCGCTGAATAAATTAACACTGACATTCCTTTTTGCAAATTTAATGGCTGATAGTGTTTATTGTTTACAACTTGAATTTGTTCTAAAATAAGTAGAAGTGCCTACTTGGCAGTGACTTGCTTGGAACTAATTTGCATTGCATCAATGGCAGCTCCAAAATTAATGACAAACTATCATTATAAATGAGGCAGTCGACGCCACTGAAAGAAGCCATTTCAGCCTAGAGTGCACCTCCAGTGGCAACATAAATCCAAAGTGGCTTGTTGTCGGGGTGGAAGTGGCTACACATTTTGGTTGCTGGTAGGCTGAGCAGGTGCCTGCCACAAACAGGCAAGTGATGCAGTTATACTGTCATTCCCCTATTCTAACCTTCCCCAGGAACTGAAAAAATATTTCCTCAATCCATTATATGCAACAAAATCATAAACATGTTCTTTATAAATGGAGTTATGATTTTGATATGCAGAGGAAATCTTCCACCCATTCGTGCCTTTGAAACAACCACCAGCAGTTCTTCAATGTGAATGCAGCATACGCTTTACCATTATTATCCACAGCATTATTTCTTGACACATTTGGGGTAACTTTCTGACTATCAAGCACTCTCATCGGCCGAGAGCACATATTGGAATTTCGAGCATGCACATCATGATTTCTAATCATTTAAAACAATGGGCGGAAAATCATGGGCATTGCCCGATCAAAATTCCGATATGTGTTCTCATGGGCAAGGCTCCCCATGAAGGACCAGTTGGAAAATCACCCCTGTTGGTGGACTAAATGGGTCTTTTTCCAAGTGGCAGGCAGTGACTAGTGGGGTACCGCAGGGATCGGTCCTTGGACCCCAGTTATTCACAATATATATTAATGATCTAGACGAGGGAACTAGATGTAATATCGCCAAGTTTGCAGACGACACAAAGCTTTGTGGGCGTGTGTGCTGTGAGGAGGATGCCGAGAAACTCCAGGATGATTTGGGCAGGTTGGGTGATTGGGCAGAAGCATGGCAGGTGCAATATAACGTGGATAAATGCGAGGTTATCCACTTTGGTGGCAAAAACAGGAAGGCAGATTATTATCTGAATGGCAATAGATTGGGAGAAGGGGAAGTGCAACGAGACCTGGGTGTCCTTGTGCACCAGTCGCTGAAGGTAAGCATGCAGGTGCAGCAGGCGGTTAAGAAGGCAAATGGTATGTTGGCGTTCGTAGCGAGAGGGTTTGAGTACAGGAACAAGGATGTCTTGCTGCAGTTGTACAGGGCCTTGGTGAGACCACATCTTGAGTATTGTGTGCAGTTTTGGTCACCTTATCTGAGGAAGGATGTTCTTGCCATGGCGGGAGGTCAGCGAAGATTCACCAGACTGATAACTGGGATGGCAGGAATGACGTATGAGGAGAGATTGGGTCGATTGGGCTTATACTCGCTGGAGTTTAGAAGAATGAGAGGGGATCTCATTGAAACTTATAAAATTCTGACAAGACTTGACAGACTAGATGCAGGAAGGATGTTCCCGATGGTCGGGGAGTCCAGAACCAGGGGTCACAGTCTAAGGAGAAGGGATAAGCCATTTAGGACAGAAATGAGGAGGAATTTCTTCACCCAGAGAGTGGTGAACCTGTGGAATTCTCTACCACAGAAGGCAGTAGAGGCCAATTCATTAAATATATTCAAGAAGGTGTTGGATATATTTCTTAAGGCTAAAGGGATCAAGGGATATGGGGAGAAAGCAGGGACAGGGTACTGAATTTGGATGATCAGCCATGATCGCATTGAATGGCGGAGCAGGCTCGAGGGGCCGAATGGCCTACTCCTGCTCCTATCTTCTATGTTTCTATGTTGTGTTATAAACTGTGTTCATTCCCTTCTACAAAGCATAGACCTCAACAAACTTGTGCATCACTTACCACTTGGGGCCCATAGGTTAAAATAATGGCACTGAATCGACATGACCAAGTTTTTTCAAGACAAAATGAATTCTGATGCGAGTAGGGAGGCTAATTTATTATGAGATCAGCTGACTGTTGCAGATCTGAATGCTCGGAATAATGTGCCAAGATATTCCAGAATTTCACTTTGGTTTTAGTTAATTCGGTTCTTTTAATTGAATCTCCCAGTGTAATTGGTATTTGGCCCATATAGTCATACATCGATACAGCTTCAATTTGTACAGTAAGCAATTAAAGTGTGTATATTCTGTCTTGGCAAATTGAGCTTGCCTGATTAATCAACGGCTGAGCGAAAGGTGTAGTAGGCCTGTCGATCTTTATCATTCCCTGTTGAGCAAAATGTATGTTGCAGCATTTTACCACAATCAACTGGCATCTGAAAACCCAAGAAATCATCATATAATTTTACTTCAGCAATTAGTCAGTCACTAAATGGGACAGTGCACCTATTTATTTTTATAGAATCCAAAGCGATCAGTAAAGCTTTGTAAATTCCAGATAAATGTTTAATAATTAATTGTCTATATTGATAACCTATTTCTATAACTAAAAAAACCTATTTCTATAACTAAAAACCCTTTCAGAATTTCCTAATGACTTTTGAGCAACTTTCATGAAAATCAATGCTTGCCATCTTCTAAATCAATCAATAATTTGAAAGATTTTCTCAAAAAATATATAATTTAAGGTCACAGAAACAGTTGCAACAGGAGATAGGTCTAACAAGGGCAGATGTCTCACAAAGTTGACGCTGCTGGCTACTGGGACAACAAAAAGACTCGGAGAAGATGCACTAGAATTCCAGTAGACAGTGCAGTGATATTCCAGGAGTCCCAGTGTTTGTGACTCCACCTTTAACCTTTTGCCCAGAAAGGCAGGGCTCCGGGCAAAGACGTGTCTGGAGAAAGTCCAGAAGCATGCAATGTGGTGCGTCATGATTTGGCGCTGGCACTCTGCACAAACTGTCTGGAGTGCTAGAGGGCACCGGGGAGCAGTTGCAGCAGCTTTTGAGCTCCTGGTACAAATATGGAGTTCTGGCTCGAGGATGATGCAGTTCTTCTGGTATCTCCCCAGCTGCAATCTTGTGGAGGATTGACCGCCTGGGCAGACCTTTTCCATTCTAGAACAGAAGGAGCATTGAGTAGGCCATGCTCATTTACTTCACTGATCTACGTGGCTTTGGGTTGTACCAAAACCCGGAGCAGGACATAACTTTTCTCTGCAGCCTGCCAAACAAAACTACAATATTCCAGCGAAGGGTCAAATGTCACAGCTCACATTGTTTGAGGATTTTTCTCATGATTTGATATTGCTGTTATACAGTGCTCACCGGCACAAAACCAGCTGTAGTTGTATGTGATGGTGCCAGGAGGGAAGTGGTGGGGTGGAAGGGGTGCAGGGTTTCGGAGTCTGCAGTATTGAAGGGGAGAGCTCTGCGAATGTGGCAGGAGGGGGGGGAATGTTCTTTGGAATAGGAGTATGGGGAGTAGTGTATTGGAGAGACAAGAAAGGGGTGAAAAGTGGTGTTGAGGTAAGACAGTGTTTGTGAGGTGGTTTTGGATAGTGGAAGCACTCGATGGGCGTGTTAGAATATGGGAGCCTTTGAGGGTGGGAATTTCTGGGCATCGGTGGCCCTGGGCTGTGGGTGCACTGGGACTGATGTTCCATTGGTGTGGCAGCGGTGAGGGCTGCTGGCATGTGGTAGTGCTTGGAGGGTGGTATTGAGGTGTGGGAGCTATAGGAGGAGGCCTCAGGGTCTGATAGCACATGGGAGGGGTGGGGGATTTTGGGGGTCCTAGGCTTTGGGAGAACAAAGACATTGGGCCATTGTGTTTATGCTAGCGCTTTGTTAGAGTAATCCTAAAGTAATCCCTTTGCCCTGGTCTCTCCCCATAGCCCTGTAACGTCTTCTGCGTCAAATATTTATCCATTGTTCCATTAAAAGATGCAATGGTCTCTGCCTCAACTATTCCATGTAGCAAAGCATTCCATGCTCCAACAACCCTCTGTCTAAAGAAATTTGTCCAAATCCCTCTCCTAACTATCCCAACTCTCTTAAGTGACAATTTTAAATTGATGACCTGTCATCACTGACTCCTTAGTCATTGTCTTTCCATCGAGCATATACTCCCAGTCACGCTTTTCCTCCCAAAGTAGATGACCTCACAATTAGGCCGTTAAATGGATCGGGGGGGGGGCGTTGGGGAGGGAGGACTAGAGGAGCGGGGGACGGGCCGGGCCGTGAAATGGATAGGGGGCTGGGGGGTTGGGCAGAGGATCGGGAGTCAGGGGGGGAGAGAGGAGATCGAGGCAAGATGATGGGGGGGGAGGCAGTGAAAGGAAGATCGTGGCCAGCCTCCGCGCCATCACTGCCGGGGGGGGGGGGGTGTAGTGTATGTACCCGCCTACCTTTAAGAGAACTATTGTATGTAACCGTTCACCTTTAAGAGAACTATTTTAGGTGTGGCACTACTTTGTTTGGCTTCTGTATACGGTAATACCGACGGTGACCACACCAGTATATAAGTGTTGTGCCAGGAGTTATTGGGCAGATTCGCCCTGACCTTCGAATAGTAAAGTCCTGTTTTAAGTTACTCTTGGAGTCTGTGTATTAATTAACTAAACAACTCACAGACTTTACAGTGGCGACGAGTCCGATCGTACCCTGCGGCAACAATAATTCCAAAGCAGTTAACGAGCGTCGAGAAGAGGCAACCGCCCTCGTCATTCTGCTGGGAGAAAACTCAAGTCTGCAGAGCTGGAAAGGAGGAAGAATTCAGAGACAAAGACTTCCATCAGCAACAGGCACTGACTGTCCCTTCTGCCACGGTGAGGAGTGAGCCGATCAGCATGAGAAGCAAGGCGGCCACGGTGACTGTGAGTAAGGGAAAAGTAAAAAGAATAACCGGAGGATAAGGGCGGTGCACTCGACCACGGTCGAGGGGGAAAGGAGCCGGACAGAAGTCGGGCCCAGAGGCGCTGAGGCTGGGGCAGCGTGGAGCAAGGAAGCCGCGGTACAGACAGGCTGGGGACGCAACGGCGTCGTGAGACAGCTAGACCGCGACCGGCGAAAAAGGCCGGGCAGCGACCGAAGCCACGAAGCGCTGCGACCGGGAGCGTAGGCGCGGGAAGATATAAAAACTCAGCCGCAGCCGGGGAGGGAAGCACCGGACTGCGAGACGGCTGGGAGAGGCGTTTGGGAGCCGAGCGAGCGGGAGAGGCAGAGCCAACCAAGGGAGACTGCGCGAGAGCCAGTCCAGCGGCTGAAACTGTTCTCCGTCAACGAGGTGTACCCAGCGCCGGTAGAGCCGAGAGAGCGGGAGAGAGACCGAGCCCGAGCAAGGGGAACTGAGCGAGAGCCAGCCCAGCGGCTGAACCTGTTCGCCGTCAACGGGGTGTACCCAGCGCCGGTTGCCTTGCCGAGAAAAGGGAAAGCACTGAAGCCGACGCGCAGGCTGTGAATCTGAAAGCCAGCGGCCGTCGCCTGTGGGGGAAAGTGTACCCCTCCCGCTAGGGAAGAAACGCGGGAAGCCGCCATTAGGCGGGGAAGAAGACAGAAGCGGGAAACCGCCATTGAAGTGGGCGGGGAGAGAAGATAAGCGCGGGAAACCGCCATTTTCGCGGGAAAACCGCCATCTTAGAAAAAAAAAAGTTAAAGAAATAATTCGAGGTGTTATCAGAAAGAGAGGAAGATGCCTAAGCATGGTAACATCAACGATTTTAATGCCGAGGTAGAAGACTGGGCCACGTACGTGGAACGCATCGAGATCTATTGTGAGGCCAATAAAATAGAAGAAGATGACAAAGCTATAACCTTGCTAAACTCGATGGGCACGAAGACATACGGGCTCTTGAAGCATCTACTATCACCAGCTAAACCGGCGGATCAGACTTTCGATGATATTGTGGCTGTTCTGAAGGATCACTTGAACCCCACACCGTTGATGTTGGCGGAACGATTCAAATTCTATGCGAGAACGCAACGGAAAGACGAAAGCAACGCAGAATACTTGGTCGAACTGCGTAGACTAGCGAAATACTGCCAGTTTGGAGGGAATCTGACAGAGGCATTGCGAGACAAGTTCGTGTGCGGGTTGGCAAAGGAAGGAACGCAAAAGCGACTACTCGAAGAGAACGACCTTACACTTGACAGGGCTGTCCTTATTGCAGCATCGCACGAAGCCGCAGCGAAGGGAACTGCGGAAATGCAGCTAAAGACAGCAGCACTAAGTGTGGATCAAATTACCTGGACAACAACAAAATGCTATCGTTGTGGGAAGACAACACACGACCAGAACCAATGCTGGTTTAAGAACCAGGAATGTAGGAAATGTGGCAAACTGGGTCACATAGCTAAGGTATGCCGGTCAGGGAAGAAGACCAACAACCAAAGGACCAAAAACCAAAGGAAGCCATCACAGGAAAAGTACAACAAGGTACACAAGGTGGCTGAGAAGAGTTCAGACGAACAGAATTCAGACTCAGACCCAAACGGCCAGGAGCTGGGTAGTCTGAGAATTCACAATGTGAGTAAGGAAGCTGACCTACAAACTATCTGGGTCATGCTAAAAATAGCTGGCATCCAAGTGAAAATGGAGTTGGACACTGGATCAGCTCTATCAGTCATAAATCGAAGGGATTACCACCGGCTATTCTCACATATACCCTTAAGAGATACCAAGTTCGTATTGCAGACATACACGGGGCATAAAGTATACCCCATGGGAAAGATAAGAGTCAAAGTGAGAGATAGGGGTAAAGAACACCCAAGAATGAACTTATACGTACTACATGAGGGAGGACCACCACTTCTAGGACGGGAGTGGATCAAGAAAATAGACATGGAATGGCACTATCTAAAAGCCATAACGAGTGAGGACTCGGTGCAGACAATCAGCTCAGATTCTGAAACGGATGACGATAAGACCAACCCAAATATGAAAGACAAGGCTGAAATGGACTTGCCGACGAAGGTTGGAAAAACGAAGGCATGCATAAAGGCTTATGCTCCAGAGAAGAACAAAGTTTCAGAACAGAACTCCACCGAACAACGACAACCTAGTTTGACAGAAAATTCTGAGCCTGTTCAAGTTACGGACATATCCATGACGGAAGAACACCGAGCTCGGACTCAAACTTATTTCAAATTACGACAACAATTAGAACAATTGAGTTACCGTCTCGTACAAGAGATGAAAACAATGAAAAAGTTCTATGACACCGAATGGGAAAATCTGGAAAGACAACAGAAGCAGCTAGCTCAAGCAGAGAGCGACCATAGAGCCATCGTGACCAATTACCGATCACATCTCCCTTATGCTGTTCAGGAGTTAGAATATTTGCAGGAAGAAGCAAATGAAGAGGAATCTTCAGGAAGCCAGGATTTTATTCCAGTTCTTCTCTACGACTCCTTACAAGCAGAGTGTGAGAAGTTGAAAGAACAGTATGAACAGGCCCAGGCTACAATTCTGGAAGGGGTTAACTCGGCAACCTCCGAAAAGCTAGTTTCAGTGGAAGCATATGAGCAACTGAAGGTTGAACATGAGCAAGAAGTCCAAAGGCTGCAGGAAATTCTTGATGAGCTCAAGGCCAAGACAGACTCATCGGTAGAAGTTCCATCAATAGATGAGAAATTAGAGGTGAAAGACATGGCAGAACATGAAAGACAAGATGTACAAGAACTCATAAAAATATTAAAGGAAACCCAAGACAAATATGGGGCGGCAATGACCGAGATTCAACAACTTGAAGAACAGATTCAACTGGGAATCTGTTCAGTGGAAGAAAAGGGAACTGTAAGAAACACAGAGACTGTAAGAATGGCCTCTGAACATGAGCTAGAGAGCACCAAGGTGCAACTTCTCCGAGCGCTGGAAGCCAAAGTACAAGAGGAAAAGAAGGTGAAAGCATTGGAGGAAAAGGTGGATGAAATGGAGAAGACTCTGACCCACAGTGTTCCCGTGACCCACAGTGTTCCCGTGGAAGAGTTAACGGTCAGCCAACTCCTTCATATGCTGAAGGACAAGACTCTACAATGGGAACAATCTGAACACGAGCTTCAATCTTCAAAAGGAAGGAGTTCGGAGCTCTCAAAAGTTATGGAAATAGCTGAGGTTGCAACACAGATTTTACAGGGATGCCAAAAGTACGCTGAATCACGTCAATGTGAACAGCAGAATGTTGAAACAGCTGCTCCAGTAGAAGGATTGAATAGCCTGATCAATCAATCCCCGAGGGAAGGGGAAGTATTGAAATCACAAACGAGGTCATTAGTGAAGGATTTGCAGGAAACCCAGGAAGAGCGGGATGAATATGAACGCACGAAGAAGTCTCTTCAGGAAAGATGTCTAGGGAGGGAACAACAGTCGGCTAACGTCCAGTTGGGTACGGAAGAAGTAGCAGGCCCTCTCGCTAGACTAGCTCAGGACGACACCGAATATTACCATGACCTGTTGAGTGACACGGAATATTACGATGACTTGGTCTGCCCAGCTTGTGATGAAAACTCCCAAAGTGCAGAAATCAGGATGAAGCACTTAAAGTCTAAGGAACATAGGGAGATGGTGGCGCTACAGCTGGCAGCGGATAAGGGAGCCCCGAGAGTCTCCAAGAAGCAGAAAAGAAAAAGACAAAGCAGAAGACGATAACCATCTAAATCATTATCACTTCTATCAGATCAAGCATGTGGGCCCCACGAAGGGGGCCAAATCAGTTGGAAAGTAGGAAAAATTACCAAGGCAGTCCAGCTGTTTGTAAAAGTCAGCACTGCTGGTTCAGCAGGACGGAAGTTCAAGCTGTTAAGCCAAGGGAAAGACTATTGGATGAGTCACGCTAGCAATGTGAACCGGCTACACCACAGAGATGTTGTTCGGACCGAGTCAAGACCAGAGACTGAATCTGTGAACTGTTCCCGCAGAGACTGAATCTGTGAACTGTTTCCCGCAGAGACTATATCTGTGAATTGTTTTACATGAAGTTGATTATATGTTATGTTTAATGGGGAATAAGTATGTTGTAAGCTAAAAAGGGAGGATTGTAGTGTATGTACCCGTCTACCTTTAAGAGAACTATTGTATGTAACCGTTCACCTTTAAGAGAACTATTTTAGGTGTGGCACTACTTTGTTTGGCTTCTGTATACGGTAATACCGACGGTGACCACACCAGTATATCAGTGTTGTGCCAGGAGTTATTGGGCAGATTCGCCCTGACCTTCGAATAGTAAAGTCCTGTTTTAAGTTACTCTTGGAGTCTGTGTATTAATTAACTAAACAACTCACAGACTTTACAGGGGGTGGGTAGGGAATGCCTGCTGGGGTGATCAGAGGCCTCATGAGTGGATCTCCGATCGAAGGGGGTGCATTAGGTGGGGTCCCTGGATCCAGGAGGTAGGTATAAAGCCACTGAGCTCCTGGGTGCAGCAGGCCCCACCTTGCTGTAACTGCCATGCTTCACGAATTGTGCGAAACCCGTCCACATGCAGTTAAAAATGAAATGGAGGTTTAAAGAGGCTTCCAACCTAATTATAATATTTAAATTGACGTCCCGCCCCCCCCCCGGGAGCAGGTTGGTCGCCTGCCCCCCCATCCCACATTCATTAAAACCGGAAGTGGGGGGTTGGAGGTGGGTTCACGTCGGGAATCCGATTTCTAACAATTTAACTACCCCCACGCTCCAAACCCACCTGTTTTTTAAGGTGAAAATTCTCCCCTCTTACTCTGCCTCTCTGGAAAAGATAAATAACACACGGCTGCCTTAAAGAAAATATATATTTAATTTTAAATGATCAAGCCTTAGAATCATAGGAAATAAAAAATGAAAATGGATAAATAAATCCAGGGAAAAGAGGAGGCAGACTCCAGTAGTTTAATGGCACTCAGGAGAATCAGGGTGAAATTCAGTTAAATTAGCATCTGCTACATTTCCATGTCTTTTAGAGAAACACAAATTGAACAACATCCACTAAGTTATTCGATGATTCTGTGTGTAGGCCTGTCAATTCCACATTTTCTCTGGGTGCCGTCCCAAATGAGACACTCAGGTTCTACAACTTTATACATTCCTGGATGTCATCTAATTGGGAAAAAAAAACATTTTTTTAATTCCAATACAGTAACAAAGTATCCCCTTACGCTCTGGAAACAGGCCCTGCGCTCATTTCCACCAGCCGTAAAATTTTCGGATGTAATTGCTGGGCAGTTAGCCAACTCTGCGCCAGCAATTAGGTTTTCAATGTCAGTGCGGTGTCGGTGCAGATGATCTGACAAGTCGGAACTTAACAGGTCGGAAACGCATGAGGAAATCCTGAACTCGCTGTGCATTTCAAAAGCGGTATGACCTCTCACAGTACACCGTCATAACCACCTCAAATTCTGGCCCATTTAGAGCACTGAAGGAGGCCATTCGGCCCTTCATGCCTGTGCTAGTTCTTTCAAAGAGCTATCCAATTAATCCCACTCCCTCGCTCTTTCCCCATAGCCTAGTAAACTTGGTCATTGGGCCGGATTTTCCGACCCCCACGGGTGTGTACGAGGTGTGTACGCTCCCATAGGGGCCTCGCAAGTGCCGGTTTCAGGCGTGCGAAGCACATGTGCTGAAACCCAGCACTTCCGATCTGTCAAGAATCCTCTTGACAGATCATCTGCCTGCCCTGGAGAAGGGCCTGTGCAGGCAGAGCGTTCCGCTTTCTGCACAACCTCCACCCACTGAAAACCTTTAAAAATCTTACACCTGGTAAAAGCAAGCATAAGGCCTGCTTTTACCAGCATAAGAGTTTTAAAAAATTAAAAAATCACTCATTTATAATTTTTAAATACTTTTAAAAATGGTAAGTTTATTTTTAGCCCTGTAGTAATTATTTTTTTCCAAAAATTACATTTTTGTTTAAAATATTTAATTTAATTTAACTAATTTTAAATACATGATTTAAAAAAAAATGTATTTAATGTTTAACTGTGTTTTTTAAGTAATCTCCATTCATATTTTTGACAGATCTATGCGGAGAGACCCGTCAAAAGTGTGCAGGGGGATTCCCTTCTTTGATTGGTTCCCCATGGCCCGAGTGATCCCAGGGACACTTGTGAACTGCCTGCGCCCCTGGGATACCTGGGCCTCTGCGCGCACGGACCAGGAGAGGCCCAGGATCAGAAGTCTTAGGACCTACGGAGCCAACAGGTAAGTTCGTAGATTTTTCCCAATCGGAGGCATCCGCACGCAGGAAGCCTCTGATCGGAAAATCTGGCCCGATGTGTTTTATATCTCTTAGAAAATGGGTGAAAGGGGTGGGACTTGCAAGTAATACCCTTTGTGAGTGGTCAGTCTTGTTGTCAATCATAAACACTCCCAGAAATTACCTCAGAAAGCAATTTTTACTGGAGGTAAAAGTTCTTTTTTTAACATAAAAATGCGAACAATGACAGCACATTTAACTTTGTTATCAAGTTAATATGCAAAAATAAATGACCTCACATGGCTTCCAGAATTTTCTATACAATAAAAAATATGTAGTGTTCCCGTCCCTCACAGCAGATGCAAAAATAAAACTTAGACAAACAAGGGTTTGTTTCTTAGTTGTAAGTAAGTGTGCCTCCTGCTCTTTTCATCTTGTCTCTCTGTCACTATCTCAAAGTTTCAGCTTGACACACATTCTGAAGTGAAAAATGAAGTTAATGGTTTTATTTAAAAGTTTAGTTGAAGACCTACCCAAATCCATTATACAATTTGCATTCAAATCATTTTCGAAAGCACCAACTGAAATACTGTCAAATACAGAGACACATTTTGAATTTTCCACTGAGGAAAATAAATAATTGAACGTTTGGAATTTGAAGATAAATGTAAGTTGCCTCAGATGTGTTATCGGTATTATCTGTCATGTTTGAAGTTCTTGTTACTTACTCACATGCAGCCTTTCTCTTGTTAAAAATCAATTATTCTAAACTTCGCCTGAAAAATTTATCTACTCCAAATTATTTCAAAAAGCAACCAGATACCCTTGGAGGCTGAAGAGAAATATTCTTCCACTTGGGCAGATAAAAGGCTACTAATGTATCTTTGGGAAACAGTGCATCCTACATATGCTTACTCATACTCTGTGAGATCTCCCTTCAGCTCACTGATTCATAGTTCTGGGCAAAAATGTTGGCCCGGAATTTGCGGTTGGGATGACAGCGAACTGGCAGCGTTTGCCATCATTCTGCCTTTGAAACTGACCGCAACTTCGGGATTTGTTACATGCGCCTGCGACAAATCCCGAAGTTGCGGTCAGTCACTGACAGCTCCGAAATGACTGTGCTACTCCGTCCCCTTCCCCCTCCACATGAAACCAGCAATCTGTGTAATCAGCCAAATCAGGGAAACTGATGAAAACTTCAGCTCTTCTGCTGTGAAATTCCCCACTAAAAGTTAGACCCAAAGGGATTAGGTGTAACTGGGGTTTTGACAGCGTTATTACTGCTAAACAAATGTTAAGGGCCTGGAAAACTAATTTTAATTTTGTGCCGTCTGAAATTAAAATTTTTAAGAAACTTAAAAAAAAATTCTAATTCTTTTTCAAGTTTGTCCATCTTTATCTCAGGTTTACCTTTTCCCCGTGTGAGAGCCCAATCTTTGTTTTGCTCTCTAACATTTTTAAAAAGTTAGAATTTTAAGGGCTTACTCACTTCCGTGTTTGCTGTCTGAGAATTCTGCCTTTTGATTGGCTGCTTAGACAGCCTGTTGATGTCACAGCAGCTCGCACAAGGGAATCCCCACTACAGTCCGTTGAATTGAATTGAAGGTCGGAAAACCTGATGTTCTCGACACAGGGATTGCAAGATCCTTGTGCAAAGCGTACTTCGGGGCCAGCAGCAAACGCCTTTGCTTTGCTGCTGACTGCAAATCTCAGGCCATTAACTCCAAGCTCAGGCTTTTAAAAGAGATGTGGCCTTCAAGAAAAAAAAGATTCAATAACAAATTTATACTTAAGTTTAATCATATTATGAAATAAGTATTTTTTATGTCTTTTTATATTACAAACCTTATCTTATATACATTAGAAATTGCATTTATCAGAAAAAAATGGCATACTTTTTTGAAAAACATTGAGTGACTCAATTGATTCATCTTCTTTATTTTAATGCTAGGTTCTCTTGAATACTCATTCAAGAGTTATTTTTATAAGCCCTAACTGGTTTCTCATTGGCAGTTTGCAAGCCTTATTTCTTACTTTTGATTTCTGTCTTCCCTACCTGGCCAGTATTTATCCCTCAATCAACAAAGCAAAAAAAAGCAGATTATCTGGTCATTATCACATTGCTGTTTCTGGGAGCTTGCTGTGCGCAAATTTGTCTAGTGGTCGTGAAAGGCGCTATATAAATGTAAGTCTTTCTTTCTACCTGTTCAACTCTGATTTGCTGCTGTTTTACTTTGAACCATTCAACATAGTGCGATAGTTGAAGTGCAACAACATAAGAACATAAGAAATAGGGGCAGGAATAGACCATTCAGCCCTTCATGCCTGCTCCGCCATTCAATGAGATCATGGCTGATCTTCTGCCTCAACTCCATTTACCGGCCCTATCGCCATATCCCTTGATGCCCTTACTAGTCAGAAATCTATCGACTTCTGTTTTGAATATACCCAATGACTGAGCCTCCAAAGCCCTCTGGGGTAGAGAATTCCAAAGATTCACCACCCTCTGTGAAGAAATTTCTTCTCAACTCAGTCCTGAATGGCCTACCCTTTATCCTGAGGCTGTGGCCCCTGGTTCTAAACTCCACAGCCAAAGGAAACATTCTCCCAGCATCCATTCTATCAAGCCCTGTAATAATTTTGTATGCTTCAATGAGATCCCTTCTCATTCTTCTGAATTCAAGAGAATACAGGCCTAGTTTACTCAATCTCTTATCATATGACCCGCCATCCCAGGAATCAATCTCGTAAACCTTTGTTGCACTCCCTCTATAGCAAGTATATCCTTCCTTAGACAAGGAGACCACAATTGTACACAGTACTCCAGATGTGGTCTCACCAAGGCCCTATATAATTGGAGTAAGACTTCTTTACTCCTGTACTCAAATCCTCTTGTAATGAATGTAAGAAGTCACACAACACCAGGTTGTAATGAAGGCCAGCATACCATTTGCCTTCCTAATGGCTTGCTGCACCTGCACATTCACTTTCAGTGACTCATGTACAAGGACACCCAGGTCCCTTTGAGCATCTGCATTCTCCAATTTTTCACCATTTAGGAAATACTCTGCCAAAGTGGATATCTTCACATTTATCCACATTATATTCCATCTGTCATGTTCTCGCCCATTCACTAAGCCTGTAGAGATCCTCTTCACATCCTCTTCGCAACTGACACTGCCACCTAGCTTTGTATCATCAGCAAATTTAGAAATGTTACATTTAGTCCCCTCATCCAAATCATTGATATAGATTGTGAATAGCTGGGGCCCAAGCACCAATCCTTGCGGTACCCCACTAGTCACAGCCTGCCATCCTGAAAAAGACTCATTTATCCCGACTCTTTGTTTTCTGTCTGTTAACCAATTCTCAATCCATGCTAGTGTATTACCCCCAATTCCATGTGCCCTAATTTTGTTCACCAACCTCTTGTGTGGGACCTTATCGAAGGCCTTCTGAAAATACATATACACCACATCTACCAGTTCCCCTTTGTCTACTCCAATAGTTACATCCTCAAAGAACTCCAATAGGTTTGTCAAACAGGATTTCCCTTTCATAAATCCATGTTGACTCTGCCCAATCTTACTATTAGTTTCTAAGTGCCCAGTTATTGCATCCTTTATAATAGATTCCAGCATTTTCCCAACTACTGATGTGAGGCTAACAGGTCTGTAGTTCCCCACTTTCTCTCTCCCTCCTTTCTTAAATAGCGGGGTTACATTTGCTATCCTCCAATTTGCAGGAACCGTTGCAGAATCAATAGAATTTTGAAAGATGACAACCAATGCATTCACTATTCCAATGGCCACCTCTTTCAATACCCTAGGATGTAGGTCATCCGGTCCTTGGGATTTATCGACTTTTAGTCCCATTAATTTTGCCAGTACTTTTTTTTACTAATAATTTCTTTAAGTTCCTCATTCTCGTCACACTCTTGGTTTTCTCATATTTCTGGGAGGTACTTTTTGTGTCTTCCTCCGTGAAGACAGAAACAAAGTATTTATTTAATTTCTCTGCCATTTCCTCATTCCCCATTATAAATTCTCCCGTCTCTGACTGCAATGGACCTACATTTACCTTCACCAGTCTTTTCCTTTTCACATACCTATAGAAGCTTTTACAATCTGTTTTTATATTTTTTGCTAGTTTGTGCTCATATTCCATTTTCCCTTTCTTTATCAATTTCTTGGTCCCCCTTTGCTGATTTCTAAAAAGATCCCAATCCTCAGGCTGACTGCTTTTTCTGGCAATTTTATAAGCTTCCTCCTTTGACTTAATACTAGCTTTAATTTCTTTTGTTAGCCATGGTTGGATCACTTTTCCTTTTGGGTTTTTATGCCCTAGAGGAATATATGTTTGTTGCAAATTATGCATTATTTCCTTGAATGTTAGCCATTGTATGTCCACCTTCATACCTTTTAGTGCAGTCTCCCAATCTACCATGGCCAACTTGTCCCTCATACCCTTGTAGTTTCCTCTACAAGAAGTAAGTGTAATGCTTACAGAAAGGGTTCAGTAAACACAAGGGGCTAGATTTTCAGTATAGGCAGTTTTGGGGCGCTAACCTTAGCGCCCGCCCAAAGTTAGCGCCCGCCCCAAAGTAGCGCCCCGTTGCCGGAAATTCAGTGGCTTCGCCCTAAGAGGTTGGTGGAGCGCTAAAAGAGGCGTTCCACTACTATCTTTAGGCGCTAAGCCGGCGGTCCAGAGGGATAGCGCCCAGGCGGGGCGCAGCGCGGGTGCGGTCATTTTTGGACTGACAGCAGAACCCGTGGCGCCGACCAGCTCTTAAAGGGGGAAGGGACGAATTGGTCTGCTGCCATGCCCTGCACACTGCAGCCTTGCAAAGAGGCCTCAACACTGCTGCTCAGCCCCAGGGAGTCATGGCAACGCCAGAGAAGGCCCGTCAGCGTGCCCTGCGCTTCTCAGAGGGTGATCTGGACATAATGGTCACAGCTCTGGAGGTGAGGCGCAAGATCTTGTTCCCAGAGAGTGGGAGGAATCCAACCCACCATGACTACACCAAAGCCTGGAAGCAGATCGCCCAGAGGGTGACGTTCACCGGCGATGCCCCCAGGACCCACAAACAATGTCGTAAAAAATACAACGACCTGACCAGGATTGTCAGGGTGAGTACCCTTTCCAGTCTCCTCCTCATTCTTGCATGTACACCTGACATGATGGGCAAAGGGAGCTGAAAGTCCTATTGGCCAGCCCTCAGCCAGCAGCATTGGGACAGTCATGAGCATCAATTGGCCATTCGGCACTCTACACTCTGTCCAAGCTATTCCACCATGGGAGGCAGTGCACACTACATCAGGGCTTCACTCTGGCCAAGCTATTCCACCATGGGAGGCAGTGCACACTACATCAGGGCTTCACTCTGGCCAAGCTATTCCACCATGGGAGACTGTGCACACTACATCAGGGCTTCACTCTGTCCAAGCTATTCCACCATGGGAGGCAGTGCACACTACATCAGGGCTTCACTCTGGCCAAGCTATTCCACCATGGGAGGCAGTGCACACTACATCAGGGCTACACTACGCACTTACAGCCCGTCCTTTCTCTTGCAGGCTAAAGTAGCCTTTAATCGCCAGGCCCATGCCAGGGGTGGCCGCGCCAAGCTGCAGAAGCTCACTCAGCTGGAGGAGCGCGTGTGTGTGCTCATGGGAGCCCGTGTGCTCGTCCCCACAGCGTGCGGAGTAGCCGACCCTCCACTGCCCAGCAATGGTAAGGACCTCGCCTTTTGGCCCTCTCGCGTCGCACTGGCCCATCCGAGCTACCTCCTTTGCCACTGTCCCACCAATGCGCTGAATGCCACCAGTCCTAACTCCCTCGCTGACGCCGTCTCCTCACTGTGAAGCTACTCTTGTGCATTCCTGCTTTCAGCTGGTGACGACCAGGACCCTGAAGCTGCCAGTGACAGCACCTCCGAGCAGGAGGAGGAGGAGGAGCAAGCCGGACCATCGGGGGAACAGTCACGTCCCGCAGGAGAGGAGGAAATGCTTGACACCTCCTCACTGGACGAGTGCCTGGAGGAACTGTCGCAGGGCAATGCAGCTTCTGGGACCAGTGGCGTCCAGCCACCCAGGAGCCGTGCGCGTGGCCCGCGGCCTTCCCCCCAAAGGGGGCAAGGATCAGAGGGGAGTGCTGCTGATCGACACACTCGCCACCACCAACGTGGCAAGGGTCCCCTAGTTCGGCCCCCTCCTCCCCAGCGGGAGAGTCGCGACTCCAGTCCGGACACCTTCACCTCGGAGGAGGTGCGGAAGCTGGATAAGATGGCCGAGGATTCGGACCGGCGCCACACGGAGCTCATGAGCGTGGTGGGGCGCATTCCTGAGGCCATCGAGTCGCTGGCGACCAGTGTGCGCGAGTTCGGGGCAGCAACTGCCGCGAGTGGCGGCATGCTGACTGATGCCGTCAAGACCCTGGCGGATGTGATGCGGGCGCACACCAGGACAACAGGGGCACTCACTGCTGCCACACGCGCTGTCTCAGGCAGGCATCGCCAGGGCAGCCGCCGCGCTGGACCATCCCAGCAAGCCGCCCCTCGGCTGATTGTTGCGGATCCTGCAGTGCGGGCCCGGCCGAGTGCCACCGCGCCACAGCACCAGCCAGCGCATCCCAGACGCCAGCTGGCCCACATTGCGCCATCCGTCGCCGCCATTCCCCCACTGGGGCATCAAGGGCAAGCGGCTGCAGCTGATGGTGGCCAGGCTCAGGTGCGCCACTCAGCAGACGGCCCCTCGAGGCCCAAACGCCGTGTAGGCCGCCCCCCAGCGGCATCTGGTGGAAGGGCATCTGAGCCTCAGGCGCCTTCCCCCAGCCTCGCAGCAGCCACTGGGCAGAGCTTGCGAAGGAGCAGCAGGCCGGGCAGGGGAGGCAAAAGGCTGGGCAAGGTCTCGCCCTCGCGGGCCACTCAGTAGAGGGTGTGGCCAGCTTTCCTTTTATATGGCGGTGGCCATCTTTATTTTGCCCATGGTTGTGTTGTTGGAGGGCTTATTTTTTGCGTTAGGCCGACGTTGAGGCCCGGTTTGAAGAAATGTGGAGTGACTCCTCTCCAGTTTGTGGGAGTGAGTCGTTTGTTGGGCTTTTTGTGGGGCCCGTTTATTGTTTTTGGGGATTCATGTGGGAAGGGCTTTTCATTTTTGTGTAATAAATAATTATCTTTTATTCATGCAGTGTCCATGGTTGTTCTTCTTAGTGTTTGTTGGCTTCGCCGGCTGAGGGCTTGCGGAGCGGCTGCATTCATCTTCCCTCATGGCCCCTGGCCATTCCCTGACAGGGGGCTTAGAAGTACCGTGTAATAAGGTGGCGTCGTGCGGCCCTTGGCCCTGGTCGCTCCCTCCTGGGAACGTACTCCTGCTCCTCCTCCTCCTCCTCCTCCTCCTGCTCCTCCTCCTGAGGTGCTGGTCCAACGTCAGGTGGCAGTGCCTGAGTCCTGCGGATAGCCAGGTTGTGTAGCATGCAGCAAACCACCACAAATTGGGAGACCCGGTCCGGCGAATACTGGAGAGCTCCTCCGGAGCGATCAAGGCAGCGGAACCACTGCTTGAGGACCCCAATAGTTTGCTCGATGATGTTGCGGGTGGTTTGATGGCTCTCGTTGTAGGCCTCTTCAGCAGCGGTCCTGGGCGCGCGGAGCGGGGTCATGAGCCAGGTGCACAAAGGATAGCCTTTGTCCCCGAGTAGCCATCCTCTTGGGGGAGGCTGTGCCTGGAACATGTCATGCACAGTACTCTGCCGCAGGATAAAGGCATCGTGGCTGCTGCCTGGGAAGCTGGCATTGACTGCCATGATGCGCTGCTTGTGGTCACACACCAGCTGCACATTCAGAGAATGGTAGCCCTTCCTGTTGCGATACTGCTCGCCATGCTCCAGAGGGGCCCGCAAAGCCACATGCGTACAGTCAATGGCGCCCTGCACCAAGGGGAATTCCCCGAGCCTGGAAAATCCCAATGCGCGCTGATGCTGGCTCTCCAGGGCCATGGGGAAGGAGATGAATTGGCTTCTCCTTCTGAACAGTGCTTCGGTCACCTGGCGGATGCAGCGATGCGCGCCGTACTGGGAGATGTTTGCTATGTCCCCAGCAGCGTATTGGAAGGAGCCGGTGGCATAGAAGTTCAATGCCACCGTCACCTTCACTTCCACCGACAGAGACGTCCTGCACCTGAGCTTTGGCCGCAGATCTCGGCGAAGCAGGTGGCAGATCTCTGCAATCACCTCCTTTCGGAATCGGAGCCTTTTAACACATCGCGCGGCACTCATGTTTAGGTAGGAGCGCTGCTGGCGGTATAGCCTGACTGGGTAAGGCCTACGTGGCCGACGCCTGTAGCCCCCTCTGCCTCTAGCCAGGGCTGCCCTTCTCACAATGCGTCTGCGAGCCCTACGGACATGGAGCTGCAGCTCCGCGTTGGCACCCCATGCAACCCCCATCAAATCCTGGCAAACACTCAAATTTCCAAAAGGCCACTTGCAGCGCTCTGGCCTGAGTCCAAAAATACCTGAGCTCTTGCTGCTTGAAACCAGTTAGCTATCCTCCTTGTTGTGTCTCCAGAAATGCGTTGCACAAGAGTGTTTTCTGAAAAAAGGCTGGCCTTTATACTGGAGAGCACGTCCCCTTTAATTTGCGCCCCCCGGGGCCTGCGCTGGTTGTGTTGCGTTCCTTTTTCCAAACGCTCCGGCCGCCAGCCGCACAATGGGGCGGTCCGACTGAAGTTTGGAATCGGGGCGGCCAAAGGGCGTTGCATGAGGATGTGACGTCATTTTCTGCGCGCGCATCCGGGCGGGCGCTAAACTTTGCGCCGGCGCTAACGGGCAACTTAATTTGGGGCGGGGCGCAAACTGCGCTGCGCACGGGCGCTACACGCATAGCGCCCGAAAATCACTTCTCTTAAGGCGCTAACTGCTGGCGCTAGCAACTGAAAATCTAGCCCAAGATTTTTAATATATTTTGTAACTATATCATAACATCTCCTGTGGCATTGCTCATGGTTATAGTAGCAATTTGTTTTGAGTTCAGTGTATGAACACAAATAAAAGAACCACAGCTGGCATAACCACTTGGCAAACATCAGAAAATATGAAGGCCCATTCTAAGTCATTCCCACTCAAGTCATTCTCTAATTATTGGGTTTCTCCTCAGCTGTATCTATTTTCAGCTCTTTTCCTCTAACTTCTAACACTATGGGCTGGATTTTCCAAATCCCGAGGAGGCGGGCATGTAGGCGGGACAGCCAGTAAATTCAGAGAAAGTGGGGGCGGATGGCAAGCCCGCCCCATCCCCTTTTGCTGGAGGCAGGAAGATGTACAGCTTCGGGTCCCATCTCCTGGAGGCGGGAAAGGCATTTAATCCTTTTAACAACAGGCAGAAAAAAGGATTAGTGCCATTTTACCTTCACAGGTGAAGGCTTTCCGACCTCGGAGAACCCCGTCGGGTTGGAGGAGACGTGGAGGAGGTCTGCGGCAGTCGGAGGCACCTGGAAGTAAGATGTAGAGGTGAGTGATGGGTGCAAGTGTTGAGTGGTAAGTATGCAAGATGAGTGATAAGTTTTAAAAAGTGTTCACTTACCTTGTTTTCCTTCTACATCCTTCAGCCATGGTGGATCGGGAGAGCCGACAACCTCCTTGTCAATTTCACAGACTCTGTACCGACAGCCATGTGAAATTTACAAATTTGAAAGGTTTGATGAGTCCTGAACACAAAGGCTCATCAAACTAAAGAGAATGCAAGTGTTTGACAGCTTCACAGAGCTGTCAAACACTGACATTTCTTCTATCAAGAAGTCTTGACAGATAGCACGTCTGACGTTGATGTGCTCTGTCAGTGACTTCCTCCCTAATTGGCCTGCTGAGCCCGCAGGGCGGGCTTAACAAGCGCAATCATGGGGAAATCCCTCTGGTTGGTCAGGCGAGGATGGAGGCAGGACATTGACACAACAAGCAGCTGTCCCGCCTCCAACTCACCTCCATTCACAAAATCCAGCCCTATGTGGGGAAGACCAGCTAATATATAGTTTATATATTTTTGCTTCCAAATTTAGCTCAGAAAAGGTTGCAGAATTCATGCTTTGCCTTGTTCTGATATGTTATGGGGGGAAAATCCTGTTACACTCAATAATTTCTATGGCTGATGTTCTCAGTGATTTCCCTTGGCAGGAGCAGGTCTCATTCTGCTTTGTGAATAGACACTCTTGCTGTCAATCACAAAAAAGGATCTGGAGGTTGCAGGCAATGCTGCATGCTGGCAGCTGTAGCCTGCTACCCTGTTGAGTCTCCTTCAGTTGATAGTGATATATCCGGGAACCTGCAGAAATTTCAAACTCAGACTTTTCACACTTCCATAGGCCTCCGATGGGAAACACTATTTCAAAAACAGCAAATGCTGCTGTATAGATATGTTTATTCATTTTCTTGTAAATGTTGCAATTTTATACCACTATTATGTTGCAAACCTTATTTCCAATAGTATGTTCTCAGTTTAATGCAGGAACCAGGATGGCAACCAAAGGGTTTTCAGAAAATATTTTGAGCAATTTAATGGGCTTACATTGTTTTTATTTGTTACATGTTGCTGATGTCATTTCTTGATTTGTAGTTTTGTTGAACATCAAGCCTAGTGGTTATCTTTCCTGTTTGTTATTTGCTAATTGTTAAATAGTTTCTCACCGGTTCAGTCATGATTTGTTGCTATTTGACTTCATTCGACACCATTCAGGATAAAGCAGCCCGCTTGATTGGCACTCCATCCACCACCTTCAACATTCACTCCCTCCACCACCGGTGCACTGTGGCTGCAGTGTATACCATCTACAAGATGCACTGCAGCAACTCACCAAAGCTCCTTCAACAGCACCTTCCAAACCCACGACCTCTACCACTTAGAAGGACAAGGGCAACAGACGCATGGGAACATCACCACCTACAAGTTCCCCTCCAAGCCACACACCATCCTGACTTGGACCTTTATCACCGTTCCTTCACTGTCGCTGGGCCAAAATCCTGGAACTCCCTTCCTAACAGCATTGTGGGTGTACCTACGCCATATGGACTGCAGCGGTTCAAGAAGGCGGCTCACCACCATCTTCTCAAGGGCAATTAGGGATGGGCACTAAATGCAGGCCTAGCCAGCGACGCCCACATCCCATCAATGAATACATTTTTTTTTTTTTAATTCAATAATCAGGTGCAAATGCAATACAGAAACTTGCAAGTGTGAATACAAAATTCAACACATAAAGGGATACAGGAAGTAACTATGAAAAGCAGCAGTACATCTGTACTGTTGTTGTGCTGCTCTTCAGAACTGCCTAGAAAGAAAGATGCTCCATGGCAAGAATAATGGAAATAAATTAAGGAGAAACCCCCATAAATATTTAGATTTTTCAGTGACAGCCTTTACAAATAATGGCCTGGAGTTTCCGCTCGATTGCGCTGGGTTTTGTCGGCGCACCTTGGCCGAAACTGGCATGACCGGAGAAAAAAAACGTGGAATTTTAAGCGCAATTTGTGTTCGGTGCAACTTGAGTTTCCACGATCTTTTGCGCTAGTTTTAAAAACATCGCGTTGGAAACAGGCCCCGCCCACAAAACTGGTCACACCCCCAGGGTGAATTCATCACCATTGGGAGTTTCTGCTAACTGCGCTGGTTTGCAGGCCTTCAAAGAGCCATTAAAAATTAAGCTGGTTCTTTTGGGCGCAAGGACACTGATAGATACGAGTTAAAAGCTTTTTACTGTAATTTTTTGATTTAACTTACTAAGAAATTGACTAATGGAGCCCTCTTAATCTATTTCATTTCCTGTGCTTCTTTAGTCTTGACAAAGGGTTTTCACCCGAAACGTTGACTCTATTTTCTCTCCACGGATGTTGCCTGGCCTGCTGAGTTTTTCCAGCATTTTCTGTTGTTATTTCGGATTTCCAGCATCTGCAGTATTTTCCTATATAACTAGAAAATAGTTTGAAATATCTTAGAAAAGTGAATTTCAGCAATTTAAAATTGGATTACTCCGAGGTGGTGCAATGACACTGTGATTAAAAATGTTTATTTTTTGTGATAAACTTATTTTCATCTGCTTTAATCAAACTTCACCAAGTTACCACTTTTAAATATATGAAAGAATTTTTTTTAAAACAAGTTCTGTTTTAAATTACCTTTTAAAACGCTGCCCGGATGCACTGGTTCATGGCAGATTTTGTGTTCGGTGATATGCAAATGAGTTTGAGTGGAAACTCGGGGGTGAAAAAAGCACTTTTCAAAACGGGCGCAATTTGCACCGGAATCACTGACTGCGCCGGAAGCGGAAACTCTATCCCACTGTGTTTATATAATCATAAAGAATCCTGACAGCAAGTTAAAACAAGTGTGAGTCTGTAGAACAATTATTTTAAATTCCTTTTTATAGGTAAAAGAAATAATACATTCTATCATTACTGTTGCAAGAACTTTAAACTTTTATAAACTCATGGGCAGTTAAATACATTGAACACAAGCCTCATCCAACAATCAATCTAATAGTCAAGTTCACACATTGAAAATAGACAAGTTCTCACTACAGTGCTAGTGTAATAGTATTGACCTTCTTTCTATTAACCTGCCATCCAACATGTAGAATGTATTGCTGCATGCAATGACTGCTTTTTAATATATTAAAAGATCTCTTTCAAAATGGCCATTCTCCATTCAGCAGTTATGATTGTTTTAATTAAGTAGCTGATTGCTTCATGTATGCTCACCATTTCTATAGCAGCCTAGAAGGTTTCCTTCAACATATTAAGGCAATGTGATGTTTTGCCATTTACATCATGAGTTGTGACCTTTAAGATGACAGGTCAGGAGGTTCTGCTGATCAGGAGCTCCTGCTGAAGTGCTACCACCAGGCAGGCTTCACATTCAGCTGATAATGAGATGATAGTCACTCTCCACAGCAGGCATAGTTATGTATGCATCAGTAAATTCTACAATGTGTCGAGGGTGCTGTCGTAAGCAAACTGTAGAAAGACCATTAAAATAATGTGTCCAATGCACCTGGCAAAAAACAACTGTAATTAAACTGGATTAATGTCCAAGGATTTAATTAGGTTCATTAACAATTGTGAAAGCTAAATAAATAACTGAGCTGAGAACAACAGATGCATCAAAATTATCCTGATCATTTATTTAAAGGGTAATTTAATGTTGCTTAGTTGTGCATGAACATTAAACAAAATGAAATGCTGTGAACGTTTCTCTGGGAAAACATATAATTAGAGTATATATGAGGAACATAGTTTTAAATCAATGAAACAGATATTGGGCTGTATTTTCCGATCAGAGGCTTCCTGCATGTGGAGGCCTCCGATCTGGAACAAATCTACCTGAGGGCTCCCGAGGTCCAGACACTTCCTCTCCTGGGCCTCTCCAACTCGAAATGCGCAGGGTCCACGTATCCCAGAGGCACATGCAGTTCGCAAGCGTCCCTGGGATCACGTGGGCCATGGGGAGCCAATAGGAGAAGGGAGTCTCCTTTCATATATGAATGGAGATCACCCCCAAAACACTGTAAAATATTAAATACATTTTTTTTAAATCACATTTTTAGAATTAGTTGAAATTACAATAAATTTAATAATTTAAACAAAAATTTACTTTTTTGAAAAAATAATTAAAGTTTTTTACGGAGCTAAAAATCAACTAAACTTTTTTTAAAGTATTTTTAAATGATAAATGAGTGAAAAACTTTTTTTTTTTACTTTTTTCAAATCTTATGTTGGTAAAAGCAGGCCTTACACATAAAATTTCTGAGGGTTTTCTGCAGGCTGAGGTTCTCCAGAAAGCAGAACTACCTGCCCGCAGAGGCCCTTCTCCAGGGCAGGCGTCCGATCTGTCAAGAGCATTCTTCACAGATCTGAAATATCGGTTTTCAGCACATGCGCTTGGCATGCCTGAAACCAGCATTTCCGATATCCCTACGAGTGTACACAGCGCGTACACACCCGTAGGCATCGGAATATAACTAAGAATTTCTCTATAAATGGGTAACGATGGGATAAAGTACTGCCCATTCATTTGTATGATTTCATTTTAAATAAAGCTCAGATTAAAGAGATCAACGTCAAATGGTGTAAGGGTCTCAAATTAAATGAATCGGCTTATTATAACCCCACTTTTTTTAAATTGCCATTCATAGAAACATAGAAGATAGGAGCAGGAGTAGGCCATTCGGTCCCTCGAGCCTGCTCCGCCATTCAATGTGAAGAAATTCCGCCTCATCTCAGTCCTAAATGGCTTATCCCTTATCCTTAGACTGTGACCCCTGGTTCTGGACTCCCCCGCCATCGGGAACATCCTTCCTGCATCTAGTCTGTCTAGTCCTGTTAGAATTTTCTACGTTTCAATGAGATACCCGCTCATTCTTCTAAACTCCAGCGAGTATAAGCCCAATCGACCCAATCTCTCCTCATACGTCATTCCTGCCATCCCAGGTATCAGCCTGGTGAATCTTCGCTGCACTCCCTCCATGGCAAGAACATCCTTCCTCAGATACGGCAACCAAAACTCAAGGTGTGGTCTCACCATTCTTCTAGCCACGTATTAATCTGAAATATCCTTCTATTCCTACTCTGACTAGCACGTGGCACTCGTAGCAATCCCGAGATTACTACCTTATAGGTCTTATTTTTTAATTTACAGCCCATTCATTAATTCACAGCCCATATTACATGGTGGTGGCTGGGAGTGTCAAATCAATCATCTTTTTCTTCACTCTCCTCTCCCTCTTCTTGGAGACTGGCTGGGCAGGCTGCATTTCTTGGATGTGTGAAATGAGGAAGGCACAAGGGTGGAGTTGTGGGAGGGCGGGAAAGCAAGAGGTGCATGCCAGAAGAGTGCTAACGTATGAAGATACCAGCAACTTGAATCCTTCCTGCCCCACCGCTGGCCAAGGGCTCAGCCATGCCGCTGCCATGAATGGTCTGCACCATCTCGTCCAAGGGGGTGAGGTGAGGCTAGGAATGGGAGATGTGCCTCATGATTGGTACAGATTGTTGGTAGGTGAGTGATTGGTGCGGGGAGGGGAGGTGGAGTCGTGCATTGAGCAGTGTGTGAGGCTAGTGATGCAGTTGGTAGGAGACGGCTTTTAAAGATGCATTCACTGACCTTTGTAAAGTCTGTGGGTTGTTTAGTTAATTAATACACAGACTCCAAGAGTAACTTAAAACAGGACTTTACTATTCGAAGGTCAGGGCGAATCTGCTCAATACCTCCTGACACAGCACTTATATACCGGTGTGGTCACCGTCGGTATTACAGTATACAGAAGCCAACAAAGTAGTGCAACACCGAAAGTAGTTCTCTTAAAGGTGGACGGTTACATACAATAGTTCTCTTAAAGGTAGACGGGTACATACACTACAATCCTCCCTTTTTAGCTTACAACATACTGATTCCCCATTAAACATACATTATAACATATATACAACTTTATGCAAGACAGTTCACAGATTCAGTCTCTCTGGAGGTTTCCGGACTCTGTCCGGATAACGCCTCGGTGGTGTCGTAACTTCCGGCGGGGTAGTAGGTGCTTCTGGCAAGGTCGATTCGGCTTGAAGGACAGTGTCAGGTTCATCTGATTCCAGTATTACCAGATCGGAGGTAGGTGTTCTGGGTATCTCTGTCTCAACATTAACCGTGTAAGGTGGTGGAGTAGGTTGGCCATTTGTGGCTGACCCTATGATCTGGTCAACATGGCACCTTATTATACTGTCCCCAATGTCCACCGTATACATCAACGGCCCTAGCCTTTTCCCAATAGTTCCAGGCTGCCATTTCTCGGTACGGTAGTCCCGGGCCAAAACTTGTTGACCTATCTGAAAAGATCTAGTTGGCCTTTCATTCATGCCCTGGAATTGCCGGTTCTCTACGTCCCTTCTGACGTTTGGCTTAAGCAAATCCAGCCGGCATCTTAGTCGTCTATTAAAAAACATCATGGCGGGAGTTTGATTTGTGACCGCATGTGTTGCATTCCTGTATGCCAACAAGAAGCTATCCACCTTATGTTGTAAGTTAATGGCTTCATTACCCATGGGCTTTATGGCCTTCTTGAAGGTCTGGACAAACCTTTCAGCCAATCCATTGGAGGCGGGATGGTATGGGGCTGACGTGTAGTGCTTAACCCCATTGCTCTTTAAGAATTTCTTGAATTCTTCGGACACAAATTGCGGTCCATTATCAGAACAGATCTGTTCCAGCAGCGCATTCCTAGCAAACATGGTCCTTAACACTGTGATGGTTTTTTCCGTGGTGGTGGTGGACATCTTTATTACCTCCAGCCACTTGGAGTGTGCATCCACCGCTATTAGAAACATTGAGTCCATAAATGGACCAGCAAAGTCGATATGTACCCTTTGCCAAGGAGATGAGGGCCACTCCCATGGATGCAGAGGAGCCTGTGGTGGCGCGTTTTGGACCTTCTGGCATCCTAGACAGCTCTTAGTGATTTCTTCGATGTCCCCATCAATGCCTGGCCACCACACAAACGCTCTTGCTAGGTTCTTCATTTTCACTCCACCCAGATGTCCCTCGTGCAGCTCCTTTAACACCTTCTGTTGAAGTTTGGGTGGAATCGCCACTCTAGATCCACACACCAGGGTTCCTCGACACACTGACAGCTGTTCTTTTCTCTGCAAAAATGCTGGCAGCGTTGGTTCGCCCTGTGCTGGCCATCCCTCCACCGTTAAATCATAGACTCGTGAGAGAGTCGGGTCATTTCTTGTTTCGTTTTCGATCATCGAATTTGTTACTGGTAGACATTCCACTATGGATGAGTGGAACATCTCTACCGGGTCCACTGTAGTCGCTTCTTCTACTATTGGCAATGGCAAGCGCGATAACCCATCAGCATTTCCATGCTGTTTGGACCTTTTGTATTCGATGTCATATTGGTGTGCCCCAAGTAACACGGACCACCTCTGTAACCTTTGCGCTGTCATGGTGGAAACGGCCTTGTTAGGGTTGAATATGGACACCAACGGCTGGTGGTCTGTCAGTAATGTGAACTTCTTGCCCTGCAGATAATGATTGAATTTCCTTACGCCCCACACAAGGCTGAGGGCCTCCCTATCTATTTGAGCATAATTTCGCTCCGCGGAGGTCAATGATCGGGACGCGAATGCCACTGGCCTTTCTGAGCCATTTGGTAACTTGTGTGAAAGTACTGCTCCAATTCCATAGGGGGAAGCATCACAAGCTAGACGAAGAGGTAACGTTGGGTTGAAATGAGCCAACACTTCTTCAGAGGTAATCAACGCCTTGCTTCTGCGAAAGGCCTTTTTACATTCCTCACTCCACTTCCATGGTACTTCTTTCCGCAACAGAGCATTCAGCGGATGCAGCACCGTGGATAGATTCGGCAGAAACTTGTGATAATAATTAATCAACCCCAAGAATGATCTTAACTGTGATACGTTTTCCGGAGCGGGGGCCTTCACGACAGCTTCTATCTTGTCAGGTGACTTGTGCAGCCCCTCTCGGTCAATGACATGACCGCAGTACGAGATCCGTTTTTGGAAGAACTCACATTTCTTGCGATTAACTCGAAGGCCATATTCCTTCAACCTAGTGAGCACCAGTTTCAAATTTGTGAGGTGTTCTTCCTCGTCTTCTCCCGTAATCAGGATATCGTCTAAGTAACACTGCGTGCTTGGAATTCCTTGTAATACCTGCTCCATGGCCCTCTGCCAAATTGCTGGAGCCGAAGCTACCCCAAAAACCAGTCTATTATAACGATACAAGCCTCTGTGTGTGTTGATGGTGAGGTACTGACGTGACTCTTCCTCGACTTCCATTTGTAAGTATGCCTGTGCCAGGTCTATCTTGGTGAAGTGTTTCCCTCCAGCCAACGAAGCAAAGATATCTTCAATCCGCGGAAGCGGGTATTGTACCGTGTGAAGCACCGGATTCACTGTGATCTTGAAGTCTCCGCAGATGCGGACCTTCCCCGGTCCCCCTGGCTTGTTACTTGGTGAAGACTTCATGACGGGAACAATGGGCATGGCCCACTCACTCCAGTCCACTTTTGACAGTACCCCTGATCGTTCAAGTTCTTCCAGTTCTGCCTCCACAGCAGGTCGTATCGCGTAAGGTACCGATCTGGCTTTGAAAAATTTTGGGCTTGCATGTTCTGCAATCTTAACCTTTGCTTTAATTCCTCGCAGTGTTCCCAGTCCTTGCTGGAATACCTCTTTAGCTTCGTCTAATATTCTGGACAACCGTTCAGGTTTGTCATCTTCCTTTCCGGAATCTACCGTCATGGTGTTTAGTGAATGCCAGTCTATCTTTATTTTCCTGATCCACTCCCGTCCCAGAAGTGGTGGACCTCCCTCAGGCAACACATACAGGTCCATCCTTTGGTGCTCTTTGTCCTTGTATCTCACCTTGACTTCTATCTTTCCGATGGGGTATACTTTGTGCCCCGTGTATGTCTTCAATACTAGTTCCGTATCCCGTAGGGGAATATGCTTGAATAACTTTTTATAATCATGCTTATTCATGACCGTCAACGCCGATCCGGTGTCCACTTCCATTTTCACTTGGACTTTTGCAATCTGTAGTGTGATCCAGATAGCTTGTCGGTCAGCTTCTTTACTCACATTGTGAATTCTCAGACTATCCAGTTCCTTGCAGTTGGAGTGTGAGTCCGAATTCTGTTCTTCCGGACTCTTCCTAGTCACCTCATGTACCTTCCTGTACCTCTTTTGTGGTGACTCATTATTGTTGGTCTTCTTCCCTGACCGGCATACCTTAGCTATGTGACCGAGCTTGCCACATTTCCTACATTCCTGGTTTTTAAACCAGCATTGGTTCTGGTCATGTGTTGTCTTCCCACAACGATAGCATTTCGTTGTACCCGAAGTAATTTGCTGCACCCTGAGTGCCGCTGTCTTTAGCTGCATTTCCGCCGTTCCTTTCGCTGCGGCTTCGTTCGATGCAGCAATAAGGACAGCCTTCTCAAGTGTAAGATCGTTCTCTTCGAGCAGTCGTTTTTGTGTCTCTTCCTTCGACATTCCGCACACGAATTTGTCTCGCAACGCCTCTGTCAGATTCCCTCCAAACTGGCAGTGTTTCGCTAGTCTACGCAGTTCGACCAAGTATTCTGCATTGCTTTCGTCTTTCCTTTGCGTTCTCGCATAGAATTTGAATCGTTCCGCCAACATCAACGGTGTGGGGTTCAAGTGATCCTTCAGAACAGTCACAATATCATCGAAAGTCTGATCCGCATGTTTAGCTGGTGCTAGTAGATGCTTCAAGAGCTCGTATGTCTTCGCGCCCATCGAGTTTAGCAAGGTTATAGCTTTGTCATCTTCTTCTATTTTATTGGCCTCACAATAGATCTCAATGCATTCCACATACGTGGCCCAGTCTTCTACCTCGGAATTAAAATCGTTGATGTTACCACGCTTAGGCATCTTCCTCTCTTCCTGATAACACCACGAATTATTTCTTTAAATTTTTTTTTTTTTTCCAAGATGGCGGTTCCCGCGAAAATGGCGGTTTCCCGCGCTTATCTTCTCTCCCCGCCCACTTCAATGGCGGTTCCCCGCTTCTGTCTTCTTCTCCGCCTAATGGCGGCTTCCCGCGTTTCTTCCCCTGGCGGGAGGGGTACACTTTCCCCACGGGCGACGGCCGCTGGCTTTCAGGTTCACAGCCTGCGCGTCGGCTTCAGTGCTTTCCCTTTTCTCGGCAGGGCAACCGGCGCTGGGTACACCCCGTTGACGGCGAACAGTTTCAGCCGCTGGGCTGGCTCTCGCTCAGTTCCCCTTGCTCGGGCTCTGTCTCTCTCCCGCTCGCTCGGCTCTACCGGCGCTGGGTACACCCCGTTGACGGAGAACAGTTTCAGCCGCTGGACTGGCTCTCGCGCAGTCTCCCTTGGTCGGCTCTGCCTCTCCCGCTCGCTCGGCTCCCAAACGCCTCTCCCAGCCGTCTCGCAGTCCGGTGCTTCCCTCCCCGGCTGCGGCTGAGTTTTTATATCTTCCCGCGCCTACGCCCCCGGTCGCAGCGCTTCGTGGCTTCGGTCGCTGCCCGGCCTTTTTCGCCGGTCGCGGTCTAGCTGTCTCACGACGCCGTTGCGTCCCCAGCCTGTCTGTACCGCAGCTTCCTTGCTCCACGCTGCCCCAGTCTCAGCGCCTCTGGGCCCGACTTCTGTCCGGCTCCTTTCCCCCTCGACCGTGGTCGAGTGCACCGCCCTTATCCTCCGGTTATTCTTTTTACTTTTCCCTTACTCACAGTCACCGTGGCCGCCTTGCTTCTCGTGCTGATCGGCTCACTCCTCACCGTGGCAGAAGGGACAGTCAGTGCCTGTTGCTGATGGAAGTCTTTGTCTCTGAATTCTTCCTCCTTTCCAGCTCTGCAGACTCGAGTTTTCTCCCAGCAGAATGACGAGGGCGGTTGCCTCTTCTCGACGCTCGTTAACTGCTTCGGAATTATTGTTGCCGCAGGGTACGATCGGACTCGTCGCCACTGTAAAGTCTGTGGGTTGTTTAGTTAATTAATACACAGACTCCAAGAGTAACTTAAAACAGGACTTTACTATTCGAAGGTCAGGGCGAATCTGCTCAATACTTCCTGACACAGCACTTATATACCGGTGTGGTCACCGTCGGTATTACAGTATACAGAAGCCAACAAAGTAGTGCAACACCGAAAGTAGTTCTCTTAAAGGTGGACGGTTACATACAATAGTTCTCTTAAAGGTAGACGGGTACATACACTACAACCTTGACCACTGGTCTGAGATCATGAAGCTTCTTTGGGCACTGGAGCCAAGTCTTGTGAGGCGACACTGCTGGCAGCAACGGCCTTGGTGATCTGGTCCCTGGAGGGCCTCCTGGCCCTTTGGGTAGAGGACCTCTCTTGCAGTGTTGACCCTCTGCTCAAAGCTGGAATGCTGCATACGAGACCCTGGGTGCCCCTTCCCTGGCTTGCTGAGCCATTTGTGTTAGTGCTGAAGCCCTTTTTCCATTTTTTGAGGTTTGGAAGGGAATTCAGCTTTAGTTGCTGAAGACTCCTATTTGGCACTACTTTATACTGATAATTCTTTTTTGAAAGGCAGTAAGGACTGAAAAATGCATTTTTTCCACTTGATTTTAATTTTTTATTAGTTCTGAACGCATTGCCCCTTTAATTCATAGCCCTTTTAATTGCCCTCAATTCATTGCGAACTCCACAGCCTCGATCCCAGAGGCTGCAAGAAGCTGCAATGCCAACTGTGGATGAGAACTTCGGGTCGGATGCCTCCACTAACGCCACCAGGAGGGCGTTACATGGTAAGTTAGTGTTGCGCAACAAATCTCCAACCCCCAGCAGGAATATTTGCCCGGTAGCGCTATGGCGATTTTCAGTGGCCGTAAACTTGAGGCCGCGATGACATCGGCAGGTTTCTGTCGATGTCCAATTTTTCCCCCTGAGTCTAAGGAGAATAATGTGGCAAGTGGGAAAGCAACAGATAATCTGCAGTGATTAAGGGAGTAGATACAAGAGTAACACAATTTTTTCCTATCCTCTGGCTCTTCCTGGAGGATGTTCCTACAATAGCCCTACTATACCTCCCCCAACTGATCATTCTGCACCTTTAAGCCTAGACACCGTCAGCCCTGGCAAAGCACTTTTGCCTCTGAATCAATAGACTGTGCGCTCAAGCCCTACTCCAAATATTATGTTGGCATTTCAGCACCGTACTGAGGGACTACAGCACTGTCAAAGATCCTGTATTCCAGATGAGACATTAAACCGAGTCTTTGTCTTCCATCTCAGGTGGAAGTAAAAGATCCCAGGGCACCATTTGAAGAAGAGCAAGGGAGTTCTCCCACTGCCCTGGTCAACATTTATCCCTCAACCAACAACACTAAGAACTGTGTGTAAGTTAGCTGCCACATTCGCCTACATTACAACAATGGTTACACTCCATTGGCTATGAAGTAGTTTTGGACGTCCTGAGGATATGGTAGATGCTGTATAGATGTAAGTTCTTTCTTTCTAGACAGATCCAAGAAATTATTCTTGGTAATATTACCAGATGAATGCTTAATGCATTTGTATGATATCCCTCTGCCATTAATTAAACACAGGCATCAACCCATGTATTTTAAATACATTCATGTCTCTACTGAAAGGTAACTGAAATAAACTAACTCAGCACAAACCAGGAATTGAACCTGGGATCCTTTCAGTCTCTGACTTAGTATTACATCAGGTGGTGCCATGACCCATTAGGCCTTCAGTGGCCACAAATCAAAGAATAAATCACACTGAGGTCCACAAATATGTATTAAAATACAGAATATATGATCTGAAAGCTAGTGTGGAAACCCAAATATGTCACCAATTCATACATTGTTTTGCATAATATTTACAAGATTCTTCAAATTTTCCATTATTTCCTGAGATGTGTTAACAACAACAATTTGCATTTATATTGTGTATTTAACATAAGAAATGACACAAGGTATTTCACGAATAGAGATAAGCAAAACAGATGCTGAGCCAAGAAGGGAGAGATTAGACGGTGTGCCTGAAAGCTAGGTCAAAGAGATAGATCTTGAGGGGGTTCTAAAAAGTAGAGAGGGAAGTAGGGAGGTTTAGGGAGAGAGCTCCAAAGTGTAGGATAAAGGCAGCTGAATGCTGTGCTATTAATGGGATGAAGGAAGGGAGGGAAGTACAGAAGGCTGGGGTCAGAGGAACAGAGCATTCATATGGGTTGTGGAGCTCGAGGAGTTTGCAGAGATTGAGTGGGACAAAGTTATGGAGGAATTTATAGAAAAGGACAAGAATTTTAAATGTAATGAATAGGGGGACCGGGAGCCAGTGCAGGCCAGCAAGGATGGGGCGATGGGCGAGTAGGACTAGGTGCAGGATAGAATGTGTGTGGCAGAGCTTTGGATACATTGGAGCTTATGGCCAGTGTAGGATGGGTGGCCAGCAAGGATAGTGTTAGAGTAGTTGAGTCTGACGGTGACGAAGACATGTACAAAGGTTTCAGCACTGGAGGGGCTGAGATGGGGCAGAGGTGCGTAAAGTTTCGAAGGTAGAAGTAAGCAGTTGTGCTGCTAGATAGGACATGGGAGTTTAAAGCTCAGGTTAGGGTTCAACAGGATGCCAAGATTATGGATGGTCTGGGTCAGCTTGAAAGAGTGGGGTTGGCGGGAATTAGTGACAAGGGAGCGCAGTTAGTGGCAGATGTCAAAGAGAAGAAAATTGTTAATGAAGAATTGCACAGGCAAGGAGAAAACTTGTACCAAAAAATAATGTAAACATAGTCATTTGACACCAGAGCAGCAAACTTACAAAACAAACTGCAGATTGAGAGCTCAGCCAGTACTAATAAAAATAACCTCATTTTCAGGAAATACAGGATGATAAAGAAACATATTTGCCTTATAAAATGATAGAACATAAAGTAGAGAGCAGAAAAGGTCATTTGGACATCAGACCTACTAGTCTTGATGACCGTTTACAGCTTGTGCTGTCAAGGACTCTAACTTATTTAACATCCTGAGTGCAGTGAATAACCAGAGAAAATCTTGTAAAATTTCTCCTTCACCACAGAAGAGGATTGAATGAGAATTCCTAGGTAGGAAGCGAATATTGCAACGCAGATGACTGAAATCTGACCAGTTTTGTAATAGTACACAGAACATTTAGGAAGAGAAGTGGAATCCCTTCTGTTGATGAATTTTCCAAAAAAGTCAACCTGAGTATAAAACTGGAAACCTTTGACATCCACATTTATCCTTGTAAACTTTATCCCATTTTTAACCAGATATTCGTTTAGCTCTTTTTTAAAAAAAATGAAAGTTCACTAATATAGCATTAAATCCTTTTCTGATCGTTAGTCTTGTTTGTGTTTTGCTACTTTTACATTTTCATTCCCTAATTCAATGCTCGTACATTTAAATTAATTAACTTGATTATCTCCACATTATCTGTATCTTTCAGCATTTTCTATAGTGAAAACAAATTAGATTTGGTCAGACATATCCTCAGAATCACCTTATTGTTGCTGTTTGAACCTTCTCCAATGCCTCTATGTCCTTTTCAAGCTAAAATGAACAAATTTGCAAGTAATATTTTGTGTACAGCCTTACAAAGGAACCATACTAAGTGTGGAAAAGCAACGCTGAGTGTTGTATTCACATTTATTTTGACGATAATTAAGCACAGTTAATCCAGCAGGGGGATTATTGTTCCTAAGAAGTGTATTTTGAGGCAGAACTGGATTAATCACTCGATGAATAACGGAAATTGCCAGATAATTGAAAGCTCTCCCCAACCTTTAGATTCTGTTTGGTCTATTTAGATTACTTAATCAATTTCCTAACATGCAAATAAGATCCACATTTTTCCATTTTAGAAAGGAGCTATTCTTGAAAAATAATACTGGAAGACCAATTTCTGCTGGTTGCCTGGATCCAAAGCCTTACATGGGAAATAAATCCCACCAAAAACTGACAATATGAACATAAGAAATAAGAGCAGGAGTTGGCCATACAGCCCCTCGAGCCTGCTCTGCCGTTCAATAAGATCATGGCTGATCATCGACCTCAACTCCACTTTCCCGCCCAATCTCCATATCCCTTGATTCCCCTAGAGTCCAAAAATCTATCGAACTTAGCCTTGAATATACTCAAAGACGCAGCATTCACAGTCCTCTGGGGCAGAGAATTTCAAAGATTCACAACCCTCGGAGTGAAGAAATTCCCCCTCATCTCAGTCTTAAATGGTCGACCCCTTATCCTGAGACTACGCCCCCTAGTTCTAGGCACTTCAGCCAGGGGAAACAACCTCAAGCATCTACCCTGTCAATCCCCCTCAGTATCTTGTATGTTTCAATGAGATCACCTCTCATTCTTCTAAACTCCAGAGAGTATAGGCCCATTCTACACAATAAATAAATAACAACTCGTCATTCTGCTGGATTGAGAACACAAAGTCTGCAAGAAGTCCAATAATGCCAACTTCCACAAATCTATCACGAGAGACACGATTTCTGAGTGAAATGAAGCCTCAGACATGATCTCGCGATTCAACACCAAAATCTCGCTATTTCATTCTGAACTTGCAAGACATTTCTCATTGGTTCCAGTGCCCAGCAGCAGATTGTGCATCAAAGTGGCATGATGCAATGATGCTGGACGGGGAATGAAGCAATGATGCAGGACGGGGAATGATGCTGGTTGCGAAATGACACAATGATGCCGGATGCAGAATGATGGAATGATGCTGGATGGGGAATGACACAAGAATGCTGGATTGGGAATGACACAATGATGCCGGATGGGGAATGACACCATGAAACTGGATGGAGAATGACACAATGTTGCTGAATGGTGAATGACGCAATGATGCTGGATGGGGAATGACACAATAGAAACATAGAAGATAGGAGCAGGAGTAGGCTATTCGGCCCCTCGAGCCTGCTCCGCCATTCAATGCGATCATGGTTGATCATCCAAATTCAGTACCCAGTGCCTGCTTTCTACCCATACCCCTTGATCCCTTTAGCCTTGAGAAATATATCTAACTCCTTCTTGAATTTATTTAATGAATTGGCCTCTACTGCCTTCTGTGGTAGAGAATTCCACAGGTTCACCACTCTCTGGCTGAAGAAATTCCTCCTCATTTCTGTCCTAAATGGCCTACCCCTTATCCTTAAACTGTGACCCTTGGTTCTGGACTCCCCGACCATCGGGAACATTCTTCCTGCATCTAGTCTGTCCAGTCCTGTCAGAATTTAATAAGTTTCAATGAGATCCCCTCTCATTCTTCTAAACTCCAGCGAGTACAAGCCCAATCGACCCAATCTCTCCTCATACGTCATTCCTGCCATCCCAGGTATCAGCCTGGTGAATCTTCGCTGAACTCCTTCCATGGCAAGAACATCCTTCCTCAGATAAGGCGACCAAAACTGCACACAATACTCAAGGTGTGATCTCACCAAGGCCCTGTACAACTGCAGCAAGACATCCTTGTTCCTGTACTCAAACCCTCTCACTACGAAGGCCAACATACCATTTGCCTTCTTAACCGCCTGCTGCACCTGCATGCTTACCTTCAGCGACTGGTGCACAAGGACACCCAGGTCACGTTGCACTTCCCCTTCTCCCAATCTATTGCCATTCAGATAATAATCTGCCTTCCTGTTTTTGCTACCAAAGTGGATAACCTCACATTTATCCACGTTATATTGCATCTGCCATGCTTCTGCCCAATCACCCAACCTGTCCAAATCATCCTGGAGTTTCTTGGCATCCTCCTCACAGCACACACGCTTTGTGTCATCTGCAAATTTGGAGATATTACATCTAGTTCCCTTGTCTAGATCGTTAATATATATTGTGAATAGTTGAGGTCGAAGGACTGATCCCTGCGGTACCCCACTAGTCACTGCCTGCCACTCGGAAAAAGACCTGTTTATTCCAACTCTTTGCCAGTAGATTAGTCAAGCATGATTTACCCTTTGTAAATCCATGTTGACTTTGTCCGATCCTGTCACTGTTTTCTAAGTGCTCTGCTATTACATCTTTATGATGGACTCTAGCATTTTCCCCAATATCGATGTCAGGCTTACCGGTCTATAATTCCCCGTTTTCTCTCTACCACCTTTTTTGAATAGTGGGGTAACATTAGCTACACTCCAATCCATGGGTACTGTTCCAGATTCCATCAAATGTTGGCAGATGATCAGCAATGCATCTACTATTTCCAGGGCCATTTCCTTAAGTACCCTAGGATGTAGATTATCAGGCCTTGGGGATTTATCAGCCTTCAATCCCATCAATTTCCTTAACACCATTTCCCTACAAATACTGATTTCTTTCAGTTACTCCCTTTCATCAGACCCTATGTTCCCCGACATCTCTGGGAGGTTATTTTTGTCCTCCTTTGTGAAGACAGAACCAAAATATGTATTTAATTGGTCGGCCATTTCTTTGTTCCCCATTATGAATTCCCCTGATTCTGACTGCAAGGGATCTATGCTTGACTTCACCAATCTTTTTCTCTTCACATATCTATAAAATCTTTTACAAGTCAGTTTTTATGTTCCCTGAAAGCTTACTCTCATATTCTATTTTCCCCTTCTTAATTAATCCCTTTGTCATCCTTTGTTGAATCCTAAACTGCTCCCAATCCTCAGGTTTACTGCTTTTCTGGCCAATTTATATGTCCTCTGCTTGGATCTTATGCTATTCCTAATTTCCCTTGTTAGCCACGGTTGAGTCACGTTTTTTGTTTTAGTTTTTATGACAAACTGGGTTGAACAAATTCTGTAGTTCATCCATGTGGTCATTGAATGTTTGCCATTGCCTATCCACAGTCAACCCTTTGATTGACATTCCCCAAACAATCCTACCCAACTCGTGCCTCAGACCATCGTAGTTTCCTTTGTTTAAATTCAGGACCCTAGTCTCTGAGTCAATGATGCTGGATGGGGAATGACGCAATGCTACTGGATGGGGAATGATGCAATGATGATGGATGGGGAATGATCCAATGATGTTGAATGGGGAATGGGGCAAAGATGGTGGATGGGGAATAAAGCAATGATGCTGGATGGGAATGATGCAATGATCTGAATGGGGAATGACACAATGATGCTGGATAGGGAATGACGCAATGATGCTGGATGGGGAATGACGCAATGATGCGGGATGGGGAATGATGCAATGATGCTGGATGGGGAATGGTGCAAAGATGTGGGATGGGGAATGATGCAATGATGCTGGATGGGAATGATGCTGGATGGGGATAGATGCAATGATGCTGGATGGGGAATGGTGCAATGATGCGGGATGAGGAATGATCCAATGATGCTGGGTGGGGAATGGTGCAATGATGCTGGATGCGGAATGACGCAATGGTACTGGATGGGGAATGACACAATGATGCTGGACGGGGAATAATGCAATGATGATGGATGGAGAATGATGCAAGGATGCTGGATGGGGAATGGGGAATGATGCAATGAAGCTGGATGGGAAATGACGCAATGATGCGGGATGGGGAAGGATGCAATAATGCTGGATGGGAAATGATGCAATGATGCTGACTGGGGAATGGTGCAATGATGTGGGATGGGGAATGATGCAATGATGCTGGATGCAGAATGACACAATGATGCTGGATTGGGAATGATGCTGGATGGGGAATGATGCAATGATGCTGGATGGGGAATGACGCAATGATGCTGGATGGGGAAGGACGCAATTATGCTGGATGTGGAATGACGCAAATATGCTGGATGGGGAATGACACAATGATGCTGGATGGGGAATGGTGCAATGATGCGGGATGGGGAAGGATGCAATAATGCTGAATGCGGAATGACACAATGATGCTTAATGGTGAATGGTGCAATGATGCGGGATAGGGAATGATCCAATGATGCCGTATGGGGAATGATGCAAAGATGCTGGATGGGGAATGACACAGTGATGCTAGATGGGGAATGATGCAATAGAAACATAGAAGATAGGAGCAGGAGCAGGCCATTCGGCCCTTCGAGCCTGCTCCGCCATTCAATGAGATCATGGCTGATCATCCAAATTCAGTACCCTGTCCCTGCCTTCTCCCCATATCCCTTGATCCCTTTAGCCTTAAGAAATATATCTAACTCCTTCTTGAATATATTTAATGAACTGGCCTCCACCGCCCTCTGTGGCAGAGAATTCCACAGGTTCACCACTCTCTGGGTGAAGAAATTCCTCCTCATTTCAGTCCTAAATGGCTTACCCCTTATCCTTAGACTATGACCCCTGGTTCTGGACTCCCCGGCCATCAGAAACATCCTTCCTGCATCTAGTCTCTCCAGGCATGACAGAATTTTATAGGTTTTGATGAGATCCCCTCTCAATCTTCTAATCTCCAGTGAGTATAAGCCCAATCGACACAATCTCTCCGCATACGTCATACCTGCCATCCCAGGTATCAGCCTGGTGAATCTTCGCTGCACTCCTTCCATGGCAAGTACATCCTTCCTCAGATAAGATGACCAAAACTGCACACAATACTCAAGGTGCGGTCTCACCAAGGCCCTGTACAACTGCAGCAAGACATCCTTGTTCCTGTACTCGAACCCTCTCGCTATGAAGGCCAAAATATCATTTGCCTTCTTAACCGCCTGCTGCACCTGCATGCTTACCTTCAGCGACTGGTGCACAAGAACACCCAGGTCTCTTTGCACTTCCCCTTCTCCCAATCCATTGCCATTCAAAAAATAATAGTCTGCCTTCCTGTTTTTGCAACTAAAGTGGTTAACCTCCCATTTATCCACATTATAGTGCATTTGCCATGTTTCTGCCCAATCGCCCAACCTGTCCAAATCATACTGGAGTTTCACGACATCCTCCTCATAGCACACACGCCCACCCAGCTTTGTGTCGTCTGCAAACTTGGAGATATTACATCTAGCTCCCTCGTCTAGATCATTAATATATATTGTGAATAGCTGGGGTCCTAGGACCGATCCTTGCGGTACCCCACTAGTCACTGCCTGCCCCTCGGAAAAAGACCCGTTTATTCCAACTCTTTGCTTTCTGTCTGCCAACCACTTCTCTATCCAAGTCAATACCTTGCCCCCAATCCCATTATACCTTAACTTTACATGCTAATCTCTTATGCGGGACCTTATCGAAAGCCTTCTGAAAGTCCAAATACACCACATCCACTGGTTCTCCCTTATCTATTTCACCAGTTACATCCTCAAAAAATTCCAGTAGGTTAGTCAAACACGATTTACCTTTTGTAAATCCATGTTGATTTTGTCCAATCCCGTCACTGTTTTCCAAGTGCTCTGCTGTTACATCTTTTAAAATGGACTCTAGCATTTTCCCCCCTACCGATGTCAGGCTTACCGGTCTATAATTCCCTGTTTTCTCTCTACCACCTTTTTTGAATAGTGGGGTAACATTAACTACCCTCCAATCCATAGGTACTGTTCCAGAGTCTATAGAATTTTGGAAGATGACCAGCAATGCATCTACTATTTTTAGGGCCACTTCCTTAAGTACCCTAGGATGTAGATTATCAGGCCCTGGGGATTTATCGGCCTTCAATCCCGTCAATTTCCCTAACACCATTTCCCTACAAATACTGATTTCTTTCAATTCCTCCCTCTCATTAGAGCCGATGTTCCCCGACATCTCTGGGAGGTTATTTGTGTCCTCCTTTGTGAAGACAGAACCAAAATATATATTTAATTGGTCTGCCATTTCTTTGTTCCCCATTATAAATTCCCCTGATTCTGACTGTCAGGGACCTATGCTTGACTTCACCAATCTTTTTCTCTTCACATATCTATAAAAGCTTTTACAGTCAGTTTTTATGTTCCCTGAAAGCTTACTCTCATACTCTATTTTCCCCTTCTTAATTAATTCCTTTGTCCTCCTTTGTTGAATCCTAAACAGCTCCCAATCCTCAGGTTTACTGCTTTTTCTGGCCAATTTATATGTCCTCTCCTTGGTTCTTATGCTATCCCTAATTTCCCTTGTTAGCCACGGTTGAGTCACCTTTTTTGTTTTATTTTTATGCCAAACTGGGATGAACAAATTCTGTAGTTCATCCATGCAATCTTTGAATGTTTGCCATTGCCTATCCACTGTCAACCCTTTGAGTGACATTCCCCAATCAATCCTACCCAACTCGTGCCTCATACCATTGTAGTTTCCTTTATTTAAATTCAGGACCCTAGTCTCTGAGTCAACTATTTCACTCTCCATCTTAATGAAGAATTCTATCATATTATGATCGCTCCGACCCAAGGGGCCTCGCACAATAAGATTGCTAATTAATCCTTTCTCATTACATAATACCCAGTCTAAGATGGCCTGATCTCTAGTTGCTTCCTTGACATAGTGGTCCAGGATAACATCCTGTATACACTCCAGGAATTCCTCCTCCACAGTATTGTTACTAATTTGGTTAGCCCAATCTATATGTAGATTAAAGTCACCCATGATATCTGCTGTGCCCTTATTGCACGCTTCTCTAATTTCCCTTTTAGTGCCATCCCCAACCTCCACATTACTGTTTGGAGGTCTATATACCGCTGCCCCTTGATATTTCTCCGTTCTACCCATACAGATTCCATATCATCAGAGCTAATATCCTTCCTTACAATTGTATTAATCCCCTCTTTAACCAGCAATGCTACCCCACCTCCTTTTCCTTTTTGCCTATCTTTCCTGAATATTGAATACCCTTGGATGTTGAGTTCCCAGCCTTGGCCACCCTGGAGACATGTTTCTGTAATCCCAATCATATCATATTTGTTTACCTCTATTTGTGCAGCTAATTCATCCACCTTATTACAAATGCTCCTCGCATTAAGACACAAAGCTTCAGGCTTGTTTTTTTAACACTCTTAGACCTTTTAGAATTATTATTTACTGTGGCCATGTTTGATTTAAACCCTTGATTTATCTGACTGCCACCTTTGTTTTTCTCCTTCCTGTATTTTGCTTCTATCCTCGTTTCCCTTTCCTCTGTCTCCCTGCTCAGGTTCCCAACCCCCTGCCATTTTAGTTTAAACCCTCCCCCAGAGCACTAGCAAACACTCCCCCTAGCACATCGGTCCTGGTCCTGCCCAGGTGCAAACCGTCCGGTTTGAACTGGTCCCACCTCCCCCAGAACCGGTTCCAATGTCCCAGGAATTTGAATCCCTCCCCCTTGCACCATTCCTCTAGCCACGTATTCATCTGAAATATCCTTCTATTTCTACTCTGACTAGCACGTGGCACTGGTAGCAATCCTGAGATTACTACCTTTGAGGTCCTATTTTTTAATTTACCTCCTAACTCCCTATATTCAGCTTTTAGGACCTCATCCCATATTTTACCTATATCGTTGGTACCTATATGCACCACGACAACTGGCTGTTCACCCTCCCCTTCCAAAATGTTCTGTAGCCGCTCTGAGACATCCTTGACCCTTGCATCAGGGAGGCAACACACCATCCTGGGGTCTCGTTTGCGGCTGCAGAAGCGCCTATCTATCCCCTTACAATAGAATCCCCTATTATATAGCTCTACCCCTCTTTTTCCTCCTGTCCTGTGCAGCAGAACCATCCACGGTACCAGGAAGTTGGCTGCTGCTGCCTTCCTCTGATAAGCCATCCCCCCAACAGTATCCAAAGTGGTATATCTGTATGAGAGGGAGATGGACATAGGGGACCCCTGCACTACCTGCCTGCGCCTACTACTCTGCCTGGCGGTCACCCATTCCCTTTCTGCCTGTGCAGCCTTTACCTGCGGTGTGACCAACTGATTAAACGTGATATCCACCACGTCCTCAGCATCGCGAATGCTCCAGTATGTATCGATTCACAGCTCAAGCGCCGCAATGCGGTCTGCCAGTAGCTGCAGCTGGATACACTTCCTGCACACATGGACGTCAGGGACCACAGGAAGTGTCCCTGATTATTATCTGAATGGCAATAGATTGGGAGAAGGGGAAGTGCAATGAGACCTGGGTGTCCTTGTGCACCAGTCGCTGAAGGTAACCATGCAGGTGCAGCAGGCGGTTAAGAAGGCAAATGGTATCTTGGCCTTCGTAGCGAGAGGGTTCGAGTACAGGAACAAGGATGTCTTGCTGCAGTTTTGGTCGCCTTATCTGAGGAAGGATGTTCTTGCCATGGAGGGAGTGCAGCGGAGATTCACCAGGCTGATACCTGGGATGGCATGAATGGCGTATGAGGAGAGATTGGGTCGATTGGGCTTATACTCGCTGGAATTTAGAAGAATGAGAGGGGATCTCATTGAAACTTATAAAATTCTAACAGGACTAGACAGACTAGATGCAGGGAGGATGTTCCTGATGGTCGGGGAGTCCAGAGCCAGGGGTCACAGTCTAAGGATAATGAGTAAGCCATTTAGGACAGAGATGAGGAGGAATTTCTTCACCCAGAGAGTGGTGAACCTATGGAATTCTCTAGCACTGAAGGCAGTAGAGGTCAATTCATTGAATATATTCAAGAAGGAGTTAGATATATGTTAAGGCTAAAGGGATCAATGGATATGGAGAGAAGGCAGGGACAGGGTACTGAATTTGAATGATCAGCCATGATCTCATTGAATGGCGGAGCAGGCTCGAGGGGCTGAGTGGCCTACTCCTGCTCCTATCTTCTATGTTTCTATATTTCTATGATGCAATGATGCTGGATGGGGAATGATGCAATGATGCTGGATGGGGAATGACACTGATGATGGATGGGGAATGATGCAATGATGCTGGATGGGGAAGGACACAATGATGATGGATGGTCAATGATGCAATGATACGGGATGGGGAATGATACAATGATGCTGGATGGGGAATGACGCAAAGATGATGGATGGGGAATGATGCAATGATGATGGATGGGGAATGATGCAATGATGCTGGATGGGGAATGATGCAATGGTGATGGATGGGGAATGATGCAATGATGCTGGATGGGGAATGATGCAATGATGATGGATGGGGAATGATGCAATGATGATGGATGGGGAATGATGCAATGATGCTGGATGGGGTATGACACAATGATCCTGGATGGGAATGATGCAATGATGCTGGATGGGAATGACTCAGTGATGCTGGATGGGGAATGATGCAATGATGCTGGATGCGGAATGATGCAATGATGCTGGATGAGGAATGACACAATTATGCTGGATGGGGAATGATGCAATGATGCTGGATGGGGAATGATGCAATGATGCTGGATGGGGAATGATGCAATGATGCTGGATGGGATGATGCAATGATGCAGGATGGGGAATGATGCAATAACACTGGACGGGGAATGACGCAATGATTCTGGGTGGGGAATGATACAATGTCACTGGACGGGGAATGACACAATGATGCTGGGTGAGAGTTGAACAGCACGGCAGTACTCCGATTGCTCAGCGCACAGAGGCACCGCTCAGCGATTGGTTCACTCTGCTGCCCGTTAGACTGTCCGTGGGAGGCAGGGGCTGAGCGGAGCAAAGCTGCGCTGTGACTGGTCGGAGTTTTTAGCATCAGCTTCATTGGGGATTCACCCACCGGGAATGTGATAGTGCAATGGCAGCACTGCGATTGGTTGAGGCAGCTGTCCATCACAGACCAGCCGCTCTGATTGGCTGCATTGCCTCCTCAGAGGGCGGCAGATAGAAATTTGAGCGGATGCTTGGGGCTCGCAAGTCCTGCTACCTGTGATTCATCATGGAACTCTGCACCGGCGGTGACTTGAACCAGTACATCCTCTCCAGGAGGCTGGAGTCAGCCGTCAACACGAGGTCAAATCTATAAAACGTTTGTTTTGATGAACCGCTGTATAATGTAAATATCAATCGTTTCCAAAGTTTTTCACTCCCAACAGTGTCACATAAAGAACTGTTGAATGAGTGCAGTATTTGGCAAGTACAAAACAAAAGTGTTCAGTTGCTCTTACATTATCAATAGTTGGAAATAGAAGCAGGAAATGCAAAAAAAATGCAGAGGTAATCTGTATAAAAATAATTTGTTAGCATTCTACAAAAATGGGACGTTGGTTATTTAATATACAGAAAATTATTTTTATAGTTTGTTATTCAGTCACTTCTTTTCCATTATAAGATTTGAAAACAGTTTGCACAAGAACCTCAATGTCCACTGGGACCTGAAACTTAAAAACATCTTGATTTTGGAGAAGTCGGGAGTCCCTATTCTCAAAATGGCTGATTTCGGCCTCAGTAAAGTTCTGAAACTAGGAGGCACAGTCTCTGGATGGCCATTAAAGACTGAGATGAGGGGAAATTTCTTCACTCAGAGGGTTGTGAATCTTTGGAATTCTCTACCCCAAAGGCCTATGGATGCTTAATCATCGAGTATATTCAAAGCTGAGATAGATAGCTTTTTGGACTCTTGGGGGAATCAAGGGATATGGAGATTGGGCGGGAGAGTGGAGTTGAGGTTAAGAATCAGCTATGATCTTATTGAATGGCGGAGCAGGCTCAAGGGGCCATATGGCCTACTCCTGCTCTTATTTCTCATGTTCTTATAACAACAACAACAACTTGTATTTACATAGCACCTTTAACGTAGTAAAACATCCCAAGGTGTTTCACAGGTGTGTCATAAAACAAAATTTGACACCGAGCCACATAAGGAGAAATTAGGGCAGATGAACAAAAGCTTGGTCAAAGAGGTAGGTTTTAAGGAGCGTCTTAAAGGAGGGAAGAGAAGTAGAGAGGCATAGGGAGGGAATTCCAGAGCTTAGGGCCGAGGCAAACGAAGGCACGGCCACCAATCGTTGAGTGATTAAAATCGGGGATGCTTAAGAGGCCAGAATTAGAGGAGCGCAGATATCTTGCGGGGGTTGTGGGGCTGGAGGAAATTACAGAGATAATGAGGGGTGAGGCCATGGAGGGATTTGCAAAGGAGGATGAGAATTTTAAAACCGAGGCGTTGCTTAAACAGGAGCAAATGTAGGTCGGCGAGCACAGGGGTCATGGGTGAACGGAACTCGGTGCGAGTTAGGACAAGGGCAGCCAGGTTTTGGATGCCATCAAGTTTACGTAGAGTAGAAGGTGGGAGACCAGCCAGGAGTGTGTTGGAATATTCAAGTCTAGAGGTAACATAGGCATGGATGAGGTTTTCAGCAGCAGATGAGCTGAGGCAGGGGCGTGTTATGTCTGACATTGGTGATAGGTACTCGATTGCCTTGGCCTGAGCACATGGAGTTTGATAGTGCTGTTATCGTTGTATTGTGTCTGACATTGGAGATAGGTATTCGATTGCTTTTGCCTGGAAGAGTGTGTTTGGATCAGCCATTAAAAGCAACATGAACTGAGCTCTGCGTACGGCCTCTGGATTATCTTTGCAAACGCAACAGGGCGGAGCCAGGCAATGTTACGGAGGTGGAAATAGGCAGTCTTAGTTATGGCGTGGATATGTGGTTGGAAGCTCATTTCAGGGTCAAATATGACACCAAGGTTGCGAACAGTCCGGTTCAGCCTCAGACAGATGCTAGGGAGAGGGCTGGAGTCGGTGGCTAGGGAACGTTTTTTGTGGTGGGGACCGAAGATGATGGCTTCGGTCTTCCCAATAGTTAATTGGAGGGAATTTCTGCTTATCCAGTACTGGATGTCAGTAATCGGTTAGTGCTGGCATAATGCACTTCCTGTCCAGGAGCAAAGGTCGTGGAATGCGCTTCCTGTTTGGGAGCAAAGGTTGTGAAATGCGCTTCCTGTTCAGGAGCAAAGGTCGTGAGTGGTCGGGTTGGGAAAAAATAGCAACTCATGTTTTTTATACTAAATCTCATGATTTTTAAAGAGTTTGTCTCTTGATTTATGAAATAGTGGGGTTGGCATGTCTGGAAATCAGTTAAAAATGTTCAATTGCCTCTTTCAACCAGTTTGTGCAAAACTAAATCCTGACTGCTGCAAAACTCTTGTGGATGAAGGGAGTGTATTTCACCAAATTTCGGGATATAGTTTACAAAGAAGTTTCACGTGTGAAATTGACAGCAGTTGCTCCCGTATATAGATCAGCCTTCTGCCATATCATAGGAAGGATTTTACAAAAACAATCCCCCTGCAGACAACGTCACCCACCAAAAGTGTACATTTGGAAATTGCAGGCACCCTCATTCAATTCGGAGTCCAGTCAAATTACAGGGAGTGCATCTGTGATTTCCCAAATGCACAGGATTCTTTCCACGAGTACAATTTTGCAAAATCGTCCTTCATATCTTCTGCAGGATTATAGAGCCAATGCCATTTTTCTCATTGAATATGTACTGTACGCCAAGGAGACAACAATGCAGAGGACGATTCTGCAATCTCACACTCCAAGATGGGAGTTGCACATACAGGGAACATGGGCCTAACTCTGACACACGCTGCCTGCATGTGCTGCCTGCCAGTTGGGAGCGCAGAATAGCGGTGTCCTCCCCTTTATGGTCGTACAGGATGCATGACTAACCTTGGCACATTAATGAGAGTGCGATTGTTTTTCTAGCTTGAAAAGTGCAATAGATTACACAACTGTGTGATTACATTAAAGCTTTCTACGAAGTAAGAGGTTCTGCTGGTCGCCAGTTTACACTAGAGGATTGAGAACGCAATTGAGATCGCCTCCTACTACTGTGTGAGAACACATCCAGGCACTCACCACCAGAAATAGACCTACCCTCCGTGTACCAGGTGTAGCAAAATTGAAGCATATTTACAAAGAATAAAGTTATAATTTCACAAGAGCCAACAGCGAGAGGACATTTTTATCCCACACCTTTATCGTTTTTGTGATCAAAATTAAGTCTTAAATTTAATGCAAAGGGTTAACTGCAACATTTCACAGAACTAAATAAATAACTTGATCTCAACAACTCAGCTGTATAAATATTTTTTCTGTTCAAGGAAGTGGCCAATTTGAGTTTAATGGATTTTCTCCACGAAAACAAAGTGAAATCTGAAATTTCTTGTCACAATAATCAGGTCACCATAACCCCAATTGTAATCGCTCTACCCAGCACAAAAAGGGTAGAGTGATCACATCATTCGTGTATCAGCAGAGAAGAATGACCTACAGTATCATACATAGTTTAGTAACTGTACAGGAATTTTAGGTTGGCACTTAGGTAATTTTCTTACTTGAAATATAAGACCATTAAAGACAGTACAGGTAGACTACCCTTTATCCGGACTTCCGAAAACCGAAACCCTCTAAAAACCGAAGGTTTTTTCGTTCAGCGTAAGTCGTGCGTACGAACGAAAAAACCTTCGGTTTTTAGAGGGTTCCGGTTTCGGAAGTTCGGATAAAGGGTAAGTCGTGCGCACGACCCCCCGCCGACCTCCCCCCCCCCCCCCCCCGCCGGCCCCGACAACCGCCGACCCCCCCGCGGACCCCGCCGGCCCCGACAACCGCCGACCCCCCCGCGGACCCCGCCGGCCCCGACAACCGCCGACCCCCCCGCGGACCCCGCCGGCCCCGACCCCCGCCGACCCCGACTGACGTACGCTGAGCGTCAGCGTAAGTCGTGCGCACGACCCCCCGCCGACCCCCCCCCGCGGACCCCTGCCGACCCACCTTCCGAAATCCGAAATTCTCCTTTATCCGAAACTCGGCTGGTCCCGAGGTTTTCGGATAAAGGATAGTCTACCTGTACTATAATATTCAGAAGCAGCTAAGTAAAAACCATTTCAAACCTATGAACATAGGAACGTAGGAACAGGAGGAGGCCATTCAGTCCCTCGAGCCTGTTCTGCCATTCAATGAGATCATGGCTGATCTGCGATCTATCTCCTTTGGCCCATATCCCTTAATACCTTTGGTTAACAAAAAACTATCAATCTCTGATTTAAAATTAATTGATCTAGCATCAATTGCTGTTTGTGGAAGAGAGTTACAAACTTCTACCATCCTTTGTGTGCAGAAGTGTTTCCTAATTTCACTCTTGAAAGGTCTGGCTCTAATTTTTAGACTATGCTCCCTAGTCCTAGAATCCCCAACCAGCAGAAATAGTTTCTCTCTATCTACCCTATCTGTTCCCCTTAATATCCTGAAAACTTTGAACAGATCACCCCTTAACCTTCTAAATTCCAAGGAATACAACCCTAATTTGTGTAATCTCTCCTTGTAACTTAACCCTTGAAGTCTGGGTTCTGATCTTAGTCTTGAGGACTAAGCTCAGAATTTTCAATGGAATCAAAAATTATTTTAAGAAAATTAGTAATGTAGGGTTGGATTTTCCCAGCTGAGGCGGGAGAGGTAGTTAACGGGTTCTGGTCCCACTTCGGGCTGCAGCCGCTCTACTGATAGAATTTTGCGAAAATTGGGCCTGTTAAGCCCTCGGTGCGCATTGCCTGGCCCAATCACTAGGTGCGGGTCTGTTCAGCTCCTGTGATGATTTGTTTGCTGCCGGTGTATTTAAGGGGGTCATGTCCACATTTGTTGTCACTTCTACTTCCACACTCCCGAGTGCTGCTTGAGAGTAAACTGACTACACAGAGACAGAGGGCGGCGCCACACTTGAACGATGACTCCCTCCATGTTCTTGTGGAGGGAGTCAGAGGACGCAGGGCGGCTCTGTTCCCTGGGAATGGAAGGAGGAGACCTCCTCACCAGACCAAGGCAGCCTGGCTGCAAATAGCTGAGGTCATTGCAAGGTCTGTTGCTGCTCACACCTGGGTGCAATGCAGGAAGAGGTTCAATGATCTCCTGCGTTCAGGAAAAGTGAGTATAAAAGCACACTTACCTTCATTCTGCTGTGTCTGTCATCACATCCCCATCACTCTGCATTGCCATTGCTACTCCTGCACATCCTAACTCACCCCAACATCCCTTGCACCATCACCTATTCCTGTCTCCCTATCTACGGAATCATATCCCCATCTTACTATGCACCCCTCACACTCACCATCATCGTTATGCAATGACAACAACTAACAACTCAAAAGGAGGCACCCCACGCCATCATAGTCTCCCTCTAAGCATCTATCTTATCCATTCTTCAGACTCATTCCATCACTCTTACTAAAACTGCACTTCTTTCCTTCATTGCAAGAAAAGAGAGCCCACAATAAGAGGGAGAGGGAGAGAACAGGAGGAGGGCCACCATCACTTGCTGATCTCACCAGTGCTGAGGAAGCAGCTCTGGAGATTGCAGGAAAAGTTAAGCAGTCTGAAGTGGGGGACGGAGAGAGAGGGGCTAATTTGAACAACCTGGTGACAGAATTATTTTCCAGACATCTTATTTTGCAATCATGAATGACTCGATTGGGATCTGATGTCAATAGAAATTGAGTGCTAATCATGTGCACAATGGGATGTGTCTGCAATCTACATATATGTCTAACTCATGTATTGCTCTCCCACAGGACCATCAAGAACCCAGCCCCCCACTGTCCAGGAGGAAGAGCAGGAGCACTCCTCAGAGGATGTTCCAGCCTCTGAGGCTGCAGCATCAACAGAAATGAGTGCACCCAGCACCAACACAGAGATGCACACCTCAGTGGGTCCTATGCGAGAAAGAGCAGTGTTGTCACCTGTGTATCACAAGTCGCAAGTGAGCAAGATCAGATGGTGGAGATAGGGACAGCAGTGGAGACTCCTCATCAGAGGCCACAGGAGTCTCCTAGCTCTGCTGAGCTGCATGCAGATACTGAGCCTTGGGGGCCATCCAGGAAGAGGGCGATCCTGGAGCTGCAGGGACAAGTTCAGGAGGCTCTGACAGGGTGTGCAACCATGGTGACTGCAAGTGTGCAGAGCCCATCTCAAATATGAGCAATGACATGCGCACGCATTGGCAACTGTAGGTTCTGCCCTGGAAATGATGGCAACCTCCCTGGAGGACATAAATCGCCAGACTCAGGAGAACATGGTAACACTTCTAAATAGACGGTTATCTATGGAGGATAGATGGCCATCTATTCAGGAGAGAAACCAAAGGTTCATGGACATCCTTGTTATGAGGAATGTCAGCACAGAAATGGGTCCTCATAGCCCCACTGATGTGCAGCAAGGTGTTCTCCAGCTACTTGATAGCAGAGAAATGTGGGTGGCCCATGAGAGGGATGATGGTGGGAGGGGACATGGAAGTGGGGGCTCCTCTCCAAGCGCTCCAACTCCCCCCCCTTGCCAACCCCTCGGTCTGAGCCCCATATGCCTCCCCGAACAGTAATGGCCGAGTCTGCCCCTGCACAGCCGCAGGAGGAGCAGACTTGGACAGGGCCCTCAAAGGCTCCAAAACCCAGAGGACGACCGCCAAAGACATCTAAGCAGGCGCAGCAGGGAAGTGAGCAGCATGCCTCTACATCTGGTGAAGCCATGGGGTAGCATCTCGTAGAAGCACAAATAAAAGGAAGCTCACATATAAATAGTCACTAGGGTAGTCACTTGGGTGTTTTCCTATAAATGAATGCTAAGTCTCAGTTCTTTAATTTTGTTGTAATAAAGTAATGTTTTGTGAATGATTGATGTTGTAGCCATATTTAAGGTCACAAATTGAGGTGTCACAGACAAGGGTAAGGCCCCCTTTATTGTCCAGCAATGGTGGTGAGAGTGCAAGGATTGACCAGTGCATTGTAGAGATGCTCTATGGTGTGGCAGTGTGGTGATGCCAACCTTCATGTGTATGAGGCAACCACATGTCTGTGCTGCACAAAGCTACGTGAATCTGGCATTGATTAGGCCATCCCTGCCATCATGGGCAGTAATGTGATCGCGTGCTGGTCACATTGGGACAGCCGCCTCCTCCAGGCCTTCCTCTTGATGACCCTCATTCTGGTCGTCCTCCTCCTCCGAAGAGGCTGTGCGCTCTGCGCCTTCTTCCTCATGCAGCGCTAATCCTCGCTGCAGTGCGATGTTGTGCAGGGCGCAGCAGACATCAACGATTCTGGAGACCCTGGCTGGTGTGTACTGAAGGGCTCCACCAGATCTGTCCAGGCATCTGAAGTGCATTTTGAGCAACCCTATTGTTTTCTCTATGAGAGATTGGGTGGAAATGTGGTTTTGATTGTAACGCTCCTCAGACTCGTTTGAGGGCCTCCTCAATGGTGTCATTAGCCATGTCTTCAGGGGATTGCCCTTGTCTCCAAGGAGCCAGCCGGAAAGTTCGTTTGGCGGTGCGAAGAGCTGAGAGACAGTGGACTGGCACAGGATGCAAGAGTCATGGCAGCTACCAGGCAATCTCGCACACACATGCATGATGCTCTTCCTATGGTTGCAGACCAGCTGCACGTTAAGGGAGTGGAAATCCTTGCGGTTTCCAAATGCCGCTGGGTTCTGATGGGGTGTCCTGATGGCCACATGTGTGCAGTCGATGATGCCCTGCACCTGTGGGAAGCCAGCCAGATTGACAAAGCCGAGCGCCTGCTCGGTAACACTGGCTTCACCAGTGGAAAAGTGGATGTAATTTGTGGACTTGTGAAAGAGGGCATCGGTGACCTGCGTGATGCATCTGTGGGCGGCCGACTGGGAGATGCCGCAAATGTCTGCTGCTGATCCCTGGAAGGAGCCTGACACAAAGAAGTTGAGGGTGCACCGTGGGGACTTTGACAGCCACTGGTGAGGCATGTCCACCCACTGCTCTGGGCTGCAGGTCCTGAGCGAGCATTGTGCAAACGTCTGCACCTACCTGTCACGAAAGTCTCAGCCTCCTTTGGCACTGCTGCTCAGTCATGTTGAGGAAGCTCATCCTCTGCCTGTATACCCTGTATTGGGGGTATCTCCTGCGGTGCAGTGCAGCCCTGTGTTGAGGCCCTCCGCCCTGCGCAGCATCAGGTGTTTGAGGGGAAGGTTGACGCTCTTGTTGTTGGTGCTGCTGGTGTGCCTGGTTCTGCTGCTGCAGCAGCTGATCCTCTTCAGATTGTGAGGACCAGGATGAGAGGGTATAAATGGTTCACATTCTGCTGTTATATATGGCAGTTGAGGATCAGATCTTAGAAGCAGTCAGTCAATGGGGAGAGAGGTTATTCCAAGGAGGTGACAGTGCATATAGAGTTTACAACACCCACTTGCAGCCTCAATACAGATTAAATGTGTCTTCCAAATCCTGAAATCAGCAACCATTGACATCTGACAGTGAACGGATGTGAGAGTTTAGTTTTTATACTTAAGTTGCAGCTGTGAACTATTCAGCTCATTGGAACTCCCGACCTACTTACCTGACGTGATCTGCGAACGACGTGAAACCCATTGGAAATGTGGCAAAATAGAAAAAGGCTGGCGAAATAGCAGGTAACAAGCACTTAACAAGCAGTTAAGTAACTTAAATGCCTCCCTCACCGCTTGGTGTCGGGTCTGTTCTGAAATCGCAGACCTGACACTTTTGAAACTCACATGGAGGCAGGTTCGCGGCGGGTTCACAACCCACCGTCAATCATTCTGAATTTAACAGCTGACCCACCTCCGAACCTGCCCTCTGAGTGCCAGGAAAATCGCGGCTGTAGTAACAGTTTCAAGCAGGAGAAAAGTGTCCGTCCATCTAGCCCACCACCCACTGTATTCCCTTGGTGTGTTTCTGACAACCCTTTTGTTGAGAAGAACCTGTCTAGTTCCTTCTTGAAACCCACCAAGGTTTCACATGTTCCATCTCAAGTACATTCCCATTTATCACATAATCAAATTAACCTTCCCTCTGCCAAATCTCACCACATTACATTTCCTTTTGAATTTGTGTGCATCGATATTCATAATTTGCTACTGCTCCCAACTTGGTATTGCCAACAAATTCAGACATTTTCGATACAGTTCCTTCCTCTAAATTACTTATAAAAATATAAACAATAGCAGCCCTAACACTGCACCTTGTGACACTCCACTGGTAACTGGCTGCCCGTGCACAGCTGCACATTGTGCACCAGACCATTCACAACCTTGGCGTCCAAGATGAGTTTCTGACCAAATGTCCACTCCATCATCAAGACTGCCTACTTCCACCTCCATAACATCGCCTGTCTCCACCCCTACCTCAGTTCATCTGCTGGTGAAACTCTCATCCATGTCTTTGTTCCCTCTATAGAATCATAGGCCGCGATTTCGCTTATCGAGGCGGGCTCAGTGCGGCCGAGGTAGGTGGTGGGTTGAGACACCGCTCCCGGCTCCATCCCGCTCTTCTGTGAGAATAATTTTCCATTGATTGGGATTGTTAAGCCTGCCCTGCAAGGTTCCCAGCCAATTAAAAGGAAGCGGGTCTGATGACGTCAGTTGATGACGTGTCATCAGCCGGTTTCCTTAAAGGGGCCATGTCCACGTTCATTTTGACAGTTGTGCTGTCAGTGTTCTGCTGCATTGAGGTGCTGCAAACACTGACAAGCACTGCACAGAGGTGCACAGCTGCACCCAGGCTCTCCCATGACTCCCTCCATATGCTTAAGGAGGGAGTCACAGCACACAGGGAGGTTCTCTTCCCCTCCAATGGACGGAAGAGACCTCCCCAGGACACCAATGCAGTCTGGTTGCACATTGCACAGGACGGCATAAGCAGGGATGTTGTCAGGAGGACCTGGCTGCAGTGGTGCAAACCTTTTAATGGTCTCAGTAGATCACGAAACTTTACTGCAAAACCACACTCAACCTCATCCTGGTGTGCCACTCATCACATCCCCATCACTCTGCCTTCTCTACCCTACCCCTGCACATCCTTACCTCACACCAACTTACCTTGCACCTCCACCCATCCCTCTATCTACATTATCACTTCCCTATCTATCTAAATTATTACTTCCCTATCTCACTAGCCACCCCACACACTCACCCTCGTCCTTGTCCAATCATACCAACTAACAACACACAAGGGTAGGCACTTGGGAGTTTTCGCCAATGTTGATGTAAATCTTTATTTTCCACACTTTGCCTTCTTGGATAGATTTGTGTGCACCTTTGGAAGTGGCTTAGTGAGTTGCAGTGAATGGTGAGACATAACGTTACCCCCCGCAATGGTGATGAGTGTGAAAAGAATGGCTGGGGCATTGCAGGAATGCTTTATGGTGTTGGTGTGGGGTGGTGCCAACCTGGTACATCATGTGGCAGCCAGGGTGTACAGCATCAAGTGAAGTAAATCTAGCCATAGTGAGGCCATCCCTGGCCTCCTGGGCAGCAATGTGGTCGGGTGCTGATGTCCTGTGCAGCATCAGGTGATTTCGGAGCAGGTTGGTGTTGTTGTTGTGTGCCTGGTGCTGCTGGTGTTGGGGCTGATCGTGGTGGGATTCCGAGGACCAAGGTGAGATTTTTTCAAGGGTACCGATGCTGCTGGAATAGATGGCAGCTGAAGTTGAGATGACAGAAGCGATCTGTCAATGGTGAAATAGTTTGCTCCAAGGAGGTGACAGTGGATAGAGAGTTTACTCCAAACACTTCCAAACTGCATAAAGCTGAAAAGTGTATTCCAAATCCTGAAGGCTCCAGCTTCTCAGATTGGAAAGTGAACAGCTGTGAAATGGTAGCTTTTATACCACTTTTGCAGCTGTCAACTATTCATAGGAATGGAGAATCACTGACAGCCCGACCTACTCACCTGACGTGATCCCCGAGTGCCGGGAACCTCGTGAAGAAGCTGGTAAAATAGTAAGTACATGGTAAAATGGCATTTAAGTACCTTTTAACATGCTCTTAAGTATCTGAATTGGCTCACCTGCCACTTGGTGTCGGGTCTGTAAAGCACAGACAGACCCGACACTTGGGGAAACTGACATGGAGGCGGGTTGACAGCAGGATCCCAAACCGCTGTCAATCTTTTCAATTTTGACAGCGGACCTGCCTCCGAAACTGCCCTCTGAGCGCCGGCAAAATTATGGCATGGAAGAAGGCCATTTGGCCCGTCGAGCCCGTGCCGGTTCTCTGCAAGAGCACCTCAGCTAATACCACTCCCCCGCCCTTTCCTCGTAGCTCTGCAAAAAAAATTCTCTCGGGTACTTACCCAACTCCCTTTTGAAAGCCGTGATTGAATCTGCCTCCACCACCCTTTCAGGCAGTGCATTCCAGATCCTAACCAGTCGCTGCGTAAAAATGTTTTTTCTTATGTTGCCTTTGGTTCTTCTGCCAATCACCTTAAATCTGTGTCCTCTGGTTCTCGACACTTTTGCCAATGGGAACAGTTTCTCTCTATCTACTCTGTCCAGACCCCTGATGATTTTGAACACCTCTATCAAATCTCCTCTAAATTTTCTCTGCTCGAAGGAGAACAACCTTAGCTTCTCCAGTCTACCCATGAAACTGAAGTTCCTCATCCCTGGAATCATTCTCAAGAATCTTTTCTGCACCCTCTCTAAGACCTTCACATCCTTCCTAAAGTGCGGTGTCCAGTATTGGACACAATGCTCCAGTTGAGGCCGAATCAGTGTTTTATAAAGGTTCATCATAACTTCCTTGCTTTTGTACTCTATACCTCTATTCATGAAGCCCAGGATCCTGTAAGCTTTTTTAACTGCTTTCTCAAATTCCCCTGCCACCTTCAATGATTTGTGCACATGTACCTCTAGGTCTCTCTGTTCATGCACCCCCTTTAGGATTGTACCCTTTAGTTTATATTTCCTCTAGACTTGACTATTCCAATGTTCTCCTGACTGGCCTTCCATCTTCCACCCCCTATAAACTTGAATGCATGTAAAACTCTGCTGCCTGTATCCTAACTCGCACCAAGTCCCGTTTTCCCATCACCCTCTGCTCACTGACCTACATTGGCTCCCGGTCCAGTAACACCTTGATTTTAAAATTCTTATCCTTCTTTTCAAATCCCTCCATGACCTCGCTCCTCCCTATCACTATATCCTCCTCCAGCCCTATAACCCTCAGAGATCTCTGCGCTCCTCCAATTCTGGCCTCTTGCACATCCCCGATTTTAACTGCTCCATCATTAGCTGCCGTACCTTCAGCTGCATGGTGCCTAGGCTCTGGAATTAACTCCCTAAGCCTCCTGCCTCTCTACCTCTCTCACATCCTTTAAGATGCTCCTTAAAACTTACCTCTTTGACAAATCATTTGGTCACCTGTACTAATATCTCATGTGACTCGGTGTCAAATTTTGTTTGATAATTACTCCTATGAAGTGCCTTGGAATGCTTTACTATGTTAAAGGCACTATATAAATGCAAGATTTTGTTGTCTATCAACCAACCATTTGCCAACCCATTTTAATACCCGTGTGTTTGGACTTTATGTAATAGCTTATGATGTGGGCTGATGTCAGAACTTTATGGCCACTAGATCCTAAATGTTCCCTTACTTCTACTTTGCTTATTATTCACTCCTCATTCATTAGAACTAAATCCAATATTGCATTGCCTCTTGTGGGTTCCTTAGCATACTGTTTTAGGATCAAATCCCTCAAAATGTCAGTAAATTCCTGATCACATGCAGACTGTCCCCATGTGCACTTCAGTCAATATGAGGGAGATTGAAATCCCCAGAATTACTGCTGAAGTCTTGTCACTCACCTGCCTTACCATCTCTCAATAAACTGCATCAGCCTCCCTTTGATTATTTGGTAACCTGTACACATTCCTGTTACTAACTTCTTTCCTTCTCTCTCTTTTAATTCTATCGCATGATACTCAGTACTGCTGCCAGCATCCAATTCTGTTGTAACTAGTCCTTCTCTACCAAATAATGCCTCCTACTTCTAATCCTTCTGCCTTACCTTCCTGGTCTTTCCTAAAATACACAAAATCTGGCAAGATTTTAACCAGATTTCAGTCACTCCTGCAACATTCATTTCCTCCCTGTGTAGCAATGCTTCTAGCACTCCTGTTTTATTCCTTCTTGCATTCATATAAGCACAATTCAGGTTATCCTTAAATATCCTTACTCCCTCTTTCCTAATTATTCTTAGCCTAGTCTTTTCTTCTTTCCCTTCGCTCCTACCATACTAATTTAAATCTACCACCACTGTATATTGACTGAGTTTACAGGGCTATGGGGAAAGAGTGGGGAAGTAAGACTAATTGGATATCTCTTTCAAAAGAGATGGCACAGGCTCGATGTGCCGCATCGCTTCCCGTAAATTTGCTGACATGATCCATCTGCTGTGTTGTGTCCTAACATTCATCATATATTTGCACTGCTTATCTCCACCCCCAGTTTCATGAGTTTGCATTTGTAAATGACAGCTGCCAATTGTCAGCCCAAGCCCTACCCAAAACTATCTGAATGCCTCGATTTGATCTGCTTGTTCTGCTACTTGCAGTCCGCTACCCCAGTTTCATCTTGTCAGCTACTTACCATAGTTTTTCTACACATATCAGTATAATTTATGTGCAATGCAAATAATTGCCCAGTAATTCCGGTCCCAACGCGTGAGTACGGACGGTGTACTCACGCGTGGGCCCGTTGGAAGTGCCGGATTTCAGCATGCACAGCGCATGCGCGGAAAACCGGCATTTCCTCCAAGGGGTTCAGAGGTCCAACGCGTGCGCAGGACTCTGCGCGCACGCGTTGAACTTCCTTCTTTTTGACAGGTTTGCCCGTGTGCAAGGGCCTGAACATTTTACACATATAAAAAGGAGGCGTAAGGAGTGGATTCTTGAAGGTAAGTGGTCTATTATTTAAAATTATTACATTTTTTCCACAGCTTCATTGTTTTTAAGGACTTTACAGTAAGGTAAGTTTATTTTTAGACCCGATTTCGTAAAAAAATATTTTTTTCAAAAATTTTATTAATTGTTTAAAATAGTTTTTTAAAGTTATTTATAGTTTATTTAATTATTGGGATGTTTTTTAAAATTTTATTTAAAGTTAAACTAGTCTTTTGGGCGCCCGTACTTTTCATGAGTTTGACAGTCTTTACTATCAAACTCATGAATGAAGTTTCCCCTCCCCTGATTGGCTGCAGAGTGCTCACCTGATCCCAGCCGGCACATCGCACTAACTACGCCACTGGATCAGGTAAGCACATCGCGCCGACATCTGAACCGGGCCAGTGACAGGAATTCCAAGCAGGCCCAGGCTTCAGATGTCTGCGCGCCGGGTGAGTGCACATCGGGGGCTTGCACGCGCGGCAAGCACCCGATCCTAATTTCTGGCCCAATAAGTCTTAGCACTTAGGCACCCCACAATTACCTTCTTCCATTCAGATGAGCAATTGCACTTTGCTTCCTTTGACTAAGCCAATTTCTGATCTTTACAGAAGCTCTCCCCTTGCTATGACTTCACACTTTTGTGTACAAGTCTCATGTGCAGCACTGTGTCAAAAAGGGAAATGAGTTTCAATGGCCCCCCTGTCCAAAAATAGCAGCCTGATGGCTGACAGGGAGCAGTAAAAATAAAAGCTTTTACCCACCTTTTTGGGCCTCTCTTGCCTTGCTGTCTGTGCTACTCAGATCCTCCAATCTGAGGGGGACCAAGTCCACGGTTTACCTCCAACTTCGCCTTGTGCCCCTCATAATGGGTGCCTTTCTGGTGAGCCACCTCATTTCCAGAACTTCCCTTTATCTGTGCCTGTTGTAGACGCAGCAACTCTTCCCTCTCCCACTTCAGAAAAGCCCAGAAATCCTGGGGCAATTTAAAGGCAGTGGAGACCTAGCCTAAATGGGTCTCCATTCCCACTTTTCCTCTCCTTTGTGCCTAGGAACTGAGTGTTCCCCAGGTGTTACAGAAAAGAAAATTGGCTCCATAATATCTATTGAGTTCCCCTTGTCCATTAGGCCCACTATCTACTTGAAGAAGTCCAGTGGATTTGTAAGATATGACCTCCTCATTAAATTTATCCTTCTTGAGTAATATGCCTAAAATATGCTGATTTTCATTTGTGTAACCGTCTATTTGGAATAAGTAAATGTTTTCGTTCCTGTTAATATAAAGTTAAATATATCAAGAATAGGTTTTCAAAACATTGGGTGATCATGGTAAGCTTCCCAACTTAATGGATCTCTCCACGTCTGAAAGTTTAGGGAGACAGAATCTTTGCATTTCATTGCATGAAGGATGGAAGGAGATGTAGATGTAAACAGCACAACATAAGATTATTTGTTCATTCATCTTCTGCTGTACAGATTTTTTTTTAAATCGTTGGGCCAGAATTTTCTGTCAAAACAATGGTGAGGCTAATGGCACTCGTTATTTATGTGCGACTGGTACAGGAACTTTAGGCAAGGGCCAAGTGCACAGCTTGATGTGCCTCAATGAATCCGAGACTCAATGTTAACGGAACAAAGCAAGGCTTTTATTAACTCAGAAAGTAATACACATTGGAGAAGTTTCTCTCATCCAGAGATCTGCTGTACTGTCTGAGAGACACGCTGGGGCTTGCTTAAGTAGGAGCCAGGTATGGGCGGAGCCCTACACACAATACAATCCAGGTAAGGAAATGAAACTGAAACTAAACTAAACACAGAGAATACAGTGCCTGATGAATGGCATATTTCATCACATTCACCCCTTCTACAGATTTAGTCTGTTCGGGGGTTTGATAGTCCTCTGTGACTGAAGTGGCTGTTGTGGTGCCACGGGTGTCGGCTGGGTGTCCCCGGTGGCCTCCTGGGTCTCTGCCGGGGGTGCCGCCAGGGTTGTTGAAGGGGTAGTTGGTGGGGGCACCATTGGTCGATGTTCTTCCGGGGGTGATGAAAGGATAGTGGGTGAGTAAGAATTGCTGTGATCGTTGTTGCTGTTGTGGTCGTGGTTGTTGTCGTTACTGGCTGGGGCGACGTCTTTTATGGACACGGTGTCCTCCCTTCCGTCGGCGTGCCGGACATACGTGTATTGGGGGTTGGCGTGGAGTAGGTGCACTGACTCCACGAGAGGGTCCGTCTTGTGGCCCCTCACATGCCTTCGCACGAATACCGGACCTGGCGTGGAGAGCCATGACGGCATGGATACGCCTGAGGTGGATTTCCGGGGAAAGACAAACATTCGTTCATGAGGCGTGGCATTAGTGGCAGTACACAATAGCGACCGTATCGAATGGAGCACATCTGGGAGGACTTCCTGCCAGCGGGAGATAGGGAGGCCCTTGGTCCTTAGAGCTAGGGTGACTGCTTTCCATACTGTCCCGTTCTCTCGCTCCACCTGGCCGTTACCCTGGGGGTTGTAGCTGGTGGTACGGCTCGTGGCGATCCCCCTGGACAGCATGTACTGGCATAGCTCTTCACTCATGAAGGACGCCCCCCTATCCGTATGGATGTAGCTCAGCATACCGAACAGGCAGAACAGGCTGTTGAGGCATTTAATGACCGTGGCACTGGTCATGTCAGGGGAAGGCGAATGGGAAACGGGAGTATTCGTCCACAATGTTCAGGAAGTAAACATTGCGGTCGACTGACGGGAGGGGGCCCTTGAAATCTAAGCTGAGCCGCTCAAAGGGCCGTGTAGCTTTGATTAAGTGGGCTCTATCTGGGCGGTAGAACCGAGGCTTGCACTCAGCGCAAGTGCGGCAGTTCCTGGTCAGAGACTGAACTTCCTCAATCGAGTAGGGTAAGTTGCGGGACTTTATGAAGTGGAACAGCCGTGTGACCCCTGGGTGGCAGAAATCGTTGTGGAGGGTCTGTAGCCGATCCCCGGTGGCGCTGGCACACATCCCTCGTGAGAGGGCGTTGGGGGATTCCTTAAGGGCCCCTGGCCGGTAAATGATGTCGTACTCGAAGGTGGAGAGCTCAATCCGCCACCTAAGAATCTTATCATTTTTAATCTTCCCCCTCTGTTTATTATTGAACATAAACGCTACCGACCGCTGGTCGGTAAGTAGGGTGAAGCATTTGCCGGCTAGGTAGTGGCGCCAGTGGCGCACTGCCTCCATGATGGCTTGGGCCTCCTTTTCCACGGAGGAGTGTCTGATCTCGGGCCCTTGGAAGGTCCTCGAGAAGAAAGCTACGGGCCGCCCCGCCTGGTTGAGGGTGGCCGCCAAGGCAAAGTCAGACGCATCACTTTCCACTTGAAAGGAAGTGTTCTCACCCACTGCCTGTAGCGTGGCCCACTCAATATCCCGCTTAATGCTTTTGAAGGCGGCGTGGGCCTCAGCAGAGAGCAGAAAAGAGGATGCTTTCAAGAGGGGGCGGGCTTTGTCGGAGTAATTGGGGACCCATTGGGCATAATAAGAAAATAACCCCAGGCACCTTTTCAGGGCTTTGGGAGTGTTGGGCAGGGGGAGCTCCCGTAGGGGGCGCAATCGGTCGGGGTCTGGTCCGATTTCCCCATTCTCCACCACGCTGCCTAGTATGCAGAGGCGCGTGGTGTTGAAAATGCACTTGTCCTCGTTGTAAGTGAGGTTGAGTTTTTGTGCGGTTTTCAGGAACCTCTTGAGGTTCAAGTCGTGATCCTGCTGGTTGTGACCGCAGATGGTGACGTTGTCGAGGTAGGGGAAGGTTGCCTGCAAGTGGTGGTCATCGACCATGCGGTTCATCTCCCTCTGGAAGACCGAGACCCCATTCGCCACCCCAAAGGGGACTCTGAGGAATTGGTAGAGGCGTCCGTTCGCCTCGAAGGCGGTGTACGGGCGGTCCTCTGGTCTGATAGGGAGCTGGTGGTACGCTGACTTGAGGTCGATGGTGGAGAACACCCGGTATTGGGCGATTTGGTTCACCATCTCGGATATGTGGGGTAGCGGGTAGGCGTCTAGCTGGGTGTATAGATTAACCGTCTGGCTATAATCTATCACCATCCGCTTCTTCTCGCTACCCCTCACCACCACCACTTGGGCGCGCCACGGGCTGTTGCTGCGTTCGATAATGCGCTCCTTCAGGAGCCTGTCTACCTCGGTCGCGATAAACCGCCTGTCCTCCCAGCTGTACCTCCTGCTTTTGGTCGCTATTGGCCGGCAGTTGGGAGTAAGGTTCGCGAATAGCGAAGGCGGCTTTACCTTCAGGGTAGCCAGACCGCACACTGTGAGGGGCGGCTGGGACCCACCGTACTTGAGCATGATGCTTTGGTGGTGGCACTGGAAATCCAGGCACAAGATCACGCTCGCACATAGATTCATGATTAGTAATTTAAAATTATCGTATACAGTTCCGTTAACGGACAATTGTACCACGCAGTAACCCATAATGGTCGATGTCTGGGTTTTATCAGCCATAGAGATGGTGCCCTGAGCAGGGACCACCGTTAGAGAGAGTTGTTGTGCTAGTTCAGGGTGGATAAAACTCTCCGTGCTTCCACTGTCAATTAAAAATTTAACCCCGCACCCGTTTACCTCGATGTCCACCATTGATTTGGATAGCGGGTGCGGTCTGGTCTGGTCCACTGTGACCGATGCCACTGTAGGGCCCTGATCAAGACAAGGTGGCGTCCACGCTGTCTGCTCACAAGATGGCGGACCCCACGAGGTCGGGCAAGATGGCATCCAAGATGGCCGCTCCCACGGCGCACACGCGGCGGTGGCGGGTTTTCCAGCGGGGTTCCCTCTGCACACCTTCCCGAAGTGCCCCTTCTTACCGCACTTAAAGCAGGTGGTGCCTTTCACCGGGCATAGGTTTCTGATGTGCTTTGGCTGCCCGCAGAAGTAGCAGTTGGGGCCCCGACACGTCGCAGCTGTCGTAGGGCTTCTGGGGGGAGAGCGGGGCCCCGACGGTGTCGGGCTGCCGGGCGGGGAAGATGCCTTCCAAGATGGCGGCGCCCTTGGTGCACACGTGGCGGCGTGGGCGGCGCGGGCCGAAGAGTAGGCGTCCGAGTTTCTCTGGGCCACATCCAGGGATCGCGCTGTGTCCACAGCCTGTTTCAGGTCCAATCCTGTTTTTTTCCAGTAGTCTCTGCCGGTTGTAAGTGGAGCTGAGGCCTGCGATAAAGGCATCACGAACAAGCTCGTCAGTGTACACTGCGGCTTTTACATCTTGGCACTTGCAGTCTTTGCCAAGTGTTTTCAGGGTGACTAGGAACTCATCCAGCGATTCCCCAGGTCGCTGTGTGCGAGTAGCGAGCAGATGCCTAGCGTACACCTCGTTCGTAGGCTGCTGGTAATGCGCCTTTAGGATGTCACAGGCGGCCGGGTACGTGTCGGCGTCTTGGATGAGGGGGTAAACCCGGTGGCTTACCCAATTCCGCAGGATTCCAAGTTTCATACTTTCAGCGTCCGTAACGCCTGTGATGGCTGCGGAATTGTCCAGGAAGAATTCCATACACTTAAACCAGTGTCCGAATCGTGCCGATGCGTCCGAAGCATGCGGGTCCAAATCCAAACGTTCGGGTTTCAAGAGTTGGTCCATTGCGTTGAAAATTGAGTTAATAAAATTGATGTGCCTCAATGAATCCGAGACTCAATGTTAACGGAACAAAGCAAGGCTTTTATTAACTCAGAAAATAATACACATTGGAGAAGTGTCTCTCATCCAGAGATCTGCTGTACTGTCTGAGAGACACGCTGGGGCTTGCTTAAGTAGGAGCCAGGTATGGGCGGAGCCCTACACACAATACAATCCAGGTAAGGAAATGAAACTGAAACTAAACTAAACACAGAGAATACAGTGCCTGATGAATGGCATATTTCATCACACAGCTAAACTCAAATATCCAAAAGTTGCTGGCCAAGGTGCGCTGCTCCACCATTAGCTTTGTGAATATGGCATCTCACTGTCTTGCTCACCATTGACTTGTGTTGAATGTCGTGAAGTTCCTGTATTTGCGCGGTAGATAAGAACTAAACTCACCACAGAAAGTTACGTTTTGTCCATTTCAGTCTAAGTACCCTTTTAATGACGTGATTAAGTGTTAATTACTGCCAATCAACCTCTCTGGCACTGAAAATGAACTATTACAAATGTAGAGTCTCATTCCTTCAGGTTCTAATTGTTGAAGATTTTAAAAATGTAACATTTAAAAATGTGTTTTAACTTTTACTTTCTGTCTCTTTTTTCTCTCCCTCTTAACCCAATCTTTCTTTCTCACTATTTCTCTTTCTGTACCGGATTTGACATTGAATTCACCCACTCTAACTCACACTTCCTCCTCAATCCTTGCGCTGTTAATTTCACAATCCTTCAATCTGATTGGTTGCTTGCCCTGTTCCCTAAGCTCCCAGATGACTGGTTTCTCTCACTGCGACATTATCAGCTCGCACTTTCAGCAACTTGCCACGCAAAAGTTTTTCAAACCTAAACGTGCCAGGGCAAGTCTAACAAACGGCAGATGTTTGCTCCTGCAGCAAATTATGGTCCACAATCTCCAGTGATTTTACTGTGAAATATTTTCAATTTATGCACAAACACTTGAGGATCAGACAATACATTCTTCTCGCATGTCATCTTTGACACTTGACAGGAATGTACAAATCCAACTTTGGAAGCCTGACCAGTCCATAGAATCATAGTTCATAGTCTGACTCTGTTTCTGAAAATGGTGGCTTTGTGTTAAGGTTAATGAATCTTGTGCAGCAAATTCCTGCAACAGACTAAGTGCCAGACGTTATCTGTTAATTAAGATTCCCCTCTGGGTCTTATGATGGATGCTTTTTTTGTAGAAACCTAATGAAGTATTATGATTGGTTAGCAATATTCCTGTTAAACATCCATGTAGACTAGATTAATCTTGTTTTTACTTACCAGAGATCTCTCCATAAGGAAAAGCGAAAAAGACAGTTGAATAGCATGGAGATGAATGACCAAAGAGTAGAAAATACAGCGAAAAGGTTTAAAGTGGCAAATAATGAAGAAGCATTATAATGGAGGTAAAGGGCACTGCAAGTTCTTAATGGAACTGTGACACGATTGGCACTAATAAACCTCCTTTATGTAATTTTCATAGTAATTGAGCAATCGGTCTGCGGTAAAGATTTGGAGTAACATTCATGTAATAGAGGTTTCCCCATAGCAAACAAACTGTTTAGTATAGGGAATCATGTGTGTCAAGTACGCTCTGTTCATTGTACAGGGAATGAATTAGCACCTGAGTAAACATTCCCTTTATTCAAACTTACCCATTAACAGGACACATAAACTCGGATGTATTTTTAATGAGGTCAGAAGGAATTCCACAGTGCTCCCATTCAGCTCATTATTTTGCTGGGTCTCGAGCCGAATCTCATAGTAGAAGTCATCTGTCACTTCTATGTGCAAAACTCAGTGAAGCATTAGATTGACAGAAGCAAAAACTCCAGTTTGAATTTGAGATTATAAATACAACAACGATCAAAATAAAAAATTAATGTTGATATCGCTGACATGCACTAATTTTCTGCATCGAAAATTGGTGCAAAGCTTTTGGAGGAGAAGGGAAATCAGACTGATGTAGTGGTTCATGTTGAAACCAAAAATATATATTAAAACAGGAATCAACTTCAGGAGTTAGGTCCTAGTTTAAGAAACAGGATTTCACTATAATCTCAGGAGAGGTAAATGTGTGGTTAGAAATGTTCAGATTCCTTTTGCATTGGGCTTATTTCTGGGGTAGTACAGAGTTGTTCTGATGGGACAAACTACACATGAATTCCGTTCACTAGCCATTGGCTCCATCCCTCTCCCTGGCACTGTCTGAGGCTGAACCAGACCGTTTGCAACCTTGGTGTCCTTTCTGATCCCGAGCTGAACTTCCGACCCCATATCCTATCCATCACCAAGACCACCTACTTTCACCTCCGTCCCATCGCCAGGCTCTGCCCCTGCCTCAGTTCAACTGCTGCTGAAACCCTCCTCCATGCCGTTGTCCCCTCTAGAATCAACTATTCCAATGCTCTCCTGGCTAGCCTCCCACATTGCACCCTTTGTAAATTGTAGCTCATCCAAAACTCTGCTGCCTGTATCCTAACTCGCACCAAGTCCCATTTACCCATCACTCCTGTGCTCACTGACCTAGATTGGCTCCCGGCCTGGCAGCACTTCAATTTTAAAATGTTCATCCTTGTTTTCAAATCCCTCCATGGCGTCGCCCTTCCCTACCTCTGTAACCTCCTCCAGTGCTACAACCCTTCGAGATCTCTGCAATTCTCCAATTCTGACCTCTTGCGTATCACCGATTTTAATCGCTCCACCATTGGCGCCCATTCCTTCACTTGTTTAGGCTCTGGAATGCCCTCACTAAACCTCTAAATCTCTCTCTCCCCCCTTTAAGATGCTCTTTAAAACCTACCTCTCTGACCCGCTTTTGATCACCTGTCCTAATATCTCCTTATGTGACTCGGTGTCAAATTTTGTTTGACAACATTCCTGTGAAGCGCCTTGGGACGTTTTACTATGGTAAAGGCGCCATATAAATGCAAGTTGTTGCTGTTGTTGAACAGAACTGAGACCAATGACCCTGACCTTATCTTCAGAGCGAATTCCAAAAGGTGGGGTGGAGTTTGGAACGGGAAATGGTTTCTAGCATTTTTAAAATTTTCTTCTGTAGGTTTCCCGCCCACAGGCAGCCTGATTGACAGGCTGGCCGCCTGTCGGCAGGGAAAGCCTGTAGCACAAGGCTGCAGCTACTACCGACGTTGGGCTAACTGGCCTGTACTTGCCGGGTTTATCCCTCTCCCCCTTTTCGAACAGGGGTGTAACATTTGCACATGTTAAAATATTTGTGTTGCAGACCACCAGAAATGGATGTAGAACAGTTCGTGGAGCTAAAGAAGAGAAATGGTAAATAAAAACAAATATTACTCAAGCTTGAGGAAGACTGATCATAGGTACTTGATAGTTTACATCCAAGGACCAAAATTGAGCTAGGGAAGAAATACAAGAGGAACTGATTATAATTTTCCTAAATTCTGTGGAAAGGACTGGAGGGTGGCAAATATGACATATATCTTTAAAAAAGGAGACTGGGATGTCTCTCAGACACTGTTGTCACATGCCTAACCTCAGGAACAGGGTTTAATATTTCTCATGCCATCTTCATCCTTCAGCTGGTTCATTTCTCTTCATGCTCCTGGCCATGAGCTGCGAACGCTAAGTATTTTAGTTCAATATTTGACTGTCAGTTTTCCCTCTCCCCGCATTCCCAGTTATTGTCTGTCCATCCTCCTGACACTGTGCTCGTTGTGTTTGGTCTCCAAACATTTTATTTCCCCTCCTGATTTTTCTCTCCATTTCCCTGACCCTTCACTCTCTGTACTCAATGGTCTGCTTCATTTTATTTCCCAACAACAACTTGCATTTATATAGCGCCTTTAACGTCCCAGTACGCTTCACAAGAGCATTATCGAAACAAAATTCGACGCCGAGCCACACAAGGCGATATCAGGAGAGATGACCAAAAGCTTGGTCAAAGAGGTCGGCTGTGTGCCTGGTCTCCCTTCACTTTATTTCCACTCTTGACGTAGCCTTTCATCTCCCTGACCTCATGCTCGCTCTCTCGGTCTTCGCTATAATTTGGTTTCCTCCCATCACTTCCGTCACTTCTTGTCCAAGCGCCACTTTCTCCTACAGCTACAACTTCCATCACGCTCTGTCTCTCAGACACTTCATCTCAAGCTGCATTCCTCTGCCCAGATACGGTGCATATCAGAAGTAAATTTTCCAATTGTTGCTCTGCGTTATTACTAATTACATTTTGTTCTCTGCTGTGCAACACTTGGGTCCCAAGTACAATCACACAGTTTTCCCCCTATCTTTTCCCCCTGCTTTAGTCCATTCACAATTCCGTAGGACATTATGGATTCCCCTGCTGAGCCAGGCTTTCAGTTTTAATCAGTATTTTTTAAAAAAAGGTATTTTGGCTGTATTGAGCTTAACACCAGACTGTTCTCATAACTATGAAAAGCAAAATATTGTATCACCAACACAATTACCACCTTGACTTTATAAATCAATTATAGATATCTTAATCCAAAAGTTGATTTCAAAATGTTGTTTTTAATAATTCCACTTTAAAGACAATCTAACTAATTTTCTGTTTCACTTTTTTCCACATGAAACAATCACACAGTGTATTACTTGTTTGAATGTTAATTATAAAAAAGGTACTAACCACAACAAACCTGATTTTATTTTCCTTCAATTACCAAGAAATAGTTTAACACAAAATTGGCTTAGCAACAAGTGTGAGATTTCCAAATTTGAGCTGTATGTTCTCAGCTTGGAGTTCAACCAAACTGTTCACCATTTCCATTAATCATTGCCCTTTTACACCAGGAATTTAAAATCAAATCACTTCTGCACTTATGGATTGTTATTTCACTATTTCTGTTAAACTGAAATGCTGTGCAATCATCCCCTTCTATAACTTCCTTTTTAAAAGGGCTTTATAGTGTTAGAAGTATTCAGATTACAGCAGTGGTATCCTCAGCAAGTTAAAAAACTTTTATTGTATAATACTACATTTTGCATTTCATTGTATAACGCCCTATCATTGCACAATGAAGTATCCTCCGACTCACTGTGAACAGTGCCATAGAACATCTGTTTATATATACACACTTATAAATATTAGCTGGCCATGATGCTTCAGGCATTAATCATTTTAGTTCATTTTTTCCACCTCATTTACAGGCACTTTCATTTCATACCCCTGGGGAGAAATGATAGTACCTGAGCTGCATTATTTTATCACCAGTTACTCTCAGGAATCATGATAGGCCATGGGAAGCATTGATAGAAGGCTCTTTGAATTAAGCAATTAACTTAAATAAACAGGGTGATAGAGAAACCAAAACATTCTCCTGATAAAATAGACCATTCTTACAATTTTCAGGTCTGCAGTAGATACATTTCAGGATTCAGTGGCATCAGTTACTTTCCTATATGGATCTCATGTCTCTTACATTCCCAAGTTGATTCACATTGCCCAATATCTACTTAAACGATAACATAACCCAGGGGTTGTAATAAGGCATGTCCCCCTCGACATATGAACTACGTACTGTAAATTCACACGTTCCCCCACATGTACACTGATGGCCACTCTGGTAAGATAAGGTCAGAGACAAATTAAGAAGTTGATCTAGTTTGCAAAACACATGTGACTGGACAAAAATAACAATTCTACACATTTTAAAATTTCTCCTACAATGCTTCCTGTAACAGCCGAAAACATCCACACTATCCCGAATGGTGGTCAGAATATTCACCTCAGGTCAGCTACTAGCTGGGAAAAACCAACCTGCTATATTTTAATTCCCTCTTCAAGCAAAGCTCTGCCTTCTTGCAGCCTTTGTTGGACCCAACTGACCATGAACATAGGTTTTCCTCTCCTTTTTTTAACTCTGACCCCAGGAAGTGGAATCTCAGCAAACAACTCGCCAACTAGCCCAGCTGAGCTCAAACAAATCAGCATCTCAACCAGAACAGATGTGAAAAATCAGTGAAATGACCAAACTAACTTTCATTGTCCGAAGCATGCAAGTTCAGACACCACATCCACATCTTAATCTACATCCCCCTGCCCTGCTGTCCTGTGAATTTAACCCACTGAGGACCAACTTTAACCAATTGTAACATTTTAACATATTATACTAATAACTCCCATTGAAGCATTATCAGAAATCTCAAAATATGACACCTGTCAAAGGATAAACAGCCAATAGAAATGTACGCCATTTTTACAAAGGGTTGAGTTTTCTATTATGTATTCCATTGTTTCTATTACACTTTATGAATGAAGATAATGGCTGTTTGAAAAACTTATTCCTATTAATTTTAGGAGAATCAACCAGTTGTCACGTAGTGTAAATGTACTGTTGCACCACGTCTTTATTGCTACAAGATTTTTTTACTGAAAATAACTTACACATAGAAGCCCATTTGACAGAAAACGAAGTCTCATCATGCACAATTACCTGCTCTAATGAAATTCACATCTGCATGCGGAAAGTGTCTGACTAACTGAGAATCAGAATACAGTTAAGCCTAAAAGATCAATTCCAGTTTTGCTAAAGAAAATAAAGTTCATCTTGAAGCTTTAGTGCCCTTTTTCAATTGCTTAGTTTTTCAATTTCAGCTCAGTTTCAAAGATTCAGAATCAATCAGCCATTGGGTTGATTTAGGAGCAGTGAAAATCAGAAAATAGATAAAGTTCAATAAAATATAAATCGTTTTTTTTAACCCCTTCCTCCTCCATGAGCACCTGAAAAGTCATTTTGTAACATTCCATGAGCACTGCAGGTAGCTCTCTACAGTCACATGCTTTCTTTTCATCTTTACCTGATCATGCTAGAATGTATTGGACCTGAACTTGCGTTTGAATGCCACCGATCCGCAAGAAAAGTACGCACCTGCCTGGTGCCTCCGTATCTTCGGACCCTTGCAGTCGCCTACATAGAGGCCCACGTATCCCAGGGGCGCACGCGCTTCACAAGCGTCCCTGGGATCGCATGGGCCGGCCCAACCAATCAAAAAACGGGATCCCCATTATGCTTATGTGTACAGAATCCCCACAAGCATAATAAAAATCACTTTCACACAACCTAAATAAAAATAAATCACCACATTTAAAATTAATTCAAATACAATTTAATTAAACGTTTAAAATAAAAATGTAATTTTTTGAAAAATAAGTTTAACATTTGTAAAGGGGCCAAAAATAACAAAAACTAATTTTAAAGGTTTTTGACTGTTTAAATGATATAAAAAGTTTTATTTTAATATTTATTTATTTCATTGGTTTAGCCAATGTTTATGTGAAGTTTCTGGTAATGTGTTGTCAAACATTGAAATTTATATTTTCAACACTACTTTATTGGACAGAGATCTGTGCTCACCTTTGGAAGTGTTTTGTGAGCTCCTGTGAATGTTGAGACATAACTCCCTCCCCTGATTGCAGATCTGACACTTTGGAAACTTACATGGAGATGGGTTCAGAGCGCACTCCCAACCCGCTGTCAATTATTTCTATTTTTGACAGCGGACCCGCCTCCAAACCCGCACTCTGAGTGCCGGCAAAATCGCAGCCTTTAACTCTGGGCTGAATTTTGCTGGCGCTCAGAGGGTGGGTTTGGAGGGAGGTCCACTGTCAAAATAGTAAAGATTGACAGTGGGAAGGGAACCCACCGTCAACCTGCCTCCACGTGAGTCTCCCAGGTGTTGGGTCTGTCGGCGCTGAACAGACCCGACACCAAGCGGCGGGGGAGGCAATTCACATCATTAAATGGATTGTTAACATCCAATTAACTGTTATTTTAAGCCAACGTTTCAATTTTACATGCTCCCCCATGGTTTACCCACTGCTCGGGGAAAGCGTCAGCTCAACATGTCGTGAATGGATTAAGCATTGAATTATCTCATGACCTGACAGCTGCCAAAGTTGGATAAATGATCCCATGTTACAGCTGTTCACTTTCAAAGCTCAGAAACTGTTGGTTACTGCATTTGGAAGACATATTGGGGGAAAAATTCAGTATCGCCCCGTTTGGGGTGCCATTATCGGCCGTGCGCAAAGTTTAGCGCCTGGCGCTAATTATCACCTTCGACAGCAAACTTGGCTTTTATCACCCCTGGAGGTGATTGGAGTGCTAAATCAAGCATTTCACACCTGTCTTAAGGCGCAAAGGCCGAGGAGCGAGGCGCTACCTCAGAGTGCTGGCGAAGCAAGGAAGGGCAAATCAAAATCAACCTGCAAAGTGCTGCTCAGTACTCAAAACTCCTTCACACAGCGTTGAATCTCTCCAGAAGTCTCTCTCTCTCTCTCTCTCTCAGAATGTGTGGTGCAAAAATGTCACCGACAAAAAAAGGCAGGAAGCGGTCGCCTTTAAATAGCGCTCCCCTAGTCTCTTTCTGACAGCAAAACGCTCCCCTCAACCTGTCATTGCTAGCGGCAGGCGGTAAGGCAGGGGGCGCCACTCAATTTCCGGTCCAGGGCGCTAACGGGGCGTTGTGCACTCGACTGATGTCACAATCTGCCGGCGCAGGAGATCATGGCGATAGTGTTTAGCGCTGCCGCAAAATGTCTAGATAATTTCGCGAGCGGCACAAATATCGCCACGCCCGGGCGCTAGTTGCTTTGCGCCGCATTAGCGCCCTCTTAAGGCACTAACGGGAGGCGCAAACAACTGAATTTTTCCCCCCATTGAGCTTTCTGCAGCTTCCAAGTGTTTGGAGCCAACTCTCTATCCAGTGCCACCTCATTGGAACAACCTCTCTCACCATTGACAGATCGCTTCTGTCATCTCAACTTCACCTGCCATCTATTACATCAGCATCGGTGCCCTTGAAAAAATCTCACCTTGATCCTCAGAATCCGACCACGATCAGCCCCAACACCAGCATCACCAGGCACACCAGCAACAACAACACCAACCCTCTCCGCAATCACCTGATGCTGCACAGGACAGAGGGCATCAGCACCCGACCACATTGCTGCCCGGGACACCAGCGATGGCCTCACCATGGCCAGATTTACTTCACTTGATGCTGTACACCCTGGATGCCAAATGATGCATCAGGTTGGCACCACCCCACACCAACACCATAAAGCATTCCTGCAATGCCCAGGCCATTCCTTTGAAACTCGTCACCATTGAAGGGAGGGGGGGCTACCCTTATGTTTCACCATTCACAGCAACTCACTAAGCCACTTCCAAAGGTGCACACAAATCTGTCCAAGAACACAAAGTGCTGAAAATAAAGGTTTCAATGTTTGACAGCACATTGCCAGAAACTTCACATGAACATTGGATAAACCACCCAAGTGCCTAGCCTTGTGTGTTGTTAGTTGGTATGATTGTAGTAGGATGAAGGTGAGTGTGAGGGGTGGTTAGTGAGATGGGGAAGTGATAATATAGATAGAGAGGGATGGGTGGAGGTGCAAGGTAAGTTGGTGTGAGTAAGGATGTGCAGGAGTAGGGTTGGGAAGGCAGAGTGATGGGGATGTGATGAGAGGCACAGCAGGATGAGGTTGAGTGTGGCTTGGCAATAACGTTTTGTGATCTACTGAGATCATTGAAAGGTTTGCGCCACTGCAGCCAGGGACCCCTGACAACATCCTTGCTTGTGCCGTCCTGTGCAATGTGCAACCCGGCTGTGTTGGTGTCCTGGGGAGGTTTCTTCCACCCATTGGCAGGGAAGAGGACCTCCCTGCGTGCTGTGACTCCCTCGAGAAGCATATGGAGGGAGTCATGGGAGAGCCTGGGTGCAGCCGTGCACCCCTGTGCAGTGCTTGTCAGTGTTTGCAGCACCTCAATGCTGTAGAACACTGGCAGCACAACTGTCAAAATCAATTTGGACATGGCCCCTTTAGGAAACCAGCTGATGACGCGTCATCAAATGACGTCATCAGACCCGCTACCGTTCAATTGGCCAGGAACCTCGCAGGGTGGGCTTAACAATCCCAATCAATATAAAAACACTTGGAGAGAGCGGGCTGGAGCAGGCAGCAGGCTGGGACATGGCATCAACCCCAGTCGCCCCAGGTCCGCCTCGGTCGACGAAATCGCAGCCTCTGTTTCTCTCTCCAGGAGATGCTACCTGACCTGCTGAGTATTCCCAGCATTTTCTGTTTTTATTACAGCTAAGATGATCCTGTTTGGCACAATGCACATACTTACAGGGATTGTTGGGGAAGCTTAAGCAATTTCCGCTCCCCGATTCAGGGTGCTGAGGCCAATTGTGACACCCTTAAGTTTGCTCCTGCTGATATCAACTAACGTAATACAAACTGGGGATTGAACGCAAGATCATTCTGCTTTGTATCACTCAGCAACCCTCTGCCTTAGCCAACTGAAATATCAGGGGAGCCGACTTTAATTACTTTGGGGATTCACTTTCTTCTTGCTACTGAAGTCCAGTATAGCGCCTCATGTATCTTCCTGGAACTGGAGAGATATATTTTGAAATTCATTAAACAATAAGAGCTTGGTGCAGGAAATATTACAACATCTCAAAGATGTATCTTATTTTATAGAATAGAAAATTGTAAAATGCATAGTGATTGTGCAATGCAATAATGCTTTCCAGATTTAAGACCAAGAGCATATGTTATAGTGTTTGCTATACAGTTTTGTTTTTTAATTGGTATGAATTTTAAAGTTTTCCACTGTCTGGTTTTATAGAGGAGAGTCTATAATTGCCTCAGGAAAGAAGGATGATGAAACTGTAACAGAAATGTAATCCTATTAAAAACAATAGGGCATCAAATATTAAAGCGATACTTCAAAAAAGATACTCATAAATTGCAGAGTGACTTTTTAAAGAGTTCCACTTTTGATGGTAGATAAAAAAGGATGAAAACACTGGAAATGCACAGTAGCTCAGGCAGCATCTAAAAGAGATCGACACATAGCTACTTGAAGGAAGAATGTGGTCAGCATTACCTTTAAGTGTGCGTCACCTCTGCCTCAGTCGTTGCAGAAGGGTTTGCCGCTCTTGGCCATTGAAACTGTTTCTCAGTCAGTAGCACACAAATCTACCGTGAGTAAGCAGCTAGCTGTGCCCTCTCAGTGTCTCTTCCAGTTGCTTATCTGGCACCGAATTGCGGTTCAGAGCCGATTTGTAGAATTTAGTGCCACTCCTTCCTCATTGCTGCTCACAGTCTTGTCCACAGATTGTAAATAGCAATAGAAACAACAAAGCAGAAATAAATTCTCCCAAGAAACTTTCAGTCAAATCACAACTTTAGCAGACAACCAAGAATTTCCAGGCAGCTCTCTCCCTAGATTTAATGTTAGATAGGGAGAATAGCTAATTATTTCTTCTCTTTTTTGCTTGAGGGTCATTTAAGTTCCAATTTCTTCAACAGCTGTCCATTTAGTACAAAACTGCATAAGATGGTTCTGTCTTCACTTGGCTAGTGTCCGCAGCATAATGAATTAGCTCTGCTTGGCCCAGAACTTGCGGTCCTGATGACGGTGAACTGGCAGCGTTTGTCGGCTCCACATTTCGCCTTTGAAATTGGCCGCAACTTCAGGATTTAACGCATGTGCAGCCTAATGCAGAAATCCTGAAGTTGCGGTCTCTCATTCACTGCTCCTCCACAGGTTAACCAATCGTAGCCAGAGCATCTCTACCAATGGCATAGAATTACATAGAATGTACAGCACAGAAATAGGCCAGTCAGCCCAACTGGTCAATGCTCCACACAAGCCTCCTCACACCCCTCTTCATCTAACCCTATAACATAACCTTATATTCCTTTCTCCCTCATGTGTTTATCTAGCTTCCCCTTAAATGCATCAATGCTATTCGCTTCAACTAATCTTTGTGGTAGCAAGTTGCACATTCTAAGCACTCTCTGGGTAAAGAAGTTTCTCTTGAATTCTCCACTGGATTTATTAGTGACACTCTTATATTTATGGCCCCTAGTTTTGGTGGAAAAATCTTCTCTACGTCTACCCTATCAAACCCTTTTGTAATCTTAAAGACCTCTATCAGGTCACCCCTCAGCCTTCTCTTTTCTAGAGAAAAGAGCCCCAGCTTGTTCAGCCTTTCCTGATGAGTATATCCTCTCAGTTCTGTTATCATCCTTGTGAATCTTTTCTACACCTTCTCCAGTGCCCCTGTATCTTTTTTATAATACTTTTAGTGATTTGTGTATCTGATTTATGGTTTCTCTTTCCATCCCAGTATCATGGATGGGAGTCCTCATCCTGTGCCTTCACCTCTTGCTTATCTACATGCTGCCCTTTGGCAATATCATCTGATGACATGGGGTTAACTTCCACATGTATGCTGATGACTCCAAGCTCTATTTCTCCACCACCTCTCTCAACCCCCACCCCCCCCCCCCCACCGCCTCTGTGTTGGCAGACCACTTTTCTGACATCCAGTCTTGGAAGGGATCAATTTCCTTCAGATAAACATTGGGAAGACTGAAACCATAATCTTCGGCTCCTTCCACAAACTCTGTACCCTCTTCCCTGATTCCATCCCCTTCATGGCCACTCTCTCAGGTTCAGAGAATACTAGACTGATACATTCAGCCCATCACGACTGTGCCAGCTCTTTGAAAGAGCTATCCAATTAGTCCCACTCCCAGCTCTATCCCCATTGCCCTGTAATTCTGTTTTCCCTTCAAGTATTTATCCAATTCCCTTTTGAAAGTTACTATTGAATCTGCTTCCAGCACCCTTTCACATTGAGCTAGACTGTTCACAACCTCAGCGTCTTATTCAAACCTAAGCTAAGCTTCTGACCTTATTGTAGTGTCCGAGTATAAATAATACACGGACTGCAGGAGAACAATAATAACAGGTATTTACTGAACAGAGGGTACTCTTTTATTTGGACCCAAAAAAAACCAATTCGACTGTAAATAAACAAAAGTTCAACTAAAGCTTAACAAATCAAATTAAAATTTGGTTTTCCGTGTTGATGATGCACTCCAGTCCCCGCGGCGCCCACCGGTCGCGGAAATACTCAAGCGCACCGGCGGACACCGCGTGCTCCATCTCCAGGGCCACCCGGGCGCGAACATGGCCGCGGAAGAGATGCAGGCAATCCGGCTGGACGACCCCCTCGACCGCCCGCTGCCTGGACCAATTGATGGCTCTTTTAGCCAGGCCCAGGAGCAGGCCCACAAGGAGGTCCTCCAACCTGTCCGCTCCCCTCCGCACCGGGTGACCGTAGATCAAGAGCGTGGGACTGAAGTGCAACCAAAAATCGAGGAGCAGCCCCTTCAAGTAGTGAAAGAGGGGCTGCAACCTCTCACAATCCATATAAACGTGAAACACGGACTCCTCCAGGCCGCAAAAAATGCAGGCGGCCTGGGAGTCCGTGAACCTACTTAAAACCTTATTGCACGGGACCGCTCCATGCAACACCCTCCAGGCCAAGTCCCCGATGGAACAAGGGAGGACTCCCGCATAGAGAGCCCTCCATTGGGGACCTCCGCTACCGCCGGTCGGCAAAACGCCACGCCAAGGCGTGTCCGGACGGTAGACGAAGATGGCAAAGTGGAGAGTGTGCAGGAGCAGCCCGTACAGGAAACCCCTCCGCGCGGAATGAAAAGGCACGGAGGGTATTTCCTCGAGACGGCTCAAGTTGTGAGGTGCCGGTTCCCGAGGGGAGTTTCGGGGCCGGGCGCCGATGAGGAATTCCGTCCGAACGGGGGTAAGCTCGGACGGGATCGCCCCACGTGCTTGAGCCGCCTCGATACACCTAGTGGAGTCGGGGCCCAGTGCCGCTTTTACCGATTCGATGGTTTCGACCGCGAGCTGGACGTTGGCCCAGGACAGGCGCCGCGCCAGCTCCTCCGGCGCCATCCAGCCCGCTCCTCCGCCATCGAGCAGGTCCCCGACTCTGGTCACCTTGCCAGCCACAGCCCTACCCTCCGCCAGCCGCCCGAACCCGTGTTCGTGGAGGTGCGGATTCCTGAGCAGCAGCTCCCGAAGGAGAGCCGCCGCTCCTGACGGGGGAGAGCTCCGCCTGGAAGCGACGTAGTTCCAAACCCATAGTAGTTCCTGGTAGAAGGCAGGCAGCTCCCGCAGGCCGGCACGCCTGCTGCCCACTTTCGCAAACAGGAGCTGCGTGTCGTAATTGAGGCCATGCAGCTGGCGGAAGAAAAACGTCGCCAGCACACACCATCTCGGAGGATTCTCGACGTACAGGTATCTCTGCAGCGTCTGAAGACGGAAAGTCGCAGCCTGGGTGCGAAGGCACACCAGCGCCTGACCGCCCTCCCTAAGCGGGAGACACAGAACCGCGGCAGAGACCCAGTGCTTCCTTTTGTCCCAGAAGAAGTCGATGAGCTTCTTCTGAATCTTGGCGACAAACGCAGGGGGAGGGATCAAAGTGACCAACCGGTACCACAACATGGCGGCCACCAGCTGGTTTATGACCAGCGCTCGACCCCTGTAGGACAACACTCGGAGCAGTCCTGTCCAGCGTCCTAGGCGAGCGGTGACTTTGGCCTCCAGCTCTTGCCAGTTCGCCGGCCAAGCGTCCTCGGCAGGGCTAAGGTAGACTCCCAAATAGAGGAGGTGCGTGGTGCTCCAGGCGAAAGGCCTGAACTCCTCCGGCAGGGAGTCCACCCGCCACTGACCCACCAGGAGTCCGGAACATTTCTCCCAGTTCATCTTGGCGGAGGATGCGTCCGAGTAAATCTGCTGGCATTCCCGCATCCTCCGCAAGTCAGCGGGATCCGTGACCGTGAGGAGCACGTCATCGGCGAAAGCCGAGAGGACCACCTCCACGCCCGGCCCTTGCAGAGCCAGTCCCGTCAACCTCTTCCGCAAGAGGCGCAGGAAAGGCTCCACGCAAATGGCATATAACTGACCGGACATGGGGCATCCCTGACGCACCCCCCTCCCGAAGCGAAGGGGCGCCGTCAAGGACCCGTTAACTTTAATCAGACACTCCGCGGCGGCGTACAGAAGTCGGATCCGGGCGACGAAATGCGTCCCGAACCCGAATGCGCGCAGAGTCCCGAAGAGATACTCGTGATCCACCCTGTCGAACGCCTTCTCCTGATCCAGGGAAAGGAAGGCGACCGACAGACCAGCCCTCTGGGAGTGGTGGACCAGGTCCCGGACCAGATGGATGTTATCGTGGATGGTCCGGCCCGGGACCGTGTAGGACTGGTCGGGGTGGATCATGTGGGCCAGCACGGTGCCAAGGCGAGCAGACATGGCCCTGGCAAAGATTTTATAGTCTGTGCTGAGGAGGGAGACCGGGCGCCAGTTCTTAAGGAGGCGGAGATCGCCCTTCTTAGGCAGCAGGACAATGACCGCCCTGCGCCAAGAGAGGGGCATCTCCCCGGTCGCCAAACTTTCCCCCAGGACCCGCGCGTAGTCGCCCCCCAAGACGTCCCAGAACGCCCTGTGGAACTCCACGGTCAGCCCGTCCAGCCCCGGGGACTTTCCCCTAGAGAGCTGGCGGAGGGCGCCGGTCAGCTCCGCCAGACTTAGCGGAGTGTCCAATTTTTCGGCGCCCTCCGGGCCAACCTTCGTCAGGTCCTCCCACAAAACTCTGCGCGCATCCTCGCTGGACGGATCCGGAGAGAACAGAGCCCCGTAATAGGCGCGGGTCTCCGCGCGGATTCCCTCCGGATCCGAGACCAGAGATCCGTCGTCGGCCAGCAGCCCCAAGAGCTGCTTACGGACCCCCCGTCTTTTTTTCCAGCGAGTAGAAGAAGGGGGAGCCGCGGTCCAGGTCCCGCAGGAGCTGGATCCGCGACCTCACGTACGCGCCTCGGGACCCGACGAGCTGCAGGTCCTTCAGCGCGCCCTTCTTCTCTTCGTACACCTTCCGCAGGGCCGGGTCCTCGACGACCTGACCGAGACGGGACTCCAGGTCGAGCACCTCCTCCAACCGCCCGACCCGGGCCTCCCGCCTCTTGGTCGACCCCTTCGCATACTCCTGACAGAAGAGACGGATGTGAGCCTTGCCCACATCCCACCATAGCCTCAAGGAGGGGAAGCCCCCCTGCTTCCTTCTCCAGTTGGCCCAGAATCGACGAAACGAATCCCGGAACCGTGCGTCCTCCAGCAGCAGGTTGTTAAAATGCCAGTACACGGACCCCCCCCGCGCGCGCAGCGGAGCGAGCTCCGCCCACACCAGGTGGTGGTCCGTGCACGGCACCGGCCGCATGGAAGCTGCCGGAACGCAGGAGACGTACGCCCGGGAAATGTAGAGGCGGTCGATTCTGGACCTTCCTCCCCCAGACCTCACGCTAGTGAAGGCGCTGGAGTCGGGGTGGAGATTTCGCCAGACGTCCACCAAGTCGAAGGACCCAACCAGGTCCCTCAACTTCTCCATCGCCGCCGGGCTTCGCGGGGGACCCGAACGGTCCCTCGCCTCGAGGGTGCAGTTAAAATCCCCCCCGAGGATGACGCACTCGCCCACGTCGATGGAGCCCAAGAGAGCGGACACTTCTTCGAAGAAGCGCACTTGCTGCGCACTGGTCTGAGGGGCGTACACGTTCACTAGATGGAGCGGCACGCCCCCCAGGCGAACAGTGACCTGGAGCAAGCGGCCCGGCACGTGCTCCTTGACCCCCAAGATCTCCGGCTGAAAATGCGGGGCCAGCAAGATAGCCACCCCGCTGGAATTATTGGAGAGGTGACTCATGCTGACCCCTCCTTGCCACTCCAGGAGCCACGTGGCTTCGTCTCCCGGAACGGTGTGGGTTTCTTGCAGGAAGCACACCGCATACTTCCCGTCCCGAAGGACCGAGAAGTTATTGAATCTGCGGCGCGCCTCCCTGCTGCCGTTGATGTTGAGGCTGGCTATGGTTATCTTCATGTCAGAAGCATAGTGCAACCTCTACCTACACCTAACGGGGCGAGGAAGCGCAGCCGCTGGTCCGCCGCCACTTCCTCAGCAGCCCAGTGAGAAACGTTGTGAGCCGACGCAGCTCGAGCGGGTTCACACCCTCGTCCGCGCCCAAGATCTTAACGGCGGCGCGGACGGAATCGATGAGCAGCGCCAGCTCCGACCACCTGTCGAGGGCCAGCCGGACCTTATTGCGCTGACCCAGGCACGTGGCCATAAAATCCCGGAGTTCCCTTACGGAAATGAGGGGAGACTCGGCAAGGGGCACGAGGTCATCCATCGCCACGTCGGCGCTGGAGTCCGAATCGTCCTCCGTGCCCATCACCGAGTCCCCATCCTCCTCCAGGGGGTCGTCACCAGCGGCCGACCCGTCCGCCGCGCAGTGCGAAGCGAACGACTCGGCCGCGCCAGCCAGCCCCGCCTCCGCCCGGATCCCACCCCCAGGATCGGCGGCAGAGGATTTCTCCCTGGGCTCCTCTAGGGGTGCCGGGCCAGAAGACGGCGGCGGTTCAGAGCTCCCCTCCGCCTCAGATGCCGGAACGACCGGAGAAACCGGGGAGAGAACAATTTCCAGCTCCTCCAGTACGTCCGGCACCAGAGACGCAGCCAGGGGGCCATCCTCCTCCCCGCCACCAACCTCCGACCCAGCGGACGGGGGGTTTTGAATTAAAAGCTCTACCAGGACGAGCATCCCCTGGGAGACGTCCGGGTCACATTGGGCGAGCTCATTATCCTCGAGCTCGCCCGACCCAGCCCCCAGGCTGCCCGACCCGGCGAGGGGTAACGACACCGATAAAAGGTCAACTTCAATTACTGCCGCGGGTTGTTCCGCAACCCCCCCCACGGGTAGGGTCTCATCCCCATCCCCGGGAGGCACGTGCTGGACAGACACATCTGCCTCAGCCTCCCGAGGGACAGGCGACCCCTGCCGATCGCTGGTGATGACGACAGCGCTGGGGGGGTGGGGGGGCGCAGTACCCGCGGCGGGCGACGACTCCCCCTGCTCGGAGGGACCTTCCTCCTCCCGGTCCTCCTCCTCATCCAGGGGGTCGCGCCTTCTTTTTAGCACGGAGGGAGCGAGGGAGACCTCCATGTCTGCAAAGGCCTCCTCCTCGACTCCCTCCGGCGGAGCAGGTTTGTCGGGTTCCTCGGGCCCGAGCCCGGCCGCAGGTATTGGCATTACCGCTGCGGCGGTTGCGGCCACAGGCTCGGGCACGGGGCCCCTCCCGCTCACATCTGCCCTGATCAACTCCACGAGGAGCGCGGGTGTAAGGGGCAAGGGCTCACCATCCACGGGGGGACCTGCCCTAAGGTGCTTCTTTTTTCCCCGCGCCTTCTTTCTGGCCGGACACGCTCCCTCCCCCCCGCCGGAGGCCTTGGTGGCATCGGCCCCCGACGTCAACCGCGCATCAGACGTACTTGACGCGCGGGCAGATCCGGGGGGAAGGGCGGCGGCGGCGGCGCCAGCCTCGGCCGCACGAGATGATCCGGCGGCCTTGGAGGCAGGGCAGTTCCTCCTGATGTGCCCCACCTCCCTGCAGGCATGGCACCTCACACCGTCCGACGTCCAAAAGGCGCGGTAGGCGGTCCCCTCGTGGAGGACGACGAACGCCCCTTCAGTGTCCTCTTCCCGCGCCAGCTGGATAAACAGCTGGCGCCGGAAGGAGAAGACGTGGCGAAGTCTGGCCTCCCGGAAGCCGAGCGGGATGGGTGTGATCCCTGACCTCACCTCCCCAAGTTGTCGCAAATGGGGAAGGAGGAGCTCACCAGGAACATAGGGCGGGACGTTGGAAATAATGATCCTCTGCGCGGTGGCCTCGAGAGGATCCACCGGCAGGAAGGTCCCGCCCACGGTGAGCCCCTTGGCGACAGCCAGGGACACCGCCCGCTCCGACCCCAGGAAGAACACAGCCTTCCCATACATTTTCGAGGCCGCGACGATGGCTGAGGGGCCGACAACCCCAGCCATGGCCTTGACGCAGGCCTCGATGGTCATAGTGGGGTGAGTGTAGCTCTTCACCCCAAGCTTTTTTGTTATTAATCGAAAAGGTGACGGGGCAGCAGGAACAGCGGGAGCAGCTGTGGCTGTGGCTACCACTCTCGCATAGGTTCCGGCTGGCCCCGCCACCGGCGAAGACGCAGTCGCCATTCTGGGGTGCTTTTTTTTTTTAAGGGCTACACTCACCCCAAGTCACAGGCCTGAAGGTGTTAATGGCCTCGGTGTATATATATATTTTTTTGTCCTCTATTGAGCAGAGGGAGCTGATTAAAATGAGGACACACCTCTCTCCTTATTGATTTAAATTGGGAGAGGAGCCCTCGCCCCTCTGCTCAATTGGCAATTAATAAAATAGATGAAACTAAGGTGCCTTAGAAAGACAGGCAGAGAGAGACAAAGAGAGAGAGAGAGGTAGGGGGGGGGGGTGGGAAGGAGGGAGGCCGCAAAGGGCAGTGTTGCCACTCAGGATGGTGGGTGGGTGTAGGCAGGGTTGCACTCTCCGATGGAAAAAGTCTTTGGTGATGGTGGTCTTCTGGCAGGGGGAGAAGACGTCTTCACCTGGAAAAGCTGGAGAAGCCCAGGCTTAGTCCTGCAACAGGTCTTAACGATGTAATTAAATTAAATTAAGGACTTCACCTTGGGCAGCTCCAGGCTCTCCCAGGGCAGGCAATAGAAGGGATGCTAATTAGTGGTGTGTGTGGCCTAGCTTTTAACAAGAGCACACACACACGCACACTACACCCCTTGATGATCCGGCCTTGCTTCTTCTTTTCTCCCCCCACCTAAAATACAAAGTCTTGGGAGAGTGCCCCAAATAACACCCACCTGTAGATGTTCCGGATGAAGTTTTCTTCCCTCCTTTCAAGCAGTTGGTTTCTCTCCCCTCTCTCCCTCTCCTGAAGTGGAGGCCAAATTGGGGAGGCAGTGATAGAAAGGCCTCTCCCCTGGTTGATGTTGATGTTGATATAGGCCTCCTTTCTCCTTCTCCTCCTCTGTCCTCTCTCTCCAGGCACCTCAGTTGATGTAATGATGGTGGAGTTGGTGGTGGTGGTCCAACGTTCTCCTCCTCTTCCTGGTCAGGGGACCACCACTTTAATCCACTCTCCAAAGTCTGGCTGCTCCCTCTGCTCGTGCTTGCAGCTGAACAGAGGGTACTCTTTTATTTGGACCCAAAAAAAACCAATTTGACTGTAAATAAACAAAAGTTCAACGAAAGCTTAACAAATCAAATTAAAATTTGGTTATCCGTGTTGATGATGCACTCCAGTCCCCGCGGCGCCCACCGGTCGCGGAAATACTCAAGCGCACCGGCGGACACCGCGTGCTCCATCTCCAGGGCCACCCGGGCGCGAACATGGCCGCGGAAGAGATGCAGGCAATCCGGCTGGACGACCCCCTCGACCGCCCGCTGCCTGGACCAATTGATGGCTCTTTTAGCCAGGCCCAGGAGCAGGCCCACAAGGAGGTCCTCCAACCTGTCCGCTCCCCTCCGCACCGGGTGACCGTAGATCAAGAGCGTGGGACTGAAGTGCAACCAAAAATCGAGGAGCAGCCCCTTCAAGTAGTGAAAGAGGGGCTGCAACCTCTCACAATCCATATAAACGTGAAACACGGACTCCTCCAGGCCGCAAAAAATGCAGGCGGCCTGGGAGTCCGTGAACCTACTTAAAACCTTATTGCACGGGACCGCTCCATGCAACACCCTCCAGGCCAAGTCCCCGATGGAACAAGGGAGGACTCCCGCATAGAGAGCCCTCCATTGGGGACCTCCGCTACCGCCGGTCGGCAAAACGCCACGCCAAGGCGTGTCCGGACGGTAGACGAAGATGGCAAAGTGGAGAGTGTGCAGGAGCAGCCCGTACAGGAAACCCCTCCGCGCGGAATGAAAAGGCACGGAGGGTATTTCCTCGAGACGGCTCAAGTTGTGAGGCGCCGGTTCCCGAGGGGAGTTTCGGGGCCGGGCGCCGATGAGGAATTCCGTCCGAACGGGGGTAAGCTCGGACGGGATCGCCCCACGTGCTTGAGCCGCCTCGATACACCTAGTGGAGTCGGGGCCCAGTGCCGCTTTTACCGATTCGATGGTTTCGACCGCGAGCTGGACGTTGGCCCAGGACAGGCGCCGCGCCAGCTCCTCCGGCGCCATCCAGCCCGCTCCTCCGCCATCGAGCAGGTCCCCGACTCTGGTCACCTTGCCAGCCACAGCCCTACCCTCCGCCAGCCGCCCGAACCCGTGTTCGTGGAGGTGCGGATTCCTGAGCAGCGGCTCCCGAAGGAGAGCCGCCGCTCCTGACGGGGGAGAGCTCCGCCTGGAAGCGACGTAGTTCCAAACCCATAGTAGTTCCTGGTAGAAGGCAGGCAGCTCCCGCAGGCCGGCACGCCTGCTGCCCACTTTCGCAAACAGGAGCTGCGTGTCGTAATTGAGGCCATGCAGCTGGCGGAAGAAAAACGTCGCCAGCACACACCATCTCGGAGGATTCTCGACGTACAGGTATCTCTGCAGCGTCTGAAGACGGAAAGTCGCAGCCTGGGTGCGAAGGCACACCAGCGCCTGACCGCCCTCCCTAAGCGGGAGACACAGAACCGCGGCAGAGACCCAGTGCTTCCTTTTGTCCCAGAAGAAGTCGATGAGCTTCTTCTGAATCTTGGCGACAAACGCAGGGGGAGGGATCAAAGTGACCAACCGGTACCACAACATGGCGGCCACCAGCTGGTTTATGACCAGCGCTCGACCCCTGTAGGACAACACTCGGAGCAGTCCTGTCCAGCGTCCTAGGCGAGCGGTGACTTTGGCCTCCAGCTCTTGCCAGTTCGCCGGCCAAGCGTCCTCGGCAGGGCTAAGGTAGACTCCCAAATAGAGGAGGTGCGTGGTGCTCCAGGCGAAAGGCCTGAACTCCTCCGGCAGGGAGTCCACCCGCCACTGACCCACCAGGAGTCCGGAACATTTCTCCCAGTTCATCTTGGCGGAGGATGCGTCCGAGTAAATCTGCTGGCATTCCCGCATCCTCCGCAAGTCAGCGGGATCCGTGACCGTGAGGAGCACGTCATCGGCGAAAGCCGAGAGGACCACCTCCACGCCCGGCCCTTGCAGAGCCAGTCCCGTCAACCTCTTCCGCAAGAGGCGCAGGAAAGGCTCCACGCAAATGGCATATAACTGACCGGACATGGGGCATCCCTGACGCACCCCCCTCCCGAAGCGAAGGGGCGCCGTCAAGGACCCGTTAACTTTAATCAGACACTCCGCGGCGGCGTACAGAAGTCGGATCCGGGCGACGAAATGCGTCCCGAACCCGAATGCGCGCAGAGTCCCGAAGAGATACTCGTGATCCACCCTGTCGAACGCCTTCTCCTGATCCAGGGAAAGGAAGGCGACCGACAGACCAGCCCTCTGGGAGTGGTGGACCAGGTCCCGGACCAGATGGATGTTATCGTGGATGGTCCGGCCCGGGACCGTGTAGGACTGGTCGGGGTGGATCATGTGGGCCAGCACGGTGCCAAGGCGAGCAGACATGGCCCTGGCAAAGATTTTATAGTCTGTGCTGAGGAGGGAGACCGGGCGCCAGTTCTTAAGGAGGCGGAGATCGCCCTTCTTAGGCAGCAGGACAATGACCGCCCTGCGCCAAGAGAGGGGCATCTCCCCGGTCGCCAAACTTTCCCCCAGGACCCGCGCGTAGTCGCCCCCCAAGACGTCCCAGAACGCCCTGTGGAACTCCACGGTCAGCCCGTCCAGCCCCGGGGACTTTCCCCTAGAGAGCTGGCGGAGGGCGCCGGTCAGCTCCGCCAGACTTAGCGGAGTGTCCAATTTTTCGGCGCCCTCCGGGCCAACCTTCGTCAGGTCCTCCCACAAAACTCTGCGCGCATCCTCGCTGGACGGATCCGGAGAGAACAGAGCCCCGTAATAGGCGCGGGTCTCCGCGCGGATTCCCTCCGGATCCGAGACCAGAGATCCGTCGTCGGCCAGCAGCCCCAAGAGCTGCTTACGGACCCCCCGTCTTTTTTTCCAGCGAGTAGAAGAAGGGGGAGCCGCGGTCCAGGTCCCGCAGGAGCTGGATCCGCGACCTCACGTACGCGCCTCGGGACCCGACGAGCTGCAGGTCCTTCAGCGCGCCCTTCTTCTCTTCGTACACCTTCCGCAGGGCCGGGTCCTCGACGACCTGACCGAGACGGGACTCCAGGTCGAGCACCTCCTCCAACCGCCCGACCCGGGCCTCCCGCCTCTTGGTCGACCCCTTCGCATACTCCTGACAGAAGAGACGGATGTGAGCCTTGCCCACATCCCACCATAGCCTCAAGGAGGGGAAGCCCCCCTGCTTCCTTCTCCAGTTGGCCCAGAATCGACGAAACGAATCCCGGAACCGTGCGTCCTCCAGCAGCAGGTTGTTAAAATGCCAGTACACGGACCCCCCCCGCGCGCGCAGCGGAGCGAGCTCCGCCCACACCAGGTGGTGGTCCGTGCACGGCACCGGCCGCATGGAAGCTGCCGGAACGCAGGAGACGTACGCCCGGGAAATGTAGAGGCGGTCGATTCTGGACCTTCCTCCCCCAGACCTCACGCTAGTGAAGGCGCTGGAGTCGGGGTGGAGATTTCGCCAGACGTCCACCAAGTCGAAGGACCCAACCAGGTCCCTCAACTTCTCCATCGCCGCCGGGCTTCGCGGGGGACCCGAACGGTCCCTCGCCTCGAGGGTGCAGTTAAAATCCCCCCCGAGGATGACGCACTCGCCCACGTCGATGGAGCCCAAGAGAGCGGACACTTCTTCGAAGAAGCGCACTTGCTGCGCACTGGTCTGAGGGGCGTACACGTTCACTAGATGGAGCGGCACGCCCCCCAGGCGAACAGTGACCTGGAGCAAGCGGCCCGGCACGTGCTCCTTGACCCCCAAGATCTCCGGCTGAAAATGCGGGGCCAGCAAGATAGCCACCCCGCTGGAATTATTGGAGAGGTGACTCATGCTGACCCCTCCTTGCCACTCCAGGAGCCACGTGGCTTCGTCTCCCGGAACGGTGTGGGTTTCTTGCAGGAAGCACACCGCATACTTCCCGTCCCGAAGGACCGAGAAGTTATTGAATCTGCGGCGCGCCTCCCTGCTGCCGTTGATGTTGAGGCTGGCTATGGTTATCTTCATGTCAGAAGCATAGTGCAACCTCTACCTACACCTAACGGGGCGAGGAAGCGCAGCCGCTGGTCCGCCGCCACTTCCTCAGCAGCCCAGTGAGAAACGTTGTGAGCCGACGCAGCTCGAGCGGGTTCACACCCTCGTCCGCGCCCAAGATCTTAACGGCGGCGCGGACGGAATCGATGAGCAGCGCCAGCTCCGACCACCTGTCGAGGGCCAGCCGGACCTTATTGCGCTGACCCAGGCACGTGGCCATAAAATCCCGGAGTTCCCTTACGGAAATGAGGGGAGACTCGGCAAGGGGCACGAGGTCATCCATCGCCACGTCGGCGCTGGAGTCCGAATCGTCCTCCGTGCCCATCACCGAGTCCCCATCCTCCTCCAGGGGGTCGTCACCAGCGGCCGACCCGTCCGCCGCGCAGTGCGAAGCGAACGACTCGGCCGCGCCAGCCAGCCCCGCCTCCGCCCGGATCCCACCCCCAGGATCGGCGGCAGAGGATTTCTCCCTGGGCTCCTCTAGGGGTGCCGGGCCAGAAGACGGCGGCGGTTCAGAGCTCCCCTCCGCCTCAGATGCCGGAACGACCGGAGAAACCGGGGAGAGAACAATTTCCAGCTCCTCCAGTACGTCCGGCACCAGAGACGCAGCCAGGGGGCCATCCTCCTCCCCGCCACCAACCTCCGACCCAGCGGACGGGGGGTTTTGAATTAAAAGCTCTACCAGGACGAGCATCCCCTGGGAGACGTCCGGGTCACATTGGGCGAGCTCATTATCCTCGAGCTCGCCCGACCCAGCCCCCAGGCTGCCCGACCCGGCGAGGGGTAACGACACCGATAAAAGGTCAACTTCAATTACTGCCGCGGGTTGTTCCGCAACCCCCCCCACGGGTAGGGTCTCATCCCCATCCCCGGGAGGCACGTGCTGGACAGACACATCTGCCTCAGCCTCCCGAGGGACAGGCGACCCCTGCCGATCGCTGGTGATGACGACAGCGCTGGGGGGGTGGGGGGGCGCAGTACCCGCGGCGGGCGACGACTCCCCCTGCTCGGAGGGACCTTCCTCCTCCCGGTCCTCCTCCTCATCCAGGGGGTCGCGCCTTCTTTTTAGCACGGAGGGAGCGAGGGAGACCTCCATGTCTGCAAAGGCCTCCTCCTCGACTCCCTCCGGCGGAGCAGGTTTGTCGGGTTCCTCGGGCCCGAGCCCGGCCGCAGGTATTGGCATTACCGCTGCGGCGGTTGCGGCCACAGGCTCGGGCACGGGGCCCCTCCCGCTCACATCTGCCCTGATCAACTCCACGAGGAGCGCGGGTGTAAGGGGCAAGGGCTCACCATCCACGGGGGGACCTGCCCTAAGGTGCTTCTTTTTTCCCCGCGCCTTCTTTCTGGCCGGACACGCTCCCTCCCCCCCGCCGGAGGCCTTGGTGGCATCGGCCCCCGACGTCAACCGCGCATCAGACGTACTTGACGCGCGGGCAGATCCGGGGGGAAGGGCGGCGGCGGCGGCGCCAGCCTCGGCCGCACGAGATGATCCGGCGGCCTTGGAGGCAGGGCAGTTCCTCCTGATGTGCCCCACCTCCCTGCAGGCATGGCACCTCACACCGTCCGACGTCCAAAAGGCGCGGTAGGCGGTCCCCTCGTGGAGGACGACGAACGCCCCTTCAGTGTCCTCTTCCCGCGCCAGCTGGATAAACAGCTGGCGCCGGAAGGAGAAGACGTGGCGAAGTCTGGCCTCCCGGAAGCCGAGCGGGATGGGTGTGATCCCTGACCTCACCTCCCCAAGTTGTCGCAAATGGGGAAGGAGGAGCTCACCAGGAACATAGGGCGGGACGTTGGAAATAATGATCCTCTGCGCGGTGGCCTCGAGAGGATCCACCGGCAGGAAGGTCCCGCCCACGGTGAGCCCCTTGGCGACAGCCAGGGACACCGCCCGCTCCGACCCCAGGAAGAACACAGCCTTCCCATACATTTTCGAGGCCGCGACGATGGCTGAGGGGCCGACAACCCCAGCCATGGCCTTGACGCAGGCCTCGATGGTCATAGTGGGGTGAGTGTAGCTCTTCACCCCAAGCTTTTTTGTTATTAATCGAAAAGGTGACGGGGCAGCAGGAACAGCGGGAGCAGCTGTGGCTGTGGCTACCACTCTCGCATAGGTTCCGGCTGGCCCCGCCACCGGCGAAGACGCAGTCGCCATTCTGGGGTGCTTTTTTTTTTTAAGGGCTACACTCACCCCAAGTCACAGGCCTGAAGGTGTTAATGGCCTCGGTGTATATATATATTTTTTTGTCCTCTATTGAGCAGAGGGAGCTGATTAAAATGAGGACACACCTCTCTCCTTATTGATTTAAATTGGGAGAGGAGCCCTCGCCCCTCTGCTCAATTGGCAATTAATAAAATAGATGAAACTAAGGTGCCTTAGAAAGACAGGCAGAGAGAGACAAAGAGAGAGAGAGAGGTAGGGGGGGGGGGTGGGAAGGAGGGAGGCCGCAAAGGGCAGTGTTGCCACTCAGGATGGTGGGTGGGTGTAGGCAGGGTTGCACTCTCCGATGGAAAAAGTCTTTGGTGATGGTGGTCTTCTGGCAGGGGGAGAAGACGTCTTCACCTGGAAAAGCTGGAGAAGCCCAGGCTTAGTCCTGCAACAGGTCTTAACGATGTAATTAAATTAAATTAAGGACTTCACCTTGGGCAGCTCCAGGCTCTCCCAGGGCAGGCAATAGAAGGGATGCTAATTAGTGGTGTGTGTGGCCTAGCTTTTAACAAGAGCACACACACACGCACACTACACCCCTTGATGATCCGGCCTTGCTTCTTCTTTTCTCCCCCCACCTAAAATACAAAGTCTTGGGAGAGTGCCCCAAATAACACCCACCTGTAGATGTTCCGGATGAAGTTTTCTTCCCTCCTTTCAAGCAGTTGGTTTCTCTCCCCTCTCTCCCTCTCCTGAAGTGGAGGCCAAATTGGGGAGGCAGTGATAGAAAGGCCTCTCCCCTGGTTGATGTTGATGTTGATATAGGCCTCCTTTCTCCTTCTCCTCCTCTGTCCTCTCTCTCCAGGCACCTCAGTTGATGTAATGATGGTGGAGTTGGTGGTGGTGGTCCAACGTTCTCCTCCTCTTCCTGGTCAGGGGACCACCACTTTAATCCACTCTCCAAAGTCTGGCTGCTCCCTCTGCTCGTGCTTGCAGCTGAACAGAGGGTAACTTAAGACTGAAAAACAGAAGCCTGCTATGGCTTTATATACAGGGGTGGTCACTGCCGGTACTGCAGTATAGAATCAGTTCTTCTCTTAAAGGTACATACACAACAATTCCTCCCCTTTTAGATAAACAGGACATAACATTCATTTAACAACTAAATACAGGTAGACTATCCTTTATCCGAAAACCTCGGGACCAGCCGAGTTTCGGATAAAGGAGAATTTCGGATTTCGGAAGGTGGGTCGGCGGGGGTCCGCGGGGGGGTCGTGCGCATGACTTACGCTGACGCTCAGCGTAAGTCAGTCGGGGTCGGCGGGGGTCAGGGCCGGCGGGGTACGCGGGGGGGGGGGGTCGGTGGTTGTCGGGGCTGGCGGGGTCCACGGTTGTCGGGGCCGGCGGGGTCCGCGGGGGGGTCGGCAGCTGGCGGGGTCGGCGGTTGTCGGGGCTGGCGGGGTCCGCAGGGGGGTCGGCGGTTGTCGGGGCTGGCGGGGTCGGCGGTTGTCGGGGCTGGCGGGGTCCGCGGGGGGGTCGGCGGTTGTCGGGGCTGGCGGGGTCGGCGGTTGTCGGGGCCGGCGGGTCTGTGGGGGGGTCGGCGGCTGGCGGGGTCGGCGGTTGTCGGGGCCGGCGGGTCCGCGGGGGGGTCGGCGGCTGGCGGGGCCGGCGGTTGTCGGGGCCGGCGGGGTCCGCGGGGGGGTCGGCGGTTGTCGGGGCTGGCGGGGTCGGCGGTTGTCGGGGCTGGCGGGGGGGTCGGCGTGGGGTCATGCGCACGACTTACCCTTTATCCGAACTTCCGCAACCGGAACCCTCTAAAAACCGAAGGTTTTTTCGTTCAGCATAAGTCGTACGCACGACTTACGCTGAACGAAAAAACCTTCGGTTTTTAGAGGGTTTCGGTTTTCGGAAGTCCGGATAAAGGGTAGTCTACCTGTAATAACTAATTACAATTACAATTTTCTCTGTACTATATACATCAACTGAAATAATCATTTATAAGTTCAGTCTTTGAGGAGGCTTCCTGATCCTGACTGGATAGCGCCTTTCTCGAGTATCCTGTTCTTGCGGCGGAGTTGATTCTGGCTCATTGTCATTGGTTGGTTCGTCAGCTTCCAATACCACTGCTTCTGAGGTAGACGCAATCTGTACTTCGGGTTGATTACCAGGTGCACCTGCTCATGGTATGGTTTTGGCTTGTTCCTGTGACTCTAGAATCTGGTCAGCATGGCATCTCATGATGCTCTCTCCAACGTCCACTGTGTACATTAGTGGTCCCTGCTGTGTGCATATCGTTCCTGGCTGCCATTTTTCTGTTCGGTAGTCGCGGGACAAGACTGGTTGCCCTATCTTGAAGCTCCTGGTTGGCTTCTCATTTATGTGCTGGAATTGCTTATCCTCAACATCTCGTCTTATGTTTGGTTTGAGCAAATCCAGGCGACATCTTAGCCTTCGATTGAAGAACATTATGGCTGGAGCTTGGTTGGTGACTGCATGTGTCGCATTCCGGTAAGCAAACAAAAAATTATCCATCTTGTGTTGTAGTGGTATGTCGTCATTATACATTGCCTTTATGGTCTTTTTAAAGGTCTGAACAAACCTCTCAGCCAATCCATTTGTGGCTGGATGATATGGGGCAGATGTGTAATGTTTCACCCCATTATTCCTCAGAAACCTCCAGAAATCCTCGGACACAAACTGTGGCCCATTGTCGGAGCATATCTGTTCTGGCAAGCCATTCCTGGTGAAGATGGTCCGTAGGACTGCAATAGTTTTCTCCGTGGTGGTGGAGGATATTTTGATGACCTCTGGCCATTTTGAATGGGCGTCCACAGCGATTAGGAACATTGAGTCCATAAATGGACCAGCAAAATCAATGTGTACCCGTTGCCATGGAGATGAGGGCCACTCCCATGGATGTAGCGGGGCCTGTGGTGGAGCGTTTTGGACCTTCTGGCATCCTGTGCATCTCTTGGTCATATCCTCAATTTCTTTATCGATTCCCGGCCACCACACAAACGCCCTGGCTAGGCTCTTCATTTTTACCCCTCCCAGATGACCCTCATGAAGCTCATTGAGCACTGTCTCTCAACTTGGGTGGAATTACCACTCGGGATCCACACATCAAGGTCCCCCGGCACACTGACAGCTGTTCTCTCCTTGGCGAGAATGCTGGCAACAGTGAGTCGCCATGTGCTGGCCATCCCTTCACCGTCAAATCATAGACCCGAGTGTGTGTCGGGTCATTTCGGGTTTCCTTCTCTATACTTGAGTTTGTAACAGGTAGACATTCGACTATGGTCACATGGAATATCTCAACAGGGTCCACTGCAGGTGCTTCCTCTACCGTAGGCAACGGTAGGCGCGACAGCCCATCAGCGTTTCCATGCTGTTTCGTACCCTTGTACTCTATGTCGTACTGATGTGCCCCTAGAAAAAGTGACCATCTTTGCAGCCGTTGCGCTGTCAGCACCGGAACGACCTTCTTTGGGTTAAAAATGGAGACCAGGGGCTGATGATCAGTCAGTAGGGTGAATTTCTGCCCGTGCAGATAGTGATTGAACTTCTTCACCCCCACACCAGGCTGAGGGCCTCCCTGTCAATCTGGGCGTAGTTACGCTCGGCTGAGGTTAACGAGCGTGACGCAAAGGCTATTGGCCTCTCTGAACCGTCAAGGAATTTGTGTGACAGCACCGCTCCGATGCCGCAGGGAGACACATCACATGCTAACCGAATCGGTAGTGTTGGATTGTAGTGGGCCAATACTTCTTTTGAAGTGATTAGGCATTTACATTTCTGAAAGGCATGCTTACAATCATCACTCCATTTCCATGTTACTCCAGTTTGCAGCAGGGCATTCAGTGGGTGCAGAATTGTAGATAAATTCGGCAAGAACTTATGGTAGTAGTTCACCAACCCGAGGAACGACCTCAGTTGCGACACATTTTCCGGTGCTGGAGCCTTGACTACAGCCTCAATCTTGTCCGGCTACTTATGCAACCCTTCCTCATCAATCATGTGGCCACAATACGAGATTTGTCTCCTGAAGAACTCGCATTTGGGGCGGTTGGCTCGTAGCCCATATTCCTGTAATCTCGTGAGCACCTGCTCCAGGTTGGCAAGGTGTTCACTGTCATTTTTGCCCGTAACCAGGATGTCGTCCAAATAACACTGGGTCCCCGGGATCCCTTGCAGGACTTGTTCCATCGCCCTCTGCCAAATAGCCGGGGCTGATGCTACCCCGAATACCAGTCGATTGTACTGGTAAAGGCCTTTGTGAGTGTTTATCGTGAGGTATTTCCTAGATGCTTCTTCCACCTCCAATGTAGATACGCTTGGGCCAGATCAATCTTTGTAAAGCGTTTCCCTCCAGATAGTGAGGCGAAAATATCTTCTATCCGTGGAAGTGGATATTGTACTGTGTGCAGGACTGGGTTCACAGTTACCTTGAAGTCCCCACAGATGCGAACCTTCTTCGGTTCCCCAGGCGTGCTGCTCAATGATTTCTTCATTACAGGAATGATGGGTGTGGCCCACTCGCTCCAGTCCACCTTGGACAGCACACCCGAATGCTCCAGACTCTCCAGCTCTGCTTCAACGGCTGGGCGGATTGCGTACGGTACCGGTCTGGCCTTAAAAAATTTTGGGTTTGCATTATCTTCGATTTTTATAGTTGCCGTTACTCCTTTTAGAGTCCCAAGTCCTTGTTGGAACACCTCTTTCGCGTCAGTTAGAATCTTTGACAGTCGTCCAGGTGTGACGTCATCATCCTTTTTATCAGTCACAGTTAGCGCCTGAATGGAATGCCAATCCAATTGTATTTTTCGGATCCATTCACGTCCCAATAATGGTGGTCCTCCATCTGGTAGTATATATAGATACAGTTTCTGTGTTTCCTTGCCGTTGTATTCAACTGGCACCCTTATTTTTCCTCTGGGGTAGACTTTTTGCCCAGTGTATGTCTTCAATACACTGGACGTGTCCTTCAAGAGTATCTGTGAGAATAGCCGCTCATAGTCTCGTCGATTCATGACAGTTAGGGCTGATCCTGTGTCCAATTCCATCTTTACTTGGGACCCTGCTATCATGAGGGTGACCCAAATGGTTCGGTGATCCTCCTTTGCGATCACGTTGTGTAACTTTAGACAACATAGTCTCCTGCTCCCGGAGTCCTTATCACTCTCCTGATCTTCCGAACTACTGTCTGTCAATTTCTTTACTTTCTTGTACTTTTCCTTAGTAGTTCTTGTAGTGTTGGTTTTCTTTCCCGACCTGCAGACTCTTGCTATGTGTCCCATTTTCCCACATTGCTTGCATACTTTGTCCTTAAACCAGCAGTCCTTCTGATCATGGGTTGTTCTGCCGCAGCGATAGCACTTTTCTGCTCCATACGCCATTTCGTTAGCGCTGTATTCCTGTGGTTTCTGTTGTATTTCCGCAGCTCCCCGTGCTGCTGCTTTGTAGGATACTGCCACGCTGAAAGCCTGTTCTAGCGTCAGGTCCTTTTCCGAAAGTAGTCGTTTCTGGGTTCCTTCACTCTGGAGCCCGCAGACAAACTTATCCCATAAGGTGTCTGCCAGTCCTGCTCCGAACTGGCAGTGCTTCGATAACTTGCGTAGTTCCGTAAGATAGTCAGCATTGCTCTCATCTTTGTGCTGGTTTCTTTTATGGAACTTGAATCTTTCTGCTATCAGCAGTGGTGTAGGGTTTAGGTGTTCCTGTAAGATATTAACAATCTCCTCAAAACTTTTCTCCATTGGTTTAGCTGGGGTAATTAAATTCCGCAATAGGCCGTACGTTCTCGCGCCCATCAAATTTAATTATACCGACGCCTTCTTTCCATCGGCCACCTCATTTGCCTTGCAGTACACTTCAATTCTTTCCACATACGTGGTCCAGTCTTCTACCTCGTTGTCGAAAGCAGTGATACTGCCACTTTTCGGCATCTTGGGTGATTTAAAATGGCGCCTCCCGTGCTTTTTCTTCTTCACCAATGGATTAAAATGGTGCCTCCTGCGCTTTTCCTTCTTCCCCAATGGAATAAAATGGCACCTCCCGCGCTTTTCCTTCTTCCCCTTGCTGCCACGCTGCTCCTAGCGTTCTGCAGGGTAATGGCGGTGACCCGCGGCTTTGGCGCATCTCACTTTTCCTTCCCCTTGTATTATTTTCGCTACGCTGCCCGGTTCTTGAGCACCGACCGTGCCCTGTGCGCTCCACCCTCTCTCTCTTTTCCTCCCGACGACGCTGCACGGCCCCTTTGCAGAGCCGCTCGATCGAGCTCGAGCCCGCCGCAGTCTGGAAGGGTCAGCGCACTACCTGCTACCAGCACGATTTGCTGGAACACCTTGACTGGCGAGCCAAGCCCAGCTCTCCACAGCCTCTCCTGCAACTCTCCGAACTCTGATGGATCCTTGGGCGGTTGCCCGCGGTCGACGCCTGTTGTTCTGACTTCGACCTCCAAAAGTTTCTTCTCAGGGAAAGATCCCCGTGAGGTGATGCAGTACTGCAGGTGAGTTCGAACCTGTTCGTCGCCAATGTAGTTGTAATGATCAATAACATGTCATTCTATAGTGGACACTAGGTGGAGCCGTAGAGATGTGTAGAGCTGTATATAAGACTACACTACCCAGCTATATATATATATTAAGACTACATTACCCATGAGGCACTAGGCTACCCACAAGGCAACAGTCAAGATGGAAGCCTCTACAGATACTGTACCAGTCCACATGTGCTCAATAAAGTAACTAGCAAAAGCTAGCTGTGTTCATAATAAGAATGTCTATTTATTAATGAACATAAGATGGTACCAGGGTGGTGAAGATCTGCTGAAAATTGTGAAAAGCGACATGGAGAATTTGAAGCCACCAGAGCGTTTGAAACTCACAGGAAACAATTGGCAGACTCTTAAACAACAATTCGAACTCTACATTGCAGCCATCGGATTCGGTACGAAGCCAGACGCAAGGAAGATAGCGTTGCTGCTTACGGTTGCAGGCCCACAGGCGATAGAGGTATTTAATACATTTGTATTTAATCCAGTGGAGAACAGAGAAAAATTAGAAGATGTGCTAAAAAAATTTGATGCACATTGCTCTCCCAAAAAGAATGAGACCTATGAAAGATACATCTTCTGTTCTCGGACACAGCAGCAAAATTAGACTTTTGATAGCTTTATAACTGATCTGAAACTGAAAGCACAGACATGTAATTTCTCTGAGCTCAAAGCATCCATGATTCATGACCAGATTGTGTTTGGTATTCATGATAAAAAAGTCAGGGAACGTCTGTTGAGAGAAACCGAACTAAATTTGGAAAATGCGGTGAAAATATGCCAAGCCAGCGAGCTAGCTCGAAAGTACGCGAAGACTTTCAGTGAAATCAATAATGATGCGATTGAAACAAGTGATAATGCTGCTGTCGGTGCTGTGTCCTATAAGGGGAAGAAACATGGGCAGAACAGAAATGAAAAGCAATCGGAGGATGAAATTTTTAATTGTAAACGCTGTGGTTACAAACACCAGTTAAGACAATGCCCAGCGTTTGGAAAAATGTGCACAAAGTGAAATGGAAAGAATCACTTTGCCAAACAATGCTTTTCAAAAGTACAAACTAAGAAAGGGCAACGAGTTAATGTAAGAATTGTGTCATGTGACCATATCAAAGAGGATACAGAAAATGTGCAGCCCTCAGAAATGGACAATGCTGAACATAAAGTTAATGCTGTAAAAGAGGACAAATGGATGATCCCACTGCAGGTAAATGGAGCATTAGTTACCTTGAAACTAGACACTGGGGCAAAAGCAAACTTAATCAGCATGAGTGACATTAGCAATATGAAAGAAAAGCCCAAAATACAGAAAAAGTCAGTACTACTGAAGGACTATAATGGTCAGAAAATAGATAGCTTAGGTGTATGCAGACTTAAAGTGACAGTCAAAGACAAAGTGCATCATCTCATTTTTCTGTTGTGGCTGAAAGGCTTGATTCACTACTGGGTGACAAAGCTTGTGAGGACTTAGAACTGGTCAAAAGAGTCTACCGTATAAACTGTGCCATAAGCAGACCAGATGACTCGGTGGATTCTGTAGTGAATAATTTCCAGGATGTGTTCAAAGGATTTGGAGTTCTACCATTCACTTACAAGATCCAGCTAAAGCAGGATGCTCAGCCAGTGGTACATGCTCCACGAAGAGTTCCAGCACCCCTGCGTGACCGGCTCAAGAATGAACTGGACAGAATGACCACACTAGGAGTCATCAGGAAAGTCGAAGAGCCAACAGACTGGGTTAACTCCATGGTATGTGTAAAGAAAAAGAACAATGATCTAAGAGTATGCATGGATCCAAAGGACTTAAATGCAAACAAAAAACGTGAACACTACCAGATTCCCAAGCGAGAAGAAATCACCAGTGAAATGTCAGGTGCCAGATACTTTACAAAGCTCGATGCCTCACAAGGATTTTGGCAACTAAAACTGGATGAAGAGAGCACCAAATACTGTACCTTCAACACACCATTTGGCAGGTATTGTTTCCTCAGAATGCCTTTCGGGATCATATCTGCATCTGAAATCTTTCATAGAGCAATGGAACACATAATTGAAGGTCTGGAAGGAGTTTGGGTCTATGTTGATGACATCATCATCTGGGGCTCCACACTGAAAGAACACAATGAGAGACTGACTAAAGTGCTACAGAGCATACGCCGGAATGGACTGAAGCTCAACAAAACCAAGTGTCAGTTTGGCGTCCAGGAAGTCACTTTCCTAGGAGATAATCTATCTGGTAAAGGAATAGAGCCAGATATGGAAAAAGTAAACACCATACTCAAAATGCTCCGACCCACTGACAAAAAAGGAGTTCTACGCATCATGGGGATGATAAACTTCATTGGAAAGTTCATTCCTAACTTGTCAGCCAAGACAGCCTGTCTGCGAGACCTGCTACATAAAACAAATGAGTTCGCATGGACAGAAAAACATGAACAAGAGTGGATAAACCTCAAAACAGCGCTGACAACCACACCTGTACTCACCTTCTTTGACCCAACAAAAAGAATCAAAGTGTCAACAGATGCATCAAAAGATGGCCTAGGTGCGGTCTTGCTACAAGCAGAGGGTGAAGATTGGAAGGCTGTTGCCTATGCCTCCAGGTCTATTACTGATTCTGAGTGTCGATGCGCCCAGATTGAAAAGGCATGTCTAGGCTTGGTAGTTGGACTAGAAAACTTTCATGGCTACATATATGGACTTCCCACCTTCACAGTTGAGACAGACCACAGCCCTCTGGTTGCCATCATAAAAAAAAACCTGAATGAGATGTCTCCAAGGATTCAACGACTCATGATGAAGCTGCAAAGATATGACTTTGAACTGATCTACACACCAGGCAAATACATAGTGTTAGCAGATGCACTATCCCGAGCACCCACAATGAGTCATGTGAGCTCTACTGAAGAAGACGTGGATGTTTATGTGAGTATGGTCACTGCTGCGCTGCCCGTGTCAGACACAAAATCAAAGCAAATAGCAGAAGAAACAGTAAAAGATACAGTATTACAAACAGTAATAGAGAACATTCATCATGGTTGGCCAAAAGGTTCCTGTCCAAAATATTTTCACATAAGGTCAGAATTGAGTGTCGCAAGTGGACTATTACTAAAACAGAACAGAATAGTCATTCCACAGGCTCTACGTCAAGACATGCTCAAAAGGATTCATGAGGGACACCTCGGAATTGAAGAATGCAAAAGGAGGGCAAGAGACACTGTTTATTGGCCTGGCATAAATAAGGACATTGAGAACATGATAGGCAAATGTGAGACATGTCAGAAACACCAAAACAAACAAGCAAAGAAACCAATGATAGTAGCTGACATACCAACAGCAGCATGGCAAAAGGTTGGTATGGACCTTTTTCATTTAAATGGTAAAGACTATCTAGTAGTGATTGACTACTATTCTAACTATCCTGAGATGGCACTGCTCTCAAGCACCACAGCAAGCAGTGTCATAATGCATGTGAAATCCATCTTCGCCAGACATGGAATTCCCAGGATTGCCGTTAGCGACGATGGTCCGTGCTTCAACTGTAAGGAGTGGCAACAGTTTGCAGCACATTATGACTTTCAGCACATCACATCCAGTCCTTTGTATGCTCAGTCAAATGGTAAGGCAGAGAAAGGTGTTCAAGTTCTCAAGCAGCTACTGAAGAAAGCGACAGAAAGCAAGTCTGATCCTTATCTCGCCCTGCTGAGCTACCGAGCCTCACCTTTAGACTGTGGTTCTTCACCTGCTGAACTACTAATGGGTCGCAAGTTGCGCACCACGCTACCCTGCTGTGCAAAAGAACAGCAAAGTGAGGAAATGAGACAGAGACTTCAACTGTTAAAGCTGAAACAGAAATCACACTATGACAAGTCATCCAAAACTCTAAAACCATTGACAAGGGATGATGTTGTCAGGATTGAGGATCCAGATGCATGGAACAGGAAAGCTACAGTTCTTGAGGAAGTAGGACCAAGGTCATACACTGTTAGAACTGAGGAAGGACAGATTCTCAGGAGGAACCGCCGTTCCCTCCTAAAAACACAAGAGACTATTCAAGACCAGATTGATGACAATGCCGCAACTGCATCGTGTCATTCACTGCCAGAACAATCTCATGAAGACACATCAGACTTACCCATGTGGAGAAGATCCACACATGAAGTAAAAGAGCCTGATAGACTTAATCTTTGAGTACAATGTAAAGCTTTGAAAATGTGTTGACTGTTTTGAAAATGTTTATGTTTAGAGAGCACTAACAAAAGTGTTACTGATATTATCTTTATTGTTTTCTTGAAAGTTGATTGATATTGATTTTGTTAAACCTCAAATAAAGGGGGATGTAATGATCAATAACATGTCATTCTATAGTGGACACTAGGTGGAACCGTAGAGCTGTGTAGAGCTGTATATAAGACTACACTACCCAGCTATATATATATATTAAGACTACATTACCCATGAGGCACTAGGCTACCCACAAGGCAACAGTCAAGATGGAAGCCTCTACAGATACTGTACCAGTCCACATGTGCTCAATAAAGTAACTAGCAAAAGCTAGCTGTGTTCATAATAATAATGTCTATTTATTAATGAACATTAGTGTCCGAGTATAAATAATACACGGACTGCAGGAGAACAATAATAACAGGTATTTACTGAACAGAGGGTATTCTTTTTGTTTGTACCAAAAAAAAAAACAAATTGGACTGTACTGAACAGAGGGTAACTTAAGACTGAAATACAGAAGCCTGCTATGGCTTTATATACAGGGGTGGTCACTGCCGGTACTGCAGTGTAGAATCAGTTCTTCTCTTAACGGTACATACACAACACTTATGACCCTATATTCTCGCCAATATAAAGATCATCTCTGTGCCTACCTTAGTCTGTCTGCTGCTGAAACCCTCATTGACACCTTCTTATTTGACTATTCCAATGTACTCCAGGTCAGCTTCCTACTCGCAGCTCTCTATAAAAGTCAGCTCATTGGTAAAATATCCTATTCTGCACCAGGTCCCGCTCACCCGTCACCCCTATCCTCGCTGACCTACAGTAGCTCCCCCAAAACCTCAAATTTAAAATTCTCATCCTTGCATTTAACTGGCTTGCCCTCCCCATCTCTGTAACATTCTTCAGTACTACAACTTCCCCACCACCACCAAACTCTCCATTCCTCGGACACTGGCCTCTAATGCACCCCCATTCCCTTCGTCCCAACATTTGCGACCATGCCTTTAGCTGCCTAGGCCCCACACACTGGAATTCACTCCCTAAACTCCCCGGACTCCATTTCTGTCTTCTCCTTTGGGACCTTCCTCTTTGATCAAGTCTTTGGTCACCTCTTCCTTTGGGTCAGAATCCATTTCTTTCCTTACAGCTTTCTGAAACACCTTGGGATGTTTTTCTACGTTAAAAGTTTTTAAGTTCAAGTTGTCGTGGTTTTTTGTGACATTAATAAGAATGGCGTGAATGCCATGCTCAGTTAGCATTTATGAAAATGATTAAATATCCCTTCCAGAAAGATCAAAAAACACTTATTCCATCCGAACTTCTGAAAACATCAATTCTGGATAAAGTTCCAGGAAAGATTCCATGCTCACAGTACACCTGCCATTAAAAAACAGTTCAACATACAGCAACAAGCAGACCAAAGAGCACCAGCCTCTGATGAATGCATCACAACCACAGACGTGTAAAAAGGAAGCATCTACATTGCCTGTAATGCAAAAATATCAAAAGAAAATTCAGAAAATATGAGAAAGTCAGTCTTTTTTTTTAATGTGGAAGCGAAAAGGACAATTAAACATTTTAAACATTAATTTTTGCCTAAACCTTCCTTCAACTGTAACACATCTGTCCCAATGTATCATGGTGCTTTTACAATCAATAAAATGGCAGATATTATGTTAACGCTACTTCCTTTCAGTGTAACAGTCACTCAAAGCTTCAGTGAGCATACAGCAAAACAAATTAGCTGTCATCCAGTTTGACAAATGATAAACAAATCCCCTGTGTAACAGTCTTTCTTCATTTCACCACCATTCTAAAATCTGCTTGTTATTCCACAGAGGCTTTGAAATGGAGAGGTTGTGGTAAAATACTGTAACGAAGGGTATAAAGTTTAAGCACTCTCTTAATAGTTTAAAATGGGGCTTCTCAGTCAGGATTTGGTGAGCTATGACAGTTCTTCCAGATGTCCGAAAGACTGTTGCAATTTACAAGCGGTGAAGTGTGAATTATGATGGTCTTTCACACAATTATAATAATTCTGGAACTAATGCTATGGTTATACTGAGCGACCAGTCTGAGGCTGGTAGCTGCAGGGAGTAATTTGCAGCCATGAATATCCAAACACTGCTGCAGGCTGTATATCACATGCTGGGCACCAGGAGAGAGCTTTGCGCATGAATGTGAAGAGCTCTGCTCCAACTGATGAATTTGGAATATGCTGAGTGTGAAGGCAGGAGCATCTACTTTACCAAAATATTTAAAAGAAACTTTGCTCAAGTCCAATGGACCTCCTAAGCACTTTTCAAATCTAGTATCACTCTGCACTAGAGAGGAGCCAGCCTTTAGCTTCGTGGTACCATTCCTGCCTGTGAGTCAGAAGGTGTGGAGTATGAACCCATCTTCACACATGCCGGAGTTGGGAGCTCAGACTCTAAATTCTGTGTTGGCATCCAGCAGGATACCCGTGTCCAATGTGTGTGGCTGGTTCCACCCCCATCCTCTCTCCCACTTTCGGGAACACACCACCCTGTCGGCTGGTATAAAAATGGCTACAGCCATGGAAGGAGCCATCATGCTCCTTCACACTTCATGCCTGTCACACTTCATCAGTCTGCGAATCCTTCACACTATTCGCCAAAGGAAGACATGAAAGCAACAACTGCATTCGAGGTGTACTCCATGCAATGTCAAGCCCAATATGAGATGGCCTACCTAAGACAGCCTCATTGTAAATGGTACCAGAGTCAAATCAGGACCTGACCCCAGAGTTATGCTGTCACGTTTGTGTTACTGCAATGCAGAAACTGCTTCAGAAAAATGGCACTATAACTTCTTCCTCAGCGTTGTAGGTGATATACCTTAGAATTTGTTCCCACTTATTAATTGCTATCCTCTCCACTCATTAAACTTGGCTAAATTGTTCCAGCAAAGACAAGGAAACATTCAGTCAGAGCTTCTGGGAAGATACTTCTATTGCTCTTCAAGAAATCCAGGCTCTTGATGGCTTAAACTTGGACTGCTTTTACTGATGCCTCAAATCCTGCTTTTTACCCATCAATGAGATATTCAGACAACAAGATGGAAGTATGATGCAAAAGTTCTCATATGTAATTACTAAAAATACACAATACTTGGAAGTATAGTGAACAGTGAGGAGGATAGCGATAGACTTCAAGAGGACGTAGGCAGGCTGGTAGAATGGGCGGACACGTGGCAGATGAAATTTAACACAGAAAAGTGCAAAGTGATACATTTGTTAGGAAGAATGAGGAGAGGCAATATAAACTGAAGGGTACAATCCTAAAGGGGGTGCATGAAGAGAGAGACCTGGGGGTATCTGTGCACAAATCATTGAGGGTGGCAGGGAAGGTTGAGAAAGCGGTTAAAAAAGCGTACTGGATATGGGGCTTTGTAAATAGAGGCATAGGGCTGGATTTTCATTGAGGAGGCGGGTAGGAGGCGGGACTACAACTTTTGGGGTTGCAGTCTCGCCCCTATCGAGTTCTAGCCAACCCACGCAATTTTGACTTGATTGACCTTGTTGAGCCCACCCAGCGGGCTCAGCAGGCCAATTAAGGGCCACCCAGCAACAAGTGACATCACAGATTGATATTTCATCTGTCAAGACCTTTTGACAGATGAAATATCAACGTTTGATAGCTGTTTGAAGCTGTCAAACACTGACAATCTGTACTCCAGGTTAATTCCTTCCTCTCAGGATGACTTAGAGATCTCCCCGGAACAGAAAGCTGAATGCTGCAACTTTTGACAGCTGGCGGCCATTCTGCTTTCTGTGCCGGTGAGATGAGGGACTCCTGAGACCTGAAGGAAGGAAGGCTGTAAAGGTAAGTACATGTAAGTAAAACTTCTTTAAACACTTTACACACACCAAACACACTTACCTCTGCACTCATGCACCCATCACTCACCTGAACACCGGACATCTCGACCCCTCCAAGCCCTTCATCCCGACGGCCCGCCTCGCTAACTTGGCGTGGTTTGGAGCCGTCGGGAATCCCACATTTCACCAATGAAAATAGGGATTAGGCTAAAAACTGCCTGTTAACTACCTGTTAACAGGCAGTTAATTGGCACTAATCCCTTTCCCGCCTTGGGGAGGCGGGTCCCAGTGCGGGTCAGGTACTGGCATGGAGGTGGGTTGGGGGCAGGATGGGTTCGTGCCCCCCGATTTCGGGATTTTAACCCCCCACACGCCTCCAATCCCGCCTCCACGGCCCAATGAAAATCCTGCCCATAGAGTACATAAGCAAGGAAATTCTGATGAAACTTTATAAAACACTGGTTTGGCCTCAACTGGAGTATTGTGTCCAATTCTGGGCACCGCACTTTAGGAAAGATGTGAAGGCCTTAGAGAGGGTGCAGAAAAGATTTATAAGAATGGTTCCAGGGATAAGAGACTTCAGTTACGTGGATAGACTGGAGAAGCTGGGCTTGTTCTCCTTAGAGCAGAGAAGGTTGAGAGGAAATTTGATAGAGGTGTTCAAAATCATGAGGGTGTCTAGACAGAGTAGATAGAGAGAAACTGTTCCCATTGGTGGAAGGATCGAGAACCAGAGGACACAGATTTAAGGTGACTGGCAGAAGAACCAAAGGCGACATGAGGAAAAACTTTTTTACGCAGCGAGTGGTTATGATCTGGAATGCACTGCCTGAAAGGGTGGTGGAGGCAGACTCAATCGTGGCTTTCAAAAGGGAATTAGAAACCTGAAGGATAAACATTTGCAGGGTTACGGTGAAAGGGTGGGGGAGTGTGACTGGCTGAAGTGTTCTTGCTGAGAGCCTGACCGGGCTCGGGCCGAATGGCCTCCTTCTGTGCTGTAACCATTCTATGATTCTAAAATCTGTCAAGTAACAAGAACATTTCAAATATAACTTGGCAGGAACAAACAATGATGAAAAGAGTTTTACAGCATTTTTTTTTAAATTATGAACTATTTTTAGCTGAGTTGAGAAAATTTTCTCTGAAGATTCTAAAGTAATCAAAGATAACGCTTCATTCTAAGTAATCATGAACAACTGTGCAACAAGGTTTTAACCAATAACAAACATCTGGAGGTCTCAGGAGACACGAAGATGTCCTCTACCTGATGATTCAACAGCGACGCCAGCGATCTTGGTTTCCTCTCGCTGGCTGACTGTTTGCATCATGCTGGCTTATTGGAGTGAGGCCTAATATCAGGAATGTCTAGGCCTCAGCTTTCAGGTGCAGAGAATGTACCCTGCGCGCCCAAAAACGGGAGCTCAAAATTTATGCCCCAGAATGTGACTTTGAGGCAGCTACTACAACATCATTTAAAAGGGAATTGCTTAAGTATTTGGAATATTAGAATATAAAAGGATACTAGGAGAGGGGAGAAATGGGATTAGGCAATCCCAATGCCAGCAACGTCCAGGATGAAGTATAACAAAAAGACAGTTCTTATATTTCATATTACATAATTAAATGGACACGACTTTCCTGTACCTGATTGATGCTTCTAGTCGGAATTACTTCAAAGCCTAGTATACCCAATAAAGGGTATTTTACCTGGGTGATAACTGTAATTAAGAGGAGACTTTCTTCCTGGCCATGCAAACTGAAGATAGCTTAACCAGTTCATCTTTGAACGAGTAGTTTAGTGAACAATGCACGTTCCTGCTCTATCTGTCCTGGGAATGAAAAATTACTTCTGCATCACGCTGGATCCTGGGCTCTCTTTGCACGGAATAGCCAGGGACAACCTTTGGCAGATAAATCAGTCACCATCAAGCCCTTGTGCTAAGTTTGGAACAGTGAATACAAATATTATCAATCAATTGAAAAGATCTGTGGCATTCAGTGCAGGAAATTTTTCTCACCACCTCCTTTCCTGGATAAGGGATATGGGTCCACAGAACCAGACATTCTCTAGTGCTGTGGCCAAAAGGCTTTTCTTCACAAGGAGCCTGGTCAGTGTATGTCAGCAGGCTATTTGACCGTGGGGAAAATCACAGCCAAACCTGCCCTTACATGATGTTTAATCATGATAACATTCGGCAGGGGATAATGGAAAGTAAACAAGACTGGTAGCCTGAATTGGTTTTCCTCCTCCTAACCAAAGGTCCTGAGGCCAATAATATCAATCTACCACTTAGCCTGCTGAAAGCCAAGTCAGCGCAGACTGGTGATCAAACATTGGACTTCCTTGGTCTGTGCGACTCAGCTATTCACTGGATGAGTTTGGTGAGTGATTGGAGAAGCCCTTCATTGGATGTTTTAAAACCAAAAACTGCCATGGATCCAATGGCTGCAGCAGAAGTCAGTGAAGGTCTGACTAATGGAGTAAGCCACAATCGACCACAGGCCAAATTGAAATCATCAGGAGATGGCATGAGGAACTTTGCAGATTTAAGCTCAATAGATTAGAAAGCTTTTTGCCAGTACCCCCCAGGGGAAGTCTTGAACAGTTTTGTAAAAAAAGAGGAAATCAATAAATGGCAATCAGCTTTGTTCTGATGTGGAAGTTAGTTCGAGAAGATGTGCTGCTGACAAGGGGAGAGAAAAGTGAAAAGTACATCCTAGAATGAGTCCTTATGTACAGTGGAGCGGGAGAAATTAATTTCCCCACTATGGGATGAAAGCAATTTCTATTTGTATGTGGAGATTGAACAAATAAGGAGGAATATATCTTTTTTCTTCTGATTCCAAATGTGAACTCGTCATCATCTTCTGTCCCTCTGACGGGCCTGAGAAAACTGGGTATGAGGCATCAAGGATTTGTTTACAATGTTGCCACACAAATTCTCGCTCACACACATTTCTGTCTTTGAATGGCGCCTTCTTCAGGTAAAAAAAAATGTTTTTTTAAATCTTGCTTTTGTTTGCTTACGATACGATGCAATGGCTGACATTGAGTTGAAACACATCATTATGTTACTCCTGCAATATATTATCACAAATAACACAAGTCATCTCTCTCCCCAAACAAAACAAAGGTTTCTCAAACACTTTTTTATGAAGATGTTTGCAGATGTCTCAATAAAAAAATATTCCTCCTTCTATTCCACCAGTATAACCTGAGAAATCGTTCATTGTTATTGTCTTGGAATATGATTAATGATATCATGTGGTTACTTCATTTGTTCCACCAAAATACTTGATTATATTTATTGTTATGATGCTGGAATAAAACATATGAGGCCGGATTTAAACTGGTTAGGGGTGGGTGAGTAATGATATAAGTTGGAAACTCTCGCTGCTCCAGAAATGAAGCCGGAGGTATTTAAACTCCCGGACCTCATTTAAACCCCACCGGCCGACATCCCACCCATTCCAGGCAGGAAATCATCAGGAAGCAGCAGAAAATCAGGCCACGCCGAGACCGCCTGACAACAGTAGGTAGGTTGGCGGGATTGGCTAAAGGGTCCGTCCTGCGGGGGTCTCGTGATCGAGAAGGGGGTCGAGTCTGCGGCAGGGGGGCCTCAGCTTTTGTTGTGGGGCCCAAACGAGCACTCCTGCTCCTCCGAGCCCCAAAAGGAATGCAAATAAAAGTTAAAAACCTTGCCTGTTTGGGCATCTTCTGGCCTCAGATTCTCTTCCCCACTGTCTTCCTGGCAGGAAAGTCACTGCGGCTTCCCACTCAGGCCACCGAGTTAAAATAGCAGGCTGGTCCCGATGACGTCACATGTAAAAAAGAAGCCCGTCAGCTTTGGGCGGCCGTCCTTGCTGCCTGCTCAGTTGAAGAGGTTAGGGTAAGTAACCTGGGCGATTTTAACAGCCCACCGGCCCGGCTTCCACTGACCGGCTAGGATATGGAAGGAGCAAAGGGGGAAAAATTTGGTTGCTTTGTGCCTCCCGTTAGCGCCCTAAGAGGGCGATAAGGGGGCGCAAAGCAACTAGCGCCCGGACGCGCCCCACCAATGCCTCCCGCAAAATTCAGCAGAGGATTAGCGGCGGCGGTAACCGTTAGTGCCCCGCGGCGCTGCGCCGCCGGCAATGACATCATCGCTGTGCACAGCACCCCGTTCGCACCCCGGCCGCGATCTTTGGTAGCGCCCCCTGACTTACCACCGGACGCTATGTCCGATGGGGTCAGGGGGAGCCTACCTGTGGCCGGGGCGGCACTATTTAAAGGGGAGGTGCTGGGCGGCCATTTTTGTTGCCAGCCACCTGCCAGCACCTGCCTGTGCACCCATCCCCGGCCTCCTGACCCGCCCGGAAAAGTTGAAAGTTTCCATTGATTGGCCTCGCTAAGGCCGATGTGCGGGTTCTCCAAGGTAATTGCTGGGTGCGGGTCAGCTGTCTGATGAAGCGTTGGACTGATTATTTAAAGGGGCCATGTCCCCTCTGCAAATTCATTTCCGTTTTGTTCTCTGAAGTGCTGGCTGCTGCAGGTATGCCAGCGCAAAAACTTAAGGTTTTCCCCGCTTCGATGAGGACTCCCTCCATGCTTTTGTGGAGGGAGTAAGAGGACGTAAGGAGGTCCTCTTCCCTGGAGACGGAAGGACAAGGCCTCCTCAGCATACCAAGGCAGCTTGGCTGCAAATTGCTGAGGAGGTCAGTTTGAGGTTGGTCTGCACATGCACTTGGGTGCAGTGTCGCAAAAGGTTTAATGATCTGTTGCGATCAGTAAAAGTGAGTTTAACATCACACTCACCTTCTGTCTGCCTCCCATCCCCATCACTCTGCATTGGCAATCTTCCCCTGCACGTCCCAACTCACTCTAACATCCCTTGCACCCTCACCCATCCCTCTCTTTCTGTGAAGGAATAAGCCATATAACCTAGTCAGAAAAATACACCATTCTATGAAAGAATCCTGGCCTTATTAAAACATGACAAACTGGGTCTGGAAATCTAGAAACCTAACTGAAAAAACTGTTACAGCATTCTGGTAATAGAGATAAGATAGTTGTTGACACTGAATCAATAACCTTATTGAAACAGAAGGTTAAAGGCTCCTGACAGTCTGAATCTTTGGGAACAAACAATAGGTCACCCTGGTTCTAATTTACACTTCGTAAAGAAGCAAAAACATTTGCCTGAAGTAAAAATGACATCAAATAAAATGCACCTGCTGTTACACCATTTTTTATGGTAAGCTTGCAACACCTAGAGGAGAGACACGAGTCTGTATTGCTACCAGCTGAGGTAACTAAGAATTGCAGAAGTCAACAGAAAAATGACTAGAGATAAGTAGCTTATCTTAACAGCAGAAAACCTTAAAGGGAATACCACTGGAAAGGGTATAATATTGAACTTTCAAATGGGATAATAGATTCGCTGGAAAGGGGTAAAGTGATTCTCAGGCTTCAGAGGCGGCTCTGTAAGTCTACAACTCTTTGTATCTCGGGGATCAAGGTACTGTATTTGATTTTGGTGAATATCCTGAATAAGACTTAAAACTGTAGCAAAGTTAAGATTTGAAACTAAGGTTCTCTGATAATAAGATTGTAAAGCTCTCTCTTTTTGGAACTGTTAATGTTGCGTTGAATCACCAACTGTAAACTGCATGTCGGTTCTTTAATAAATCTATATATTTTTAGAATTGTCTCACATAATACTTCTGTATCAAACCTGCGAACTCAATCTCTGTACGCCCTTTGGTGAGGAGTTGCAGAATTCTGGGGGAGTTTTCCGAACCCTCATAATATCCGGAAGGTTACAGTCTAGTTAAACTTATTAAAAGTGCTATCTGGAGGAAGGTAACATTTTCAGGTTGTTCCTTTCCTTTAGGGAGAGATAGTCCAGACCTTTAGACCCAATTAAGCGTCTTTAGGATTCGGCTACCTCAAACTTTAGTTGAAAGTGAACGTCTGAGGAATACGCCTGATCCGGGGCTGAGACTAGTAATTATCCCTTCATTTCTCTGTACAGAATCACGTCACCATCTTACTATGCCCCACTCACACTCTTATGTAATGCCAACAACTAACAACGCACAGGGAGGGAACTTGGTTTGTGCACCTCACTCCTTCATAGTCTCACTCGAAACATCTATGTCATCCATTCTTTACACTCACTCCATCAATCTCTCTCAAACTCCACTTGTGTCCCTCATTACAAGAGAAGAGAGCCCACAATAAAAGGGAGAGGGGGAGGACAGGAGGAGGGCATCATTCCTGGCGCACCTAACGAGTGCCACGGAGGCAGCCCTGGACATCGTCGGAGGTGCAGAGGAGCTGGAAGTGGGAGACGGAGAGACGGGTGCAGTACAGCAAGCTGGTGACAGAATTGATTTCCAACCTCCTGATTTAGCATTCATGAGTGACTAATATGGGAGATGATGTTCATAGAGATTGAGTGCTAATGGGATGTGTCCGCAACCTACATTTCACTTGTCTAACTCATGCCTTTACTCCCCCACAGGACCATCGAGAGCCCCCCTCCCCGCTGTCCAGGAGGAAGAGCAGGAGCACTCCTCAGAGGAACCACCAGCACTCAGTGCACCCAGCACCAGCGCAGAGACGCACACCTCGGTGGGTTTTTTGCGAGATAGAGTAGTGTTGTCACCTGGTGTATCACTGTTCACAAGTGAGCAGGAGCAGATGTTGGAGACAGGTACAGCAGTGGAAAGTCCACATCGGAGGACACTGGGCTCTTTCAGCTCTTCTCAGCTGCATGTAAACGCTGAGCCTCTGGGGCCATCCAGAAAGAGAGCTTCAGGAACAAGTGCAGGAGGCCCTGAGTGGGTTTGCCTCCACGGTAACTACGAGTGTGCAGAGAATGGAGGAGTCCATCTTAAACATTAGCAATGCCGTGCTGAAGGCTATGGGAAATCTAGGTGCCGCCATGGAAAGGATGGCAACCTCCATGGAGGACCTAACTCGCCAGACACAAGCCGACATGGTGGCTCTTCTAGATAGATGGGCAGCTATGAAGGATAGAAGGCCATCTATCGTGGAGAGGAACCAGAAGTACATGGAATTGTCAGTACAGAGATGGGTCCTCATGGCCCCACCAATGTGCAGCAAGGTGCTGTCCAGCAACTTGTTAGCAGGGAAGTGCGGGTGACCCATGAGAGGGATGGTGATGCTCGAGCACAAGGAAGTGGGGGCTCCTTTCCAAGCGTTCACATTCCCTTGCCACTGCCGAGCCCTCGGTCAGAGCCCCATCTACCTGAGCCAACAGAGATGGCCGAGTCTGCCCCTGCACAGCTACAGGAGGAGCAGACTTTGGCAGGGCCCTCTAAGGCTCCCAAAAGCAGAGGACGGCCGGGGATGATGTCATCACCATGCGCAGTGCCCCATTCGTGCCCCGGCTGTAATATTGGGTGGCACCCCCCGACTTACCGCTGGGCGCTATGTCTGCCGCGGTCAGGGGGGCCTACCTGCGGCGGGGGTGGCGCTAGTTAAAGGGGAGGTGACGGGCGGGCATTTTTGTTGCTGACCGCCTGCCAGCACCTACCCCCATTGCTGTCCCCGGCCCCCGTGAATCCCCCCCATGGGGTGCCGGCTGCTCTCCGTGAGCCCAACACTCCTCTTGAGTGCTGGGCGCGTTTGCCAGCACTCCCGGTCCCTGGTGGCCCAGCTGGGCACCGGGACGTGCTCCGCCAGGCCCCTCCCCTTTAATAAGGGCTGGAAGGCCTGCAGTAACGCTGCGATATTGGCTCGCAGCGCCTCAAGAGGGATGCGGGGCGCTTGCAGTAGCGCCCTTCCTCCCACTCGGGGCGCTACCTAGGAAAATCGGCCGCGGGGGCGCTAACTTTTTTGGGGCGCTAAAATTTACCCCCAGATGTTGCAGCAGCTTTTCTATTTTACTGCGATTTGAATTCAGATGCATTGTGTTTCCAGTTTATATTCGTATATCTAGTGCAAAAGGTTTCTGTTCTCCAGAGCAACTGCTTGTATTGTAAAGCTGAGGTTATCTGAGAAGTTGTCAAAATGATTAATGCATTGCAACACCTGCTACTATAGTTGAGCTGGCCATCCTTCTCCAGAAAATTTTAGCAGTCCCCACCGCTAAATCATTGAAATTGGCCCCTCCCTGGCTCCTGCATGTATTGGTGCACTCAGTGATATGCATAAATAAATATACGTATGGATGACTGGATATACTGTAGGAGGGAATGCGACCAGTGTACCGAAGTCGGGAAAAGCAGGCCCTGGAAGGTCGGACACCGCGGGAGGCTCGGAGGTCAGACCGGGTGGAAGGAGAGCCAGGGAGAAGCAGGCCCCGGGACGTCGGTACCACGGCGGCTGAAGATTGTTGGGCAGGAGTGCGGGAAAGGCGGAGCGAGGCGAGAGCAGACCCTATTGTGATGGCGCCGATGAAGATGGCTGCCGTCCTTGCGGGCTCCGTGCGTACCAGGCAGCTAAGTGTCCTTTGCTGATTGGTGCGCTCAGCTCCTTAAGAAAAAAGCATTTCACTGACTGGATTTCACTTGTTGTATTTGGTTATGTTGTAAGAATTCGCAATAATTTACAGTTCTGAAGATTCATGTTTTTGATTAAAGTATCCCTGGGCAATGTGCTTTTTAAATTTTCAGGGATAAAATGGCTGTCACACCACATGGCTGAAGGACAAAAGAGGTTTGGAATGCAGCTTTCTGTGTGGAAGTAAGGTTCAATGAAGACAAAGGACAATGCTTTGTTTACAAAGCAACTGAATGCTATTAGCATTTGTTTAGATACACCTGAAACTGCAGAAGAGACGTTTGCACCTTGAATGGGAAGCGTTAACTTTAAATGGGTTTCCAATCACTCAGTACTGGACTATAGAGCAGATGTATCTCCCTTTTGTTTCAGCAAAGGGAGCTCTGAAAATCACATTAACTCAATCTGTAGTGTATGTAACTGTTCTACCTTTAAGAGAACTATTTTAGGTGTGGCACTACTTTATCTTGGCTGCTGTATACTGTAATACTGACGGTGACCACACCGGTATATAAGTGCTGTGTCAGGATTCATTGGGCAGATTCGCCCTGACCTTCGAATAGTAAAGTCCTGTTAAAGTTACTCTTGTAGTCTGTGTATTAATTCGCCATAATACCTACAGACTTTACAGTGGCGACGAGTTCGATCTTACCCTGCGGCAACAATACTTCCGAAGCAGTTAACGAGCGTCGAGAAGAGGCACCCGCCCTCGTCGTTCTGCTGAGAGAAAACTCGAGTCTGCAGAGCAAGGAAGAACGAAGAATTCAGACACGAAGCCTTCCATCAGCAACAGGCACTGATTGTCCCTTCTGCCACGGTGGTGAGTGAGCCGATCAGCACGAGAAGCAAGTCGGCCACGGTGACTGTGAGTAAAGGGAAAATAAAAAAATAAACGGAGGATAAGGGCGGTGAACTCGACCACGGTCGGGGGAAAGGAGCCGGACAGAAGTCGGGCCCAGAGGCGCTGAGACTGGGGCAGCGTGGAGCACGGAAGCCGTGGTACAAGCGGGCTGGGAGACGCAACGGCGTCGTGAGAAAGCTAGACCGCGACCGGCGAAAAAGGCCGGGCAGCTACCGAGGCCACGAGGCGCTGCGACCGGGATCGTAAGGTGCGGGAAGATATAAAAATAAATAAACCGCGGTGAACTCAGCCGCAGCCGGGGAGGAAAGCACCAGACTGCGAGAGGGCTGGGAGGCGCGATTGGAAGCCGCTGAGGGAGAGACAGAGCCCGAGCGAGCGGGAGAGACAGAGCCCGAGCGAGGGAGACTGAGCGAGATCCAGCCCAGCGGCTGAAACTGTTCGCCGTCAACGGGTTATACCCAGCGCCGGTTGCCCTGCCGAGAAAAGGGAATAAGGAACGCACTGAAGCCGACGCGCAGGCTGCGAACCCCGAAAGCCAGCGGTCGTCGCCCGAGGGAAAAGCTTACCCCTCCCGCCAGGGGAAGAAACGCGGGAAGCCGCCAGTAGGCGGGGAAGAAGACAGAAGCGGGAAACCGCCATTTTGAAAGTGGGCGGGGAAAGAAGACAAGCGCGGGAAACCGCCATTTTGAAAAAAAAAGTTAAAGAAATATTTCGTTGTTATTTCTCAGGAAGAGTGTGAAGATGCCTAAGCGTAGTAACATCAACGGTTTCGATTCCGATGTGGAAGATTGGGCCACGTATGTAGAATGCATCGAGATATATTGTAAGGTCAATAAGATAGCAAATTATGACAAAGCTCTAACCTTACTAAACTCAATGGGTGCGAAGACATACGGGTTATTGAAGCATCTTCTATCACCAGCTAAACCGGCGGATCAGTCTTTCGCTAATATTGTTGCTGTCCTGAAGGATCATTTTAACCCCGCACCGCTGATGTTAGCGGAACGATCTAAATTTTATGTGAGAACGCAACGAAAAGAGGAAAGCAACGCGGAGTACCTGGTTGAACTGCATAGACTAGCAAAATACTGTCAGTTTGGGGTAAATCTGACAGAGGCACTGAGAGACAAGTTCGTGTGCGGGATGTCGAAGGAAGGAACACAAAAACGACTGCTCAAAGAGAACGATCTTACACTTGATAAGGCTGTCCTTATTGCAGCATCGCACGAAGCCGCAACGAGAGGCACGGCGGAAATGCAGCGGAAGACAGCGGTACGCAGTGTGGATCAAATGACTTCGGGTACAACGAAATGTTATCGTTGTGGGAAGACAACACACGACCAGAACCAATGCTGGTTTAAAAACCAGGAATGTAGAAAATGTGGCAAGCTTGGTCACATAGCTAAGGTATGCCGGTCAGGAAAGAAGACCAGCAATAATAAGTCACCGCAGAAGAAGTACAGAAAGGTACATAAGGTGACTGGGAAGAGTCCAGATGAACAGAATTCGGACTCAGACTCCAACAGCAAGGAACTGGGTAGTCTGAGGATTCACAATGTGAGTAAAGAAGCTGACCGACAAACTATCTGGGTCACACTACAGATTGCAAAAGTCCAAGTGAAGATGGAAGTGGACACCGGATCGGCGTTGACGGTCATGAATAAGCAAGATTACAAAAAGTTATTCAAACATATTCCACTACGGGATACGGAGATAGTATTGCAGACATACACGGGGCACAAAGTATACCCCATCGGAAAGAGAAAAGTCAAGGTGAGATACAAGGACAAAGATCACCAAGGGATGGACATGTATGTGCTGCCCAAGGGAGGTCCACCACTTCTGGGACGGGAGTGGATCAGGAAAATAAAGATAGACTGGCATTCACTAAACACAATGACGGTAGATTCCAGAAAGGAAGATGTAAAACCTGAACGGTTGTCCAGAATATTGGACGAAGCTAAAGAGGTATTCCAGCAAGGACTGGGAACACTGAGAGGAATTAAAGCAAAAATCAAGATTGCAGAACATGCAAGCCCAAAATTTTTCAAAGCCAGATCGGTACCTTACGCGATACGACCTGCTGTGGAGGCAGAACTGGAAGAGCTTGAACGTTCAGGGGTACTGTCTAAGGTGGACTGGAGTGAGTGGGCCATGCCCATTGTTCCCGTCATGAAGTCTTCATCAAGTAACAAGCCAGGGGGACCGGGAAAGGTCCGCATCTGTGGAGACTTCAAGATCACAGTTAATCCGGTGCTTCACACGGTACAATACCCGCTTCTGCGGATTGAGGATATCTTTGCTTCATTGTCTGGCGGGAAACACTTCACCAAGATCGACCTGGCACAAGCATACTTACAAATGGAAGTCGAGGAAGAGTCGCGCCAGTATCTCACAATCAACACGCACAGAGGCTTGTATCGTTATAATAGACTGGTTTTTGGAGTAGCTTCGGCTCCAGCAATTTGGCAGAGGGCCATGGAGCAGGTCTTACAGGGTATTCCAAGCACTCAGTGTTACTTTGACGATATCCTGATTACAGGAGAGGACGAGGAGGAACACCTTGCAAATTTGAAACTGGTGCTCACCAGGTTGAAGGAATATGGCCTTCGAGTTAATCGCCAGAAATGTGAGTTCTTCCAGAAACGGATCTCGTACTGCGGTCATGTCATTGACCAAGAGGGGCTGCACAAGTCACCTGACAAGATAGAAGCTGTCGTGAAGGCCCCCGCTCCGGAAAATGTATCACAGTTGAGATCGTTTCTGGGGTTGATCAATTATTACCACAAGTTTCTGCCAAATCTATCCACGGTGCTGCATCCGCTGAATGCTCTGTTGTGGAAAGAAGTACCATGGAAGTGGAGCGAGGACTGTAAGAAGGCCTTTTGCAGAAGCAAGGCGTTGATTACCTCTGAGGAAGTGTTGGCTCATTTCAACCCAACGTTACCTCTTCGTCTAGCTTGTGATGCTTCCCCTTATGGAATTGGAGCAGTACTTTCACACAAGTTACCAAATGGCTCGGAAAGGCCAGTCGCATTTGCGTCCCGATCATTGACCTCCGCTGAGCGAAATTATGCTCAGATAGATAGGGAGGCCCTCAGCCTTGTGTGGGGAGTAAAGAAATTCAATCATTACCTGCAGGGCAAGAAGTTCACATTACTGACAGACCACCAGCCGTTGGTGTCCATATTCAACCCTAACAAGGCCGTTTTCACTATGACAGCGCAAAGGCTACAGAGGTGGTCCGTGTTACTTGGGGCACACCAATATGACATCGAATACAAAAGGTCCAAACAGCATGGAAATGCTGATGGGTTATCGCGCCTACCGTTGCCAGTAGTAGAAGAGGTGGCTACAGTGGACCCGGTAGAGATGTTCCACTCATCCATAGTGGAATGTCTACCAGTAACAAATTCGATGATCGAAAATGAAACAAGAAATGATCCGACTCTCTCACGAGTCTACGATTTAACAGTGGAGGGATGGCCAGCACATGGCGAACCAACGCTGCCCGCATTTTCGCAAAGAAAAGAACAGCTGTCAGTGTGCCGAGGAACCTTGATGTGTGGATCTAGAGTGGTGATTCCACCCAAACTTCAGCATAAGGTGCTAAAGGAGCTTCACGAGGGGCATCTGGGTGGAGTGAAAATGAAGAACCTAGCAAGAGCGTTTGTGTGGTGGCCAGGTATTGATGGAGACATCGAAGAAATAACCAAGAGCTGTCTAGGATGCCAGAAGGTCCAAAACGCGCCACCACAAGCTCCTCTGCATCCATGGGAGTGGCCCTCATCTCCTTGGCAAAGGGTACACGTCGACTTTGCTGGTCCATTTATGGACTCAATGTTTCTAATCGCGGTGGATGCACACTCCAAGTGGCCGGAGGTAATAAAGATGTCCTCCACCACCACGGAAAAAACCATCACAGTATTAAGGACCATATTTGCCAGGAATGGGCTGCCGGAACAGATCTGTTCTGATAATGGACCGCAATTTGTGTCCGAAGAATTCAGGAAGTTCTTAAAAAGGAATGGGGTCAAGCACTACACGTCAGCCCCATACCATCCCGCCACCAATGGATTAGCTGAAAGGTTTGTCCAGACCTTCAAGAAGGCCATAAAGGCCATGGGTAATGAAGACATCAACCTACAACATAAGGTAGATAACTTCTTGTTGGCGTACAGGAATGCAACACATGCGGTCACAAACCAAACTCCCGCCATGATGTTTTTCAATAGAAGACTAAGATGCCGGCTGGATTTGATTAAGCCAAACGTCAGAAGGGACGTAGAGAACCGGCAATTTCAGGGCATGAATGAAAGGCCAACTAGATCCTTTCAGATAGGTCAACAAGTTTTGGCCCGGGACTACCGTACCGAGAAATGGCAGCCTGGAACTATTGGGAAAAGGCTAGGGCCGCTGATGTATACCGTGGACATTGGTGACAGCATAATAAGGCGCCATGTTGACCAGATCATAGGGTCATCCACAAAGGACCAACCTACTCCACAACCTTACACGGCTAATGTTGAAGCAGAGATACCCAGAGCACCTGCCTCCGATCTGGTAATACTGGAATCAGATGAACCTGACACTGTCCTTCAAGCCGAATTGACCTTGCCAGAAGAACCTACTACCCCGCCGAAAACTACTACACCACCGAGGCGTTATCCGGACAGAGTCAGGAAGCCTCCAGAGAGACTGAATCTGTGAACTGTTTTGCATAAGTTGTATATATGTTATGGTGTTATGTTAATGGGGAATAAGTATGTTGTAAGCTAAAAAGGGAGGATTGTAGTGTATGTAACTGTTCTACCTTTAAGAGAACTATTGTATGTAACCGTCCACCTTTAAGAGAACTATTTTAGGTGTGGCACTACTTTATCTTGGCTGCTGTATACTGTAATACCGACGGTGACCACACCGGTATATAAGTGCTGTGTCAGGATTTATTGGGCAGATTCGCCCTGACCTTCGAATAGTAAAGTCCTGTTAAAGTTACTCTTGTAGTCTGTGTATTAATTCGCCATAATACCTACAGACTTTACACAATCTAACCACTTTGAGTTAGCCTATCACAGGGAAATTTTGCACACAGCCTGCAAGGCAGGATATGAGGGGCTCACCAGGTATAAAGATAAATGCTGAAGCCAGCTCTTTCTCTTGACTTCCTGGGACGATAAGGTGAGCTCTCTCTCTCTCTCTTCGCTGGACCATGTGAGCAGAGATTTTCTGACTCTCAACAAGGCAACCTAGCAGGAGTTAAGGGGGGATGGTGATTTTAAGGGAATTGCTAAGATTGTTTAAATACATTGTAGCCATTGTACCCCTCGTTTTTGCCGTGTGTACCCCCTTGATATATAGTTTTACAATTTTACTGTGTTCGTGTGAGATAGTTTGATATTGTGATTGTAGTTTCTTTTAGTTAATAAAGATTGATATTTTTCTCTCATCCAAACCACGTGTTCCGTTTTAATATCATTAATTATAAGTTCCTCCACTCAGAACTAAAGGAGGGGTAGTGATTCGAAACCACTGTTTTAAAATTGGTTTAGAGTGCAGCAGCAAAAAGACTGCTGGCCAGGTAGATTACCTTAAACCAGTTAAAAGAAACCCCCGAAATTCTTACAATGGCGAGCCAGCCAGGAGTGGAGGCAGTTTTTGATTTAATAAGTGGTCTGGATCTGGAGAAAGCATCAGCTCTTGTTTCTCTCGTTGTTTTCAGTATGTGGGTAGCCCTGCGGATGTTAGCAGCAGCGTGTAGGCTGACCTATCATGGTATAGGTGGCTGGGTTAAGGAGGGTGAAAAGAGGGTGCAGGAGGAGGTTAAAGATGCCAAGAATCGGGAGTCCCAGCTTGAAAAATGCCAGGCGGAGGTAGAACGCCTCAGAGAGGTGTATGAGGCCAGAGCTAGTGGTATGAGGGTGCGGGAAGAGAATGCACGCCTCACACTAGAGGTCACGAAATGCCAGGCATTTATAGAGCGCCTTGTGCAGGAAGTAGCAGAGGCAAGGGACTGTGAGATGAGGCTACAGGAGGAAATTGCACACCTCACCCAAGGAGCTAGCGAGGGAAAAAGCCATGCAAGAAACGAGATAGAATTCCTAAAGTACCAAATCATAGAAGCAAAGAGGAGTGAGATGAGGCTGCGGGAAGAGAATGCCCGCCTCACCTCAGAAGTAACAGAGCAGGAGGAGAAGGTTAGGGAGGTAAAGGCAGCTTATAAGCTGGCCTGGGACCTAAGGATTGAGGAAGTAGATCATGGCCACTGTAGAGCAGGTCCAGTAGCAGAAATCCGGGACAAGGGAGGCACACAGGGGATAGTTTTGGACCCAGACCAAAGGCAGGTCCGAGTCCAAAATTCCCCATTTAAAGCCACCCGGGTAAGAGAACATGAGTTTGCCCACCAGACAAGTTCAAGTTCACCGCCTGTAAAGACAGGCACTGTGGCTTGTTTTAAGGGTAAAGTTGTCCAGCCAACAAATTGGGACACTTCCCTACCCCAGTGGGACCCTAATTCAAACCAAAGTTTAAATTTGGAAAGGTTATGTGGCTTAGAAATGGAGAAACAGCAGCCTGGGATCAGAAATCAGCAGGCTGCTGCCCATCCATTCACAGATCGCTTGGAGACTGCCCGCGCATGTGCAGTCGCTGGTCTGGAGACGGGAATCCCCCAGTCGTCTGAGCAGAAGGTTCGCGCAGGCGCAGTCATGCACCCGAGGGGAGAGTTTTGCGAAGAGGAGGTTCGCGCAAGCGCAGTCGGCCGTTTAAAGATACCAGCTTCCCAGAATAGACGCGCAGGCGCGGTTGCCTGCGCTGGTGTAGCAGTTCCCCAACCCTGTAAAATGCTTGTTCGCGCAGTCGCCTGCGGCACCCCAGCGGCTCTTCCTAAGTTTTCCCGCGCAGGCGCAGACGCCTGTTTGAAGCCAGAGGCTTCACAGCCTCTGCAGCGGGACTCCGAGAAGGAGGTCTGCGCATGCGCAGTTGCCGGCGGGACCACAGTGGCTCTTTTGCAGGAGGTTTGCGTAGGCGCACTCGCCTGTTTAAAGGGACCAGCTTCCCAGCCAGCCTCTAGAATGGTTTTCCCCATGATGTGGGACCCTGGGGGTGCAGGGATAGCAATTCCTCTTGCAGGGGAGCTGACACCAGGTTTTAAACATGGGGAGGAAAATTTCCAGCCACCAGCAGCGGGTGGTGAGAGTATACCTGCCCCCAGCACAGGAGTGGGCAGGGAAGAGCAGACAAACCCAGAGAGAGATTTGCACCGGCAGGCTGCCAGGTACATTATACAGTGCGGGCTATTTGGACATGGGGGAGCAGGTTCCCAGCCAGCTGGGGCTGTGACCCAAGCTCAGGGTCCGCCAGCCAAAGTTTCCCCCGTAGAGACACCCCTCAGAAGGTCTCAGCGGGTGCCCCAGCCTAAGAAAGCATGGTCACCCACTTTACAGTGGAGTAGGGCGGTTTCCCGAGCCAGAGAGAAGCCAGAGAACAGAGGCCCCCACTCAACAGCCATAAGCTGTGGGGAACCAGAGACAGGAGGCAGTCCAGCTCCGCTGCAGTCAGCAGCAATCTGCAACAGTGCCAGAGATTAGACTGGCTGTCCGGAGACGGGTGGCATTTGTATAATAGCTATGTGTGTGTATATAGCGTGCTTGGAAGGTGTATTTTAAGTTTTGTTAATTTAACTAGTTTGTTAAGTAAGTGCAAAGAGTTTAAGTTTACATGTGTGCCGAATGTTTGTATTTTGGTCCGAGGTCGAGGGACCCGACCATGTCTCCACCTAAGGCAGCAGGTCAGTGAGACCTGGCTGCATGTCCCTTTTAAGTTTTGCAGGAGATGGGAAAATGAAGCAGCCATGTTTGCCCAGCCCGAGCTGGACATCGAATGAAGATACGGAATGTTGGGGATCACCTCGCCACTGGACGAATCCAGGAGACCCCGCAGTGATCTTCGGGGAAAAGCCGGACCGAGTCCGGAGGAACTTGCCTACTCCTCCTACGGGGAGGAAATGGCCCCAGCTGGGTGGGGCACGGCCCCCAACCCAGCACTATCCTGACCGAAGTTCACGTGCGGGAGACCTCGCTGTTGAGGAGTCACGATGGGGAAGCGCGGGCGCCTGGTCATAGGGATGCGTTCCCCGGGGGTGGGTGGTGATGGCCCGGGAATGATTGTATAGAGGAGGGGGAGACCCAAGAGTCGCGTGGGTGCGGTCGGGGGAGGGAGGAACTCACCCGGGGGCCCACGGGCCAAGAAGAGAAGTTGTGGCTGGGAAGGATGAGTGGGTGGCCGGATCAGTGTGGGGCCAGAGAGTGCCGCCACACAGGCACCCATCATTTTCTGCAGCCAGTCGAGGGAAGACGGGAGGGGGAGGGACTGGGAGTCATGAGATCCCATACTCCCCGGTCTCGGTCTGTGCCAAGGTAAATTTTAAACGTGAGGGGTACCCCGCCTCCACAAAAGGACAAGGGAACGGCTCGGGGCTGTCGGAGCAGGCTGGTCGCTAAATCCATCCTGCCTGTTTTAAAGTTTAAGCTGATCATAGGGGGGTGGAAGGTACTTTTACTGCCCGAGTGGGAGGAGCAATACCCACTCGAATTTCGCGACCCATCATCGGCACGGGATGATCGGGTTCACTTAAGCGTGTTGTTTAATGATTTTTTGTATTTTGTGTTGCAGCCCCAAGTTGAGCAGAGGCGTGAGGTCCTCTCCGTGCTTGGGACCAGTTTGTGACAGCTCCAAGTTGAGCAGAGGCGTAGGACCCTCTCCGTGCTTGCGATTAATTTTTGAGTACATTGTGTAACTAAGATTGCAACATTTTGTAATAACTTATGATGTAAAAAAAAAGGTGATTGTAAATTTGGTTTACACTGTATAATTTTACAAGCGTGTAGGGGTATGAGACCCCTTAGTGAAAACTGAAGTATCTGTAAGATGCCTACCGTACCATGGTTTTTTTCTCGAATTTAAGGGGAATAGACGGGACGGGGATCAGTGGCAGATAGCTATTAGGTAAATACAGGGGATGGCTGTTTGTGGGGGGTCAGAAATCATTGCTCATTTCTTCAAGAGGATACTACAAGCAAGCTGGAAGTATCCAAGGGCGGACTGTAAGAATTCGCAATAATTTACAGTTCTGAAGATTCATGTTTTTGATTAAAGTATCCCTGGGCAATGTGCTTTTTAAATTTTCAAGGATAAAATGGCTGTCACACCACATGGCCGAAGGACAAAAGAGGTTTGGAATGCAGCTTTCTGTGTGGAAGTAAGGTTCAATGAAGACAAAGGACAATGCTTTGTTTACAAAGCAACTGAATGCTATTAGCATTTGTTTAGATACACCTGAAACTGCAGAAGAGACTTTTGCACCTTGAATGGGAAGCGTTAACTTTAAATGGGTTTCCAATCACCCAGTACTGGACTATAGAGCAGATGTAGCTCCCTTTTGTTTCAGCAAAGGGAGCTCTGAAAATCACATTAACTCAATCTAACCACTTTGAGTTAGCCTATCACAGGGAAATTTTGCACACAGCCTGCAAGGCAGGATATGAGGGGCTCACCAGGTATAAAGATAGATGCTGAAGCCAGCTCTTTCTCTTGACTTCCTGGGACGATAAGGTGAGCTCTCTCTCTCTCTCTCTCTCTCTTCGCTGGACCATGTGAGCAGAGATTTTCTGACTCTCAACAAGGCAACCTAGCAGGAGTTAAGGGGGGATGGTGATTTTAAGGGAATTGCTAAGATTGTTTAAATACATTGTAGCCATTGTACCCCTCGTTTTTGCCGTGTGTACCCCCTTGATATATAGTTTTACAATTTTACTGTGTTCGTGTGGGATAGTTTGATATTGTGATTGTAGTTTCTTTTAGTTAATAAAGATTGATATTTTTCTCTCATCCAAACCACGTGTTCCGTTTTAATATCATTAATTATAAGTTCCTCCACTCAGAACTAAAGGAGGGGTAGTGATTCGAAACCACTGTTTTAAAATTGGTTTAGAGTGCAGCAGCAAAAAGACTGCTGGCCAGGTAGATTACCTTAAACCAGTTAAAAGAAACCCCCGAAATCCTTACAATGTGACAAATAAAATAAAAAAATTGAACTGGTTAAATAATTCTGCATCAGGTGTAGGAGCACTGCAGCACAGAGCTGTCACTTCATGCCTTCGTCTCCCTGATGGCTCTCGGACAGCAATGTTTCTTGATCATTCAGGGTGGGAAACCACTTTTTTTGATGAGCAACAGTAAGTTAAATCAGAATGCTTAGAAGAGTTATGTTTCTCGTGGCCCCTGTAAAGTTTAGGCCTGTGGTACAAGGAAAATGTAAAAAAAAAAATGTGTACCTTTTCATCATTCGAGTGTAGCACTTTGGTAAGGGAGCTCCCTGAATGAAACGAAAAGGGCAATTACAGTAGCTCATGTTATCCATTTGAAAACCTTCATACATCACTCCCTTAAGGTTGCTAGCACAGACATCAAATAATAGAGCCATTCTTCTTGTTCAGTGCTGTATATCCAGGAGCTCCATTGTACATAGGATCACAAGACCTTCAACCAAACCAACCCCAATCATGATTGATTGCAGTGTTTAAATAAAACTGTAACAGTGCCTATATAAAGACAATAGGCTAGAAATGGGTGTTAGTCGTATGACTAACGGTGGCATAGTGGTTAGCACTGTTGCCTCACAGCGCCAGGGACCCGGGTTTGAATCCGGCCTCGGGTGACTGTCTGTGTGGAGTTTGCACATTCTCCCCGTGTTTGCGTGGGTTTTCTCCGGGTGCTCCGGTTTCCTCCCACAGTCCAAAGATGTGCAGGTTAGGTTGATTGGCTATGATAAAAATTGACCCTTAGTGTTAGGGGGATTAAATACGTGGGGTTACGGGGATAGGGTGGGATATGTGTTGGTGTAGGGGTTACGGGGATCGGGTGGGATATGTGTCGGTGCAGGCTCGATGGGCCGAAATGGCCTCTATCTGTACTGTGAGGTTTCTGTGATTCTGTGACTGGACAAATCCTTAGAGGGAAATATTCGGCTGATTTGCGCCTCCCGTTAGCACCCTAAGAGGGCGCTAACAGGGCGCAAAGCAACTAGCGCCCGGGCGCGGCGCCGCTAGCGCCTCCCACAAAATTCAGCGGGAGGTTAGCGGCGGGGGTAACCATTAGAGCCCCACGGCGTTGCGCTGCTGGCGATGACGTCATCACCATGCACAGCGCCCCGGCCACGATCTTCGGTAGCGCCCCCTGACTTACTGCCTGACGCTATGTCCGACAGGGTCTGGGGGGCGTACATGTGGCCAGGGCAGTGATAATTAATGGGGGACATTTTTGTTGCTGGCCACCTGCCAGCAACTGCCCCTGTTGCTGTCCTTGGCCTCCTGTGAGGCCCCACCGCGGGGTGCCAGCTGCGCTCCATGAGCCCGGCACTCTTCTTGCGTGCCGGGCTCTTTTGCCGGCACTCTGATCCCTGCTGGGACAGCTGGGCCCCGGGTTGCGCTGCACTAGGCCCCTCCCCTTTAGTAAGGGGAGGAAGGCCTGCAGTACTGCGGCACGTAGCGTTGCGATAATCACTTGCAGCACCCCAAAAGGGAAGCGGGGCGCTTCCAGTAGTGCATTGCCTCCCTCTTGGGGCGCTACCAGTGAATATCAGACGTGGGGGCACGCTAAAGGGGGCGTGACCAAATTTTGCCCCTTAATGTGCTCAGATGATATTCTCCTGTCCATTATTTTAATGGAGGCACTAATTTGTTTGATGTATATGGGTTAGCAATTCGGTTAAGATAGCAGGCAGAGGAATGCCATACAAGTGTGCTAAGATTTTGTTTGCTATTATTGCCAGCAATCATTTTTAGCAAATATCCCTACAACAGGTGAGCATGTGTATCCTGGGAATTTTTTTTGTAGAAATTTGTGCTGTCTCTAAATATTCTTCATGTTCTTCCAACACAAACTTAACAGAGAAGTTGCACAGATTTTAGAAATCATGGCCAGGAATATCTTCCATGGGCACAACCCGGAAATTAGACCCAAAAATGTGCCCATTCCCATGTCCATTCTGCTAATGTCAAGTTACACTCGAATTTCTTTAGAATATACCCGAACGTAAAATGGATGCAAATGGGCATAAATCAATGGAAATCAGCATAAAAAATAGGGCCCAAGGAAAGCACTGAACCCACACCATATATTACAAGAACAAAATACTGCAGATGCTGTAAATCTGAAACAAAAACAGAAAATGCTGGAAATACTCAGCAGGTCAGGCAGCATCTGAGGAGAGAGAAACAGAGTTAACGTTTCAGGTCACTGACCTTTCGTCAGAACTGCCACCACCACTAAACCACGGAAATGGTAAACATTGGGCCTGAATTTGCGATCGGAGGCTTCCCGCGGGCGGATGCCTCCGATCATCCAATTTTTCTACACATTTACCTGTTGGTCCGGGAGATATGGTAGCTTGCGATCCTGGGCCTCTCCTGGTAGAAATGCGTAGAGTGCCCACGTATCCCAGGGGCGCACGCGGTTCGCAAGCGCCCCTGGGATCACATGGGCCGGCCCAACCAATGAAAGAAAGGAATCCCCATTCATACTTATGGGAGTTCTGTACGTACGTAGGGGATGACTTAAAATATACACGAACACATGAAATGTTTTTTTTAAATTACATATTTTAAATTAATTAAAATGGCATTTAATTAAATATTTTAAACAACAATTTAATTTTTTGTATGTTTTAACGGGGCTAAAAATAAACTTACCTTATTGGACAGGGTTTTTAATGTATAAATGAGTGATAACATTTTATTTTTCTATTTTTTAAAACTCTTATGCTGGTAAAAGCAGACCTCACACCTGCTTTTACCAGGCGTAAGAATTTCACAGGCATTCAGCGGGCGGAAGTTGGGCAAATAGCGCAACTCTCCACCCGCAGAGGCCCATCTCCCGGGGATGCAGAGGATCTGTCAATGAAGATTCTTGACAGATCGCAAGTGCCGGGTTTTAGTGCATGCGCTTCGCCTGCCTAAACCCGGCACTTGCGCAGCCCCTACGGGCGCGGGTGCACCTCGTACGTACCCATCGGGGTCGCAAAATACGGCCCATTATTCTGTTTCTCTCTCCAGAGATGCTGCTTGACCTGCTGAGTGTTTCCAGCATTTTCTGTTTTTATTTCACACCGTATATTCCTTTTTTAAGTATGAAAATTAAAGTTTCAACTCATCCCACCATCATTCATGCACATTAGGCACAGCATGTTTAGGAACCTGCAATCGGGGAACTTTTCAATTTTTAATGTGACTTATACTGAAGCCATAAAAATGCGTTAAAAGAAACAGTGCAGTGTCAGTGAGGATATATTTTTTGAATGCTCAAACAATTTCAATTAAATAACAGAAAAAAGACCGTTTCCTGCTGCGCCTGAAAATCTGGTTAACATTTGAAGAGAGCCTCTGAGCAAGCGGAGTTGCAGGAAACTCACACATGAGGTTCTGTAACATGGAGGGTGGGGCCATCACGATGGGCAGTGATACATTCGGGCGGAGGGATCGATAGATGGCTGTAACAGGTTGAGGAGATTTGGGGGCATTGTGCTTACTAGCGAAACTCACTTACGCCCAAAACTGCGCAATCTTTTAGGCTGCATATTTGATTTGTGCCCCGACTGCACATTCTCTGGGCAAAAATAGGTAGGAAATGTCCTGCCCATCACCAATCAGCAAGTGTTTGGTCTGTTGGAGGTTTTGTTTTTTGATCACAGTTTGTATCTCACTGTGCGGCCGAGATAGGGTGCAGTTTATACAAAAGTATTCTTCGAAGATTCTATTTGTATTTTTTGTGTTATTGACTTAAGTTATTTCTAAGGTGATTTCCTCATCCATGTTTCGGTGTCCGTTTCTTAAAGTGATATACGAAGACTAATAATTGAGATTGAAGGGGACTTTTGTACCTCTGCGCAAATAATAAGCACTTCAAAAGGTGCAATCCATCTCGACAAAGATGTTAGCAACAGAAGTTACTATTAGATCTACTCTACTGCCACAAGAAATCAAACATTAACTAGAGATGGTTTATTTTAGTACTTTTCTAATAACTACCCAAAAGATCACGTAGTCTATCTTGGATTTGTGGTGAGAGGAACTTCACGGCTGGTACAAAAATCCCCAGCCTTACTTTGTTTCCTTGACAACAGCTTGCTTAAAAAGGGTCACTGCCTGATTTGACACTGTGTGAGAATCTGAGTCACCTCAAAACACCAGGAAACTTGTGTAAATAGAAGATTGTTACGATGTGTAATTATTAAAAAGGTAAATCTGAAAATTTAAAAACAAAATAATCTTTGGTTCAGTGACATTTTTCTCACAATGAAAATCAGGCATTCCTTCATTAAAGTCAGTCAGATTGTAGTCTAGAGATGTTTGATATCCTGTGTAAAAGGTAAGTACTGGTCTGACCTACATGTGACTCCAGTCCCAGGCTACGTTGTTGACTCTTAATGCCCTCTGAAGTGGCCTAGCAAGCAACTTAGTTGTAAATAATCACTACAAAGTCCAGTAAGAAGAATAAAATCAGATGGACCTACTGGAAATGACCCAGCTATCGTATCAGGATAAGACTAAAGTAATATCAGCCCAAACGCTGCGAAGTCCTCCTCACCAACATCTGGCGGGGCTGACTCTCAAATTAGGGGAGCTATCCCACAGAATACTCAAGCAACAGTCATGCTCACAGAATCATATCTATCAGCCAACATCTCAGACTGCTCCATCACTATCCCTGGGTATGTCCTGTCCACCGTAGGATAGACCCACCAGAGGTGGAGGCAGGGTGATATACAGAGTGGCCCTGGGATTCCTCAATAATGACTCCAGACCCCATTACAGTTTCAGGTCAAATAAGGCCAAGGAAAACTCCTGCTGATCACCACCTGCTGATCACCACCTACTGCCACGCCACCGCCACCCCTCTCAACTGAAGAATCAATACTTCTCCATGTTGAAAATCACTTGGGAGGAAACTCTAAGGGCAGCAAAGTTACAGAGTGTACTCTGGGTGGGGGACTGCAATGTCCACCACCAAGAGTGTCTCAGTAGTACAACCACTGAGCTCGCTGAATTCTGTGGGACATAGTTGCCAGACTGTGCCTGGGTGGTGAGGGAACCAGCATGAAGTAACCTACTTAACCTTGTCCTCACCAATCTAGCTGTTGCAGACACGTCTGTCCATAATACCATTTGTTGAAGTGATCACCACAAAATCCCAGTGAAGACAAAATCTCATCTCCACCATGAGGACATACATCCTCATTTGTGTAGTGTGACAGTATCAGCAGATCAGACTAAGGACGGATCTAAGAGTCCAAAACTTGGCATCCATGAGTCACTGTGGGCCATCACAACAGAAGAATTGTATGCTGCCACAATCTATAACCTCATGACTCAGCACATCCCTCATTCCATGCTCATGATCAAGTTAGGAGACCAACCCTGGTTCAAAGAAGAGTGTAGAAGAACATATCAGAAGCAGCACCAGGCATATCGTAGAATGAGGTATGAACCTTGTAAAGCTACTACACAGGGCCACCTCCATAATAAACACCAAAAACAGCAGACTGCAGTCCAAGAACCAATAAATAAGAACAAAACTCTGCAGCCCCACCACATCCACTCAAGGACAATCAGGCAACTTACAGGAGGAGGAGGCTCTAGGAACACCTCGATCCTCAACCATGGTGGAGCCCAGCACACGAGTGTAGGAGACAATGCTGAAGTGCTTGCAAGTTTTTTCAGTCAAAATTGCCGAATGGATGCTCTTACTTTGCCTCCTCCCAAAGTTCCCACCATCATAGATGCTAGTGTCCAGCCAATTCAGTTCATTCCACATGACATTATAAGGTTGCTAAGTGCCCTAGCTACCAGCTCTGACAACGTCCTGGCTGTAGTGCTAAAGAACTGTGCTCCAAAACTTGCCACTGGCACAACCAAGCCTGACATCTACTGACAGTGTACAAGAGTGCCCGAATATGTGCTATCCACAAAAAACATAAATCTCACCCAGCCAATTACCACCTAATCAATGTCCTCCCAATTATCAGTAAAGTGATGGAAGGAGTCATCATAGTGTCATCAAGCAAATGCTACCTCACCAATGTTTAGTTCAGGTTCTGCTAGAACCATTCAGTCCCAGTCCTCATCATAGCCTGGATCCAGACATGCATGCAAGAGCTGAATGCCAGAGGAGAGGTGAAAGTAGCTGCCCTCAACATAAAGGTGGCATTCAATCGAGTATGGACCCAGGAGCCCTAGCAAAACTGAAGTCAAAGCGTCAAATGGAAAACCCTCCAGTCGCTGGAGTCATACTTGATGCAAAAACTGATGATTGTGGCTGTCAGAGGACAATTATCACAAGCTCCTCACCACTTTATACACACTTTATACTCTCTCACCTTGGTCCTCAGAATCCCACCACGATCAGCCCCAACACCAACATGACCAGGTGCACCTGCATCACCAACAACATCACCAACCTTCTCCGCAATCAACTGATGCTGCACAGGACAGAGGGCATCATCACCCGACCACATTGCTGCCTGGGATGCCAGGGATGGCCTCACCATGGCCAGATTTCCTCACTTGATGCTGTACACCCTGGCTGCCACATGGTGTGCCAGGTTGGCACCACCCCACACCAACACCTTAAAGCATCCCTACAATGACCAAGCCATTCCTTTCACACTCATCACCATTGAGGGGGATACCGTTATGTCTCACCATTCATTGCAACTCACCAAGCCACTTCCAAAGGTACACACAAATCTGTCCAACAACGCAAACTTGAAAATAAAGATTTCAATGTTGGATACCACATTAACAGAAACTTCACATGAACATTGGCTAAAACACACAAGTGCCTACCCTTGTGTGTTGTTAGTTGGTATGATTGGTCTAGGATGAGGGTGAGTGTGAGGGGTGGCTAGTGAGATGGGGATGTGATAATGTAGATAGAGAGGGATGGGTGGAGGTGCAAGGTAAGTTGGTGTGAGTAAGGATGTGCAGGAGTAGGGTAGGGAAGGCAGAATGATGGGGATGTGATGAGTCATAGAGCTGGATTTTACCAGCCCTGTGGAGGCAGGACTGCTGGGAAAATCTAAAAAAATGGGGCTTCTGCAATCTCAGCTACAGCTGCCATCTGTTTTATCTTAAGGAGAGAGTCATTGGAGAGCCAGGGTGCAAGGGCTCACCTTTGGACAGTGATTGTCAGTGTTTGACAGCAGCTCAATGCTGTCAAACACTGACAATTCATCTGTCAAACAAGTGTGGTGCATATGCCTTTAAGAAAACCGGCAGATAAAGCGTCATCAACTGACGTTATCTGACACTGGCTTTCCCTTAATTGGCCGGCAAGCCCGCAGGGTGGACTTAACAAGGCCAATCAGGGCAAAATAGCGTCAGTTCATCAGATGTCGTTGCGGGCAGGACTGGAACCCAAAAACCAGCAGTCCTGCCTCGAAGGTAAGATTCCGTCCATAGAGTCATTATGGCACAGAAGGAGGCCATTTGACCCATCGAGTCCATGCCAGCTCTCTGTAGAGAAATCCAGTCAGTCCCATTCCCCTGCTCTATCCCCATAGCCCTGCAAGTTTATGCCCCTCAAGTGCCTATCCAATTTCCTTTTGAAATCATTGATCATCTCCACTTCCTCCATCCTCATCGGCAGCGAGTTCCAGGTCATTACCACTCGCTGCGTAAAAAAGTTCTTCCTCACATCCCCCCTGTATCTCTTGCCCAAAACCTTAAATCTGTGTTCCCTAGTCCTTGTACCATCAACTAATGGGAACAGCCTTTCTCTGTCTACCTTATCCAAACCCGTCATAATCTTGTACACCTCTGTCAAATCTCTCCTCAAACTTCTTTGCTCCAAGGAGAACAACCCCAGCTTCTCCAACCTAACCTTATAGCTTAAATCCCTCATCCCTGAAACCATTCTGATAAATCTCTGCACCCACTCAAGGACCTTCACATCCTTCCTAAAGTGTGGTGACCAGAACTGGATGCAATACTCTAGTTGTGCCTAACTAGAACTTTATAAAGGTTCAGCATAACTTCCCTGCTTTTGTACTCAATGCCTCTATTTATGAAGCCCAAGATCCCATATGCTTTGCTAACTACTCTCTCAATATGTCCTGCCACCTTCAAAGATCTATGCACATGAACCCCCAGGTCCCTCTGGCCCTGCACACTTTAGAACTGTGCCATTAAGTCTGACGAAGGGTCATCGACCTGAAACATTAACACTGTTTCTCTCTCCACAGATGCTGCCTGACCTGCTGAGTATTTCCAGCATTTTCTGTTTTTATTTCAGATTTCCAGCATTCGCAGTATTTTTGCTTTTCCATTAAGTCTATATTGCCTCTCCCTATCCCTTTGCCAAAATCCATCACCTCACAATACTCTGTATTAAATTCCATCTGCTGCTTGTCTGCCCATTCTGCTAGCCTATCTATGTCGTGTTGCAGTCGATTGGTATCATCCTCACTGTTTGTCACACCTCCAAGTTTGGTATCATCGGCAAATTTTGAAATTTTACTCTGTATTCCAATATCCAAATCATTTATATATAGATATATATATCAAAAAAAGCAGTGGTCCTAGCACTGACCCTTGGGGAACACCACTGTCAACCATCCTCCAGACTTAAAAACAACCATTTACCACAACTCGCTGTTTTCTGTCCTTAAGCCAATTTCTTATCCAAGCTGACACTGACCTTCCTATTCCATGAGCCTCAATTTTGTTAAGCAGCCTTTTATGTGGCACGGCAGGATGAGATTGAGTGTGGCTTTGCAGAAATATTTTGTGATCTAATGAGATAATTTAAATGTTTGCACCACTGCACCCAGGTCCTCCTGACGACATCCCTGCTTGCTTGTGCAATGTGCAACCAGGCTGTGTTGGTCTCCTGGGAAGGTCTCTTCTGCCCATTGTAAGGGGAGAGAACCTCCCTGCATAAGCATATGGAGGGAGTCATGGGAGAGCCTGGGTGCACCTCTGTACAGTGCTTGTCAGTGTTTGCAGCACCTCAATGCTGTAGAACACTGACAGTACAAATGTCAACATAAATTTGGACATGGCCCCTTTAAGGAAACAGGCTGGTGACGCGTCATCAAATGACATTATCAGACCCGCTTCCTTCAATTGGCCCAGGAAACATGCCGGGCGGGCTTAACAAGCCCAATCAGGGGAAAATCATGTCAGAGGCCGGGATGGAGACAGCAGCGGGGCTGGGACCCGCCATCGACGTTGCCCGCCACGGACCCGCCGAGGTAGGGAAAATCCAGCCCTTATAATTCTCTAGCGAACACCATTGTGGGAGCACCATCACCACAAGAACTGCAGTGGTTTGAAAAGAAGGTCCACCACCAGCTTCTCAGGACAACTATACTTGCATTGGAGGCAGTTCAGAGAAGGTTCACTAGGTTGATTCCGGAGATGAAGGGGTTGTATTATGAAGAAAGGTTGAGCAGGTTGGGCCTATACTCATTGGAGTTTAGAAGAATGAGAGGGGATCTTATTGAAACATAAGATTCTGAAGGGGCTTGACAGGGTAGATGCAGAGGGGATGTTTCCCCTCGTGGGGGAATCTAGAACTAGGGGGCATAATTTCAGAATAAGGGGGCACCCTTTTAAATCAGAAATGAGGAGGAATTTCTTCTCTCAGAGAGTCGTGAATCTTTGGAATTCTCTTCCCCAGAGAGCTGTGGAGGCTGGGTCATTGAATATATTTAAGGTGGAGATAGACAGATTTTTGAAAGGTAAGGGAGTCGAGGGTTATGGGAAGCGGGCAGGGAAGTGGAGTTGAGGCCAAGATCAGATCAGCCATGATCTTATTGAATGGCGGAGCAGGCTCGAGGGGCCAAATGTCCTACTCCTGCTCCTACGTCTTACGTTAAGTAGGGATGGGCAATAAATGCAGCATTTCTCAGCCTTGGAACAAAATTTTCAATATTGATCAAATTAATTTATTTCTTGCAACTTGAGGACATCAAGAAGTTGTAAGCTCCAATGGTTTCAAACTTTATTTTAAATGTTAGACTAAAATATAATTCATTTGTTTCATGAGTGTAGCCCTAGATCATACTTCAACTAGAATCCTAGTGAATAATTACATTAAATTCTATTTATTTAACTACTCCTCTGAAGCTTTTCTTTCTAATTCCCAGTTCAATTAATTCTGTGTCCTAGCGGGAGTTTCTAATTCCATGTTTGCAGTTCCTTGTGTTGGTGCTGATGAGACAAGATGGTTTCTGTAAAGTCTGTAGGTATTATGGCGAATTAATACACAGACTACAAGAGTAACTTTAACAGGACTTTACTATTCAAAGGTCAGGGCGAATCTGCCCAATAAATCCTGACACAGCACTTATATACCGGTGTGGTCACCGTCGGTATTACAGTATACAGCAGCCAAGATAAAGTAGTGCCACACCTAAAATAGTTCTCTTAAAGGTGGACGGTTACATACAATAGTTGTCTTAAAGGTAGAACAGTTACATACACTACAATCCTCCCTTTTTAGCTTACAACATACTTATTCCCCATTAACATAACATCATAACATATATACAACTTATGCAAAACAGTTCACAGATTCAGTCTCTCTGGAGGCTTCCTGACTCTGTCCGGATAACGCCTCGGTGGTGTAGTAGTTTTCGGCGGGGTAGTAGGTTCTTCTGGCAAGGTCGATTCGGCTTGAAGGACAGTGTCAGGTTCATCTGATTCCAGTATTACCAGATCGGAGGTAGGTGCTCTGGGTATCTCTGCTTCAACATTAGCCGTGTAAGGTTGTGGAGTAGGTTGGTCCTTTGTGGATGACCCTATGATCTGGTCAACATGGCGCCTTATTATGCTGTCACCAATGTCCACGGTATACATCAGCAGCCCTAGCCTTTTCCCAATAGTTCCAGGCTGCCATTTCTCGGTACGGTAGTCCCGGGCCAAAACTTGTTGACCTATCTGAAAGGATCTAGTTGGCCTTTCATTCATGCCCTGAAATTGCCGGTTCTCTACGTCCCTTCTGACGTTTGGCTTAATCAAATCCAGCCGGCATCTTAGTCTTCTATTGAAAAACATCATGGCGGGAGTTTGGTTTGTGACCGCATGTGTTGCATTCCTGTACGCCAACAAGAAGTTATCTACCTTATGTTGTAGGTTGATGTCTTCATTACCCATGGCCTTTATGGCCTTCTTGAAGGTCTGGACAAACCTTTCAGCTAATCCATTGGTGGCGGGATGGTATGGGGCTGACGTGTAGTGCTTGACCCCATTCCTTTTTAAGAACTTCCTGAATTCTTCGGACACAAATTGCGGTCCATTATCAGAACAGATCTGTTCCGGCAGCCCATTCCTGGCAAATATGGTCCTTAATACTGTGATGGTTTTTTCCGTGGTGGTGGAGGACATCTTTATTACCTCCGGCCACTTGGAGTGTGCATCCACCGCGATTAGAAACATTGAGTCCATAAATGGACCAGCAAAGTCGACGTGTACCCTTTGCCAAGGAGATGAGGGCCACTCCCATGAATGCAGAGGAGCTTGTGGTGGCGCGTTTTGGACCTTCTGGCATCCTAGACAGCTCTTGGTTATTTCTTCGATGTCTCCATCAATACCTGGCCACCACACAAACGCTCTTGCTAGGCTCTTCATTTTCACTCCACCCAGATGCCCCTCGTGAAGCTCCTTTAGCACCTTATGCTGAAGTTTGGGTGGAATCACCACTCTAGATCCACACATCAAGGTTCCTCGGCACACTGACAGCTGTTCTTTTCTTTGCGAAAATGCGGGCAGCGTTGGTTCGCCATGTGCTGGCCATCCCTCCACCGTTAAATCGTAGACTCGTGAGAGAGTCGGATCATTTCTTGTTTCATTTTCGATCATCGAATTTGTTACTGGTAGACATTCCACTATGGATGAGTGGAACATCTCTACCGGGTCCACTGTAGCCGCCTCTTCTACTACTGGCAACGGTAGGCGCGATAACCCATCAGCATTTCCATGCTGTTTGGACCTTTTGTATTCGATGTCATATTGGTGTGCCCCAAGTAACACGGACCACCTCTGTAGCCTTTGCGCTGTCATAGTGGAAACGGCCTTGTTAGGGTTGAATATGGACACCAACGGCTGGTGGTCTGTCAGTAATGTGAACTTCTTGCCCTGCAGATAATGATTGAATTTCCTTACGCCCCACACAAGGCTGAGGGCCTCCCTATCTATCTGAGCATAATTTCGCTCAGCGGAGGTCAATGATCGGGACGCAAATGCGACTGGCCTTTCCGAGCCATTTGGTAACTTGTGTGAAAGTACTGCTCCAATTCCATAAGGGGAAGCATCACAAGCTAGACGAAGAGGTAGCGTTGGGTTGAAATGAGCCAACACTTCCTCAGAGGTAATCAACGCCTTGCTTCTGCAAAAGGCCTTCTTACAGTCCTCGCTCCACTTCCATGGTATTTCTTTCCGCAACAGAGCATTCAGCAGATGCAGCACCGTGGATAGATTTGGCAGAAACTTGTGGTAATAATTAATCAACCCCAGAAACGATCTCAACTGTGATACATTTTCCGGGGCGGGGGCCTTCACGACAGCTTCTATCTTGTCAGGTGACTTGTGCAGCCCCTCTTGGTCAATGACATGACCGCAGTACGAGATCCGTTTCTGGAAGAACTCGCATTTCTGGCGATTAACTCGAAGGCCATATTCCTTCAACCTGGTGAGCACCAGTTTCAAATTTGTGAGGTGTTCCTCCTCGTCTTCTCCCATAATCAGGATATCATCCAAGTAACACTGCGTGCTTGGAATACCCTGTAAGACCTGCTCCATGGCCCTCTGCCAAATTGCTGAAGCCGAAGCTACTCCAAAAATCAGTCTATTATAACGATGCAAGCCTCTGTGCGTGTTGATTGTGAGATGCTGGCGCGACTCTTCCTCAACTTCCATTTGTAAGTATGCTTGTGCCAGGTCTATCTTGGTGAAGTGTTTCCCACCAGACAATGAAGCAAAGATATCCTCAATCCGCGGGAGCGTGTATTGTACCGTGTGAAGCACCGGATTAACTGTGATCTTGAAGTCTCCGCAGATGCGGACCTTTCCCGGTCCCCCTGGCTTATTACTTGATGAAGACTTCATGACGGGCACAATGGGCGTGGCCCACTCACTCCAGTCCACCTTAGACAGTACCCCTGAACGTTCAAGCTCTTCCAATTCTGCCTCCACAGCAGGTTGTATCGCGTAAGGTACCGATCTGGCTTTGAAAAATTTTGGGCTTGCATGTTCTGCAATCTTGATTTTTGCTTTAATTCCTCTCAGTATTCCCAGTCCTTGCTGGAATACCTCTTTAGCTTCGTCCAATATTCTGGACAACCGTTCAGGTTTGACATCTTCCTTTCCGGAATCTACCGTCATTGTGTTTAGTGAATGCCAGTCTATCTTAATTTTCCTGATCCACTCCCGTCCCAGAAGTGGTGGACCTCCCTTGGGCAGCACATACATGTCCATCCCTTGCTGATCTTTGTCCTTGTATCTCACCTTGACTTCTATCTTTCCGATGGGGTATACTTTGTGCCCCGTGTATGTCTGCAATACTATCTCCGTATCCCGTAGGGGAATATGTTTGAATAACTTTTTGTAATCTTGCTTATTCATGACCGTCAACGCCGATCCGGTGTCCACTTCCATCTTCACTTGGACTTTTGCAATCTTTAGTGTGACCCAGATAGTTTGTCGGTCAGCTTCTTTACTCACATTGTGAATCCTCAGACTACCCAGTTCCTTGCTGTTGGAGTCTGAGTCCGAATTCTGTTCATCTGGACTCTTCCCAGTCACCTTATGTACCTTTCTGTACTTCTTCTGCGGTGACTTATTATTGCTGGTCTTCTTTCCTGACCGGCATACCTTAGCTATGTGACCAAGCTTGCCACATTTTCTACATTCCTGGTTTTTAAACCAGCATTGGTTCTGGTCGTGTGTTGTCTTCCCACAACGATAACATTTCGTTGTACCCGAAGTCATTTGATCCACACTGAGTACCGCTGTCTTCCGCTGCATTTCCGCCGTGCCTCTCGCTGCGGCTTCGTGCGATGCTCCAATAAGGACAGCCTTATCAAGTGTAAGATCGTTCTCTTCGAGCAGTCGTTTTTGTGTTCCTTCCTTCGACATCCCGCACACGAACTTGTCTCTCAGTGCCTCTGTCAGATTTACCCCAAACTGACAGTATTTTGCTAGCCTACGCAGTTCAACCAGGTACTCCGCGTTGCTTTCCTCTTTCCGTTGCGTTCTCACGTAAAATTTTGATCGTTCCGCTAACATCAGCGGTGCGGGGTTAAAATGATCCTTCAGGACAGCAACAATATTAGCGAAAGACTGATCTGCCGGTTTAGCTGGTGATAGAAGATGCTTCAATAACCCGTATGTCTTCGCACCCATTGAGTTTAGTAAGGTTAGAGCTTTGTCATAATTTGCTATCTTATTGACCTTACAATATATCTCGATGCGTTCTACATATGTGGCCCAATCTTCCACATCGGAATCGAAACCGTTGATGTTACTACGCTTAGGCATCTTCACACCCTTCCTGAGAACAACAACGAAATATTTCTTTAACTTTTTTTTTTCAAAATGGCGGTTTCCCGCGCTTGTCTTCTTTCCCCGCCCACTTTCAAAATGGCGGTTTCCCGCTTCTGTCTTCTTCCCCGCCTACTGGCGGCTTCCCGCATTTCTTCCCCTGGCGGGAGGGGTAAGCTTTTCCCTCGGGCGACGACCGCTGGCTTTTGGGGTTCGCAGCCTGCGCGTCGGCCTCAGCGCGTTCCCCGCTCCCTTTTCTCGGCAGGGCAACCGGCGCTGGGTACAACCCGTTGACGGCGAACAGTTTCAGCCGCTGGGCTGGATCTCGCTCAGTCTCCCTCGCTCGGGCTCTGTCTCTCCCGCTCGCTCGGGCTCCGTCTCTCCCTCAGCGGCTTCCAATTGCGCCTCCCAGCCCTCTCGCAGTCCGGTGCTTTCCTCCCCGGCTGCGGCTGAGTTCTCCGCGATTTATTTATTTTTATATCTTCCCGCGCCTTACGATCGCGGTCGCAGCGCTTCGTGGCCTCGGTCGCTGCCCGGCCTTTTTCACTCCAATCGCGCCTCCCAGCCCTCTCGCAGTCCGGTGCTTTCCTCCCCGGCTGTGGCTGAGTTCACCGTGGTTTATTTATTTTTATATCTTCCCGCGCCTTACGATCCCGGTCGCAGCGCCTCGTGGCCTCGGTAGCTGCCCGGCCTTTTTCGCCGGTCGCGGTCTAGCTGTCTCACGACGCCGTTGCATCTCCCAGCCCGCTTGTACCGTGGCTTCCGTGCTCCACGCTGCCCCAGTCTCAGCGCCTCTGGGCCCGACTTCTGTCCGGCTCCTTTCCCCCGACCGTGGTCGAGTTCACCGCCCTTATCCTCCGTTTATTTTTTTATTTTCCCTTTACTCACAGTCACCGTGGCCGACTTGCTTCTCGTGCTGATCGGCTCACTCACCACCGTGGCAGAAGGGACAATCAGTGCCTGTTGCTGATGGAAGGCTTCGTGTCTGAATTCTTCCTTCTTCCTTGCTCTGCAGACTCGAGTTTTCTCTCAGCGGAACGACGAGGGCGGGTGCCTCTTCTCGACGCTCGTTAACTGCTTCGGAAGTATTGTTGCCGCAGGGTAAGATCGAACTCGTCGCCACTGTAAAGTCTGTAGGTATTATGGCGAATTAATACACAGACTACAAGAGTAACTTTAACAGGACTTTACTATTCGAAGGTCAGGGCGAATCTGCCCAATAAATCCTGACACAGCACTTATATACCGGTGTGGTCACCGTCGGTATTACAGTATACAGCAGCCAAGATAAAGTAGTGCCACACCTAAAATAGTTCTCTTAAAGGTGGACGGTTACATACAATAGTTCTCTTAAAGGTAGAACAGTTACATACACTACAGTTTCTTTGACTCTTGACCTTCTGAATTGTTTGAACAACTTGTTTAATCAAACTTATACCATCAGAGTGACATATTAATATCTCAGTTAGGAGAGAAATCATCAGAGTTCTCATTTCAAGATGGTCTCTCCCATTTGATTGGTTTGATTGAAATGAAGCATCAATATTTCTGTTAAGAAAGGAGTGAGCAGAGTTTCAATATTGCAAGACTGCATTTCTCGTATTTTACTGATTTAGATGAAATGAAACAAGACGACTCTTTGGCCTGGCTATCAACGGGGCGGGGGGTGATGGGGGTGGAGTTTCAGTCAGGAAACTCGGAAGTCTGGGTTCCCCCACATGATGTGGAGTTTTAACTCCACAGTGTGCGTCTTCTGTCCTCGACAGGTTTCCCACCCGGAAGTCAGCCTGATTGACAGGCTTGGCTTCCAGTTGGGCGGTGAGAATTTCGGAGCAGGCCGCAGGATCAAGTAGGTCCAATCCTGGGGGGGTCCAATTCCCGACCCCAGGAGGTGTGTGTCCGATCCCGGATCCCGGGAAGGGTCCGATCCCAAGGTGGTCCGATCCCGACCCCGGGGGCCTTTGTCTGGGGGTGGTCAGATCGAGGGGAGCTTGGAGGGCCGGGGGTGGGAGATGGGGAGGGAAGCACTCCTACTCCTCCTGGCCCACAAGCAGTGCTGTGATGGCATTTACCTTCTTCCCGAAGCTGTCCTCACTTCAGCTGCTGGGAAACCCGGCCAGCCACTGTAAAACCTGCAAGGCAGGTTAAATCAGAGGCTGTTGTTGATATTGAGTCCAGAAGGCTGTAAAGTGCCTAATCGGAAGATGAGGTGCTGTTCCTCGAGCTCACGCTGAGCTTCCGTGGAACAATGCAAGAGGCCGCGGATGGCGAGGTCTGAGTGGGAATGGAGCGGTGAATTGAAATGACAGGCGACCAGAAGCTTGGGATCACCCTTACGGAGGCAGCCAGCCTCATTAAAATATTTAAATTGCCAAGCCGCCTCCTGGGAGCGGGTTGGCTGCCCACACCTTGTCCCACTTCCATAAAACCCGGAAGTAGGCGGGTTGGGGTCGGGGTTCAGAATTTTTTAAATTTTAAAATCTGACCTGAACCCGACTCACCCGTTTTTGTGCACTAAAATTCAGCCCATTGATCCAGAAGCTGAAGAATTAATATGAAGTGATACAGAACCTCATCTTAACTGATGGTGAATTGCTTGATTTCTTTTACAAAGAAGTGGATGAAATGTCTGAGTGATTAACATTAATGTCTGGTGAGTAAGACATTTGTGCACAAGTGAGCCAAATTAGAGAAAAGAGGCTTATAACGCTGTGATTGGCACCTCTTTAGGAGAAATCTTTACCATTTTGAAAACCAATAACAGAAGGTTTTGGCAACCATAGTGGTCCCAAATTGTCACTCATTTACTCTAGTGGAAATCTTATTTTTACTTTGCTTACTGGTATAAATGAACTAATGCACATGTAAACTTATAGGCCCATATATTCCGATGCCTACGGGTGTGTACGAGCTGTGTACACACCTGTCGGGACATCGGAATTGAGGGTTTCAGGTACGCGAAGCGCATGCGCTGAAAACCGGCATTTCCGATCTGTCAAGAATGCTATTGACAGATCGGACGCCTGCCCTGGAGAAGGGCCTCTGCGGGGGGAGAGTTCCGCTTTCTGCACAACCTCCGCCTGCTGAAATCCCTTAAAAATCTTGGCCTAGAAATTCACTATGGCCCCGCCAGCTGGCTAACGGCCAAAAGTTAGTGCTGGGCGCGGAGCCATGTGCGACCGTCAAATATTCACTTTTTGCGCCCCAAGTCGGAACCGGGCGCTATTCCAGGGTGTGCCCGCCCCCGCTTGGGGCGCTGAAACTGAATTTCAGCGCTCTAAGTGCCGCTGCGCCACCCGATGCGGTGCGGCAGGCTGTGGTACTGCAGGCCTCCTCCTTCTCTTAAGGTGGAGGTGCCTGCAACGGGGAGATCGCCGCTGGATTGTGCCGGCAAATGAGCCCGGCACCACGGAGGAGTGCCGGGCTCGCGGAAAGCAGCCGGCAATGCCGCGGGGGAGGGGTGGAGGAGGCCGGGGAAGGAGGTGCGGGCAGGCGGCCGCCGAAAAAGCGGCCGGCCGCACCTCCACCTTTATGCGCCCCACTAAGGCTGCAGTAAGGCCCTGGTCTCCGGATGTTAGTAGCGGCCGCCACGGAGGAGGCGGCGGCAACTGAATATGGGCGTCGGGCCGGCATCGGGGCGGAAACGGGGCACTGCGCACACCGATGACGTCATCGGTGACGGCGCAGCGCTACCGGCTACCGCCGCCATTGCCGCCGATCTCAATAGCAGCGCAACCTCCTATACTGGCGCAGAAGCCCTCTTTAGGCGGTAACTGGGCGCAAAGCTTGCAGCGCCTTACTGAATTTCTAGGCCCTTATGCCTGGTAAGGCCTGCTTTTACCAGCAAACGAGTTGAAAAAAGTAAAAAAAAAAATTTTCACTCATTTATAATTTAAAAATACTTTTAAAAAAGGTAAGTTTATTTTTAGCCCTGTAAAAAACTTAATTATTTTTTTCAAAAAATTAAATTTTTGTTTCAAATATTTAATTGAATGTAATTTTAACTCATTTTAAAAACGTGATGGTTTTTAAAAAATGTATTGAATGTTTTAGTGTCTTTTCGGGGTGATCTCCATTCATATATTTGACAGGTCAATCTGTCAAAAGTATGAAGGGAGATTCCCTTCTCCCATTGGCTGGCCTGGCCCACGTGATCCCAGGGACGCTTGCAAACCGCATGTGCCCCTGGGATACATGGGCCCTGCGCATTTCGACTGGGGAGAGGCCCAGGACCGGAAGTGTCCGCACCTCAGGAGCGCTCAGGTAAGTTTGTAGATTTTTATCCCGATTGGAGGCATCCGTACGCAGGAAGCCTCCTCTCGGAAATTACAGGCCATAGTTTCGTTTGATGCCCCAATTATAATAATTTGCATTGGAGAGAATTTTTGCAATTAACATAAATACTCATGCAGTGTTATTAATATCCCCAATAAACCCACGAATATCAGCAGCATCTATCAGATTGTGGTCAGTTCTTAATGGACGCTGTACTGTTCCTGTAGGTACTCCTGCCATCTAGGAGCTTGCTGCCAGGAATTTATAGTTTGCTGTAATTAACTACATCATCACCAACAACCTCCATGAGAAAGACGCTACCACCTTTGAGGACCTAGCTTATTCAGTGCTGCCAATCCCGACTCAAGTATAGGGCATTATCTTGCTTAAGGCAACTTCCACAAGGTCACACTCTGCCTCCATCAGTCACAGGTATCCAAAGTTTCATTTAGGTTACTGTCACCATCTACAAATATGCCTGACATCCATCTTCATTGTAGTTGAAAATTATGAAGTGCTGAGAGACATTTCCCAAAGCCCAGGAACATACCCATCACCATGTACAAGATCTCTTTACTCTCCGAGACAATATGCTTTTCCTGGATTTTCATTTCTGAAATGCCTAGCAGCTTTTAACACATGTATGATGTTGCAGATAAAAGAACATCTGAAAGTTGTTTGATAAATTCTGTAGCCACTTAGCATAATGGGTTTTGCTATTTTTTTTGGGGGGAGGGGGTGGGGGTTGGCTAGCTTTGTAAATACTGTTCGATATCAGTACACTGAACTTACTCATTACAGGCACAGGTGCTGACTCAGCACCACTGAAATGCAGATTAAACAGACCCATTATTTTTTGGCTTGCTAACTTCTGAGGTTTAATGCTTGATGTTTGTAAGCTTAAGTGTAAGGACACTTAAACATTATTGTAACAAGATTTCCCTCTCCATCCATTCACATGCACATTTGGCACTACTCCATACCCAAGCTCATTACTCCGGCAATCAGTAACTAGTGGGGTGCCACAGGGATCAGTGCTGCGGCCTCAACTATTTACAATCTATATTAATGACTTGGATGAAGGGACCGAGTGTACTGTAGCCAACTTTGCTGATGAGACAAAGATAGGTGGGTTAGCAAGTTGTGAGGAGGACACAAAGGGCTGAATTTTCCAAACCCCGAGGAGGCGGGCATGGAGGCAGGATTGCTGGTAAAGTACAGAAAGTGGGGGCGGATGGCAAACCTGCCCCCATCCCGCCTCCGTGCCCTTTTGCCAGGAGGCGGGAAGATGTGCTGTTTCGGGTCCTGTCTCCTGGAGGCGGGAAAGGCATTAAGGCCTAGAAATTCAGTATAGCCACTTTTGGGGCGGTAAAGTCGGGCGGGCGCTAAAGTTTGCGCCCGCCGGAAAGTGGAGGCCACTTCGCCGATATTCAGTAGCTTTGGCCAAGGAGTTTGGGCGAGCGCTAAAACTGGCGTTGCACCCCTCTCTTTAGGCGCTAAGCCGGCGGTGCAGAGTGATACCGCCAAGGCCGGGCGCAGCGCAGGTGCGGTCATGTTTTGATTTACAGCAGACACCCTGACGCCGGCCAGCTCTTAAAAGGGGAAGGGTCGACTTGGTCTGCTGCCACGCCCTGGATACTGCAGCCCTCCAGCTAGGCCTAAACACTGCTGCTGGAGAGAAATAGCGCCAGCAACGATGCAGAGGGCCCGTGAACGAGTGCAGCGCTTCTCTGCCCATGATTTGAAGGTGATGCTTAGGGGTTTGGAGAAGAGAAGAGATATCTTGTGCCCGGACAGTGGCAAGAAGGCTCCCAAGAGGCTGTACAGGAGAGCCTGGAGGGAAATCGCCCAGAGGGTCACAGCCAACAGCGATGTCCCCAGGACTGCTGACCAATGCCGGATGAAGTTTAACGACCTCACTCGGTTGGTCAGGGTGAGTACCCTTTCCAGTGTCCTCCTCATCCTTGCATGTGCACCTCACATTATGGGCAAAGGGACCTCAAAGGCCTAATGGCCAGCCCTCCTCCAGCAGCTATGGCACTGGCATGCTCATCAATAGCACTTTCTGCACTTTACACACTGGCCAAGCTATTCGACCATGGGAGACAGTGCACACAACAACAGGGCACCACACTGGCCAAGCTATTCGACCATGGGAGGCAGTGCACACACCAACAGGGCACCACACTGTACTTAGAGGCCGTCCTTTCTCTTGCAGGCCAAGCTGGCGCAGAATCTGAAGAGCCGGACTGTCACCGGGGGAGGCCGTTCCCAGTTCCAGGAGCTCAGTGACCTGGAGGAGCGCGTGGCTCGACTCATGCGTGCCCGGGTGATTGGCCCCGTTGCCATTGGAGATGCCGACCCTGTGCTGGGCCCCAATGGTAAGGACATGACCGTTTGGACCTCTCTCGGTCCCCTTGCACTTCAGATCTACATCCTTTGCCACTGTCCCACCAATGCGCATAATGCCACCACTCATGCCTCCCTCGCTGACGCCCTGTCCTCACTCTAAAGCTCTCTTGTGCGTTCCTGCTTTCAGCTGGTGAGGAGGAGGTCCCTGAAGCGGCGAGTGTCAGTCCCTCGGAAGAGGAGGACGACGAGGAGCAAGAGGAAGGCGGCACATCGGGGGAACCCTCATCCGCGCCAGGGGATGGCAATGGAGGGGACACGTCTTGCCTGGAGGAGAGCCAGGGGGAAGTGTTGCAGGGGGGTGTAGCTCCTGTGCCCAGTGGCGTCCAGCCACGCGGGAAGGGTCGGCCAGCACGGCTGCCTTCTCCCCAGAGGGGGGGAAGTGTTGCAGGGGAGGGCAGTTGCTGGGCCCAGTGGCGTCCAGCCACGCGGGAAGGGTCGGCCAGCTCGGCGGCCTTCTCCCCAGAGGGAGAGTCCGGCCTCCAGTCCGGAGACGGTCCTCGCCCAGGCGGTGCGCCTCCTTGATCAAATGTCCGCGGACTCGGAGCGTCGCCACACCGAGTTCATGGGGGTTGTGGCACAGTTGCCTCAGGCCATTGAGTCCCTGGCTCATAGTGTGGCCAATTTCGGGGACTCTCAGGCCAGGGGTTTCGAACAACTCGCGGCAGCACAGGCCAGGGGTGTTGAACAATTCGGGGCATCACAGGACGCGAGTCGGGCAGAATTCAAGGCATCACAGGACGCGAGTCGAGAGTTCATGAGTGGTGCCGTGCAGACACTGGCTGGTCTGATGCGGGCACAGACCAGGGCAGTATGGGCACTCACTTCTACCACACTCGCTGTGTCACGGACGCATCGCCAGGGCACCCGCCGCGCTGCTGCAGCACAGCGGTCTGTCCTTCACCAGATTGCTGCGCTTGCTGCAGTGCCAGCCCGGCCGACTGCCAGTGTCTCTGGCGACCAGCGAGCGCCTGGCATCAGCCAGCTTGCCCCCATTGCTCCAGCCGCCACTGCCACTCCCCCAGCAAAGCTGCGACGAGCTGCTGGAAAGACTGATGCTGGCCAGCCACAGCTGCAGCAGTCAGCAGCCGGCCCCTCCAGGGCCGGACCTCGTCTAGGCCGACCCCCAAGGGCATCTGCCGTCACGCATTGTGCCCCTCAGGAGCCTTCCCCTAGCCTTGCAACACCCACAGGGCCCAGGTTGAGGCGGAGCAGCAGGTCGGCCAGGGGCCGGAGAAGCCTGCACAAGGACTCGCCCTCTCGGCACACAAAGTAGAGTGTGTTGCCAAATGTTTTTTTATATGGGGGTGTTTGTGTTCTCTATGGGGGGGTTTATTTTGGTAAGGCTGAAGATGAAGGCCAATTGGATGGACAAGTTTTGTTATTCCTCCCCAGGTTGTGGGAGTGAGATATGTTTTTGACTGTTTTTTGGGGGTCTTGTCTGTTTTTGTGTTTCATGTGGGAAGGGCCCTGAGTTTATTAAATAAAACTTTTTATTTATTCAGCTTGTCCATGTGTGATGTTTCAAGTGGTTGTTGCGTTAACCGGCTGAGGGCTTGCGGAGCGGCTGCATTCAGGTGCGTTCATTGCCACAAGCCATTCCCTGACAGGGGGCCTAGAAGTGTCGTTCAATAAGCCGCCGACGGACGGCCCTTGGACCTTGTGGCTCCCTCCTGGGCTGGTACTCCTCCTCCTCCTCCTCACGGTCCTCCTGCTCGTCCTCCTGAGGTGGTGGTCCAACGTGAGGTGGCAGTGCCTGAGTCCTGCGGATAGCCAGGTTGTGCAGCATGCAGCAAACGACGATGAACTGGGAGACTCTATCCGGCGAATGCTGTAGAGAGCCGCCGGAACAATCCAGACAGCGGAACCGTTGCTTGAGGATGCCAATCGTTTGCTCTATGATGTTCCTTGTGGCTTGATGGCTTTCGTTGTATGCCTCCTCAGCAGGGGTCCTGGGCGCGTGGAGCGGGGTCATGAGCCATGTACACAAAGGGTAGCCCTTGTCCCCGATAAGCCATCCTCTTGGGGGAGGCTGTGCCTGGAACATGTCAGCCACAGTAGTCTGGCGCAGGATAAATGCATCGTGGCTGCTTCCTGGAAAGTGGGCATTAACAGCTAGGATGCGCTGCCTGTGGTCACACACCAGCTGTACATTGAGGGAATGGTAGCCCTTCCGGTTGCGGTAATCCTCGGCATTGTCGATAGGTGCCCGCATAGCCACATGCGCGCAGTCAATGGCGCCCTGCACCATGGGGAAGTCGGCGATCCTCGCAAATCCGACTGCACGCTGCTCCTGCCTCTCTAGGGTCATGGGGAAGGAGATGAATTGGTGTCTCCTTGCGAAAAGGGCATCGGTGACCTGCCGGATGCAGCGATGCACGGCGAACTGGGAGATGTTCGCTATGTCCCCAGCAGCGGCTTGGAAGGAGCCGCTTGCATAAAAGTTCAGAGCCACCGTGACCTTCACTTCCACCGACAGAGACGTCCTGCACATCAGCTGTGGACGCAGATCTCTGTGAAGCAGCTGGCAGATCTCTGCAACCACCTCCCTTCTGAAGCGCAGCCTCTTAACACAATGCGCGGCAGTCATGGTGAGATAGGACACCTGCTGCCGGTATTCCCTGAGTGGGTAAGGCCTACGTTGCCGACGCCTGATGGCCCCTCTGCGTCTAGGCATGGCTGCCCCTCTCACACAGCGTCTGCGAGCTCTTCGCACATAATGCTGGAACTGAGGGTTGCAACCCCATGCAGCCCCCATAATATACTTGCAAACAGTGAAATCACAATGAGTCAAATTTCCAAGCTCTGGCCAGAAGCCAAAAATACCTCTCCTATGTTGTCCCAAATCAGTAAGGTCTGTTCCTTGGTCTCTGTCCAGAAATCCAAAGCACTAAAGTCATTGCAGCAAAATGGCTGGCCTTTATAGTTCAGTGTAAGTGCCCTTTAATTAGCGCTCCCCGAGGCCCGCAGGGCCTCTGCTGCGTTCCACTTCACAGTTCTTAACAGCGCCACGCCCACATTGGGCGGGCGCCACTGAAGTTCCGGTTTGGGGCGCACAAACAGCGTTGCACGACGAAATGACGTCATAAGCTGCGCGCGCAGCTGAGCGCGCACAAACACTTTGCGCCGGCGCTAACTGTCAACTGAAGTTGGGCGTAGGCGCAGATCGGTCTGCGCCCGGGCGCTAAGTGCCTAGCGCTGGAAATCTACCCCTCTTATGGCGCTAACGGCTGGCTAACGCAACTGAATTTCTAGGCCTAAATACTTTTAACTGCCTGTTAACAGGCAGAAAAAAAGATTCGTGCCATTTTACCTTCACAGGTGAAGGCTTCCCGACCTCGGAGAACCCCGCCGGGTTGGAGGAGACATGAAGGAGGTCTGCGGCGGTCGGAGGCACCTGGAAGTAAGATGTAGAGGTGAGTGATGGGTGCAAGTGTGGAGTGGTAAGTATGTAAGGTGAGTGATAAGTGTAAAAAAATGTTCACTTACCTTGTTTTCTTCCTACAACCTTCATTCTCTCTGGATTGGGAGACCTGACATCCTCATTGTCGATTTCACAGGCTGGCTGTTGGATCCTCCGAACCAACAGCCATCTGAAATCGACAAAGTTGAAAGGTTTGACGAGTCCTGAACACAAGGACTCATCAAACTACAGAGAATGTCAGTGTTTGACAGCTTCACAGAGCTGTCAAACGCTGACATTTCTTCTTCCAAGAAGTCTTGACAGATAGCACGCCTGACGTTGACGTGCTCTGTCAGTGACTTCCTCCCTAATTGGCCTGCTGAGCCTGCAGGGCGGGCTTAACAAAGTCAATCAAGGGAAAATACCTTTGGTTGGTCAGACGAGGATGGACATGGGACATTGACACGACAAGCAGCAGTCCCGCCTCCAACTCGTCTCCATTGAGAAAATTCAGCCCAAAGAGTCTGCAAAGGGATATAGATCGGTTAAGTGAGTGGGCAAAAATTTGGCAGATGGAGTATAATGTGGGAAAATGTGAGGCTATCCACTTTGGAAGGACGAATGAAAAAGCAAATTATTATTTAAATGGAGTGAGACTACAAAATGCTGGGGTACAGAGGGATCTGGGGGTCCTCGTACATGAAACACAAAAAGTTAGCCTGCAGGTAGAGCAAGTAATTAGGAAGGCTAATAGAATGTTGGCCTTTATTGCAAGGGGTATGGAGTATAAAAGTAGGGAAGTTTTGATGCAACTTTACAGGGCGCTGGTGAGACCGCACCTGGAGTCCTACGTACAGTTGTGGTCTCCATATTTAAAGGAAGGATATACTTGCATTGGAGGCAGCGCAGAGAAGGTTCACTAGGTTGATTCCTGGGATGAAGGGGTTGACATGTGACAAAAGATTGAGCAGGTTGGGCCTTTACTCACTGGAGTTTAGAAGAATGAGAAGTGATTGTATTGAAACATATAAGATTCTGAGAGGGATTGACAGGGTGGATGCTGAGAGGATGTTTCCCCTAGTGGGGGTATCTAGAATTAGGGGGCACCATTTCAGAATAAGGGGGCACCCATTTAAAACAGAGATGAGAAGGAATTTCTTCTCTCAGAGGGTCGTGAATCTTTGGAGTTCTCTACCCCAGAGAGCTGTGGAGGCGGAGTCACTGAATATATTCTAGGCGGAGATTGACAGACATTTGAACTACAGGGGAGTCGAGGGGTTTGGGGAGAGAGCGGGAAAGTGGAGTTGAGGCCAAGATTGGATCAGCCATGATCTTACTGAATGGCGGAGCAGGCTCGAGGGGCCAATTGGCCGACTCCTGCTCCTGTTTCTTATGTTCCTATCTCCTTCTTACTTTTACACTTGGCCCTGCTCAGTCTCTGCTTCCTCCTCTTCCTCTCATCCGGCATCATTCGTAGACATGGGGTCAGGTTCCACATGTATGCAGACGACACTCTGCGCTACCTGTTCACCAGCTTTCTCGACCCCTCCACTGCCTCTGGATTGTCAAACTTAATTCAAAATATATTAAAATGGTGAAATTGTAATGTGAGGTTGGAAGATGAAGCAGAAGGAAGAGATGTGGAAGGTTGAGCTCAGCTGGCTGTAACATGTGATCTTCTGTAGCACAGCATGGCTGTGCATTGGCTGCAAGTATGTAACATTTAGCCCTTAATAAACTGCAAGAGAAATTCCCCTCCTTTGCGCCTCCCGCGGGGGGCGTTAACTGGGCGCAAAGGCCTTTTCGCCCGGCCACAGCGCTGACCGCATCTCCCGCCAAATTCCACGGGAGATTAGTGGCGGCGCTACCGGGTTGCACCCCGATCTCATGTGCCCACAGATCATGATATCATCTCCGGGCACATCACCCCGGTAGCGCCCCAGCAGAAAAATTCCCCTCCTTCCCCTGCAGCAGCGCGGGGCGATGGTAGCGACTGCTGCTGGGGACGCGAGCAGGCGGCTGGCTGTTAGCGGGGCGGAAGTTAAAGGTGAGCTGGCCAGCTGCCCTGAAAAAAATGTCGGCTTTTTTGAAAACATTTTTTTTTGCTCTAGACACGGGGTCTGTGCTGTGATCGGTCAGCCCGGCACTTTGCTCGAGTGCTGGGCTGGTCGCGCGGCACCCCCGCTCCCCGGTGCTGCAGGGAAGTTTTAAAAAACTGCAGAGTTCGCAGCGTGGGGCCCTTCCCTTTAATTCAGGGAAGAGCCCCTGCAATGCGTCAGCGCCACGCCATGCACCTCAGGTCTCGAACTTCCCCTCTTGCGCGCCAAAAATGAAGTAGAGTGCTTGATTTAGTGCTCCACTTCCCTCTTGGTGCACAAAGTGGGAATTGTAGAAAGGTTGGAAGAGGTTAGCGCCTTCCAGTTTTTCTGATTTAACGCCCCAAATGGGGCTCGAGGGGAATTTCTAGCCCCAAGTGTTTGGCTCCTGCATCTTGGACCCTTATCTCTGGTACATAAGACATGGAACTGCAGCCTCTTCTCCATATTATGACAAAAATCCATTTCTAACACCACTGAGTCAGATAATCGTGAGCTCAAGCCACACTCCAGAGACATCAGCACATAATCTGAGCTGACACTTCAGTGCAGTGCTGAAAGACTGCTGCACTGTCGGAGGTGCCATCTTTCGGATGTGATATTAAACTGAGTCTGCTCTCTCTGATGGATGTAAATGATCCCGTGGTATTATTCGAAGAAGTGCAGGTGGGTTCTCCTGGTGTCTCGTCCAACATTTAGTCCTCAACCAATGTCAGTAAAGCAGATTATCTAGTCATTTGCATCATTCCTGTTTCCTCCTGTGTGCAAATTGGTTGCCAAGTTTCTCAACATTACAACAGTAGCTGCATTTCAAAAGTACTTAATTGAACCAGAAAGCAAGATTGTGGAAAACCAAAAATCATCCAGCTGCAGAAGAGGGTGATGAGAGAGTCGAAGTAAAAATGAGACATGGAAGAGTCAGCAGAGAAGTCTGACATGGGGCAAACTGGAGAGGACATTGTGATCAGCCATGGGGAGCGGATGAGGGTGCAGCAGGAAGGAAGAAACAGCATCTCTCAGAAAGGACAAAAGCATGAAAAGGCATCAAGTGGGTGGGAGGGTTGAAATGGGATGAGGCAGGGGTCATTGCTGGGTAGTGCCATGAAAAGGGATGACAGAGGGTTAATGAAGTAGCGCACTGGGTATCAGGTGACAGCATGCTGCAAAAGGGACAGAATGAGATCAACCCTGAGGTAGGAATGGGAGAGGTTAGTGGCAATGGGATAACAAAGGGTGTGATGGCAGTGAGGCAGTCACAGACAAGTACGAAGGCATTGGAAAGGCATGCTAAAGAGGGATCATGATAAAAGAACCACAACAACAAGTTGTATTTATATAGCGCCTTTAATGTAGTAAAACGTCCCAAGGTGCTGCACAGGAGTATTTTAAGACAACAAATTTGACACCGATCCACATAAGGATAAATTAGGGCAGGTGACCAAAAGCTTGGTCAAAGAGGTAGGTTTTAAGGAGCGTCTTAAAAGGAGGAAAGAGAGGTAGCGAGGCGGACAGGTTTAGGCAGGAAATTCCAGAGCTTAGGGCCTAGGCAACAGAAGGCACAACCACCAAAGGTTGAGCGATTATAACCAGGGATGCTCAAGAGGGCAGAATTAAAGGAGCACAGCCATGGGGAGCGGATGAGGGTGTAGCAGGAAGGGGAGTTCTGGGGCTGAAGGAGATTCCAGAGATAGGAAGGGGTAAAGCCGTGGAGGGATTTGAAAACAAGATAGCAGGTAGGGCCTGGAGGTCATGATGCACAACACAGCACGGACAGTTTACGGTACAGAGCAGAAAAGAACACTTTCAAACAGTCGAGGCGTACTCTGAGCGAATTGGGAATAAAATATGTGCGCCCTGACCCCATCCTTTGTCTGGCAGCCTGAAACCTTCCTCCAACATCAGTCAGGTCATTCCAACCCACAACACAAAATCTGCCCTACAGCCCTGTCTACATCTACGACGCCACACCACAACAATTTTTGCTCCCAATAATTATATTTTTTTGAAGTTCTGCTGTACCTTTTTGTAGCCTTCCCTGTGCTGCTTCTGTTTTAAAATATAGATCTGCTGTTTCCCTCTTCTAATGTTTCTATTCTTTCATGATAGCTCTGCTCTTTGGTTTTACTTCCATTCTCTGTATTTCTTGGTTTTTATTAAACTGCTAGTCCAACTGTATTTTTACTACCATTCCCAGTATTGCTCCTTATTTTAGGCACTGCTCTTCTTCTGGTTTTAACTCCTGCTTCCAGTATTTCGGTTTCCTTTGGTCTTCCTCCCACTCTGGCCATTTTCTTTACTCCTACTGCTGGTGATCCTATTTCTCAGTTCCACTCCCACCTTGTTTTTTTAAACTCGTTAATTGCTACATGTCTACTCTTTTTAATCTTACTCCCACTTTCCTGCTTCTGCTGAAAATCCACACATTGTTAAACTTCCCAAGACTAAAGAGAAAGCTCTTTCAGGGAGTCAGACAGGTCAGGTACTGAATGGTCTCCATCTGTGCTGTAAAAGGCTATGATTATTTTGCAGAAGATAATTCTACACTTCTATAATTTTGACGCTCTAATTATTGCTGTCTTGTGCCACATTGCTGTATCTCTTGATAACTTCTCCCAATGGTGAATGGGCCATATAAACTAGACCTGCAACAATGACAACAATGGGCATTTATATAGCACCTTTAACACAGCAAAATGTTCCAAGGCGCTTCACAGGAGCGTTATCAAAGAAAATTTCACACCGAGCCACGTAAAGAGATATTCGGACAGATGACCAAAAGCTTGATCAAAGAGGTATGTTTCAAGGAGCGTCTTAAAGGAGGAGAGCAAGGTGGAGAAGTGAAGAGGTTGAGGAAGGGAATTCCAGAGCTCAGGGCCTAGGCAGATGAAGGCACAGCCGCCAACGGTGGAGCAATTAAAATCGGGAATGCGCAAGAGGCCAGAATTGAAGAAGCGCAGAGATCTCGGAGGGTTGTCGGGCTGCAATTAAAGGAGCATAGATTAAAAAGGTAAAGGTCAGGATTTTCCCTTGGGAATCCACCTATTTGGCGAGAGGAAAATGGAGCAGGGAGGTCTCGCACTCCATCCCAGCTCCTATAACCAGCCCCAACCTTTTTCCTTCACCTCCTCTACTGCCACAGCTATCAGTCAGCCACTCACTCTTTGCACATCCCATCACATGTAAATGACAGCGAGGGGAGCAGGGCTTGGGACTGATTCCCCTGCCTTTGAGCCTCTGTTGCAGTGCAAGGCTGGAGGAATGCCTGGAAGATTGGAGAGGTTCATAATTTGGTCACCTCTCCCTCTCCTATTCCTTCTAACTGCCAGTTTTGTTGCAATAAGGCTTGTAACAATAAACTTCACCTGTTTAGTGGTTTTTCTGGCCCCTTTAATAATTAACCCACCAATCCTGCAACTGCAGCGAATGCCCCCTGGAGCTCCACAATATTTTCCTCTCAAGCAGTGGTGGCCTCCCTCTGCAGAGCAGAGATACCACTGGGAACCTGCCCTGCACTGACCCTGACCCAGGAAAGCGAGACCGATCCCACCATGTCTTTGAAGACACGTCACCTTGTTTATAACTAGAGGGGCCAAAAGTGCATGAGCAATGGTATAGTTAATGTCATCTTTTTACCAATCAGGCCTACGATTAATCTTTCATTTTAGATTAAGTAAAAGCTAAGGCCTTCAAAGTGTGCTGTAGGATATTAATAAACAAACGTCTCACGTATCCATCTCTAACTCCTCTCTCCACTATTTTAGCAGAGGCATGAAACTGGTTAACTCATCCATTAAATTAATGGGAAGAGGAATTTCAGACGAGCATATGAAGCATTCATATGTTCATATCCCAATGCATAATTTCAGGGCTTAAAGATTTAGAAATGTACAGAATTTCATCCTGCATCAGGTACAGAAACGGTCACATTATAAACGGTGCTATCAAATGAGCAGGAGCTCACAATCTGGGACCTTTCAGAGTGGATTGTTTTTAGACGTTTGAGAATCATAGAAATTTACAGCACGGAAGGAGGCCATTTCGGCCCATCGTGTCTGCGCCGGCCGACAAAGAGCTATCCAGCCTAATCCCACTTTCCAGCTCTTGGTCCGTAGCCCTGTAGGTTACGGCACTTCAACTGCACATCCAAGCACTTTTTAAATGTGGTTAGGGTTTCTGCCTCTACCACCCTTTCAGGCAGTGAGTTCCAGACCCCCACCACCCTCTGGGTGAAGAAATTTCCCCTCAAATCTCCTCTAAACCTCCTACCAATTACTTTAAATCTATGTCCCCTGGTTATTGACCCTTCTGCTAAGGGAAATAGGTCCTTCCTATCCACTTTATCTAGGCCCCTCATAATTTTATACACCTCAATAAGGTCTTCCCTCAGCCTCCTCTGTTCCAAAGAAAACAAACCCAGCCTATCCAATCTTTCCTCATAGCTAAAATTCTCCAGTCCAGGCAACGTCCTCGCAAATCTCCTCTGTCCCCTCTCTAGTGCAATCACATCTTTCCTGTAATGTGGTGACCAGAACTGCACACAGTACTCTAGCTGTGGCCTAACTAGTGTTTTATACAATTTAATAAATTGTATTCTATGCCGTGGCTAATAAAGGCAAGTATTCCGTATGCCTTGTTAACCACCTTATCTACCTGGCCTGCTACCTTCAGGGATCTGTGGACCTGCACTCCAAGGTCCCTTTGTTCCTCTACATTTCTCAGTGTCCTACCATTTAATGTGTATTCCTTTGCCTTGTTAGCCCTCCCCAAATGCATTACCTCACACTTCTCGGATTGAATTTCATTTGCCACTGTTCTGCCCACCTGGCCAATTCATTGATATCGTCCTGCAGTCGACAGCTTTCTTCTTCATTATCAACCACACAGCCGATTTCAGTATTATCTGCAAACTTCTTTAGCATACCCCCTACATTGAAGTCTAAATCATTGATATATACCACAAAAAGCAAGGGACCCAGTACTGAGCCCTGTGGAACCCCACTGGAAACAGCCTTCCAGTCACAAAAACACCCATCAACCATTACACTCTGTTTCCTGCCTCTGAGCCAATTTTGGATCCAACCTGCCACTTTGCCCTGGATCCCATTGGCTTTCACTTTTGTGACCAGTCTGCCATGTGGGACCTTATCAAAAGCCTTGCTAAAATCCATATACACTACATCAAATGCACTACCCTCATCGACCCTCCTTGTTACCTCCTCAAAAAATTCAATTAAGCTAGTCAGACATGATCTTCCCTTAACAAATCTGTGCTAACTGTCCTTGATTAATCCGTGTCTTTCTAAAGGAAGATTTATCCTGTCCCTCAGAATTTTTTTTCCAATAATCTTCCCACCACCGAGGTTAGGCTGACTGGCCTGTAATTACTGGGTTTATCCCTTTCTCCTTTTTTAAACAAAGGTGCAACATTAGCAGTCCACCGGCACCAAACCTGTAGCCAGAGAGGATTGGAAAATGATGGTCAGAGCCTCTGCTATTTCCTCTTTTACTTTTCTTAACAGCCTGGGATACATTTCATCCAAACCTGGGGATTTATCCACTTTCAAAGCTGCTAAGCCCCTTAATACTTCCTCTCTCACTATGTTTATTTCATCTAATATTTCACACTCCTCCCTGATTGCAATGTCTGCATCGCCCCTCTCTTTTGTGAAAACAGACAAGAGAAATTGAGCTTCCTGGGAAACTGTCCCTTTGATTGATTGAGGTGGCAACACCCATTGAATGGTGCACCCCAAACATCATTAGACAGTCTCGCTAAAATGTTGCAGCTATAATAATTGTGTTATGCTCATGAAAGCAAGGTTGCTAACCGCCAGTGTCAAATAATGTCATATTTTCCAATTATGACAACATGAAGCACTTCCAGATAAGTTACCGAATCAGTCCATTGCTAAACTGAGCGGCTTTACTTCAATCATCATGCTCAGTACCAGTGCCAGCATCGCTCCACCTCCTCAACCACCACTTTTCTGGTTTCTGTTACATGCTTCAAGATCTAGAATCCATGACACCGAAACAGTGATGCTATAAAATGAAATAAACTCAAGACAGATATATGTGGTGAACTAATGACGATGAGGGCTAAAATTAAAACTATCCCATTTCATTTTGATTTTACTTGTGTATCTTTAGCGTAATCAGAAAAGCAAGAATTTTGTACCCTGGATTTGGTCTCAGAGTGAAAATAAAATGCTGCAGAATGATAACTGGATGCATAGCTAGTTTATTGACAATTCACACACTACACAATGGTCAATCGTATAGGTCTGAACTGGCGAAAGACAAGTGCAAGCACGATAATTAATCACAGTGTCAATAACTGACTAAGTATGACGACATTTTAATTATACAGTTCCCTCATTTCTTATTGAAAACCGATTGAGAAAATGCCCTTGCTCGACAGCGTTGCATGGTACAGCTGCTGTTTTTACATTGTGTCTTCTTGATTTCTGCTAGCGATACTTATTACCAGTACAGGTAGACTACCCTTTATCCGAACTTCCGAAAACCGAAACCCTCTATAAAAACTGAAGGTTTTTTCGTTCAGCGTAAGTCGTGCGCACGACCCCGACCCCCCGCCGACCCCCCACCCTTTCGGATAAGGGATAGTGTATCCTTTATCCGCACTTCCGAAAACCGAAATCCTCTGAAAACCGAAAGGTTTCGTTCAGCGTAAGTCGTGCGCACGACCCCGACCCCCGCCGACCCCCACCCCCGACCCCCCACTGACCCCGACCCCCGCCGACCCCCCCGCCGACCCCCCCGCCGGCCCCGACCCCCGCCGACCCCCCGCCGACCCCCCCGCCGACGACCCCCCCCCCGACAAATTTCCCAGTCTTATAAAATACCTTCTGAAATCCGAAATTTTCCGAAAACCAAAACACGGCTGGTCCCGAGGTTTTCGGATAAAGGATAGTCTACCTGTAGTATAAATCAAGAATGAAAAATGGTCCTTTTCATTGCATTTTATAACTGGCACCTGGTTAAATGATACAGACATTGTAGTGGTTTCTCTCAGCGTCATCAGAGAACAACGGTGCGAAAGAGACAGTCTTACATTTTGCTATCTTTTGACTTCAGAATTACAGCACTTGGAATGGGAATCTTACCTTGAAGCTTCCCTGATTTTAAATGACGCTTTTGTGTCCAAAAATGAAAGACTGCGATCAATAAGCCTCGTAAACAGCCTACAAGCGGTCACATAGCCATTGAGAGACAAGTGGTATAAACAACCCAGCCCAAAAAGGTTTTATTAATATGATAACACTTGCAAAAAGTGAATGAGTGTTTAAAAGCAATTCCATTGCAATATATTTAAAGATGCATTTGTTGGATATTCCACACTATTCACAATGAATGGCAACAATGCTACACAATTCAATTGGATTAGTTCTGAATAAAATGTCCAACAAGACATTTTACAACATTTGGCAACTTTGTGAATATGATGATTTTATTGGATGTTCACTGATGTCACCTTGATACCTTACATTTTAATGGATGGTATAAACTGTAAAACCAAATCCAATAAAATGAAGGCACTGTTGTGAGAGCCTTCAGTGCAGCAAAGAGTTATTCACTGTGGTTGTCATGACAGCTTTTGTAAATTGTCTGTTTGAAGATCTGAGGCTACACACAGAACACTGGCCTTGAAGTAGAGTTACAACATGGTAAATAAAAACATAAGTATACAAAGGCTGAGTAGCTATCTTTCTTCACACTCACATTCCTATTCAACTCGCAGTATGACGTGTCGAGAGAGACCCCCCAAATAATGTGCCCCTAATTATGAAATATCACTGCTACCATTCCAAAACTCATGTCTACACCCCGAAACTCATCACTGCACCTTATTTTGAACAGTAAGACAAACTTGCATTTATATAGCGCCTTTCACAACCTCAGGTTGTCCCAAAGCGCTTTACAGCCAATGAAGAACTTTTGAAGTGTTGTCACTGTTGAATTATAGGAAAAGCGGCAGCCAATTTGTGCACAGCAAGATCCCACAAACAGCAATGTGACAATGACCAGATAATCGGGTTTCGTGGTGTAGGTCGAGGGATGAATATTACCAGGACACCGGAGCAACTCCCCTGCTCTACTTCAGAATAGTGCCTATTGCATCTACCTGAGTGGGGAGACGGGCAACATGTTACCCCAGGATATTTTAAGTCTGCATAGTATCAATGTTCTTGTTGCATTTAGATGTTTTATTAATCCGTTCGATGGCTAGATGTAGGGGTAATGTGTAAACTTTCAATACTGCACAAAAGTCTAGTTGTGAAGTTACTGGGAATTTGCCTTTGTTAGGTTAATTACTGTTGAAATGCATTTGGTGTGTGTGCTTTTATGTGATTAACTGCAACATATTGTTCGAAAGCAACAGTGCCAACAGAACCCATGTTGGTGTCAACCGGGACTGCAGTTTGCTTAAACCTATATTCTGTACTGGTGAAAGGGGTAACGCTGATAAGGTAAATGTTTAGAGATGCAACTTTTCAAGCTGTTGTCTCACAAATGTAATAAATCTACTTCACATCTTTCTCAATCAATCTGTGGGGTAGAAATCCGTTGGTGCCCGCTTTCAGACAAGAAGGCAGTGATTCAGCCGCAACATGTGCTCGAACTGAGAGGCCCGAGACCAGCCCGAAATCGGGCCTTAGGCCTCATCTAAATAACATGGGTGAGCTGCCGGCGCCTCCACAGGAAGCTTGCCCTTTTGTAGCAACTAATTTCAGGTGTCCTGTCTCACCGGCGGCAGCCTCGGGTAAGTTCAGGGGTGGACAGGACAGCGGGAGGGGGGCCGATCGTGGCTGTCAGGAGTGCTGTGGAGCGGGGAGAAGCACTCCTGCTCTTGCTGGTTCTGGAGGAAGGCTAATTTACATTATTTTTTAAACGTACCTTCAGTTGTCAGCCACAGCAGCCGCTGTAAGGTCCTGAGCGAGGCAGGCCCAATACCTGCCCTGCTCATTCAGACCACTTTCTGTGAGGGAACCTAAACAGGCCTCAGTTCTCTTACATATGCAAATGAGGGGGCCTAACGCCTTTTTCAGGCGTCCCTGGCGGCCACCTAAAAATGGTCTGACCCAGTTTCAGGTCGGATATTTTTCTGGCATCCTTAGGGCAGACGAAATTGGACCTCATTGCACCCATTTCACGGGCGCAATGAGGCCCAATTCCTAGCCCTGTAACTTTTCCCTAAATAAAGGCCTTGAAAATTGTGCACAATAAGAGCAAATCGATTTACGTTTCGTTTGGTGTCACAGCTTTAGCGAACTGTGTTACAATTTTCCATTGCTCAATATAGCAGATATACATGTTTACATCAAAGGCTCACAAACAGTAGCAAAATATTTTATTAACTGACATTAGGAACCTGCAGTATTTGTGGGAAGGAGAAGCTCATCTTTACAGGTCAGAATAGCTTCACAAAACTTTAACTACTCCGAAATCAGTTTTTGCTTCCATTATTATTGCTGTGGAGAAGGTGGGTTGATCCACAAAATTACATTTGCAAAAACAGCAGCAGTTGCCAAAATTATTACTTTGTGACCCATGAAAATCACCAGCTATATAGTATTTCATAATGTTGAAAATGGCATTATTTGACCCACTGATTAATATCCTGGTTCTATGGGACCACCAGGATAAAATCACAGGAATCCACAATAGGAAACACAAAGCCCTGATAAATGTTGCCACTTAATAAGGGTTTGAATCAAAGCCTTTGTGATGTACAAATCTGAAATTAGATGTGTTCCCTGCTTGAGATTCAACCTGTCAATCCTAGTCTGAAACCACTCAAGGAGCTGCATTCTTCCAATGCGCAGAGCTGTATAATTACTGGCGGATCCCACACAGTCAAGCTGCCTAGTAACCAAATACCAGTCTTGTATCTTCAATTCTTTTTATTCTAAATGTTACATACAATAGTATTTTGATGAGTGCTTTCTTGTAGAGTGGAAGCTGTTCAGTAATGCTTTATAAAAAGTTCTATTTGGCCTACCAGTGAGGTACAAAACCCCTCTGTTTATGTTGCCACCTCCCTCCTCCCCTCGCTCTCCCCCAAAACGCACACATTTAGAAAAATTAAAATCCTGATTATTGTTACCTGCGAAGAAAATAGACAAAGATTTTTTTTTAATCATTGCTCATCAGCTTGGCTAAATGCATCACTTCTGAATCAAAAGGAGGTGGTTTTGAGCTTGTGAGCTAAGCTCCCACTGAGGTGCAGTATGAGAGAATGCCACATTGTTTGTCGTATCAGTTACATTTTATTTATTCCAGATATTATTCTCTGGGTTACCATCTTGCATAACTCATGAAGGCAAGCTTTTCACACCCTACGACCTAGAGTGTCCCTTTACCTTCCCCATATCTAGGTAATTTGTAGCAAGCCAAGGGATCAAACTTAACATCCCCTTCATTGTATTCCAGTTTATGTGCTCTTCCTTGAATTCAAAAAGATAGTAGAACAGTCACTCCACTAGACAGTGGCTTAGGCTATAAACAGTTAAACAGATTTATTAAACAGCGAAAGGTTAAGGTAACAGTAGCAATGACACCCTGTAGATTTACAGTAGTTACAGGCTTAACTATGCTTCCTGGGAAGATAGAAAATTACAAACAGTTATGTCTGAGGCACTAAATTTAAATGTAAACTGGACTTGGCACAAGGTTCATGAATAGAACCCATTTGATGCAGTTTACCGCTAACCATTCATGGAGTCACTCTGGCCGGTCTATAAAGAAAGACTCACTGGCCTAGAAATTCAGTTGCGTTCGCCAGCCGCTAACGCCATAAGAGGGGTAGATTTGCAGCGCTAGGCACTTAGAGCCAGGGCGCAGAACGATCTGCGCCTACGCCCAACTTCAGTTGACATTTAGCGCCGGCGCAAAGTGTTTGCGCCCGCTCAGCTGCGCGCGCAGCTTATGACGTCATTTCGTCGTGCAACGCTGTTTGTGCGCCCCAAACTGGAAATTCAGTGGCGCCCGGCCAATGTGGGCGTGGCGCTGTTAAGAACTGTGAAGTGGAACGCAACAGAGGCCCTGTGGGCCTCGGGGAGCGCTAATTAAAGGGCACTTACACTGACCTATAAAGCCCAGCCATTTTGCTGCAATGACTTCAGTGCTTTGGATTTCTGGACAGAGACCAAGGAACAGACCTTACTGATTTGGGACAACATAGGAGAGGTATTTTTGGCTTCTGGCCAGAGCTTGGAAATTTGAATCATTGTGATTTAACTGTTTGCAAGTTTATTATGGGGGCTGTATGGGGTTCCAACCCTCAGTTCCAGCATTATGTGCGAAGGGCTCGCAGACGCTGTGTGAGAGGGCCAGCCATGCCTAGACGCAGAGGGGCCATCAGGCGTCGGCAACGTAGGCCTTACCCACTCAGGGAATACCGGCAGCAGGTGTCCTATCTCACCATGACTGCCGCGCATTGTGTTAAGAGGCTGCGCTTCAGAAGGGAGGTGGTTGCAGAGATCTGCCAGCTGCTTCACAGAGATCTGCGTCCACAGCTGATGTGCAGGACGTCTCTGTCGGTGGAAGTGAAGGTCACGGTGGCTCTGAACTTTTATGCAAGCGGCTCCTTCCAAGCCGCTGCTGGGGACATAGCGAACATCTCCCAGTTCGCCGCGCATCGCTGCATCCGGCAGGTCACCGATGCCCTTTTCGCGAGGAGACACCAATTCATCTCCTTCCCCATGACCCTAGAGAGGCAGGAGCAGCGTGCAGTCGGATTTGGCAGGATCGCGGACTTCCCCATGGTGCAGGGCGCCATTGACTGCACGCATGTGGCTATGCGGGCACCTATCGACAATGCCGAGAATTACCGCAACCGGAAGGGCTACCATTCCCTCAATGTACAGCTGGTGTGTGACCACAGGCAGCGCATCCTAGCTGTCAATGCCCACTTTCCAGGAAGCAGCCACGATGCATTTATCCTGCGCCAGACTACTGTGGCTGACATGTTCGAGGCACAGCCTCCACCAAGGGGATGGCTTACTGGGGACAAGGGCTACCCTTTGTGTACATGGCTCATGACCCCGCTCCGCGCGCCCAGGACCCCTGCGGAGGAGGCATACAACGAAAGCCATCAAGCCACAAGGAACATCATAGAGCAAACGATTGGCGTCCTCAAGCAACGGTTCCGCTGCCTGGATCGCTCCGGCGGATCTCTACAGTATTCGCCGGATAGAGTCTCCCAGTTCCTCGTCGTTTGCTGCATGCTGCACAACCTGGCTATCCGCAGGACTCAGGCACTGCCACCTCACGTTGGACCACCACCTCAGGAGGACGAGCAGGAGGACCATGAGGAGGAGGAGGAGGAGGAGGAGTACCAGCCCAGGAGGGAGCCACAAGGTCCAAGGGCCGTCCGCCGGCGGCTTATTGAACAACACTTCTAGGCCCCCTGTCAGGGAATGGCTTGTGGCAATGAACGCACCTGAATGCAGCCGCTCCGCAAGCCCTCAGCCGCTTAACGCAACAACCACTGGAAACATGACACCTGGACAAGCTGAATAAATAAAAAGCTTTATTTAACAAACTCAGGGCCCTTCCCACATGAAACAGAAAAACAGACAAGACCCCCAAAAAACAGTCACAAAAATATCTCGCTCCCACAACCTGGGGAGGAATAACAAAACTTGCCCATCCAATTGGCCTTCATCCTCGGCCTTACCAAAATAAGCCCCCCCCACAACACAAACACCCCCATATACAAAAAACCGTTGCCAACACACTCTACTGGGTGTGCCGAAAGGGCGAGTCCTTGTGCAGCCTTGTGCGGCTCCTGCCCGACCTGTTGCTCTGCCTCAACCTGGGCCCTGTGGGTGTTGCAAGGCTGGGGGAAGGCTCCTGAGGGGCAGAATGCGTGACGGCAGATGCCCTTGGGGGTCGGCCTAGACGAGGACCGGTCCTGGAGGGGCCGGCTGCTGACTGCTGCAGCTGTGGCTGGGCAGCATCAGTCTCTGCAGCAGCTCGTCGCACCTTGGCTGGGGGAGTTGCAGTGGCAGCTGCAGCAATGGGGGCAAGCTGGCTGATGCCAGGCGCTCGCTGGTCGCCAGAGACACTGGCACTCGGCCGGGCTGGCAGTGCAGCAAGCGCAGCAATCTGGTGGAGGCCAGACCGCTGTGCTGCAGCAGGGCGGCGGGTGCCCTGGCGATGCTTCCGCGACACAGCGAGTGTGGCAGAAGTGAGTGCCCGAACTGCCCTGGTCTGTGCCCGCATCAGATCAGTGAGTGTCTGCACGGCACCACTCATGAACTCGCGACTCGCGTCCTGCGCTGCCGCGAGTTGCTGGACACCCCTGTCCTGTGCTGCCGCGAGTTGCTGGACACCCCTGTCCTGTGCTGCCGCGAGTTGGTCGACACCCCTGGCCTGTGCTGCCGTGAGTTGTTCGACACCCCTGGCCTGTGAGTCCCCGAAAGCGGCCACACTATGAGCCAGGGACTCAATGGCCTGAGGCAACTGTCCCCCAACCCCCATGAACTCCTTGTGGCGGCGCTCAGAATCCGCGGACATTTCATCTAGGAGGCGCACCTCCTGGGCGAGGACCATCTCCGGACTCTGGGGAGAAGGCCGCCGTTCTGCCCGACCCTTCCCACGTGCCTGGACGCCACTGGGCCCAGGAACTACACCCCCCTGCAGCACTTCCCCCTGGCTCTCCTCCAGGCAAGACGTCTCCCCTCCATTGCCATCCCCTGGCGCGGATGAGGCTTCGCCCGATGTGCCGCCTTCCTGTTGGTCCTCGTCGTCCTCCTCTTCCGAGGGACTGGCACTCTCAGCTTCAAGGACCTCCTCCTCACCAGCTGAAAGCAGGAAGGCACAAGAGTAGCTTTAGAGTGAGGACAGGGCGTCAGCGAGGGAGGCATGAGTGGTGGCATTCAGCGCATTGGTCGGACAGTGGCAAAGGATGTAGATCTGATGCGCTAGGGGAACGAGAGAGGTCCAAACGGTCATGTCCTTACCATTGGGTCGCAGCACAGGGTCGGCATCTCCAATGGCAACAGGGCCAGTCACCCGGCCACGCATGAGTCGAGCCACGCTCTCCTCCAGCTCACTGAGCTCCTGGAACTGGGCACGGCCTCCCCCGGTGACATTCTGGCTCTTCAAATTCCGGGCCATCTTGGCCTGCAAGAGAAAGGACGGCCTCTAAGTACATTGCGGTGGCCTGTTGTTGTGTGCACTGCCTCCCGTGGTGGAATAGCTTGGCCAGTGTGGTGGCCTGTTGTTGTGTGCACTGCCTCCCATGGTCGAATAGCTTGGCCAGTGTGGTGGCCTGTTGTTGTGTGCACTGCCTCCCATGGTGGAATAGCTTGGCCAGTGTATTAAGTGCAGAAAGTGCTATTGAGGATCATGCCAGTGCCATAGCTGCGGGAGGAGGGCTGGCCATTAGGCCTTTGAGGTCCCTTTGCCCATAATGTGAGGTGCACATGCAAGGATGAGGAGGACACTGGAAAGGGTACTCACCTTGACCATCCGAGTGAGGTCGTTGTACTTCTTGCGGCATTGGTCACCAGTCCTGGGGACATCGCTGTTGACTGACACCCTGTGGGCGATTTTCCTCCAGGCTCTCCTGTACTGCCTCCTGGGAGCCTTCTTGCCACTGTCCGGGCACAAGATCTCTTTGTACCTTTCCAACCCCCTAACCAGCACCCTCAAAGCATGCTGGGAGAAGCGCTGCGCTCGTTCATGGGCCTTCTCCATGGCTTCAGGCGCTATTTGGGTCCACCAGCAGTGTTCAGGCCTAGCTGCAGGGCTCCACTATCCAGGGCGTGGCTGCAGACCAAGTCGACCCTTCCCCCTTTAAGAGCTGGCCGGCGTCAGGGTGTCTGCTGTCAATCAAAACATGACCGCACCTGCGCTGCGCCCGGCCTCGGCGTTATCAGTCCGCACCGCTGGCTTAGCGCCTAAAGATAGGAGTGCAACGCCAGTTTCAGCGCTCGCCCAAACTCTTGGCCAAATCTACTGAATTTCGGCGAACTGACCTGCACTTTCCGGCAGGCGCTAACTTTAGCGACCGCCCGACTTTACCGCCCCAAAAGTGGCTATACTGAATTTCTAGGCCACTGTAACAAACAAAAATGCATAGAACTAAAAGAAACTAAGGAACTTCTTAGAGCATTCCTGATTGCTACATAAAGTGGTACTGCTTCTTTTACCTGTGACTGTTTGTGAAGCTGAGGTGTTAGTAAGCTCCTATGTGTTCTACAAGTATGTCAAAAGGAAGAGAGTAGCAAAAGTAAATATTGGTCCCTTAGGGGCTGAGACAGGAGAAATTATTATGGGGGAATAAGGGAATGGCAGAAACGTTAAACAAATATATATATTTTTTAATTCATTGATGGGATGTGGGCGTCGCTGGCTAGGCCTGCATTTAGTGCCCATCCCTAATTGCCCTTGAGAAGATGGTGGTGAGCCGCCTTCTTGAACCGCTGCAGTCCATATGGTGTAGGTACACCCACAATGCTGTTCGGAAGGGAGTTCCAGGATTTTGGCCCTGCGACAGTGAAGGAACGGCGATACAGGTCCAAGTCAGGATGGTGTGTGGCTTGGAGGGGAACTTGTAGGTGGTGATGTTCCCATGCGTCTGCTGCCCTTGTCCTTCTAAGTGGTAGAGGTCGCGGGTTTGGAAGGTGCTGTTGAAGGAGCTTTGGCGAGTTGCTGCAGTGCATCTTGTAGATGGTACACACTGCAGCCACAGTGCGCCGGTGGTGGAGGGAGTGAATGTTGAAGGTGGTGGATGGAGTGCCAATCAAGCGGGCTGCTTTATCCTGAATGGTGTCAAGCTTCTTGAGTGTTGTTGGCGCTGCACTCATCCAGGCAAGTGGAGAGTATTCCATCACACTCCTGACTTGTGCCTTGTAGATGGTGGAAAGGCTTTGGGGAGTCAGGAGGTGAGACACTCGCCACAGAATTCCCAGCCTCTGGCCTGCTCTTGTAGCCACATTATTTATATGGCTGGTCCAGTTCAGTTTCTGATCAATGGTAACCCCCAGGATGTTGATAGTGGGTGATTCAGCAATGGTAATGCCATTGAATGTCAAGGGGAGATGGTTAGAGTCTCGCTTGTTGGAGATGGTCATTGCCTGGCACTTGTGTGGTGTGAATGTTACTTGCCACTTGTCAGCCCAAGTCTGAATGTTGTCCAGGTCTTGCTGCATATGGACACGGACTGCGTCAGTATCTGATGAGTCTCGAATGGGGCTGAACAGTGTGCAATCATCAGCGAACATCCCCACTTCTGACCTTATGATGGAGGGAAGGTCATTGATGAAACAGCTGAAGATGGTTGGGCCTAGGACACTGCCCTGAGGAACTCCTGCAGTGATGTCATGTGATTGAGTATCTGTCTTCACAGTAGAAGACACAAAAAGCATACCAAAAATGATGGAGAACCAAGGGTCTAATGAGGGTGAGGAGCTTAAAGTAATTAATATAAATAGAGAAAAAGTACTAAAGAAATTAGTGGGATTAAAAGTCGACAAATCCCCGGGACCCGATGGCCTACATCCTAGGGTTCTAAAAGAAGTGACTGCAGAAATAGTGGATGCATTGGTTTTGATCTTCCAAAATTCCCTAGATTCTAGAATGGTCCCAGCAGATTGGAAGGCAGCAAATGTAACACCGCTATTCAAGAAAGGAAGGAGAGAGAAAACAGGGAACTACAGGCCAATTAGTCTGACATCAGTAGTCGGGAAAATGCTGAAATCCATTGTTAAGGAAGTGGTATCAAGTCACTTAGAAAATCATAACATGATTAGGCAGAGTCAACATGGTTTTATGAAAGGGAAATCGTGTTTGACAAATTTATTAGAGCTTTTTGAGGATGTAACTAGCAGTGTAAATAAAGGGGAACCAGTGGATATAGTGTATTTGGATTTCCAAAAGGCATTTGGTAAGGTGCCACATAAAAGGTTATTACATAAGATAAGGGCTCATGGGGTTGGGGGTAATATAGTAGCATGGATAAGGATTGATTAACGGATAGAAAACAGAGAGTAGGAATAAACAGGTCTTTTTCAGGTTGGCAGGCTGTAACTAGTGGGGTGCTGCAAGGATCAGTGCTGGGGCCTCAACTATTTATAATCTATATTAATGACCTAGATGAAGGGATCAAGTGTAATGTATCCAAGCTTGCTGACGATACAAAGCTAGGTGGGACAGTAAGCTGTGAGGAGAACACAATCGGCTGGATTTTGATACTGGAGGCGTGTAGGAGGCGGGACTACAACTTTTGGGGCTGTAGTCCCGCCTTCATCAAGTTGTGGCCAACCCATGCGATTTTCACTTGATTGCCCTTGTTGAGCCCGCCCGGCAACAGGTGACATCACAGATTGACATTTCATCTGTCAAGAGCTTTTGACAGATGAAATATTAGCGTTTGACAGCTGTTGGAAGCTGTCAAACACTGACAATCTGTACACTAAGTTAATTCCTTCCTCTCAGGCTGATTTAGAGATCTCTCCAGAACAGAAAGCTGAATGCTGCAGCTTTTGACAGCTCGCAGCCATTCTGCTTTCTGTGCCGGTGAGATGAGGGACTCCCGCAACCTGAAGGAAGGAAGGCTGTAAAGGTAAGTAAAGGTAAGTAAAGCTTATTTAAACACATTACACACACCAAACTCATGCACACTCACCTGAACACCGGACATCTTGAACCCTCCAAGCCCTTCAGCCCGACGGTCCGCCTCGCTAACTTGGCGTGATTTGGAGCCATCGGGAATCCCACACTTCAGGAATAAAAATAGGGATTAGGCTAAAAACTGCCTGTTAACTACCTGTTAACAGGCAGTTAATTGGCACTAATCTCCTTCCCGCCTCAGGGAGGCGGCTCCCAGCACAGGTCGGGTATCCGCCTCCTTTGAAACTGGCATGGAGGCGGGTTGGGGGCGGGATGGGTTTGTGCCCCCGATTTCACAATTTTACCCCCCCACATGCCTCCACGGCCCAATGAAAATCCTGCCCAAAGAGTCTGCAAGGGATATAGATAGACTAAGTGAGTGGGCAGTAAGGTGGCAGGTGGAGTATAATGTAGAGAAATGTGAGGTTATTCACTTTGGTAGGAAGAATAGAAAAACAGAATATTTTTTAAATGGTGAGAAGCTTTTAAAAGTTGGTGTTCAGAGAGATTTGGGTGCCCTCGTGCAAGAAACACAGAAAGCTAGCATGCAGGTACAGCAAGCAATAAGGAAGGCAAATGGTATGTTGGCCTTTATTGCAACGGGGTTGGAGTATAAGAGTAAGGAAGTCTTGCTCCAATTGTACAGGGCCTTGATGAGACCACACCTGGAGTACTGTGCACAGTTCTGGTCTCCTTATCTAAGGAAGGATATACTTACCTTGGAGGCGGTGCAGCAAAGGTTCACTAGATTGATCCTGGGATGAGAGGGCTGTCCTATGATGAGAGGTTGTGTAGAATGGGCCTATACTCTCTGGCGTTTAGAAGAATGAGAGGTGATCTCATTGAAACATACAAGATTCTGAAGGGGATTGACAGGGTAGATGCTGAGCGGTTGTTTCCCCGGGCTGGTGTGTCTAGAACTAGGGAGCATAGTCTCAGGATAACGGGTAGGCCATTTAAGACTGAGATGAGGAGGAATTTCTTCACTCAGAGGGTTGTGAATCTTTGGAATTCTCTGCCCCAGAGGGCTGTGAATGCCGAGTCTTTGAATATATTCAAGGCTGAGATAGATAGATTTTTGGAATCTAGGGGAATCAAGGGATATGGAGATTGGGCAGGAAAGTGGAATTGAGGTGGATGGTCAGCCACGATCTTACTGAATGGCAGAGCAGGCTCGAGCGGCCATATGGCCTACTCCTGCTCCTATTTCTTATGTTCTTATGTGTGCAGCTATAGACATATGTTTCTAATTACATGACATCCTATTAAGATGCTGGCAAATGTTTCCACACTTAACATTGCACAAAGAATGAAAGAAAGAACAAATTTGCAGTTATATACCTTCTTTCATGACCTCCAAATGTCCCAAATCAATTCACAGCCAATTAAGTATTTTGAAGCGCAATGGAAGGAAATAAAGCAGCCAATTGGCACAGCAAGGTCCCAAAAACAGCAATGAGGTAAATAACCCGATAACCTGTTTCTTGGGCCTTATTGCTTGAGGGATAAATGTTGGCCAGCACACCAGGAGAAGTCCCTAGTATTCTTCAAAAAATGTCCTGGAAACTTTTATACCCACCTGAGATGGCAGATGGGGCTTTGTTTTAAATTGAAAGACGGCACTCCCTCAGTGCTGCACTGTATTACACCAAAACATTTCTCCCTCACCTGTTACCATGTTCAAACAACAGGTGTGAGTGCTTTGCTGTGCTTCATCGCCTCAGCAGAGCAACATTCTTTATTAAGTCATAGAATCATAAAATCATAGAATGGTTACAGCACAGAAGAAAGCCATTCGGCCCATCAAGCCCGTGCCGGCTCTCTGCTAGAGCACTTCAGCTAGTCCCACTCCCCTGCCCTTTCCCCAAAGCCCTGCAAATGTATTTCATTCAGGTGCTTATCCAACTCCCTTTTTAAAGCTGTGATTGAGTCCACTTCCACCACCCTTCAGGCAGTGCATTCCAGATTTTAACCACTCGCTGCGTAAAAAAGATTTTTCTTACATCGCCTTTGGTTCTTTTGCCAATCACCTTAAATCTGTGTCCTCTGGTTCTCGACCCTTCTGCCAATGGGACCAGTTTCTCTCTATCTACGCTGTCCAGACTCCTCATGATTTTGAACACCTCTATCCAATCTCTTCTCAATCTTCTCTGCTCCAAGGAGGACAACCCCAGCTTCTCCAGTCTATCAACGTAACTGAAGTCCCTCATTCCTGAAATCATTCTCGTAAATCTTTCCTGCACCCTCTCTAAGGCCTTCACAGCCATCCTAAAGTGTGGTGCCCAGAATTTGACACAATGGGCAGGATTTTCATTGGGCCGTGGAGGCGGGATTGGAGACGTGTGGGGGGTTAAAATCCTGAAATCGGGGGTCCCGACCACATCCCGCACCCAACCCGCCTCCATGCCAGTTTCAAAGGTGGCGGGTACCCGCCTCCCTGAGGCGGGAAGGGGATTAGTGCCAATGAACTGCCTGTTAACAGGTAGTTAACAGGCAGTTTTTAGCCTAATCCCTATTTTTAATGTTGAAGTGTGGGATTCCCGACGGGTCCAAACCACACCAAGTTAGAGGAGGCGGACCGTCGGGATAAAGGGCTTGGAGGGGTCGAGATGTCCGGTGTTCAGGTGAGTGATGGGTGCATGAGTGCAAAGGTAAGTGTGTTTGGTGTGTGTAAAGTGTTTCAAGAAGTTCTACTAACCTTTACTTACCTTTATAGCCTTCCTTCCTTCAGGTCTCGGGAGTCCCTCATCTCACCGGCACAGAAAGCAGAATGGCTGCGATCTGTCAAAAATTGCAGCATTCAGCTTTCTGTTCCAGGGAGATCTCTAAATCATCCTGACAGGAAGGAATTAACTTAGAGTACAGATTGTCACTGTTTGACAGCTTCAAACAGCTGTCAAATGCTGATATGTCATCTGTCAAAAGGTTTTGACAGATGAAATTTCAATCTGTGACGTCTCCTGTTGCCGGGTGGCCCTTAATTGGCCTGCTGAGCCCACTGAGCAGGCTCAACAAAGTCAATCAAGTCAAAATCGCGTGGGTTGGCTAGAACTCGATGGAGGCGGGACTACAACCCCAAAAGTTGTAGTCCCGCCTCCTACCCGACTCCTCAATGAAAATCCAGCCCAATACTTCAGTTGGGGCTGAACCAGTGTTTTATACAGGTTCATCATAATTTCCATGCTTTTGTACTCTTATACCTCTATTTATGAAGCCCAGGGTCCTGTAAGCCTTTTTAACTGCTTTCTCAACCTGCCCTGTCACCTTCAATGATTTATGCACATATACCCCAAGGTCTCTGTTCGTGCACCCCCTTCAGGATTGCACCATTTAGTTTATATGTCCTTTGCTCATTCTTTCTACCAAAATATATCACTTCACACTTTCCTGCGTTAAATTTCATCTGCCACGTGTCTGCCCATTTCACCAGCCTGTCTATGTCGTCCTGAAGTCTATCTCTCTCCTCCTCACTGTTTACTATACTTCCATGTTTTGTGTCATCTGCAAGTTTTGAAATTGTGCCCGGCACACCCACATCCAAGTCATTAATATATATCAAGAAAAGCAGTGGTCCTAGAACCGACCCCTGGGGAACAGCACTGTATACCTGCCTCCAGTCCGAAAAACTACCGTTCACCACTACTCTTTGTTTTCTATCACTTAGCCAATTCCGTATCCATGCTGCCACTGTCCCTTTTATTCCATGGGCTTCAACTTTGCTGGCAAGCCTATTATGTGGCACTTTGTAGAACATCAACCACATTACCCTCATCAACCCTTTCTGTTACCTCATCAAAGAACTCACTGAAGTTAATTAAACACGATTTGCCTTTAACAAATCCGTGCTGGCTTTCCTTAATTAATCCACACCTATCCAATTATCGTTTCTAAAAGTTTCCCCACTACCGAGGTTAAACTGACTGGCCTGCAGTTGCTGGGCTTATCTTTACACCATTTTTTGAACAATATTGTAACATTTGCAATTTTCCAGTCCTCTGGCACTACCCCCATATCTAAGGAAGATTGGAATATTATGACCAGTACCTCCACGATTTCCTCCCTCAATTCCCTCAGCATCCGAGGATGCATCCCATCCGCTCCTGATGATTTATCTACTTTAAGTAGAGCCAGCCTTTCTAATACCTCCTCTGTAACGTCCATGTGTAATTGAGACACGGACTGCAGGAGTTGGTTATAACAGGTGTTTACTGAATGGAGACAAAACTGGAACTACTATACAAAGTTACTGCACAGGCTTATATACCGGGGTGGTCACTACTGGTACTGCAGTATACAGGGGCTGCAGAATATAGTTCCTTCTTCAAAGTACATACACTACAATTCCTCCCCTTTTAGCTGAACAGTACATAACATTCGATTAATAATTAAATAACATATTTACAATTACAGTTGCTATATACATTAGCTGAAGTTAAGCAATTATAAATTCAGTCTTTGATGAGGCTTCCTGATTCTGTCCAGATAACGCCTCTTTGTGGTATCAGGTTCTTCTGGCAAAGTTGATTCGGGATCAACGTCGTTGTTTGGTTCGTCTGCTTCCAATATCACTGATTCTGAGGTAGATGCAATTGGTACTTCGGTTTCATCACCAGGTGTATCGGATCATGGTGTGGATTTGACGTTTTCCAGTGACTCTAGAATCTGGTCAGCATGGCGTCTTACAATGCTCTCTCCAACGTCCACGGTATACATTAGAGGTCCTTGCCGTGTGCAGATCGTTCATGGCTGCCATTTCTCTGTGCGGTAGTCCCGGGCCAAAACTGGTTGACCTATCTTAAAACTCCTGGTTGGCCTTTCATTCATATTCTGAAACTGCCTGTTCTCCACATCTCTTCTGATGTTTGGCTTAACCAAATCCAAGCGGCATCTTAGTCTTCGATTGAAGAACATCATGGCTGGAGTTTGGTTGGTAACCGCATGTGTCGCATTCCGGTAGGCAAACAAGAAGTTATCCACCTTGTGTTGTAGTGTATGTCTTCATTACACATTGCCTTGATAGCCTTCTTGAATGTTTGAACGAACCTCTCAGCCAATCCATTGGTGGCTGGATGATATGGGGCGGATGTGTAATGCTTAACACCATTGTTCTTTAAGAACCTCCGGAACTCTTCAGACACAAACTGTGGTCCATTGTCGGAGCAAATCTGTTCAGGCAGCCCATTTCTGGCGAATATGGTTCGTAAGACTGTGATGGTTTTTTCTGTGGTGGTTGAGGACATTTTTATTACCTCTGGCCACTTTGAATGTGCATCCACCGCAATTAAAAACATCGAGTCCATAAATGGACCAGCAAAATTAATGTGTACCCTTTGCCATGGAGATGAGGGCCACTCCCATGGATGTAGAGGGGCTTGTGGTGGGGTGTTTTGGACCTTCTGGCATCCTGTACAGCTCTTGGTCATCTCTTCGATTTCTCTATCGATTCCCGGCCACCACACAAACGCTCTGGCTAAGTTCTTCATTTTACCCCTCCCAGATGACACTCATGAAGCTCATTGAGCACTCTATCCTTCAATTTTGGTGGAATTACTACTCTGGATCCACACATCAAGGTTCCTCGGCACACTGACAGCTGTTCTCTTCTCGGCGAGAATGCTGGCAACAGTGGTTCGCCATGTGCTGGCCATCCCTTCACCGTTAAATCATAGACCCTGGAGAGTGTCGGGTCATTTCGTGTTTCCTTTTCTATGTTTGCATTCGTCACAGGTAGACATTCGACTATGGTCGAGTGGAATATCTCCACAGGATCCACTGCAGGTGCTTCTTCCACCGTTGGCAACGGTAGGCGCGACAATCCATCAGCATTCCCATGCTGTTTAGTTCCTTTGTACTCGATGTCATATTGGTGTGCCCCTAGGAAAAGGGACCACCTCTGTAGCCGTTGTGCTGTCATTATCGGGACGCCCTTCTGAGGGTTGAAAATGGAGACAAGAGGTTGATGATCAGTTAGTAGAGTAAACTTCTGTCCGTGCAGGTAGTGATTGAACTTCTTCACCCCCCACACCAGGCTGAGGGCCTCTCTGTCAATCTGGGCGTAGTTACGCTCGGCTGCAGTTAACGAGCGTGACGCAAAAGCTATCGGCCTCTCTGAACCATCAAGGAATTTATGTGACAGTACCGCTCCAACGCCGTAGGGAGACGCATCACACGCCAGTCTTATCGGTAGTGATGGGTTGTAGTGAGCCAATACATCTCTTGAAGTGATCAGGCCTTTACACTTCTGAAAGGCCCGCTTACATTAATCACTCCATTTCCATGCTACTCCAGTTTGTAGCAGGGCGTTCAGTGGGTGCAGAATTGTGGACAAATTCGGCAAAAACTTATGGTAGTAATTCACCAATCCGAGGAATGACCTCAGTTGCGACATATTTTCAGGCGCAGGAGCCTTAACTACCGCTTCAATTTTGTCAGGGGACTTATGTGACCCCTCTTCATCAATCACGTGGCCACAATACGATATTTGTTTCTTAAAAAACTCGCACTTGGGGCGATTTGGCTCATAGCCCATGTTCTCTTAGTCTAGTGAGCACCTGCTCTAGGTTGGCAAGGTGTTCACTGTCATTTTCACCTGTCACTAGGATGTCGTCCAAGTAACACTGAGTCCCCGGAATCCCTTGCAGGACTTGTTCCATCGCTCTTTGCCATATAGCCGGAGCTGATGCAACTCCGAATACCAGTCGATTATACTGGTAAAGACCTTTGAGAGTGTTTATCGTGAGATATTTCCTAGAGGATTCTTCAACCTCCATCTGCAAATATGCTTGCGCTAGGTCAATTTTTGTAAAACGTTTCCCTCCAGATAGTGAGGCGAAAATATCTTCTATCCTCGGAAGAGGATACTGTGATAAAAATGCTAACTTCCGGGAAGTTATGTCATCACTTCCTGTGAACTATGAACTGTGAACTATGAACTGTGTACATACCTCACTTCCTGTCATATGTCACTTCCTGTTGGACTGGTATAAATACTGGTCTGTTCAGTATTGTAAGAGGCTTCTACCAGAGGCATGGTAAAGACCTCTCTTGTATATAGTGTGTTTATAAGTTACTTAAAGCTTACTTTAAAGTTACTTGATGGTAAGTCTCCTTTTTCTTACATCAATTTAAGTAACTTAGTATTTACACTGACAAATACTAGACCTTCAGACAAACTCGGAAGTTAAGGATCCAGGGAACCACCCATCATGGAGAAAATCCTTAGACCTATTCGTCTGGACTTGGACCCGAATACACCAGCAGCTGGCAGGGTATGGAAGCATTGGTATCGTACTTTTGAGAATTTTCTGGATGAATGTAAAGTGGATGCTCCTGCTAAATTGAAGATACTTGTCAATTATGTGACCCCAAAAGTGTTCGAATATGTTGATGACTGGGATAATTACGAAGAGGTGATTCGGGCACTTAAGAAACTGTATGCGAAGACCCCAAATGAGGTCTATGCTAGACATCTACTGGCCACAGCCCGACAAGGGCCAGGGGAATCAATTGACGAATTCCTGCAAGAACTTCGCAGGCTCAGCGTAGATTGTAACTTTCAGGCAGCCTCAGCTGAGCTGTACCGCCAAGAAATGATTCGTGATGCTTTCATCTGCGGGATTGCCTCTCCATTTATACGCCAGCGTCTACTAGAAAGTAAAACACTTGAGCTACAAAAAGCTTTTGACCTAGCTTGTTCACTGGATTTGGCAAAGAGAAATGCAGACCTCTATCAGCTGCCCAGATCTCGATCTGCTGCTGTAGCTGCAACCAGACAATTCAAGCGGTCTCAGGTGAACCCTATCATGGGGGAATCTAATTCTGATAATTCTGATGAAGAAGAGGAGGACGACCCCACTTTAGCAGCCTCTTGGCAATCTAGGAAGGAATGCTTCTTTTGTGGAGATGCTTTTCACCCTAGGAAAACCTGCCCTGCTCGCAATGCAATCTGCAGTTATTGCGGGAAAAAAGGACACTTTGCTAAAGTTTGCCTATCAAGGGCCTCTACGAGGGCCAATCCAGCTAAGACCTACCGAACTGCCCCAATTAGGGCCTATCAAGATGCTCCAGCTAGGACCTATCAAGCTTCCTCTCGAGCTCTCTCCCGAAGAAGCACACCGAGAGTTTTAGCCACTCTCTGTGCAACGACACCAATTACAGCTGCTTGCCCACAGAACCTGTCTCAGGCAGCCACAAAAATTTCAATTAAAGGGCATACCTTAGATGCCTTAATTGACTCAGGAAGTACTGATAGTTTCATTAAGGAACAGATTGTTGCGAAATTGAAACTACATGTCTTCCCATCGGACCAGGCAATTGCGATGGCCCAGTCATCACTTAATACCAGAATCTCCGGCTTTTGTGTTGTTGATATGACACTTCGTGGTCGTATGTATCCCTCCACCCGACTTTCGGTGCTCAAAGACTTATGTACTGATCTCCTCTTAGGGCTGGACTTCCAAAAACAGCATAAGAAACTCACCATTGAGTTTGGTGGATCCAAACCCGGACTTACTATTTCTAATATACCATCTAAATTACCTTTTTGTGCATTATCAGCAGCTTCACTTGATGAACCCTCATTATTTGCCAGTATTCCGCCTCAATGCCAACCGATAATAACGAAATCGCGGCGCTTTAATCAGGAAGACCAATCTTTTATTGCGGCTGAAATCTCTCGACTTCTAGCAGAGGATATCATTGAACCATGTTCGTCGCCCTGGCGGGCTCAAGTCGTCATTGTCAAGAACCCTCTAAAACCTCACAAACAGCGACTATGCATCGATTATTCGCAAACCATCAATCAATATACCGACCTGGACGCCTACCCATTGCCACGCATTGATGATATGGTTAATAAACTGGCCGAATACAAAGTGTTCTCAACTTACGATTTAAAAAGTGCCTATCATCAGTTACCCTTGAAGGTCTCAGATAAGCAGTACACAGCCTTTGAGGCTAATGGACGGCTGTACCAATTTCGTCGCCTCCCATTCGGGGTTACTAATGGAGTGGCTGTCTTTCAACGGGCAATGGATGGCCTGGTTAAGCAGGAAAACCTAAGGGACACTTTTCCCTATCTTGATAACATTACCATTGCAGGTCACGATCAACAGGAACACGACTCCAACCTCCAAAAATTTCGGGATGCCCTCCATCGCCGTAATTTGACCCTGAATGAATCCAAATCTGTTGAGTCGCAACCGACCATCAACATCCTTGGCTACTGCGTAGGCAATGGTATCATTAAGCCAGACCCAGAAAGACTTCGCCCGCTCCAAGAGCTCCCGTCACCTAAGAATCCGGCTTCTTTACGTCGGGCTCTCGGTCTGTTTGCATACTACGCTAAATGGATTCCTCATTTTTCGGACAAAATCCAACCCTTGCTGCATGCTAGATCATTTCCACTGGGAACAGCGGCTGTTGCAGCCTTTAACCTTCTCAAAAAACAGTTGGAGAAAGCGGCTCTTCACTCCATCGATGAGAATCTCCCTTTCGTGGTTGAATGTGATGCCTCGGAGGTGGCGATCTCGGCTACTCTGAATCAGGAAGGTCGTCCTGTAGCATTTATGTCCAGGACCTTACAAGGTGCCGAGCTACATTATCCTCCGGTTGAGAAAGAAGCCACAGCCATCATAGAGGCAGTACGGAAGTGGAACCATTTTCTAGCTCGCCAGCACTTTACATTGATCACGGACCAACGATCAGTCGCCTTCATGCTCGATAATCGAAAACGAACCAAAATTAAGAATAATAAAATACAACTTTGGAGGATGGAACTGGCCTCTTTTGGTTATACCATTCTCTATCGGCCTGGCAAGGAGAATGTGGCCCCGGACACCCTCACACGGGCATTCTGCTCCACTATGTCATCCTCCACTCTCATGGATGTCCACAATGGTTTGTGTCATCCTGGCGTTACGCGCATGCTACATTTCGTACGATCACGGAATCTCCCTTTTTCCACTGGAGATGTAAAGAAAATATGCTCAGAATGCCGGCTTTGTGCGGAATTAAAACCTCAGTTCTTCCGCCCCTCAGCTGGTATACTCATACATGCAACCCAACCGATGCAACGACTTAGCATCGATTTTAAGGGCCCAGTGCCCTCTTCAACTCGGAACACATATTTGCTCACCATGATCGACGAATATTCACGTTTTCCGTTTGCCTTCCCCTGCTCCAATATGCTGGCGTCCACAGTAATCTGCTGCCTTGAGCAGGTATTTTCTCTCTGTGGCATGCCGGCTTATATTCACTCAGATCGGGGTCCATCCTTTATGTCAAGGGAACTCAAGGACTACCTCTCAGAACGGGGAATTGCTACAAGCAAAACAACACCATACCATCACATCGGAAATGGGCAGGTAGAGAGGTATAACGGTATCATCTGGAATTCCGTACGTCTCGCTTTAAGATCTCGGGGCCTACCAGACCAGCAATGGGAAACAGTGCTTCCGGATGCATTGCACTCTATACGGTCCCTGCTTTCTACAGCCACAAATACTACACCTCATGAGCGGTTCTTTGGATTCCAGCGTCGCTCATCTCATGGGACATCACTCCCGTCATGGCTAACTACTCCTGGACCTGTATTACTCCGAAGATACGTTCGGACGTCTAAAAATGACCCTCTCGTAGACGAGGTCGAACTAACCGATGCCAACCCCACCTATGCAAACATACGATATTCCGACGGCCGAGAATCTACCGTATCATTACGGGATCTGGCTCCCTGCCCACCAGGACCTAGTGGGACATCGGGTGATGGCATTTCACCAGGAAACTCTTGGGACCTATCGGGTACCCCTCTCCAGGATCCTGATCGGACACCAACTAGCTTGGTGCCGGTAGAACCCCGTGCTCAAGGTTGCGACCCTCCCAGTACCGCGCATGAAAGTACTGATCCGCCACAGACCAGCTCTGCACCTCCCTCTGAACAGAGGCAGTCCGACTTTGAACCTATTGGGGCTCGTACTCGAAGCCATGATCTCCCCGACCCTTCACAGGGCAATCCAGGCCACACAGACTCTGACCAATGGCCAACCGCATGTAAGCGGACCAGCGACCCTCTACGATGGGAATCCAAACGGGTGCGACTCTTCCTTGTTCGGCGGCTGCGGACCAAAAGGTAGACCACAGCCTCCTAATCCTGCAGGAGGGAAGAATGTGATAAAAATGCTAACTTCCGGGAAGTTATGTCATCACTTCCTGTGAACTATGAACTGTGAACTATGTACATACCTCACTTCCTGTCATATGTCACTTCCTGTTGGACTGGTATAAATACTGGTCTGTTCAGTATTGTAAGAGGCTTCTACCAGAGGCATGGTAAAGACCTCTCTTGTATATAGTGTGTTTATAAGTTACTTAAAGCTTACTTTAAAGTTACTTGATGGTAAGTCTCCTTTTTCTTACATCAGATACTGTACTGTGTGAAGGACTTGGTTCACAGTCACCTTGAAGTCCCCACAGATGCAAACCTTCCTTGGCTCCTCAGACTTATTGTTTAACGTTTTCTTTATGACAGGAACGATGGGTGTCGCCCACTCGCTCCAGTCTACCTTAGTTAGCATGCCTGCATTCTCCAGATTCTCCAGCTCTGCCTCGACGGCTGGGCGAATTACATACGGTACCGGTCTTGCTTTGAAAAACTTGGGAATTGCATTCTCTTCTATTTTTATTGAGGCGGTTACGCCTTTTAAGAGTTCCCAGTTCTTGTTGAAATACCTCTTTAGCGTTAGCCAAGATTTTTGACAATCGTCCAGGTGTGACGTTGTCATCCTTTTTACCAGCCACCGTCATTGCCTGAATGGAGTGCCAGTCTAAACTTATCTTTCTGATCCATTCACGTCCCAATAACAGTGGTCCACCATCTTGCAGTATGTACAGATACAATTTCTGTATCTCCTTGCCGTTGTATTCGACAGGCACCCTTATTTTCCCTCTGGGGTATACTTTCTGCCCCGTATATGTCTTCAAGACAATGGATGTGTCTTTCAAGGGTATGTGTGAGAATAGCCGCTCGTAGTCTCGTCGATTCATGACGGTCAGGACTGACCCTGTATCCAATTCCATTTTGACTTGGGACCCTGCTATCGTGAGGGTGACCCAAATGGTTCGGTGATCCTCTTTTGTGATTACGTTGTGTAGTTTGAGACAGCTTAGTCTCTTGTTCCCGGATTCACTATCGCTCTTCTGGTCTTCGGAACTACTGTCTGTCATCTTTTGTACTTTCCTGTACTTTTCCTTAGTAGTCTTTTTGTTGTCGTTAGTCTTCTTCCCGGACCTGCAAACTCGTGCAATGTGTCCCATCTTTCCGCATTGCCTGCATGTTTTTTCCTTGGACCAGCAGTCCTTCTGGTCATGGGTTGTTCTGCCGCAGCGATAACATTTTTCAAATCCCCGTGTCATTTCATGGGTGCCGTATTCCTGTGGCTTTTGCTGTATTTCCACAGCTCCCCTTGCTGCTGCTTCGTACGATACTGCCACGCTGAAAGCCTTATCTAGCGTCAGCTCTTTCTCGGAGAGTAACCTCTTCTGGGTTCCTTCACTCAGGAGTCCACAGACAAATTTGTTCCGTAGGGTATCTGCCAGTCCTGCTCCGAGCTGGCAGTGCTTTGATAGCTTGCGTAGTTCCGTAAGGTAATCAGCATTGCTCTCATCTTTATGCTGATTTCTCTTGTGGAATTTAAATCTTTCTGCTATCAGCAGCGGTGTAGGATTTAGGTGTTCCTGTAGGATATCAACAATTTCGTTAAAACTCTTCGCCATCAGTTTGACTGGAGTGATCAGGTTCCGCAATAGGCTGTACGTTCTTGCGCCCATTAAGTTTAGTAGTACCGATGCCTTTTTCTCATCGGCTACTTCATTTGCCTTGCAATATACTTTGACTCTTTCCACATATGTGGTCCAGTCTTCTATTGCATTATCGAAGGCAGTGATATTGCCAGTCTTCGGCATCTTGGAGATCTAAGATGGCGCCTCCTGCGCTTTGCCTTCTTCCCCGATTGAACAAAATGGCGCCTCCAGCGCTTTGCCTTCTTCCCCGCTGGATTAAGATGGCGCCTCCCGCGCTTTCTGTCTTTTCCGCTGCTGCTAGCGCTGTTGCTGGCGTTTTTATGCCTTGATGGCGATGCCCTATGGTCTTCGCGCACTTCCCCCCCGTGCTGCTGCCAATGCCGCTCTCCGCGGTCCCCGTGGCAAACTGCAGCTCCTCGCGGCGTTCTGCGCTTCTAATTTCTTTTATTTTAATTACTGTTCCTGTCGTCAGAGCAGACCCTTTGGGACACTTTCCTCCCTCTTCTCGGGTCTGTACGCTGCCCGGCTTCGTAGCACCGGCCGCGCCCTGTGTGCTCCACCCTCTCTCTCTCTCTCCTCTTCCCGACAACGCTGCTCGGCCCCGTTGAAAAGCCACCCGATCGAGCTCTAGCCCGCCGCAGCCCAGGAAGGATCAGTGTACTACCTGCCACCAGCCCGATTAGCTGGAACACCATAGACTGGATAACCAAGCCCAGCTCTCGACAGCCTCTCCTGCAAATCTTCGAATTCGATGAATCAGAGGGCGATTTCGCACGGTCGACGCCCGTTTCTTCTGTTTGTTTTTTTTTTCTCTTTTTGGATTTCTTCCTTCTGGCCTCGACCTCTAACAACTTCGCTTCAGGGATGGATCCCCGTGAGGTGGTGCAGAACTGTAGGTAAGTTCGGATCTGTTCGTCACCAGTGTAACGTCCGTGTGTAATTGAGACACGGACTGCAGGAGTTGGTTATAACAGGTGTTTACCGAATGGAGACAAAACTGGAGCTACTATACAAAGTTACTACACAGGCTTATATACCGGGGTGGTCACTACTGGTACTGCAGTATACAGGGGCTGCAGAATATAGTTCCTTCTTCAAAGTACATACACTACATCCTCTTTATCAATTTTTATCATATGAAGTATCTCCAATACCTCCTTCTTCACTATGTCTATGGCAGCATTCTCTGCCTTGGCGAAAACAGATGCAAAGTACTCATTTGATACTTCAGCCATACCCTCTGCCTCCATGCATAGGTCTCCTTTTTGGTCCCTAATCAGCCCGACCCCGCCTCTTACTACCTTTTTACTATTTATATGCCTATAGAAGACTTTTGGATTACCTTTTATGTTGGCTGCCATTTTATTCTCAAACACTCTCTTTGCCCCTCTTATTTTCTTTTTCACTTCGCCTCTGACCTTTCTATATATAGCCTGATTCTCAGATGTATTTGCAACCTGACATCTGTCATGCGCACTCTTTTTCTGCTTCATCATATTCTCTATCTCTTTCTTCATCCAGGGAGCCCTGACATTTGTTGCCCTGCCTTTCCCCCTAGTGGGAATGTACCTCAACTGTACCTGAACTATTTCACCCATTGTTCCATTACAGTTTTGCCTGCCAATCTTTGATTCCAGTTTACCCGGGCCAGATCCAATCTCATCCCACTGAAATTGGCCTTCCCCCAGTTAAAATGCTTTACTCTAGATTGCTCCCTGTCCTTTTCCATAGCTAATCTAAATCTTATGATACTATGATCACTGTTCCCTAAATGTTCCCCTACTGACACTTGCTCCACTTGACCCACCTCATTCCCCAGAACCAGATCCAGCAATGCCTCCTCCCTCATCGGGCTGGAAACATACTGATCAAGAAAGATCTCCTGAACACACTTCAGAAATTCTTCCCCTTCTCTGCCTTTAACACTATTACTATCCTTTGTCTATATTAGGATAGTTGCAGTCCCCCATTATTACTACTCTATAGTTCTTGCACCCCTCTGTAATTTCTCTGCAAATTTGCCCCTCTATATCTTTCCCACTATTTGGTGGTCTATAGAATACACCTAGTAGTATAATGGTACCTCTATTATTTCTTAACTCTAGTCATATAGATTCTGTCCTTGACCTCTCCAAGACATCTTCCCTCTCCAGCACTGTAACATTCTCCTTGACCAATACTGCCACACCACCTCTTATTATTCCTCCCCTAGCTTTCCTGAACGCTTTATAACCAGGAATATTCAATACCCAATCCTGCCCTTTTTTGAGCCAGGTCTCAGTTATTGCTACAATATGGGGGGAAAAATTCAGTTGGTTTGCGCTTCCCGTTAGCGCCTTAACAGGGCACTAATGGGGCGCAAAGCAACTAGCACCCGTGCGAGGTGATGTTTGCGCCGCTCACAAAATTAACTAGACATTTTGTGGCGATGCTAAACACTACCGCCACGATCTCCTGCGTCGGCAGATCGTGACGTCCGTCGAGTGTGCAACGCCCCAGTAGCGCCCCGGACCAGATATTGAGTGGCGCCCCCTGCCTTACCGCCTGCCGCTAGCAACGACAGGTTGAGGGGAACGTTTTGCAGTCGGGAAGGGACTGGGGGAGCGCTATTTAAAGGCGACCGCTTCCTGCCTTTTTTTGTTGGTGACATTTTTGCACCACGCATTCTGAGGGAGAGAGAGAGAGACTTCTGGAGAGATTCAACGCTGTGTGAAGGAGTTTTGGGTACTGAGCAGCACTTTGCAGATTCATTTAGATTTGCCCTTCCTTGTATCGATTTAGAAGAGGCTTTGGGGGCTGCACTCTGAGCTCTTTCCCTGGGCCTCTCCATTGTTCTTTCCAGCAGATTTGATGTACAGGTCTCTCTAGGCCGAGATTGAAGGCTGCAATGAGCAGGATGTGGATGGACAGCAAGATCAACCCTCCCCTTTAAGAACTGGCCGGCGCCATTGTGTCTGTGTTCCATTGCTAACTGACATCACATGAGCTTCGCCAGCGCTCTGAGGTAGTGCCTTGCTCCTCAGCCTTTGCGCCTTAAGACAGGTGTGAAGCGCCTGATTTAGCGCTCCAATCACCTCCAGGGGCGATAAAAGCCAAGTTTGCAGTCGGAGGCGATAATTAGTGCAGGGCGCTAAACTTTGCGCACGGCCGATAATCGTGCCCCAAACGTGGCGATACTGAATTTCTCCCCCCCATATTCCCATGTGGCTATTTGTGCCTGCAGCTCACTTAGCTTGTTTACTACGCTTCGTGCGTTCACATATATACACTGTAAACCCATCTTAGACCATCCTGTATTCTCTCTTAGTTTGAACCCGCCTAATACCTTATTATTTCTTACTTTAGTGCTCTCTGCCTCTCCCAATCCTTTGAGCACTTTTTTTCCCTTTTCTAATGTTACATCCTGGTGCCCATCCCCCTGCTAAATTAGTTTAAACCCTCCCCAACAGCACTCGCAAACCTCCCCGTGAGGATATTGGTTCCAGCCCTGTTGAGGTGCAACCCGACCGGCCTGTACAGGTCCCACCTCCCCCAGAAATGCTCCAGGAATCTAAAGCCCTCCCTCCTACACCATCTCTCCAGCCACGCATTCATCTGCGCTATCTGGAGATTACTACCTTTGAGGTCCTGCTTTTTAATCTCTTTCCTAGCTCCCTGAAATGTGCCTGCAGAACCTCATCCCTCTTTCTACCTATGTCGTTGGTACCGATATGGACCACAACCTCTGGCTGTTCACACTCCCCCCTCAGAATGTTCCACAGCCGCTTGGTGACATCCTTGACCCTGGCACCAGGGAGACAACATTCCATCTTGGAATCGCATCTACGGCTGCAGAAACGCCTGTCTGCTCCCCTAACTATCGAATCCCCTACCATTATTGCTTCTCCACTCTTCTCCCTCCCCCCCCTGTACAGCTGAGCCACCCATAGTGCCGAGGACTTGGCTCTGGCTGTACTCCCCAGAGGAACCATTGCCCTCACCAGTACTCAGAACTGAATACTGGTTGGAGAGTGAGATGCACTCAGGGGAGTCCTGCACTACCTGGCTGGTCCTCCTCTTCTGTCTGGTGGTTACTCATTCCCTTTCTGCCTGCACATTCTTTATCTGCGGGGTGACCACCTCCTGAAACATGCTATCCACGAAGCTCCCAGCCTCACGGATGTACCGCAGTGACGCCAGCTGCTGCTCAAGCTCCAAAACCCAGAGCTCGAGCTCCTCCAGCTGACGACACTTCCTACACGTGGTTGTCCAGGACACAGGAAGCATCCTGGAGTCCCCATGTTCCACGGGACAAAGCTGCCCTGTCATGCCTTTACTTAATAGACTATTAACTAGAAACACTTAGCAGCTACTCACCAATCAGCTCCTTCCCTGGTTGTGACATCACTTTAGCTGTTTTGCAGTTGTTGCTTTTGTTGTTGTTGTTTTCGCTGGAGGTTCTCCGCCTCCTCACTGGGCCTCCCGCTCGATTTATACTCCGCCTCCTCACTGCCGCCACTGCTCCGGTCTGCACTCTCTCTGGGCCTCCTGCTCGATTTATACTCCGCCTCCTCGCTACCGCCGCTGCTCCAGTCTGCGCTCTCTCTGGGCCTCCCGCTCGATTTATACTCCGCCTCCTCGCTGCCGCCACTGCTCCGGTCTGCATTCTCTCTGGGCCTCCCGCTCGATTTATACTCCGCCTCCTCGCTGCCGCCACTGCTCCGGTCTGCACTCTCTCTGAGCCTCCCGCTCGATTTATACTCCGCCTCCTCGCTGCCGCCACTGCTCCGGTCTGCACTCTCTCTGGGCCTCCCGCTCGATTTATACTCCACCTCCTCGCTGCCGCCACTGCTCCGGTCTGCACTCTCTCTGGGCCTCCTGCTCGATTTATACTCCACCTCCTCGCTGCCGCCACTGCTCCGGTCTGCACTCTCTCTGGGCCTCCCGCTCGATTTATACTCCACCTCCTCGCTGCCGCCACTGCTCCGGTCTACACTCTCTCTGGGCCTCCTGCTCGATTTATACTCCGACTCCTCGCCGCCGCCACTGCTCCGGTCTGCACTCTCTCTGGGCCTCCCGCTCGATTTATACTCCACCTCCTCGCTGCCGCCACTGCTCCGGTCTGCACTCTCTCTGGGCCTCCTGCTCGATTTATACTCCACCTCCTCGCTGCCGCCACTGCTCCGGTCTGCACTCTCTCTGGGCCTCCCGCTCGATTTATACTCCACCTCCTCGCTGCCGCCACTGCTCCGGTCTACACTCTCTCTGGGCCTCCTGCTCGATTTATACTCCGACTCCTCGCCGCCGCCACTGCTCCGGTCTGCACTCTCTCTGGGCCTCCCGCTCGATTTATACTCCACCTCCTCGCTGCTGCCACTGCTCCGGTCTGCACTCTCTCTGGGCCTCCTGCTCGATTTATACTCCACCTCCTCGCTGCCGCCACTGCTCCAGTCTGCACTCTCTCTGGGCCTCCTGCTCGATTCATACTCCGCCTCCTCGCTGCCGCCACTGCTCCAGTCTGCGCTTTCTGAGCCTCCCGCTCAATTTATACTCCGCCTCCTCGCTACCGCCACTGTTCCGGTCTGCACTCTCTCTGGGCCTCCCGCTCGATTTATACTCCGCCTCCTCGCTGCCGCCACTGCTCCGGTCTGCACTCTCTCTGGGCCTCCTGCTCGATTCATACTCTGCCTCCTCGCTGCCGCCGCTGCTCCAGTCCTCTCCTCTAAATGGTGGCCCTCTCCTCCAAATACAGGCAACTTCATGCATAACCACCTGCAGCATAGCCTCTCACACCTGACTGCTGAATTGAGCCACTCTGCTCCCAGTCATTTTAGAAGATGCTGGCACCCGAAATGCTCCCATTGCATCGTGCATTAAATGCTGAGAGCACCATCATTGAACATAAATGAGCTAACCTCACATTATCTACGCAGAGTATCTAATGCACAGTGGTTTCCAGAAGTCTCTATTTTAGCTGTTCCATAAAGAGCGTATAACATACACTGCAAACTGTGTAAAAATGACTAAACTACATGGTAGACATTGATGAAAGGACATGATTATAGGAATCATTGATAGGAGGACATGATTGTAGGATTCATTGACATAAGGACATGATTGTAGGATTCATTGATAGAAGGGCATGATTATAGGATTCGTTTGCTGCATAGCTTAGACAGGTACAGCATACAACACGTGTCTTTTGCACAATTTATAGTTCTTGCAACAATATTTGTCCACCAGTTTCAGTCTTGGCATGATTTGTAACTGTGAATTGTTCCTGATAGTTGTGAAAGAAACTCTGGAGTTAAAATGCCATTATTGTATGTACAAAGTTTACATGATGTGCACACCAGCTTGAAGAATTATCCTTTAGATGATCTACATTCCCTGAGTAGGAAGGTATTACTCAAGGATAACATAAAGCTTCCCAAATTCTATATTTTACACTTTGGTTGAAATGCTTTTTTGTCACTGTCAATATCTGCAGTTTAACAAATGTACGAAGAGGTTATAAAATTAACAGACCCTCTTTCCTGCCAGCAGTACAAACAGCCACTGCATCTTCATAATCTTCCCACTTCCACTTTGCTCTTGACAGGCAGCGGAGATCCAGACACAGGCGCCATCCCCATTGCTGCTAAAGCTTGCTGCTGCTTACTGCGAATTATGTCTTAAAGAAAAAATCCAGGGCAGCTATAGTGAACCTTCATGAGCAAAGGAGGCGATTATATGAAGACTACAATATTTCACTATCATCCCAGCTTCATATCAAACTAAAAGTAGCATTTTGCACTCAGCAGGACTTATTTGAATGCTGCCATTATCTCCATTCAGAACATGGTTTCCTGTTGCTAACATGGTGCTGTGCTGCTCACTTCTTCAGCTTTGTTTGCTCACCCAGGGCAAGGCTCTGAACGAGGAACGTTGGAGGCTACGAGTTAACTTTTCTTTTCACTATGTGAATAAGTGTCCCCATTTACCACAGGATGCTCAAGTGATGGGCTGTTCTCCAACTACGCTGGAGTCTAAATGCATCTGAAATGAAACACATTACCCATGAGAACAGGGACCCTTGTTGAAGACCCTGATTGGAATAAGTAATATTGACAAGAAGATCAATGCTGTTTGTTGGGTCATTTCCAATGCCATCAAAAATGAAAATGAAAATACCTGCAGACTGAAAGAAAAAAATAATACTGATAGTCCCAAAAAGTTCTGGATACTCAGAGCCAACCTTTGTCCAAATAGATAGGTAGGAAACAGCAACATAATATCGCAGTACCATTGGACTCTGGATTAGTGCTGGTTAATTACTGGTTTAGTGATTTTAAACTTGAAAATTCGGGTAAAGCCGTGGCTCAGTTGCGAGCACTCTCGCCTCCGAGCCAGAAGATTGTAGCTTCAAGTCCAACTCAGGAGACTTCAGCACAAAAATCTAGGCTGACACTCCAGGGCAGTGCTGAGGGAGTGCTGCACTGTCGGCGGTGCTGTCTTTTGGATGAGATATTAAACCGAGGCCCCATCTGCTCTCTAAGGTGGACGTAAAAGATCCCATGGCACTATTTCAAAGAAGAGCAGGGGAGAGTTATCCCTGGTGCCTGGCCAATATTTATCCCTCAATCAACATCACAAAAACAAATTATCTGGTCATTATCACATTGCTGCTTGTGGGAGCTTGCTATGCACAAATTGGCTGCTGCACTTCCTGCATTACAAGAGTGACTACACTTCAAAGGTACTTCATTGGTTGTAAAGCGCTTTAGGACGTCCTGAGGACGTGAAAGGCGCTATATAAATGCAAGTCTTTCTTTTTTCCTTTTAACATTTGGGCTATATAACTTTATGGTAGTGTCACTACATGAAGCATAGTTCTAGAACTATTTGGTACAATGCTAAAATAGCATCATAAATTCACCACCTTCATCACAGCTCTTTATAATTAGAAGCCATATAGAGTTCCTGGTCCTTCACTGTAGAAAAATGGGGATTGGTAAATTATCATTAAGGAGCTGAGGGAATAAAAATGTAAGGTAAACTTTTAAACTCACCAGTAAACTACTATACAAATAAATGAGAGAAAGAAGTCATTAAAAGAATCATTTACATACATTACATCCTGAAAAACAATGAAAGTTAATTACTACATGATTCTGCACTGCTCTTTATGCAGGTCTACAGAGGCATTATGCTTATTTAAAGCCATGATAATAGTTACAACAGTGATTACACTGTACAAAGTACTTCATTGGCTGTAAGGTGCTTTGGGACATCCTGAGGTTGTGAAAGGCGCTATATAAATGCAAGGCTTTCTTTTTTTCTTCTGTTTGTTGTTACAGTTAGCTTATTTTTACAACATCTACATTCTTACTTGATAACATCCAAGTAATCAGGTGCTTTCACTACAGATAGATATTACGCCATTGCTCCAAGTATTTTATCTGCATGCCAACCTTTTTAAGCAAATATTTCCGACAACTTATTAAAAATATTATACAGGAAACTTCGCGATATCTGGCACCGACGGGACCGGCGTGATGCCGATCTATGAAAACTTCCGGACAGACCAGCACTAATGTTGAAGGATACGGAGGTTTTCATCTCCGTATCTGACAACAAACACTGTTGCTTAGCAACAGCTTGTAAACAGTCGGCCCGTACCTTGGAAGCGTCTCTGTAGCTTAGCAACAGCTTCAGAGAGGCTTTCCAGAGACTGACTGTTTAAAAAAATGCTAGGAGAAGAAAAAAAAAAAGAAAAAAAACTAACAAAACGGCTGCTGATTTCTGCCGTTAGATCGAGGTTTCCGGACATACAACTTCCGGATAAACCAAAGTTTCCTGTAGTAGAATTATATGCCTCTGCAGGAAAATAGTATAGCAGAGATTTATGACACCACACATTGTAAATGCCAATCTTATACATAACAGAGTGTCCATTAACTATTGGTTAAGGGGTGTTGATTAGTTAGCAGGAATAATACTTCACAGTGAAAATTTGCTTCAAATGTATTAAAATAGATATTGACATAGATTATCCTGTTGAAGGCTCTGAAAGCTCAGGTGAAAGACTGAAAGATTGGCCAATGGAGAGAGTTTCCATTGCAGCAGGAAGGCAAATAGGAATTTAAATAAAACTACTAGAATAAAAGTACCAGAAGGCAACTGTTGATGCAATATCCATGTCACTATACTGTTCCTGATACCAACATGGCATGGTGTCCTATGGGATATTTTATCCATGGTGATTGTTAGATCCGTGTATCTTGATGTTGTGTGTCCTTCAATAATTAGACAAGAGACTGCAGGGAACAATCAACAGGTGTTTACTGGATGAGGGTTACTCTAAAACTAACTGTACAGATCCCTACTCAGGGTTTATATACAGGTGTGGTCACTGCCGGTACTACAGTATACAGGAGCTGTAAAAAGTAGTTCTCCCCTTAAAGGTACATACATTACAGTGATAATATCTTGTTAAAGCTCAGCTCAGTTTAAAGAAATTCAAAGAATGAACTTACATTTACATAAAGCTTTTCATAACCTCAGAATAACCCAAAGCGCTTTATAACCAATGAAGGACTTTTGAAGTCTAGTCACTGTTGTAACGTAGAAAACGCAGCAGTCAATTTGAATACAGCAAGCTCCCACAAACAGCAATGAACTAAATGACCAGGTCATCTGTTTTAAGTTTTTACGTTCTTACATTGTCAAGTATTGGTTGAAGGATAAATGTTGGCCAGAACACTGAGAAAATCCCCCCCCAATTCTTCCTCAAATAGTGCTGTTGAATCTTTTGCACCCACTTAACTTTCCATACTTCATTTTGAGAACAAGTATCAATACTTAGACCTACCACTCATAACCAAACAACTTCTTCTGCACAAATGCAAAGCTATTGTTGTATTTTCACACAAATGGTAGTGGAAATCTGGAACTCTCTTCCCAAGAAGGCTGTGCATGATGGGTAAATTGCCATTTTCACGGCTGAAATCAATAATTTGTTGTTAGTTAAGGGTATCGGGGGGTATGGAGAAACGGAATAGTTTCACTTGGATTACTTTCAATCGCCTAACAAGGTTGGAGAGGAATTTTCCAGGTTTTTTCTCCCCCAATTTGACCTGGCATTATATCTGGTTTTTTGCCTCTTCCAGGCGATCATGTGGCTTTCAGGTGGGTTGGGGAGTGTATAAGTTGTACTGCGCAAGGCATCACAGTTGCGTGGGAGAGGCTGGATGGACCAGAGGCTCTGTTCCTATCTGTCATTGTTCGTATGCTTGTAGTAGACGTATAGATCAGCCATGATCAAATAGAATATCGGAACCGGCTCGAGGGGTTAAATGGCTTATTCCTGTTCATTGCAGCTAGTTGGGGTAGCCAAATACCAACACCACAGGTGCTGTGGCAAACCCTTTGGCCTAGAAATTCAGGTGGCTGCGCCACCCGTTAGCGCCTTAAGAGGGCGCTAAGTGGGTCGCAAGCCACTGGCCACGCCTCCCGCCAAATTCAGCGGGACGCTAATGGTGGCGCTAGCTGTAGTGTATGTGTCTTTAAGAGCCCCAGGTGTGCTGTAATGCCGGTAATTGCCACTCGGGCTATATAAGCCTGTATATTGTGTATATCCGTTAGAACCCCCCCAGACTTTGCTTAGTAAATACCTATGAACCAACTCCTGTCTTCAGTGTCTTTATCAACACACGGACACTACAGTGGCGACGAAGTGGAAACGGACTTAACTGCAATTCGGCAGCACCTCAAGGACATCGATTCCTCGGGCATCCAGAAGACTCAAGGAAGTGAGAGAAGCTGTGGTTTCACCAGCTGGCCAAGCTGGTGGCAGGTACTGCGCTAATCCTTCCTGGGTGTCAGGCTGGGGCTCCAGCGGCTGGCTCTACAGCTGAGACAGGCAGTGAAATCGGAGGCAAGCAATAACGGACTGGGAGGGAGCACTCGGGAGACGGCCGGCGCGGCAAGCAGGTCAGCGTCCAGACCTGGAGAGAAACTCCAGCGGGAACGAGTCTCCAACAGTAAATAAAAAATTTAAAAAAAGGAACGGAAACCGCAGTAAACAGCGTTCTCATCGGCAGCAGCGGCGGGAAAGCACGGGAAGCGCCATATCTTTGCTGCAGAAAAGAAAAAAAGCGCGGGAAGCGCCATATCCTTTCTGAAATGCCTAAGTCTGGCAATATTGATGCTTTTGACAGCGAAATAGAGGATTGGACCACATACGTGGAAAGAGTAGAGGTATATTGCACTGCAAATGGAATAGAAGATGAAAAAAAGCTTCAGTACTTCTGAACTTAATGGGCGCAAAGGCATACGGGCTGTTACAAAATTTAATCACTCCAGCCAAACCAAAGGACAAGAATTTTAAAGAAATTGTTGATACCCTGCAGGAGCACTTAAACCCAACACCGCTGCTGATAGCGGAACGATTCAAGTTCTTCAAGAGAAATCAACACAAGAATGAAAGTAACGCTGATTACCTAACCGAATTAAGAAAGCTATCAAAGTATTGCCAATTCAGGGCAGGACTATCAGATTATCTTCGAGACAAATTCATTTGCGGTCTCTTAAGTGAAGGAACACAAAAAAGGCTGCTTTCTGAAAAAGATTTAACATTGGACAAAGCTTTCAGTATGGCTGTATCATACGAAGCAGCAGCAAGAGGAGCTGCAGAGATACAACAAAAGACACAGGACTTCGGCACCCATGAAATGACACAGGGTTTCGAAAGATGTTATCGCTGCGGCAGATCCACCCATAACCAGAGGGACTGCTGGTTCAAGGACAAAGCATGCAGGCAATGCGGAAAGATTGGACACATTGCACGGGTATGCCGATCTGGACAAAATAAATCCAAAGACAGAAAAAAAAAAATAAAGAAAGAAAAGTACAGGAAGGTACAAATGATGACGGACAGTAGCTCCGAAGACCAGAAGAGCGATAGCGACTTCGAAAACAAGAGACTAAGCTGTCTCAAATTACATAATGTACTTGCCAAAGATGATTACCAAACCATTTGTGTTACCCTCACGATAGCAGGGTCCCCAGTTAAAATGGAGCTAGATACAGGATCAGCTCTAACCGTAATAAATCGACGTGATTACGAGAGGCTATTTTCGCATATACCTCTAAAAGACACATCCATTATCTTAAAAACATATACGGGGCAGAACGTATACCCCAAAGGAAAAATAAGGGTGCCTGTTGTATACAACGGCAAAGAAATACAAAAGTTGTATTTATACATTCTACAAGATGGTGGTCCACCGTTGTTGGGACGTGAATGGATCAGAAAGATACGTTTAGACTGGCACTCCATTCAGGCACTGACGGTGACCAGTAAGAAAAAAAACAATGATGACATCATACCTGAACGATTAAAAGACATCTTGGCCAACGCCAAAGAAGTGTTTCAAGAGAAACTAGGAACCTTGAAAGGCATCACCGCCTCAATAAAACTGGAAGATGCAGCAATTCCCAAATTTTTTAAGGCAAGACCGGTGCCATACGCAATACGTCCAGCAGTCGAGGCAGAGCTGGAGAATTTGGAAAAAGCAGGCGGATTATCCAAAATAGATTGGAGCGAGTGGGCAACACCCATCGTTCCAGTCATGAAAAAAGCATTGAATAAAGATAAATCTGAAGAACAGAGAAAAATTCGCATCTGTGGAGACTTCAAGGTGACTGTAAACCCGGTCCTTCAGACAGTACAGTATCCTCTTCCGAGGATAGAAGATATTTTCGCCTCACTATCCAGAGGGAAACGTTTCACCAAAATTGACTTGGCACAGGCATATCTACAGATGGAGGTTGAGGAGGCCTCTAAAAAGTATCTCACGATAAACACACACAAAGGCCTGTACCAGTACAATCGACTGGTTTTTGGAGTAGCATCAGCTCCAGCTATCTGGCAAAGAGCTATGGAGCAAGTCCTGCAAGGGATTCCGGGGACTCAATGCTACCTAGACGACATCCTTGTACCAGGAGAAAACGACAACGAGCACCTTGCCAATTTGGAGCAGGTGCTCACTAGGCTGAAAGAATGGGGCCTACGAGCGAATCACCCCAAGTGCGAATTTTTCCAAAATCAGATATCATATTGTGGCCACATAATCAATAATGAAGGGTTGCATAAGTCACCTGAAAAAATTGAAGCGGTCATAAAAGCCCCAGCACCTGAAAATGTTTCACAATTAAGGTCGTTCCTGGGATTAATAAATTACTATCATAAATTTTTACCGAACTTATCAACTCTTCTACACCCTCTTAATGAACTTCTACAAACAGGAGTGATTTGGAAATGGAACGAAGACTGTAAACGTGCCTTGCATAAATGCAAAGACTTAATCACATCCGAAGAAGTTTTGGCTCATTACAACCCATCACTGCCAATCAGACTGGCGTGCGATGCATCCCCTTACGGCATAGGAGCAGTATTATCCCATAAATTCCCTGATGGCTCAGAACGGCTGATAGCTTTTGCGTCACGCTCATTAAACTCAGCTGAGCGTAACTATGCCCAAATCGACAGGGAAGCACTCAGCCTGGTATGGGGAGTGAAGAAATTCAACCATTACCTACACGGACAAAAATTTACCTTGTTGACTGACCATCAACCCCTCATCTCCATATTCAACCCTAAAAAAGGTGTTCCCATTATGACAGCGCAAAGGCTACAGGGGTGGTCCCTTTTTCTAGGGGCACACCAATACAACATAGAATACAAAGGGTCAAAACAGCATGGGAATGCTGATGGTTTATCGCGCCTACCATTGCCAACGGTAGAAGAGGCACCTACAGTAGACCCAGTAGAGATGTTCCACTCTACCATAGTGGAATGTCTACCAGTGACAAATTCTACCATTGAAAGGGAGACGAGAAATGACCCAACTCTCTCACGGGTCTACGATTTAACAGTGAAGGGATGGCCAGCACATGGCGAACCACTGTTGCCAGCATTCTCACAAAGAAGAGAACAGCTGTCAGTGTGCCGAGGAACCTTGATGTGTGGATCCAGAGTGGTAATTCCACCCAAACTCCAGGATAAAGTGCTAAAGGAGCTTCACGAGGGGCATCTGGGTGGAGTGAAAATGAAGAACCTAGCTAGGGCGTTTGTATGGTGGCCAGGTATCGATGGAGACATCGAAGAAATGACCAAGAGCTGCCTAGGATGCCAGAAGGTCCAAAATGCTCCACCACAAGCCCCTCTACATCCATGGGAGTGGCCCTCATCTCCCTGGCAAAGGGTGCACATCGACTTTGCTGGTCCATTTATGGACTCAATGTTCTTAATCGCGGTTGATGCACACTCCAAGTGGCCGGAGGTAATAAAGATGTCCTCCACCACCACGGAAAAAACCATCACAGTATTAAGGACCATATTTGCCAGGAATGGGCTGCCGGAACAGATATGTTCTGATAATGGACCGCAATTTGTGTCCGAAGAATTCAGAAAGTTCTTAAAAAACAATGGGGTTAAGCACTACACATCCGCCCCATACCATCCCGCCACCAATGAATTGGCTGAAAGGTTTGTCCAGACCTTCAAGAAGGCCATAAAGGCCATGGGTAATGAAGGCATAAAACTTCAGCACAAGGTGGATAACTTCTTATTCACATACAGGAATGCAACACATATGGTTACCAACCAAACTCCCGCCATGATGTTCTTCAATAGAAACCTAAGATGCCGGCTAGATTTGGTCAAGCCCAACATCAGAAGGGACGTGGAGAACCGGCAGTTTCAAGGCATGAATGAAAGGCCAACTAGAACCTTCCAGATAGGTCAACAAGTTTTGGCCCGGGACTACCGTACCGAGAAATGGCAGCCTGGAACTATGCACACGACTAGGACCACTGATGTATACCGTGGACATCGGAGAAAGCATAATAAGGCGCCATGCTGACCAAATCATAAAGTCATCCGAAAAGGGACACCCTACACCACAACTCTATACATCTAACGATGAAGTAGCGATACCCATATCTACCTCCGATCCGGTGATAAGAACATAAGAACATAAGAAATAGGAGCAGGAGTAGGCCAATCGGCCCCTCGAGCCTGCTCCGCCATTCAATAAGATCATGGCTGATCTGATCCTAACCGCCAATCCACTATCACAGAACCATCTCCTGAATCTAACAGAATTAGACACACGAAATAGGAGCATGATCAGGCTACACGGCCCCTGGGCCCGCTCCGCTACCCACAGGGCCATGACCGATCCGAACCTAGACTCATGTCCAAATTCCTGCCCACTCCCCGTAACCTTTAATTCCCTTTACTTCTAGGAAACTGTCTATTTCTGTTTTAAATTTATGTAATGATGTAGCTTCTACAGCTTTTTGGGGCAGCATATTCCATGGACCTACCACCCTCTGAGTGAAGTAGTTCCTCCTCATCTCAGTTTTGAAAGAGCAGCCCCTTATTCTAAGACTATGCCCCCTAGTTCTAGTTTCACCCATCATCGGGAACATCTTCCCCGCATCCACCCGATCCAACCCCTTCACAATCTTATATGTTTCAATAAGATCGCCTCTCATTCTTCTGAACTCCAATGAGTAGAGTCCCAATCTACTCAACCTCTCCTCATATGTCCATCCCCTCATCCCCGGGATTAACCGAGTGAACCTTCTTTGTACTGACTTGAGAGCAAGTATGTCCTTTCTTAAGTATGGACACCAAAACTGTACACAGTATTCCAGGTGCGGTTTCACCAATACCTTGTACAACTGAAGCAATACCTCCCTATTTTTATATTCTATCCCCCTAGCAATGAAAGCCAACATTCCATTGGCCTTCTTAATCACTTGCTGCACCTGCATACTAACCTTTTGAGTTTCGTGCACCAGGACCCCCAGATCCCTTTGTACTTCAGTACTTTCCAGTTTCTTGCCATTAAGATAATAACTTGCTCTATGATTTTTCCTGCCAAAGTGCATAACCTCACACTTTCCAGTATTGTATTCCATCTGCCAAATCTCAGCCCACTTACTTAGCCTGTCTATGTCCCCTTGCAGGTTTTTTATGTCCTCCTCACTCACTACTTTCCCTCCCATCTTAGTATCATCTGCAAACTTTGATATGTTACACTTGGTCCCCTCCTCCAAATCGTTAATATAGATTGTAAATAGTTGGGGACCCAGCACTGACCCCTGCGGAACACCACTAGTTACTGATTGCCAGTCTGAGAATGAACCATTTATCCCAACTCTCTGCCTTCTGTTAGATAGCCAATCCTCTATCCATGCCAGAATATTACCCCCAATCCCGTGATTTTTTATCTTAAGCAATAATCTTTTGTGTGGCACCTTGTCAAATGCCTTTTGGAAGTCTAAATACACTACGTCCACTGGTTCCCCTTTATCCACCCTATACATTACTTCCTCAAAGAACTCCAGCAAATTTGTCAAACATGACTTCCCCTTCATAAAACCATGCTGACTTTGTCCTATTAAATTATGATTATCCAAATGTCCTGTTACTGTCTCCTTCATAATGGACTCCAAAATTTTACCTACCACAGATGTTAGGCTAACCGGTCTATAGTTTCCAACCTTCTGTCTACTGCCCTTTTTAAATAAGGGTGTTACATTTGCAGTTTTCCAGTCTGCCGGGACCTTTGCCGAGTCCAGGGAGTTTTGGAAAATTATTACCAATGCATCCACAATCCCTACCGCCACTTCCCTCAAGACCCTAGGATGTAAGCCATCAGGTCCAGGTGATTTATCCGCCTTGAGTCCCATTATTTTACCGAGTACCACTTCCTCAGTGATTTTGATCGTGTTTAGCTCCTCCCCCCCTTTAGCCCCCTGTTTGTCCAGTGTTGGGATATTCTTAGTGTCTTCTACTGTAAAGACTGATGTAAAATATTCATTCAGTGTTTTTGCCATCTCCATATTTCCCACCATTAATTTCCCGGTCTCATCCTCTAAGGGACCAACATTTACTTTAGCCACCCTTTTTCTTTACTGGAACCCGATGATGAGCCCGACACTGGCATTCAAGCCGAATCAGCCTTGCCAGAAGAACCTACGACACCACCAGAAACTACTACACCCCCGAGGCGTTATCCGGACCGAGTCAGGAAGCCTCCTGAGAGACTGACTTATAATTAATTAACTACAGCAATGTATATTATTTTGCTTTTAACATGTAATTAATTACTTTAAATATGATGTACTGGTTAGCTAAAAGGGGAGGAATTGTAGTGTATGTGCCTTTAAGAGCCCCAGGTGTGCTGTAATGCCGGTAATTGCCACTCGGGCTATATAAGCCTGTATATTGTGTATATCCGTTAGAACCCCCCCCCCAGACTTTGCTTAGTAAATACCTATGAACCAACTCCTGTCTTCAGTGTCTTTATCAACACACGGACACTACACTAGCCGTTAGCACTGCACCGCTACCAATGACATAATCGGTGTGCGCAGCGCCCCGCTGATGCCCCGGCCACGATATTAGGAAGCGCCCCCTGCTTTACCGCCAGACACTATGTGCCACCGGTTCAGGGGGGCCTACCTGCGGCGGTAGAGGCGCAAATTAAAGGAGAGGTGCGGGGCGGCCATCTTTTTGTTGGCCGCCTGCCAGCACACCTCTGCGCTCCCGTCCCCAGCCTCCTCACCCCCCCCCACCGCAGAGTGCCGGCTGCATTGCAAGAGCCCGGCACTTCTCCTCAGTGCCGGGCTCTTTTGCCGGCACTCACGATCCTCGGTGGCCCAGCTGGGCCCCAGATCGCGCAGAACAAGGCCCCTCCCCTTTAAGAAGGGGAGGAAGGCCTGCAGTACTGCAGCACGACGTGCCGCAGCGTGTGGCGCTGCAGCACGTTGCACAACGATATTCAGTTGCAGCGCCCCAAGAGGGATGCGGGGCGCCTCCAGTAGCGCCGCGCTTCCCTTTGGGGCACTCCAACTGAATTTCCGGCAGGCGGCCGCGAATGCTGCCGGGGTGCTACTTTTAGCGCCCTGGCGAGGCTGGCGCCCCAAACGGGGCGCTACTGAATTTCTAGGCCTTTATGTATTATCTAACACCAGCTGTGAATCTGTTTCCAAGATGCAGAATTCATTTTGCTGCCAATAGAAAAATGTTGGGCTGGACTTTCTCAGCCCTGAGGAGGCGGGTATGGAGGCGGGACTGCTGGGAAAGTTGCAGAATTTGGGGCGGGTGGCAAACCCGCCCCCCAACCCACCTCCGTGCCCTCTTGTCAGGAGGCGGGAAGCCGTCCCGCCCCGGGTCCCGTCTCCTTGGAGGCGGGAAGGGATTAAAGCCTATTAACTGCCTGTTAACAGTTAGTTAACAGGCAGAAAATAGGATTATCCTCATTTTTCGTTCTGAAGTGCGGGCTTCCCGAACTGGGGGAACCCCGCCGGGGTGTAAGAGGTGAGTAGGAGGTCGGAGGGGGTCAGAGGGGTCTGAAAGTGCGATGCAGAGGTGAGTGATGCGTGCAAGTGTGGAGTGGTAAGTATGTGAGGTGAGTGTAAAGTGTTAGAAAATGTTAACTTACCTTTGTTTCTACCTACAGCCTTCAGCCGCTGTGGAGCCGGAGTCCCCGACATCTCCATTGTAGAGATCACAGACTGGCTGTTGCATCCTCCGATACAACAGCCAGCTGATTTCTGCAAAGTAGAAAGGTTTGATGAGTCCTGAACACAAGGTCTCATCAAACTACACAGAATGTCAGTGTTTGACAGCTTCACAGAGCTGTCAAACAATGACATTTCTTCTTTCAAAAGTTCTTGACAGATGACACGTGATACATTGACATGCTCTGACACTGACTTCCCCCTAATTGGCCTGCTGAGCCGGCCAGGTGGGCTTAACAAGGTCAATCAGGGGAAAATCCCGCTGGTTGGCCAGAAGTTGATGGAGGCAGGACTGAAACCCGACAAGTGGGAGTCCCGCCTCCAAAAGCTTCCCATTCAGAAAATCCAGCCCGTTGTCTTGAGTGCAATTTTGTGCAGTTTCCACATTACTGACAAAAACAAAGACTTGCACATCTTCTCCTTGGACTCTATGTAAAATTAGTGCCTTAGCTAACTGTCACAACTGAATTCACCGAAACAGGTGCAGGACCTACACTCACTGCTATTCCTGCACCTTAACCCTGTAACAAATTAATTGTTGGCAGTTGAGTCCATTGGCAAAATTAATGTTCCTCCTACACATGTTTACACAGAAGCAAACTCCAGTAAAATCAATTCAATTTTGCCAAAAAACATATTGTATTTTATCAGAAAAACACTGAATTAAAAAAAGTCTGCTTTAAAAATAATTCAATGAAATTGCTTTAAAAAATTGCTTAAAGAATTTTTTTTAATGTAGGGGTAGAAATGTGTCCGTTTTCTGGCTCAGAATTGGCGCTGCGCAGGCAATTTGTGTTCCAACCGGAAGGCCTGATATTGGGCCTCGGGCCTCATATCAATAAATTAGGCGAACTACCAATGCCTGCGGTGCCACTACAGGCTCACCCATTTCAGAAGATGAATTTCGGGCTCCTTGCCTTGCTGACAGTGGTCCTTAGACAAGTGCCGGGGTGGGTGGGACAATGGGAGGAGTGCCAATCGTGGTTGGCAGTGGACGTCAGGAGGGCTGTGGAGCTAGCAGGAGCGCTCCTGCTCCTCCTGGCGGCACATTAATTTTTTTGGTGGCAGGCAGCCGGTTCCTAGGCCACATCAACGCCAGGAAAAGCTAAGCAGAACAAGCCCTCAGATGGGACCTAAATTAGGCTTTGGGCCTCTAATTAGCATATGCAAAGGGCCTAATACCTGTTTTAGGCTAGTGCCTGAAAATTGTCTGAGGCCAATAAGATGTTGTATGTTTTCAGGCGTCCTGTGGCACAGGGCAGAGCCCTGCAAAATTGGTCATTTTTGACCCCATTTTCCGTCCACAAAATGGATGCAATGATGACCAATTTCTTCCCCATTGTCTTATTAGTGGTGACCTTAAATGTGCACAACAGTATTAAATGTTCATTATCATAGTATTCTGCAAGACTTTAAAGCCATATAGCAGTTTAATGAGGTGCATTCTGTATGTTTGGACATTTGAGTAAAGATGCTTTTGAAAGTGCAATGTCAGGCTAGATATAATGAAAGCAAGAATTTGTCTTCATTTTAACATGCTTCAAGGACTATTAAGTGGTCCATTATAGTTCTAGAAGCCAGCCTTTACTTGCTACTCGTAAAAATATCAGACTCCTAAATGGCATTTGTCAGTTATAGTTTCCACCTGAATGTTTCAACTTCAGTGTTATAGTTCAGCAATTTTAATCATCATAAATCAAGACTGTCACAATTAGAGGCACCGTTCCAGAAATAGTCACGAGCTTCAGTTTGCAAATTCATTAAAATTCCTGTAGCGAGGCAGATCAGTGTGATAAGAAATATTATAGCGTACATTCTGATTTGTGTATGTATAATACTTGGCATTTATTCCTGTATGAAACACCACAGTTAAATGGGAGGCTTATAAAATTGGTGCATGAATAAGCTTTACTTTCAAAGCATTGCGTCAAATGTGAATTCCGACATTAATTGAGGAATATACATACATATATAGCATATATAATATATGAAATATAGTGGAAGGTCAAAAGAAAATTATGAATTTAGTCGGGGGTGGGGGTGGGGGTGGGGCACAACATGTCCACAAGTATCCTGGGCAGATCCAAGTCCAGATCTAACAAAGGACCCTACATGGCATAGTGGTTAGCACTGTTGCCTCACAGCGCCAGGGACCCGGGTTCAAATCCAGCCTCGGGTGACTGTTTGTGTGGAGTTTGCATATTCTCCCCGTGTTTGCGTGGGTTTCCGCCGGGTGCTCCAGTTTTCTCCCACAGTCCAAAAATATGCGGGTTAGGTTGATTGGCTATGATATAATTGACCCTTAGTGTTTGGGGGATTAAAATGTGTGGGGTTACGGAGATAGGGTGGGATATGTGTTGGTGAAGGGGTTACGGGGATTGGGTGGGATATGTGTCGGTGCAGGCTCGATGGGCCGAAATGGCCTCTATCTGCACTGTGGGGTTTCTGTGTGATATGTTGATAATTCATATCTGAGCATCATTACTTTGCATAATTTTTTTTTTAAGTCCATTTAACTAGCTTGGGATCAGCGTGAATCAACCACACAATTAGAAGGTAATTTATAATGAGAAGAAATGGGAATACGGCATCGGAGATGGAATGTTCTATGTTACAAATACATTTTAAAAACTAATTTTATAATATGAAGGCTGCAGAAAGCTCCCAGAGAGCTATAGCCAGTAATCCCTAGATACCTTCATAGAATGAAAAGGAAGAGCTTGCATTTATATACCACTTTTCATGACTTCAAGACATCCCAGATGCTTTACAGCCAAAGAAGTACTTTTGAAGTGTCGTCACTGTTGTAATACAGGGAAACACATCAAACAATTTGTGTCCCAATAAACAGCAATTGAGATAATGACCAGACAAACTGTTCTTTTTAGTGGTGTTGGCTGAGGGATAAGTATTGGCCATGGCACCTGAAGAACTCATCTGCTCTTTTTCAATTAGTGCCATGGGATGTTTTCCGTCCACCTGGGAGTGCAGATGGGACCTCAGATTAACGTCTCATCTGAACAATGATATCTCTGACAGTGCTGCATTGAAGTGTCAGCCTACAACTCAAGTCTCTGGAGTGCAACAAGAACCCACAACCATCTGACTCCGAGGCGAGAGTGCTAGCATTGAGCTAAATAGGTGGTTATACAGCACAGTTTCTGTTGAGTTGAAATGGCTTTTCCCTCATGTCAATGCAAAATGTGTAGAGTAATTCATGTATGAAGTGGCCCAAATCACATTTTAGGAAAGAGGTGCGATACCATCTTCAGGAGTTGGACTCTCATGACTTTAGATTGACACTGACTGCAGTGCAACTGTAGTTTAACATTTTTAGTATAGACCATTCAGCAGACCAGAAATGTTAACGTAGAACATAAGAACATAAGAAATAGGAGCAGGAGTAGGCCATTCGGCCCTTCGAGCCTGCTCCACCATTCAATGAGATTATGGCTGATCTTCTGCCTCAACTCCATTCACCGGCCCTATCGCCATATCCCTTGATGCCTTTACTAGTCAGAAATCTATCAATTTCTGTTTTGAATATACCCAATGACTGAGCCTCCACAGCCCTCTGGGGTAGAGAATTCCAAAGATTCACCACGCTCTGTGTGAAGAAATTTCTTCTCATCTCAGTCCTGAATGACCTACCCTTTATCTTGAGGCTGTGGCCCCTGGTTCTAGACTCCCCAGCCAACGGAAACATTTTCCCAGCATCCATCCTATCAAGCCCTGTAATAATTTTGTATGCTTCAATGAGATCCCCTCTCATTCTTCTGAATTCAAGAGAATACAGGCCTAGTTTACTCAATCTCTTCTCATACGACAGTCCCGCCATCCCTGTCTTCTGTTTTACACATGCAGACAAACTTTCTCTATATTTCCGCCATATTTTGCATTTAGTTAATTAAGATCTCTAACATTTGCAGCTTTTCTTTTCGGTTGAGCAGCTCCCCAATAATATGGTCAGCTCTCGGCTGATAATGAAAGCGTTAAATGGAATTTGACAAGCAGAATAACTTTTTTCCTGGTCAGAGAGCAATGTGGAGCTGGCAGTTTAACTCCGTTCTGCTAGCCCCTGTATCACTCTCCTGTGGCTATTGACTTCAAACCAGTACCTAGAATATAACAATGTCGACAAACTCACTCAGTTAGCAGAGCAAATAATAGGTTAACAAGATTCATTGCGTTTATATTTAAAATATCAAAGCCATATCGTGCAAACTGATTAAACTACTGTACCCATAACAGTGTCCTTTGGCACGGAACATTTTCTTGAAAATTTAATCAACCTCCTGATTAATAGAAAAGATGCAAAACTGATGAAAGCAGTTTGAAAGTCGTGAGGGCAGGGTATGAATAGATCAAACCCTTTGCTTTTCAATGACTGTTATCACGTAGAATGAACTTTGCTATTCAGATAAAATATGCAGCTATAATGAAAATCCAATGCTTCCTTTCAAGCTATTGGCATCATCAATCCAGCTATACGTTTCCTGTTGCTCAGTGTGTAGTTTCACACATCAGTCTAAATCGTTTCCTATTGTATTTTTATCCACCTATTCTGTTAATTAAAACAAGACAAAAATTAGATCATTCCCATTTAGCACAGCTAATTACATTCACTCTTTTATATATTAATATCATGACAGTCTTGATAACTTTGGTAAATCAATAGACCTAAGCGTGAATATAGCTATGACCCAAAATGCATGGTTGCATAATTTTTTCAAAGTGCATGACATTTTGGGGGAGATTCTAACTCCCTCTGCCTGGCAGAAATGGGATGATAATGGAGGTAAAATGGAGGTGGTGGACTTTCTACCAGGGCCTTCCACTGGGCTGCTGAGGGGTTCACCTGAATCAGCGGGGTGTCTCAGTAATCTATGTTGTACATTGGGCTCTGATGCCATTTTAGATGCCTATTGGGCAGAGTGTCAGCCAAGGATGCTCCATGCAGTAAAGCCTGAATTAATAATCACCTGTCTGTCACAGCCATCTAACCTCAGTATGATCAAGAAAGTACTTTATGGCTTAAATTGCTGATTGGCATAATTTTAACACCAGTGTTAACTGGTTTGAAATAAATGGGTTAACACCATTCGGAAAATCTAATCTTATAATTCAGAATGTAATTGCATGACCAAATGGGTCATAATCAATTTCCTCACTACATCATTCAATGTTTAGTATTTATATGCAAATGATAATAGTTTACTCTGAACTTTAATTAAGTACAATAATGGGGCAGTGAGTTTTTAAATCATATTGTACCTATTTATCTGAATACCTTTATTATGCTTATAAATGATTAAATGTATTGTGTGGCACACTCCTTCAATTTTCAGTTCTGGGTTTGAATCCAGTCCAGATTTATCGGATGAAACACTTTTTCTGCCAGCTGTAAGTTCCCTTAGTGAGCAGAGCTTGGGCTGTCTCAAGTTAGTTGTAGTGAGCCAGGAATGTAGGCAGCAAATCTGAAGTTGCACGCATGCCTTCCAACTGCTGACCCGACTCCAGTTGGCAGCAGTGCCTGCCATCCCTGATTTGATCGAAGGATCCTGCCAGTCCCAGCTGTTGTTTCCTCCAAATGTGACCCTTTCAGTACTCTGGGCCATTTACTTCAGCTGTCAGCCTCTCTGCTAATTTCATCAGCCTTGCAACCATTACAAAAGCATGACATGAGAGAATGCCATTCAGCCCATCAAGCCCGCTCTTTCCAACAGATTTTGTACAACTTGACAACCCCCCACATTATTTACTTCCTTCAAAGAGGTGAATAACTACAGGTTAAAAACAGGAAGATAAAACTGAAAATTCTCCAAGCTCCTAGTGGTAATAAAGCAAAATTTTGAATGCCACCACTGTAATTCATAATAATTCATACCTAACTGAGTGAAATGTTCTGTAACTAACAAATGCTTCATGTTTCAAGCCAGATAAGATCCAGCAAATGACAAATAAGGATCATCATTTAACTGCACCAGCATGGGAGTCCAGTCCACTACCATTCTTTTTTCATTTGCCATTTGTTTTTCCAGTCCTCCCGTCCTGCTCCTGTAAAGGTTCCACAGGTACTTGGTGCCCTCCGGTACCTCACCCAAGTGGCCATTCTTCTCTTATGAGCTTAGACAGTGAGTGTGATGAGTTACTTGGGGCATCACAGTTGAGCTTAATCCTGTCCTCACCTGATGCCCACACAAACATTTTATACCAAGGTTCACTGCATGGTGATGAGGCTCGTGAACCCAGCTGATTCTCCTCCGCCTTGCCACTGAGATCAACTCTTGTAACCCGACTGCCATCCCAGCCAAGATGAGCTAACTCAGGAATTGAACCTTGGATTTTCTTCTCTGTACGGCTCAGTTACACACTGCCATTAGCAACTAATCCATCAGGCAGCATCTCTATACTTTTAAGGTACCACGCCACACATGTTTCCATCCCTTCCTATTCTCTGCATTCAATTTGCGTGCAAGGCATGGAAAGGAGACAGCGGTCTTCTTTATACGATTATTAAGTGCCCAAAGTCACTAAAATTTTATCAATCTAAATCTGGTTCTTAGTGTCACATTGCTAGAGCACAAATACATCCTTGATGTACTATTTCTAACTCCGATTTAGCAAACAATATATATGAATATAAGAAGCAACAAAGCACTACACACAGACCTCAAGACAAGCTTTTCAGTGTGTTCTTTTATTTAAAGTTTCATTAACTTCCATTCATGTTCACACTTCTAAATGGAATACAGCTATGTTAAAATGTCACGCATTCATCTGTTTAATTGCATGGCAGGTTTTAAAAGTAACTTCATCTGTGTTAGCATTTGTTCCCTAACAGACACTAATCAGATGCTAGTATTCTGAGACGGTGCAAGCTGGTTTAATGGAATGTGTTTATTGGCATCATGAACACAGGCTGTCGACAAAAACATTTTTGTCAGTGTACTTATTCTCATTCAGCAGCGTAATGCATAGATGAAGACTAAATAATTCATTTGGTGGCGCATCTGTGGAAATTATTTATCTGCTGTTAAAATGCAAAATCAAAACCAGAACATTAGCGAAGCGCTTAGAATAATAACCAGCGCCTTTGCCTTGCCTGCCACTGTAATGCATTTCTTCAACACATACCATGAAAAATATTTGGAACATCTTTACGTCACAGCCCAAAGGGGTATGAAATAATGTCAACTTATGCTGCTTCCGATCAAGCAACTGTTTTACTGTACCAACAAGTACAGTTCCCACCACTTAGACCGCCCATGCTTATCACGGACAGCCACCTACATCGGGCAAATAGCCTATCAATTTGCCAGTACCATAGGGGTCAATTACAAAGGCTTATAATGTACTAAGCACGCCGACTATTTCAGGCAGTTCGACAAGTACCTGCCCTCTACTTCCTGATTTTAAAAGTTCTGCTGATTTCAGGCACTGTCGGATCCTCAAGCAGTTTCAATCAGCTGTTCGCACCTCATTAAAGTGCGATTCCCTCAGTGATGAGATTCTGGATGCAGCTGCTAACAATTAGGTGAGGCAGTTGCGAAGTGAGATTTCCTATTTTTTTAAAAAATATGTTAGTTACTTACCTTTTTGGTCTTACCGCCCACCACGTACAACGAGTAAATCGCATTAACACCAACGCACCTGCTGTAAGTGGTGGGGACCATGTCAAAATGAATGGTTTCCGATAGGACTTGAGAGGAGGTGAAATTCTTCTTAATGAAAAACGGGCACCTGGCTCCTTTCCTCTGCAATTAACAATCTGCTGAGGAAATCACATTCTTAGAAATCCCACATTTAAAATCCACTCACGCCTGTGATTTTGTTAGCAGATCATCAATGATGGAACTTTTGTTACAACAGAAATTTTATGCACCTGTCGTTAAGAAAGTTAAGATATAAAAGTAAACAAATCTCAAAGTGACCAATGCTGTTTGCCATTGCCTTCAATACTGTTTTGAAATTGCTGTAGAAACAGATTGATTTCTTTAATAACCTTCCATGTGTTACTTGCTGCCGTGTCTTACAAGAACCACATACACTGAATTTAACTGCAGCCAAAAACCCTCAGGAAACGGCATCACCACAGTTTAACAATCTGCACCATTGATATTGGCAAGCGGTTCACTGCTACTATCTGGGAACTTTCTACATTTCATTTTTTAGAACGTTTATATCACTACAACTCAGTTATACATTCCACTAATTATGGGGGGGGGGGGTGGCCACTCAATATATTTGAACGATGAGTTAGACAGCGAGATGCCATTTTCGCACCCCTTATGGTGGAGTGGCGCATCTCAGACAGCACCTTCCAGATTTTCACCTTTAACCATGCATCTGCGCTCACCTGAAGTCGTGTGTGATTTGCGCAAAAATAACGGTGAGCGCCATTAGCCTCACCATTATTTTGACAGTAAATTCTGGCCCAATATTTACTATGATTTTTGTTCCATTTTAATTTCTTGAATTCAATATCATGAAGATAGGGTATGGGACTCTTAAAGGTCACCTAGTTCAAAATTGTAGGTTTCAAGTTCAAAATGGCCTATTTTATATTCATCTGCCTTGGTAGGACAGTCAGAATACATCAATTCTAATTGCATCTCCCTTTGTCAATGCAAATTAAGAAGGGGAGATGCATTTACACGTAACATACAAAAATTCAAATCATCTGCTAATATAGATGATGTACAATAGTTACAAACTATAATAGGCCCAGATTTTCTGGGGCCCTATGATCATGTATGCACAATGTACGGGGCTGTAAGTGCCCCACAAGTTCAGGGACTTGCACATGCACGAAAACCCGGAACTTGCGATCTGTCAAGTTTCAGCTTGACCGATCCACCGCGTCCCCAGGAAATGGACATTCGCTGGCAGAGAGTTGGGCGATTTGCCCAACTACTGCCCAGCGAATGCCCGTGAAACTCTTACTCCTGGTAAAAGCAGGAGTAGGGCCTTCTTGTACCAGCGTAAGAGTTAAAATAAATATTTAAATAATTTAAAAAAATTATTTAAACATAAAAATACTTTAAAATTCGTTATAGGGTATTTTTAGCCCCTTTAAAACGTTTACATTTTTTTTCAAAAAATTACATTTTTGTTTTAAATGTTTAATTTAATTGTATTTTCATTAATTTTGAACATGCAATGATTTATTTTTATTTCAGTGTTGTGAAAGTCTGTTTTTTAGGGGATTCCTATTCATGCTTATGGGGGTTCCGTACGTAAATGGAATCCCTATAAGCATAATGGGGAATCCCCCTTTTTGATTGGTTGGCCAGGCCCATGTGATCCCAGGGCACTGGCGAACCGCGTGCGCCCCTGGGGTATGTGGGCCTTTACACAGGCGTTGGCATAGAGACCATCAGGTAGGTTTGGATTTTTCTTGCGGTTCGGAGGCATTCGCCCGCGGGAAGCCTCTGACCACAAATTCAGGCCCAATAACTTTCCATGAGCTGTCCTACTCGTGACAGAATATCTAAACAGTTCTAAACACCTTTCTTTTTATTATTTTGACAGTGTGTCGGATTTAGACTCAGCCTTTTGGAATCATGGAATCAAAGAATGGTTACAGCACAGAAGGAGGCCACTCGGCCCGTTGAGCCCATGCCGGCTCTCTGCAAGAGCACTTCAGCTAGTCCCACTCCGTCGCCCTTTCCCCGTAGCCCTGCAAACTTTTTTCCTTCAGGTACTTATCCAATTCCCTTTTGAAAGCCACTACCTGGTGTCTACCTGAAATATCAACCATCTATTGGACCACAAGGGGCGGGTAAAGAGATCTTCTCGATGTGTTGTGTATTGACCTCTTAAACCCATAAAGAACACATTGATGATTTCACTATACACAGTGGAGAGAGGATATTAGCCCCAACGGTGAGGTCTGAAGTGATTCATTAAATTAACAGAAGTCAGCTTAACAGAATTCCGCAGTCAACAGAAGCCAGCTTAACAGAATTCCGCAGTCTAATATATTAGAAGATGAAAGATTTATTTGAAGTTGCAGGTCATAATCTCAAACTGACTTCAACACAAAATGGCAACATCTAACAGCTGTGGAATCATACCCAGCCCTCTCATTTTGACACCAGTTATCAGAATAGAAACTAACCGGAATAATTATAAGGGCTTTTCCATGCCCATGTTCACTGCACTTGGTGATGATAAATTCCATTCCATGGGTTATCAACTGTGCAAAGTTATCAATCTTCAAGTTACCAACACGTAAATAAATATTTTGGACCAATTTGCCTCCCCCACCACACCTGGGTGCTAGCCAGGCAGCACAGCCTGAAGTGTGCACCACCTGACATGGCCTGAACCCACCTGGATTTAGGTCATTAGCCTAGGCCAGATGCTCTCCTGACACAGGGCTGACCTCTGGCAGGGCCTTGCTCCTAGAGCCAGTGGCAGAAATCCAACTGCCAGCTGTGGGGCCTCTGGCCGCTGTCCAAAAACAGAAGCCTCTAGGCCTCCAGGCCCAAAAAATGATGTCCAGCACCTAAAAAGAAATGGTGTCACTCAGTGGGTAGCACACTTGCCTCTGAGTCAGAATGGTATGTTGGCCTTCGTAGCAAGAGGGTTCGAGTACAAGAACAAGGATGTCTTGCTGCAGTTGTACAGGGCCTTGAATGGACCGCACCTTGAGTATTGTGTGCAATTTTGGTCACCTTACCTGAGGAAGGACGTTCTTGCCATGGAGGGAGTGCAGCGAAGATTCACCAGGCTGATACCTGGGATGGCAGGAATGACGTACGAGGAGAGATTGTGTCAATTGGGCTTATACTCACTGGAGTTTAGAAGATTGAGAGGGGATCTCATTGAAACCTATAAAATTCTGTCAGGTCTGGACAGACTAGATGCAGAAAGGATGTTTCTGATGGCCGGGGAGTCCAGAACCAGGGGTCATAGTCTAAGGATAAGGGGTAAGCCATTTAGGACTGAAATGAGGAGGAATTTCTTCACCCAGAGAGTGGTGAACCTGTGGAATTCTCTGCCACAGAGGGCAGTGGAGGCCAGTTCATTAAATATATTCAAGAAAGAGTTGGATATATTTCTTGAGGCTAAAGGGATCAAGGGATATGGGGAGAAGGCAGGGACAGGGTACTGAATTTGGATGATCAGCCATGATCTCATTGAATGGCGGAGCAGGCTCGAAGGGCCGAATGGCCTACTCCTGCTCCTATCTTCTATGTTTCTATGTTTCTATGTTTCAAGTCCCACTCCAGATACTTGAGCACTAGCCTGACACTCCAGGGCAGTGCTGAGGTGGTGCTGCACTGCCGGAGGTGCCGTCTTTTGGATGAGATGTTAAACCAAGACCCCATCTGCTCTCTCAGGCGGATGTAAAAGATCACATGGCACTATTTTGAGTTCTCCCCGGTGTCCTGGCCAATATTTATCTCTCAATCAACATCACTAAAGCAGATTATTTGTCCATTATCACATTGCTGTTTGTGGGAGCTTGCTGTGTGCAAATTGGCTGTCGTCTTTCCTACATTACAACAAGGACTACGGCCGGAATTTTGCCGATGCTCAGGAGGCAGGTTTGGAGGCGGGACTTCCAGCAAAATTGCAAAGATTGACCACGGGCAGGAAACCGGCCGTCAACCCACATCCAATCAATCTTCCCAAGTGTCGGGTCCCCAATTTGCGCATGGACCCGACACCTAGTGGCAGAAAGAGGATTATAGCCACTTAACTGTCTGTTAAAGGTTGTTAACAGGCAATTAACAGGCTCTTTTTCATTGTTGACACTTCTGCTTCAGGCTTCCCAACAACCAGACACCATGCCAGGTAAGTGTGGTGTGGTGTGAGTCTGCTGTAATGTTTCTGCATTGATGACAGCTGCAGAAGTGGTGTGAAGGATCCAATGGTGCACTGGTGAGTTTCAGAGGTAACAACATGTTGGGAAATTCATTTTTAATGCATTTACATTTTCTGTAGGTAACAAGTTTTGATTTGTATGTCTAGTCCCAACTCATTGGGAGAACTCTCTCACCAGTGACAGATCGCTTCTGTAAACTCACCTGCAGCTGCCATCTGTTCTAGTCTAAGGAGGGAGTCACTGGAGAGCCTGGGTGCAAGAACTCACCTGTAAACAGTGATTGTCAGTGTTCGCAGCACCTCAATGCTGTCAAACACTGAGAAATGAGCTGTCAAAGAAAAATTGCGCGTGGTCCCTTTAAGAAAACTGGCAGATGACGCGTCATCAAATGACGTCATCTGACCGGCTTCTTAATTGGCTGGCAAGCCCGCAAGGTCAATCGATGTAATATCACGTCCGTGGGCCGGATAAAGTTAGGGGCGGGACTGGAACCCGGAAACCAGCTGACCCGCTCCCAAGCCGCATCGATCAATATAATCGTGGCCTACATTTCAAAAGTACTTCATCGGCTGTAAAGCACTTTGGGACTTCCTGAGATCGTGAAAGATGCAATATAAATGCAAGTCTTTCTTTTTTTTCGCGGGTGCCATCTTCTTCTTGCCTGCCTCTCTCAGATCCTCCAATCCGAGAGCGACTGGCTGTAAGATTTATGGCCCGCTTCTTTTGGGGGCTCCTCAAAATAGACACTCGCTCAACATTGCAGGAGTAAAATGAGACAGAAGGCTGGTTTTGCCACGTTCTGCCTCAATTGCACGACTGTGCTGTTTTGAAGTGTAATCACTTCACCCACCCGAGCAGGAATCCCAGGAAAACCCTGGACAATGTCAAGGAGATGGAAACCCAACATAACAAGCCACCTCCTCTCCTTTCCTCCATTTTGTGCCTGGGAACGGAGCAACCCCTGAGTGCAAAAGGACATGACAATGTGCCCTTTTGATTCCATCACACAGCAGATATCACACTTTGTTACAGAAACAAAACAATCTTGACGAAAAATTAGGAAAAGAAGAAAGAAAGCCAATCATTTCCTAGTTTGCCTGACCTTGGAGGAATCAAGGATTTAAAATCAGCTGCGAATCTGCAGAGAAACCATTCTGCTCTGACTGACCTCAGGATGTGTCAAAGAGGAATTAGCCTGCAATTGTACCAGGCTATGACTAGTTACAGCAAAATTATATCTTGTGACCTTAACAGATGAGCTTAGCAAAAGAATAATACATGGTGCATTACAGGGCATAATGAACCTGTCCTTATCAAGACCAAAACAGTACAGAAACATTCGGAGTGAATTTTTATGGGGTTCTCCCGTTCGTCCGCCATAACTTCAGTGGAAACCCCGAAAAATGGTGCAAATAGTGCACATCCCCATTGAGTTCCTGACACAGCAAGATCAGCAATGCGCCTTGAAGAACGCAGGCGCAACTGAAGGGAAGAGGCCTCCATCTTGTATACCAAGCCACCAGATGGAGTGCACCCTTCATTGAAATATAACTTATCCCTTTAATGAGCCTGATGTATTGCTTATGTGCAGGCTCCTAGAGTCCAAAGCACTTCCCAATCACCGAGAAATGGGCAGTGCACATTAAAAGGCAGAGTTGGTATCAGGCCTCCACACCTGAGAAGGAGCTCCGGGACCCAAAGCACTGCAGCACTTTGTGTCGCGTTACCAGCCCCTATGAATCTACTTAGAAACCGCAACATTCGATTTGACTTGTTGGCATTCTATTTGACACCACTTTCCATTATTGGTCAGTGACACACCAATGTCTTCTCTTGCTGCATCTTATTTGACAATACATCTCTCCTTGTGTAATAATTTTTGTAATTTAGTTGTATTATTTTTCCATTACTTTTTACTCTCAATCATGGATGAATGATTTATCATCACTCAGATCAATTCAAAAGCCCGCATTTCGATTGCCTGTTGGACTTCTTTAGTAAAATTATGGAACACTGCCAGCAAATGGCGTGGCAACAGCAGAAATTTGCAGTACTGGTGGCGGATTGTCAAACCATGCCAAACTACTTGCCCCACTCATTAATTATGATTTGTCTGCTGAGTTGTTCAATGACAATAGGTTATTTCAACAGAAAATTTCCTTGGAACATCCTGCTTTCCATACAATGTAGTGCCATCCACAAACATAGACACTGGCCGTAATTTTCCTTACCTTGGCAGGTCGCAACCCCGCTGCTGGCTCCATCCCACTGTACAAAATGAACTTACCTTAATGGGGCCTATTAAACCCACCCAGCATGTTACCCGGCCCAATGAGATGGAGCAGGTCTGGTGACCTCACTCATGACGCATTTTAAGCCGGGATCCTTAAAGGGACCATGGCTACGTTAAATTTTAAGTTTAATCTAACATAGTGGGTGTTGAATCTTTACTGTACAATAATATAATAATGAGTGACAAAGAAATATTTAAATAAAATTATTAAGTAATATGACTCCATCTCCAAATATGACCCAGAACATAATTTAAAAAGTACACTAATTGTGAAGTTATTGGTGCTTTAGTCACAAATCCATAGACTTTTGTATCAGTAACTGGTACAAATAAAAGTTCTGATGAAGGGTCATCGACCTGAAATGTTAACTCTGTTTCTCTCTCCACAGATGCTGCCTGACCTGCTGAGTATTTCCAGCATTTTCTGTTTTTAGTTCAGATTTCCAGCATCCGCAGTATTTTGCTATTGTACAAATAAAAGATGTGTGCGTATAGGTAATACATAAAATTAAGCAGATTTTCAATGTAATTGTAAAGGGGTGGATTCACAGTCTTATGCAAGTTCAGCAGAAGAGCTGCGGAATCCTTAACAAACAGTGTAAGTGGTGCTTACAATGAGTTTCTGGGATTTCTGCAGCTCTTCCATTGAAGTTAACAGTGGACAAGTGAGAGATCCTCTGCAGAAATTCTCCCTGAAGTCTCGGTCTGAAAAATTAAATTTGTTATATTCAGGGACTGAAAGCAAATTGAACCAGTGGAATGAGTGATGAGAATGAAATTGTTATGGTTGATGACTTGATTTAATGTGTAACTGGACAATCACAGTATACTGTGAGAAAAACCTGACCAGAAACAACACAATCATTTATTTAAAATATTTATATGTAATTTTTTTATAGATCAATTTACTGCAATTACTGTTCAGTTGGAAGGCAACAGCCGAGAATGGCCAGTGAAAAAATAACATTTACCAGTAGCTTTTCAAATTGAACAGAATCTCCATCATTCTGTTAGCTGATGTAATCAACATGTTTTTTTTTTCATGCTGTCATCTAATCAGCTGGAGCAATGGCCACTGAACTCACACCTCAGGTTGACAGACGTGGTTCCTGAGCTGTGTGAATCCCATGGCCATGTAGGGAAATTTAAAAAGTAGGAGGAAAAAGGCTCTTAAATGCCTGTAAAGTACCTCACAATGATTTCAATTGGGTCCCCCACCGCTGCAGGTCGGGTCAGCGCCACGTTGACAGATGCGCCTGTGGGAAAGATGCGTGGGAGCGAGTTGACAGCAGGTTCCCGATTGCGCCTGCTACCACCACGGAAAACTCAGCCCATTATTTCTAATACCTTTGCCAAGGTGGTTAATACTCCAACATTGTACAGGTTCATTGTGATTTAATGCCCCAGGCCATTTACATGGCCCGGAGTCATCCCGAGCACAGGCCTGCCCTCTGGCAGGGCTTAGCATCAGCAGTTAGGCCAGGAAAGTCAGAGGCGGCTGCAGCGCTCTCATGCTAGAGCATCCAACAAGTTGTAAATCTGAAAAAGGAGGTGGTAGGCAGCTAAAACCCTCTCCTACCTCATTACAATCACTCCCAGATTATCAGGCCCTTTTTCCTGACCAGAGAATTCCCCGTGACAAGGCTCAGGAAAATCTGGCTTAAGATCCGTTAGGGTGCTTGTACTGATTCCTAATTATTATCATTTTAAATGTTTCACTACATTTTGGTACATATTTCAATCCTAATCCATTTTTTTAAAAATTGGAGGAAAAGTTCGGTATCAACCATTTTGGGTGCTAACTTTAGCACCCGGGCCCTCAAAATTGAGTTTTAGCATCCCAAGACGGAAGTGGAGCATTAAATCAAGCACTACACTTCCTTCTTAGGACGCTAACGTCGGAGAGCGGGGCGGAGACTTCAGCAGCTCTGCATACTGGGCCGTGCAGTGCTGCCGCGTTCAAAGGCTCCTTCCCTTCCTTAAAGGGAAGGGCCATCGCTGCAGGCACTGCAATTTAAAAAGTACCTACCTGGACCACCAAGGCAGCCGTGATCCCTCACGATCAGCCCGGCACTCAAGCAGAGTGCCGGGCTGATTGATCGCAGGCAGGAACCTGCGAAAAAAACTACAAGAAAGGTAAGCTTTTTTTCCACTTACCTCGACCACCTTGCCTTTAATCATCCGGCCGGCAGCCGGCCGCCCAATGCACGCCTCCTGCAGCCATCGGTGTTTTCCACCGGCGCTGCTGCAGGGGGCGGAAGTCAATTTTGCGTCTGGGGCACTACCAGGGTGATGCGCACGGCGATGACATCATGATCGCCAGGCGAAGGAGATCGGGACACAGCGCCGCCACAAAACTCCCAGCGAATATGGCGGGAGTTGATGTTAGTGCCGCGCCCGGTCGCAAAGCCATTTGCGCCCTGTTAGCACCCCCTGGGAGGCAAAAAAGCACACAATTTCACCCCCATTAGGTAATATTTTGCTTCTTTTCACTTTACGCACCTTCTGGCCTCCCAACTTCTATGTGGAACATGTCCTATCTATGTTCTTTCCTGTATATCTATTAAGTACATTTTTTTTCTCCCCGTCCCTCCTCCACTACAATTTTATTTTCCGTTTCATGTTCCCTTATTGCGTTAAAACCACCTTTCCTAAAAACATTCATCTTATTATCCAATCACTCCAGCCTGTGACACAAGGATGATTCGAATGGTACTACATTCACTCCTTAACTTTCACATTTTCTCAGACTAACTCCTGAATAATAAACAGATATGTATTATCTCTTCTTCAGTACTCTTGAATATTCTGTGCCAAAAATAATCTTGCAGTTGCTCCTTGGCTTTATATTTGCAATGTTGAAGATCTCTATCTGGTTTAATTTAAAGTCATCAATAACTCATACCTTCCTTTTCTCCAAAGCTCTTACCAACTGCATAATTCCACATCAAAGTCATCCCATTGGATTGGCGTTTTATAGTGAGTCCCAATTAAATTATTTCTTTTGACACCATAGGTTTCCAGCCACATTGAATCCTTTCATCTGAGGTTAAATTGCTGCTTTTGATTTCTATCAGATTTGTTTTCATTGGTAAAGCAAACCCTTTTCCATCTATTTTTCTGTTCCTCTCTAAATATTTGAAACCCTGTCATGTGAAATATGTGCCAACCATGTCTCCATTCTGTCAATTATATCTACTTTCCCCTTTCAGATTCAGTCTTCACTGCTTCACTCGTCGCTGCTTGAAGTGTTTAACATGGACGAGGTAACTGCAACCTAACTAAGGTCATGTGTAAGTGCTCGCCCAGAGGACTGGGGAGACAAAGTGAAGTGCTTTTATTTTTTAGACTGCATTTTTGTAGTAGAGCACTAATATTGCTGTAGTAAAGCTACTCCTGACATTTGCATAGCATGATTCCAGTAATACCAATTTTTGTCTCAGCATCACAGTGCATGAGCTGTAAATTTAGGTGTAAAGAGAATGGAAGTTTCTTGTATCTGCCAGGATGCTACAGGTTATTTGAAGTGCAGTAAACCATCTCTATAAGGCTGTGTTTGTGTATTATTGTGAAGTGCATGTCATACAAAATGTGTTTTATATAGTTTCTTTCAGGGTCATATTTCCCTCTTTTGATGAATAAAGGATTAATTATTCTTATTTTGTGGCAATTTTTAAAAAATTCATTCATGGGATGTGGGCGTCACTGGCAAAGCCAGCATTTATTGCCCATCCGTAATTGCCCTTGAGAAGGTTGTGGTCAGCCGCCTTCTTGAACCGCTGCAGTCCGTGTGGTGAAGGTACTCCCACAATGCTGTTGGGGAGGGAGTTCCAGGATTTTGACCCAGCGACAATAAAGAATCAGCAATATACTTCTAAGTCAGGATGGTGTGTGACTTGGAGGGGAAGTTGGAGGTGGTGGTGCTCCCATGTGCCTGCTGCCCTTGTCCTTCTAGGTGGTAGAGGTCGCGGGTTTGGGAGGTGCTGCCGAAGAAGCCTTGGTGAGTTGCTGCAGTGCATCTTATAGATGGTACACACTGCAGCCACGGTACACCGGTGGTGGAGGGAGTGAATGTTTAAGGTGGTGGATGGGGGTGCCAATCAAGCGGGCTGCTTTGTCCTGGATGGTGTCGAACTTCTTGAGTGTTGTTGGAGCTGCACTCATCCAGGCAAGTGGAGAGTATTCCATCACACTCCTTACTTGTGCCTTGTAGATGGTGGAAAGGCTTTGGGGAGTCAGGAGATGAGACACTTACCACAGAATACCTAGCCTCTGACCTGCTCTTGTTGCCAAAGTATTTATGTGGCTGGTCCAGTTAAGTTTCTGGTTAATGGTGACCCCCCCAAGATGTTGATGGTGGGGGAATCGGCGATGGTAATGCCGTTGAATGTCAAGGGGAGGTGGTTAGACACTCGTTGGTCATTGTCTGGCACTTGTGTGGCGCGAATGTTATCTGCCACTTATCAGCCGAAGCCTGAATGTCGTCCAGGTCTTGTTGCATGCGGGCATGGACTGCTTCATTATCTGAGGAGTTGTGAATGGCACTGAACACTGTGCAGTCATCAACGAACATTCCCATTTCTAACCTTATGTTGGAGGGAAGGTCATTGATGAAGCAGCTGAAGATGGTTGGGCCGAGGACACTGCCCTGAAGAACTCCTGCAGCGATGTCCTGTGGCTGTTCTGATTGACCTCTAACCACCACAACCATCTTCCTTTGTGCTAGGTATGACTCCAGCCAGTGGAGATTCCCCCCCCCCCCCCGCCACCGATTCCCATTGACTTCAGTTTTACCAGGGTTCCTTCATGCCACACTTGGTCAAATGCTGCCTTGATGTCAAGGGCAGTCACTCTCACCTCACCTCTGGAATTGAGCTCTTTTGTACATGTTTGGACCAAGGCTGTAATAAGGTCGGGAGCCGAGTGGTCTTGGCGAACCCAAACTGGGCATCAAAATTAAGATGGTGGCTGCAATTATTTTTGCTGACAATACTTCCATGCAACCAGAAATTGCAGAAATTAAGGAAAACCCAATGCCAGTACACCTGTAATAATGTTACTATCACACTTAAGTAGTTAAATTACTATTTATCCAGCATGAATCTTGAATATTTTGTTGATCCAGCTGTAGAATACAACAGCTTGGCACAATGACGATGCAGGATCATTTCAAGACTGGGATAATAATGCTCTGGAAATTTGTTTTAAACTTTTGGGACTTGGAGGTCTACTACCTTACATTAGCATAAGATCCATAAAAGGTTCCACGGCTTAAAAAAAGAGCATCAGGATAAGTCAAGAGTACCACCATGGGGTTGATAATGCTATTCATGGTGCTCAAAGGACTGTTGGGTATTGCAGGCATCTCACTTATTAGCAGCTGAGGTTATTCAATGCCAAATGTGCACAGCGACCCCTCGTGTGGATCCCATGTACTGTCAGCATATGAGAGCCTGCAAGGCTCATTAACGTCCCTGTTCTTGTGCTAATTAAGCACTCGCTGCTCTGCACCCATTTGCAATGGGGCCATCAATGGAAAGCTGCAAATAAATGGAAGGTCTGCATTGGTAAAAGACCCTTTTCTCCACATAAAGTCACTCTTTATTGCAAGACCTTCTGTGGCCTCCAATGCCCAAACTGTGAATCAAGTCTCTTTTTCTGAAAAGGCACATGTTTAAGCAGTAATGGAATATTGTCATCCTGTCTATGAGGTTGACAAAAAAAAGCTGGTCTTTCCTCAACTTCAAAGCCATTAAGACCAGTGAACTGGATAAGGATGACCTACTCCTAGGATGAGTCCATCCTGTCTGTCACTGGACTCATCAGTTCTCCACCAGATTATGACTAGGCCATCACCATGATGCTTAAACAAGACATCAAGATTTATGCAAGGCGCATACGAGCTTCTGCACACTTCAATATGCTGTAGTAATGTAGAAAACACTTTCCCAGAATGCCAGCAGTGATGCTTCGCACAGCACTTCCCCTGCCTACAGAAGTCTCCTTCAGTCAGTGTCATAGCGGAGAACATTTTCCCTCTGTGCAGAAACTCAAACGCCGAGTTACCTTTCACTTGTTGAATCCAGGGTTAGTAACTTGCCTGTTGCATTCCAGCACAGATTGCCCAAGTGTCTCTGTTCTCTCAAAAGCCACCTGAATAATTTCAAGAGGCACCTGATCTTAGCACAGTTGCTTCTAGTTCCACCATGTTTTTACAACATTTAATATGCAAAAACTGAACAAATAAACCTGAGTAAATAAGAACATAAGAAATAGGAGCAGGAGTAGGCCAATCAGCCCCTCAAGCCTGCTCCACCATTCAATAAGATCATGGCTGATCTGTGGGGAGCTTGCCTGAAGGAATTGCTGGTTTGGCACTATGAAAGAGTTGAATTAATGTACATAGCTAAAATGACACAATTGCTGAGGCACACTAGATTACTGGTCGCATCTACCAATGTTAATTCAACTCAAACTATACTGTCAAGGTGATGCTGATGGTCAGACTCTACACTTAAAACTAGCAGATCTCCAGTGGTATTTCTCATGGGTAGTCTGGGGGATTTGTGCACATTTTCTGATGTTGATCATGATGAATGGTAATCCATATAATAATTGTCTCTTTTTTCAATACAGTTGGTGTCTCATGGCACAGCTCATGAATAAAATGTTTGGCTGCATAATAACATGGCAGGTTATGAATGAATGAATCCAGTCACTAATTTGATTAATTATAGTGAGAACTTACTGATTTTTAAAAATTCGTTTATGGGATGTGGGCATTGCTGACAAGGCCAGCATTTATTGCCCATCCCTAGTTGCCCTTGAGAAGGTGGTGGTGAGCCGCCTTCTTGAACTGCTGCAGTCCGTGTGGTGATGGAACTCCCACAGTGCTGTTAGGGAGGGAGTTCCAGGATTTTGACCCAGCGACGATGAAGAATCGGCGATATACTTCTAAGTCAGGATGGTGGGTGACTTGGTGGGGAACTTGGAGGAGGTGGTGTTCCCATGCGCCTGCTGTCCTTGTCCTTCTAGGTGGTAGGAGTCACGGGTTTGGGAGGTGCTGCCGAAGAAGCCTTGGTGAGTTGCTGCAGTGCAACTTGTAGATGGTACACACTGCAGCCACGGTACGCCGGTGGTGGAGGGAGTGAATGTTTAAGGTGGTGGATGGTGTGCCAATCAAACGGGCTGCTTTGTCCTGATGATTAAAGGAGTTGATAGGGTAGATAGAGAGAAATTATTTCCTCTTCATGTTCAACTATGTTAAATTTCTGGATTAGCTGAATTCAATCAGTAGTTTAATTGATTAAATGTAACTGGTACCAATCACTAAATTAATAAGTAACTTAATTAAAATCAGGTAGTTACTTATTTATTAAATTCAATCATCATTAACTGAACTAATTACTACATTCAATTAGTAATTAGTTCAGTTAATGACTGAATTTAATAAATGTGGACAAAGTGCCGCGACATGAAAGAGATACATCCAATGTTCTTGAGGGAACTGGCAGAAGAAGTAGTGGAGACACTAGAAATGCTATTAAAGGTTTGAATTGAGAGTGGATGTGTGCCTGAGGATTGGAGAGTGGCCACTGCAATGCCTGTTTTCAAAAAGGGAGACAGAGTTAACCTGGCAAATTATAGGCCAAATAGTTTAACAATGCTGTCAGAGAAAATTTTGGAATCTTTAATTAAAGATGAAATCACTAATATCCAGATGAAGAGAACACAATTCGAAGCAGCAAACATGTATTTCAGAAAGGGAGATCAAGGTTGACAAACTGAATAGAGTGTTTTGAGGAGGTGACAGATCTGGTGGATGGAGGAAACACAGTGGATATACATGAACTTTCTTGACAAGGTACCACAAAGGAGAGTATTGGAGAAGATTAAGGTGTATGGAATTAGAAGTAGGGCTGTAAATTGGAATTAAAACTGGGTAGAACTGAAATGGCCTTAACCAAAGTCACAAATGCCATCCTCTCTGATTGTGTCCATGGTGCATTATCCTTATTTGTGCTCTTCCAAGACATCAGCCTTGGCTCAGTGATGGCACTCCCACCTCGGACTCAAAAGGTTGTGGGTTCAAGCCCCACTCCAGAAACTTGAACACATAATATAGAAACATAGAAGATAGGAGCAGGAGTAGGCCATTCGGCCCTTCGAGCCTGCTCCGCCATTCAATGAGATCATGGCTGATCATCCAAATTCAGTACCCTGTCCCTGCCTTCTCCGCATATCCCTTGATCCCTTTAGCCTCAAGAAATATATCCAACTCTTTCTTGAATATATTTAATGAACTGGCCTCCACCGCCCTCTGAGGCAGAGAATTCCACAAGTTCACCACTCTCTGGGTGAAGATATTCCTCCTCATTTCAGTCCTAAATGGCTTACCCCTTATCCTTAGACTATGATCCCTGGTTCTGGACTTCCCGGCCATCAGAAACATCCTTCCTGCATCTAGTCTGTCCAGACCTGACAGAATTTTATAGGTTTCGATGAGATCCCCTCTCAATCTTCTAAACTCCAGTGAGTATAAGCCCAATCAACACAATCTCTCCTCGTACGTCATTCCTGCCATCCCAGGTATCAGCCTGGTGAATCTTCGCTGCACTCCCTCCATGGCAAGAATGTCCTTCCTCAGGTAAGGTGACCAAAACTGCACACAATACTCAAGGTGCGGTCTCACCAAGGCCCTGTACAACTGCAGCAAGACATCCTTGTTCTTGTACTCGAACCCTCTTGCTACGAAGGCCAACATACCATTTGCCTTCTTAACCGCCTGCTGCACCTGCATGCTTACCTTCAGTGACTGGTGCACGATAACACCCAGGTCTCTTTGCACTTCCCCTTCTCCCAATCTATTGCCATTCAAATAATAATCTGCCTTCCTGTTTTTGCCACCAAAGTGGATAACCTCACATTTATCCACATTATAGTGCATTTGCCATGTTTCTGCCCAATCACCCAACCTGTCCAAATCGTACTGGAGTTTCACGACATCCTCCTCACAGCTTACCCTCCCACCCAGCTTTGTGTCGTCTGCAAATTTGGAGATATTACATCCAATTCCCTTGTCCAGATCATTAATATATATTGTGAACAGCTGGGGTCCTAAGACCGATCCTTGCGGTACCCCACTAGTCACTGCCTGCCACTCGGAAAACGACCCGTTTATTCCAACTCTTTGCCTTCTGTCCGCCAACCAGTTCTCTATCCAAGTCAATACCTTGCCCCCAATCCCATGTGCCTTAATTTTGCACGCTAATCTCTTATGTGGGACCTTATCGAAAGCCTTCTGAAAGTCCAAATACACCACATCCACTGGTTCCCCCTTATCTATTTTACCAGTTACATCCTCAAAAAAGTCCAGTAGATTAGTCAAGCATGATTTACCTTTTGTAAATCCATGTTGACTTTGTCCGATCCTGTCACTGCTTTCCAAGTGCTCTGCTATTACATCTTTTATAATAGACTCTAGTATTTTCCCCACTACCGATGTCAGGCTTACCGGTCTATAATTCCCCGCTTTTTCTCTACCACCTTTTTTGAATAGTGGGGTAACATTAGCTACCCTCCAATCCATGGGTACTATTCCAGCGTCTATCGAGTTCTGGAAGATGACCAGCAATGCATCTACTATTTCTAGGGCCACTTCCTTAAGTACCCTGGGATGTAGACCATCAGGCCCTGGGGATTTATCGGCCTTCAGTCCCATCAATTTTGCTAACACCATTTCCCTACAAATACTGATTTCTTTCAGTTCCTCCCTTTCATTAGACCCTATGTTCCCCGGCATCTTTGGGAGGTTATTTGTGTCCTCCTTTGTGAAGACAGAACCAAAGTATGTATTTAGTTGGCCTGCCATTTCCTGGTTTCCCATTATAAACTCCCTTGATTCTGACTGTAAGGGACCTACGCTTGACTTCACCAATCTTTTTCTCTTCACATATCTATAAAAGCTTTTACAGTCAGTTTTTATGTTCCGTGCTAGCTTACTCTCATATTCTATTTTCCCTTTCTTAATTAATCCCTTTGTCCTCTTTTGTTGACTCCTAAACTGCTCCCAATCCTCAGGATTATTGCTTTTTCTAGCCAATTTATATGTCCTCTCCTTGGATCTTTTGCTGTCCCTAATTTCCCTCGTTAGCCACGGTTGAGTCACCTTTTTTGTTTTATTTTTATGCCAAACTGGGATGAACAAATTCTGTAGCTCATCCATTCGGTCTTTGAATGTTTGCGATTGCCTATCCACCATCAACCCTTCGAGTGCCATTCCCCAATCAATCCTACCCAACTCGCTCCTCAGACCATCGTAGTTTCCTTTATTTAAATTGAGGACCCTTGTCTCTGAGTCAACTACTTCATTCTCCATCTTAATGAAGAATTCTATCATATTATGATCGCTCCGACCCAAGGGGCCTCGTACAACAAGATTGCTAATTAATCCTTTCTCGTTACATAATACCCAGTCTAAGATGGCCTGATCTCTGGTTGGTTCCTCGACATATTGGTCCAGGGAACCATCCCATAAACACTCCAGGAATTCCTCCTCCACAGTATTGTTACTAATTTGGTTGGCCCGATCTATATGTAGATTAAAGTCACCCATGATGACTACTGTGCCCTTATTGCACGCTTCTTTAATTTCCCTTTTAATGCCATCCCCAACCACCACCTTACTGTTTGGAGGTCTATATACCACTCCCACTAATGTTTTTTTCCCTTTAGTATTTCTCAATTCTGCCCATACAGATTCCACATCATCAGAGCTAATATCCTTCATTACAATTGTATTAATCCCTTCTTTAACCAGTAATGCTACCCCACCTCCCTTTCCTTTTTGCCTATCTTTCCTGAATATCGAATATCCCTGGATGTTGAGTTCCCAGTCTTGGCCATCCTTGAGCCATGTTTCCGTAATCCCAACCAAATCATATTCGTTTACCTCTATTTGCGCAGCCAATTCATCCATCTTATTACAAATGCTCCTCGCATTAAGACACAAAGCCTTCAGGCTTGTTTTTTTAACGCTCTTAGACCTATTAGAATTATTATTTACTGTGACCACATTTGATTTAAACCGTTGATTTCTCTGACTGAGGGAGTGCTGCACTGTTGGCAGTGCAATCTTTCGGATGAGGCTTTTAATCAAGGTCCTGTTTGCCCTCTCAGATAGACGTAAAAGATCTCATGTTAAGAAGAGCAGGGGGGGTTCTGCTGGTATGCTGGCCAATATTTATTCCTCAATTGGCATCACTAAAACAGATTATCGGGTCAAATATTTCATTACTGCTGTGGGACCTTGCTCTGCGCAAATTGGTTGCTGTATTTCCCTACATTACAAAAGTTACTATCCTTCAAAAGTATTTAATGTCCCAGAGGCCGTGAAGGTACTTTATAAATTCAAGTTCTTTCTTTCTTTCCTTGACTTTTCTCCAGATTTTGACAGTCAACCGTACCATCCTCCTCCAAAACCTTTCCTTCATTGTCGAGTTCCGTGAAAATGCTTTAGCTTGGTTTCACTTTTGCCTACCCCATTACAGCCAGATCATCGCTGCAAAGGCTCTCCCACCATTATCTCTGGAGTCCCCCAAGGACATGATGTTGCCCCTCCTCCTCTTCCTCATTTACTTCATGGCGAATCCATTCAGAGACATGGCACGCGCTTCCACATCTATGCTGACAATACCCAACTCTATCTCACCACCACCTCTCTTAACCTCTACGCTGCCTCCATGCTGTCAGGCTGCGTGTCCAATAGCCAGTCTTGGTCTACAATTTCCTTCAACATTGGGAAGGCCAAACCATCGTCTTCGGCCCCTGCCACAAATTCCATTCCCTTCAGCCACCATCTCAGGCTGAACCGCACTATTCTCAGTCTTGGTGTCCTATTCAACCCTGAGCTGAGGCTTCCTACCCATATATATTCTCCATTACAAAGACCACTTCCACCTCTGTAACATCGCTCGACTTTGCTCCTGTCACAGCTCATGTGAGGCTGAAAACCTTATCCACACCGTTGCTACCTCCAGACTCACCTATTACAATGTTCTTCTGACTGGCCACCCAGCCTCCACCCTCTGTAAACTTCAGCTCATCCAAAACTATGTCTGTATCCTAACTTGCGCCAGGTTGCATTCACCCACCTTGCCTGTTCTTACTGACCTATATTGGCTCTCTGTCCCCCATTGCTACCAATTGAAAATTCTCCTTTTTGTGTTTAAATCCCTCATGGCCTCACCCCTCCCTATCTCTGTAACTCCCTTCAGATCTACAAATGCCCCCAATGCTGCATTCCTCTGACTCCAGCCTTTGGTGCATCTTTCCCCCACCCTACACCGCACCATTGGCAGTCGTGCCTTCAGCCATCTAATCCCTGTGCCCTAGAGTTCCCTGTCGAATCCCTTCTGCCTCCACCTTCCTTTCCTCCTTTATAACCCTCCTTAAAACCACCTCTCTGACTAAAGGGTCGATTTTCCTGGAGCCGTCAGGCGGGGTTTCAGGCGTGTGGGAGGGGGAAATCCCGAATTCGGGGGTCCCGACACCATCCCGCCCAAAACCCCGCTCCACGCAAGTTTCAGAGGCGGCGGGTAACCGCCCCGCACTGGGACCCGCCGACCCCAGGCAGGAAGGGATTAGTGCCAATTAACTGCCTGTTAACAGGTAGTTAACAGGCAGTTTTTAGCCTAATCCCTATTTTGAGGGGTGTCGTGTGGGATTCCTGACGGCTCCAAACCACGCCAGGTTAGAGCAGGCAGGCCGTCGGGTTGAAGGAGTTGGAGGGGTCGCGATGTCGGTGTTCAGGTGAGTGATGGGTGCATGAGTGCAAAGGTAAATGTGTTTAGTGTGTCTAAAGTGTGTAAAGAACTTTTACTTACCTGTACTTACCTTAACAGCCTTTCTTCCTGTAAGCATCTGTAACATTTGCATATTGAATTATCATTGGCCCGCAGGCATCTGTAAGGAATACCTATTATATCCACATGTGATCACATACTGAGTTGTCATTGGCCTGCAGGCATCTGTAAGGACTACTATTGATTTGAAGATCCAGGCTAGGGGTCCTAATGCTGAGCAGCTAGGAGTAAGATCACAGACCTAATGCTTAATAAAAGAGTTAAACTTTAATACTCTGTTGTCCTGCAATTTATTATTTTTGTACAAAGTGTGCAAAACAAGACAGCGTTGGGAGCGCATCACTCAGCCGGCACTTAAAGCTGAATGGCTGCGATCTGTCAAAAGTGACAGCCTTCAGCTTTGAGTGCTGCTGAGAGTTCTAACTGAGTCTGTGTAGAAGGACTCATGTTAGAACTCAGACTGTCAGTGTTTGACAGCTTCAAACAGCTGTGAAACACTAATATTTCATCTGTCAAGAACTCTTGACAGATGAAATTGCAGTCTGTGATGTCACTTGTTGCCGGGTGGCCCTTAATTGGCCTGCTGAGCCTGCTGGGCAGGCTTAACAAGGTCAATCAAGGGAAAATCGCGCGGATTGGCCGGACGTCGATGTAGGCGGGTCTAAAACCCGAAAGTTATAGTCCCGCCTTCTTCCCGACAGCTTCGGGAAAATTGACCCCAAAGTCTTTGTTGATTTCTTTGTTCGGCATCCAATTTTGCCTGGTTACACCACTGTGAAGCACCTTGGGCTGTTTTCCTACGTTAAAGTCACTATATCAATGCAAGTTGTTGTTGTAAAATGGAGGTAACAGAGAGTAGAAGTTAAGAGAAGTTTCTCAGCGTGATTAGAAGTGGATAGTGATATCCCACAATGTTCTGTTCTGGGACTACCTCTGTTCACTGTTGGATATAGAGCTAGAGGGAATGGTATTCACATTTTCAGATGATCCTAAAGTAAGAGGTACTGTATATTAAATAATTCTGAATACCAAAGGGATTTGCAAGGGGATACTGATAAGATGCCAGAATAAGCAAAAAAGTGCTAATTAACTACCTGTTAACAGGTAGTTAACAGGCAGTTTCTAGCCTAATCCCTATTTTTAATGTTGAAGTGTGGGATTCCCAAAGGCTCCAAACCACGCCAAGTTAGAGGAGGCGGACCGTCGGGATGAAGGGCTTGGAGGGGTCCAGATGTCCGGTTTTCAGGTGAGTGATGGGTGCATGAGTGCAAAGGTAAGTGTGTTTGGTGTGTGTAAAGTGTTTAAAGAAGTTTTACTTACATGTACTTACCTTTACAGCCTTCCTTCCTTCCGGTCTCGGGAGTCTCTCATCTCACCAGCACAGAAAGCAGAATGGCTGCGAGCTGTCAAAAATTGCAACATTCAGCTTTCTGTTCTGGGGAGATCTCTAAATCATCCTGAGAGGAAGGAATTAACCTGGAGTACAGATTGTCAGTGTTTGACAGCTTGAAAGGTCTTGACAGATGAAATATCAATCTGTGACGTCACCTGTTGCTGGGTGGCCCCTAATTGGCCTGCTGAGCCCACTGGGCGGGCTCAACAAGGTCAATCAAGTCAAAATTGCGTGGGTTGGCTAGAATTCGATGGAGGTGGGACTATAACCCCGAAAGTTGTAGTCCCGCCTCCTACCCGACTCCTCAATGCAAATCCAGCCCAACATTTCATGTCGAAGACCTTTCAATGGAATACTGTGCTGTAATGGAGAAGAGGCATCGAATATTAAAATCAAGACGCAATGGTGAATCCATATAAAGTGTTTGTAACAGCACAGTTGTAGTATTGTTAGCAGTGTTGGGCAACAGAACAGCACAGATTCACTAGGATGTTGCCTGGTATGTGGAAAAACAAATACAAAGACTTAAAAGGAGTTTGCAGAGCGATTTAATAGTGGCATTTAAAATTATGAAGGGTTAGGGTTAGGATTAGGGTTGGAGACAAAGTATATGGAAACAGATTGTTTCCACTGGTTGATGGGTCTAGAACATGGTGACATAGATGAAAGATTAAATGCAAGAGATTTAGGACAGAGAGCAGGTGAAACTTGTTTTTACCAAAAGTTGTGAGGCTGGGAATGCACTAGTTAGAGCCTGAAACTGTCAACATTTAAGGTGTTTGAAGAAAAGGGGAATAAAGGGATATGGGAACAGGGTAGCTACATGGGATTAGAAATATTGCTCGTGTGGAAGAGAAACAACCTGTTTCCATTTTGTAATTTCTGAGTTATTTTAGTGGCTTAATTATTGCCAATGAGCCAGTAATTTAATTATAAGGAAGATCGCTGAAGTTATTTTTTGATGACGATACAAACAAACCCCTCTTTTCTTTTTAAATTTGTTCTGTAGCCACCCCTGGTTTCACACACAAAATGTTACTGTGTACAATCAATTTTAAACAAATGTCATCACATTTACCAGAATTTTTATTTAAATACCAAATTATTATTCTGAAGCTGCAATAATCAATGAATTATTCCAGAACTAAGTGGGTGCTCAGCCAATTATCTGCACTCCACACTGAGATCAGTGATACAGAAAGATTTCTTGCTGCAGTTGTACAGGGTCTTGGTGAGACCACATCTTGAGTATTGTGTGCAGTTTTGGTCACCTTATCTGAGGAAGGATGTTCTTGTCATGGAAGGAGTTCAGCGAAGATTCACCAGGCTGATACCTAGGATGGCAGGAATGACGTATGAGGAGAGATTGGGTCGATTGGGCTTGTACTCGCTGGAGTTTAGAAGAATGAGAGGGGATCTCACTGAAACTTATAAAATTCTGACAGGACTGGACAGACTAGATGCAGGAAGGATGTTCCCGATGGTCGGGGAGTCCAGAACCAGGGGTCACAGTCTAAGGATAAGGGGTAGGCCATTTAGGACAGAAATGAGGAGGAATTTCTTCACCCAGAGAGTGGTGAACCTGTGGAATTCTCTACCACAGAAGCCAGTAGAGGCCAATACATTAAATATATTCAAGAAGGCGTTGGATATATTTCTTAAGGCTAAAGGGATCAAGGGGTATGGGGAGAAAGCAGGGACCGGGTACTGAATTTGGATGATCAGCCATGATCGTATTGAATGGCAGAGCAGGCTCGAGGGGCCGAATGGCCTGCTCCTGCTCCTATCTTCTATGTTTCTATGTTTCTTGATTCCAGGGCAACCCTGAAGTGCTGAACCATGAAAACTTGACTCACTGGCAAAACTCTAGTTAAAGTATACAAAAAATAAGGAAGAAAAAAGATTTGTTACCGACTCTAGCAAAGCTTGCACTTGACTCAGTTCTTGGCACTGCCAAAAATTTGACTAAACTTGGATCTTAGATCAGGATTTGCATTCGATTACGACACCCGCATCTCAGTACACTTAATGGGGATAGTTTTAACTTTAGTCGATAGTGTAAAATGGGCAGCTGATCTGATATTGTCCCTTTTACACTAACACCAAAAGTTTAAGTTTGCTCCCAATGCTTCATTGTCCTTGTGGAGCTATGCTCACACTAGAACAGAAATGAACATTTATTCCTTGTTCAACCTGGATTCAAACAGCTCAGCTTAATTCCAGTCGAATTGAGTTTAAATGCAAGTCATTTCTAAGCTAGCTCTGTAAAGTTTCACTCACAAACAACATATTTTGCTACAATAGTGTAAACTCAGTGGGGGCAAAAGCAAAAGCATGTGTCCCTCGACTGGGCCTAGATCTTTGGGCCTAGAAATTCAATAAGGCCCGAAAACGGGCAGTTGCAGCACAAGGCGAGATTTACTTGCGCTCCTTTAAAAATCACAGGCAGCACGTTATTTTGGTGCTGCCTGCGGGATTGAATGATTTCAGCGCACAGCCCAAAGTCAAATGTGTTGCTTCAGGCTGTATGCTCAGCAGGAGGCCCAATGTCATGTCCCTGGAGCGAGACTGCATTTTCTTAAAGCAAGGCTGTCATCTTGCAAAGCAGTCTCGTGCTCTTAAAGCTCAACTGCATCCTGAAAAAAAATTAAAACTCATTCCAAACTAGGCAGTCTTCAGCTCTTAAAGCAGCGCTGCCAACCTCACCAAAATGGCAGCTGCCATGTCCCATGCCAGAAGTGGTCGGAAGCGAGACATCCGACATTCTTTCAAGAAAACCACTGTTAACAGCCGGCGTTTCTATGGGGAATCTCTCGGCCAAAGTATTTTATTATCCAATCCTAATTTCAGGATGAAAATTCTTTCCCATCAAATATTCAATGAAAATTTGAATAAGAATTATTATGTAAATAATATAACAACCTTCTAAAGTTTATCTCTTTTGTTGGTGTTTATAAGAATGCCACCCACCAGTCATTCTGTTTTTCTAACCAAGCCTGGTCATCATTTCCAATGGTATTAAGCCATTTAATTCCAAAAAAACTTCACCAGTACCACAGAAATCCACATCATTGTTTATTTACATGCCTGTAAAATAATGCAGCACTCAAAATGAATTATGTCAAGCCAAAAGCTGTTGTAAAATATATGTAAGAAATTTGATATGACAGTTACAGTCTGAAGCAGGCCAAGGAAAAATAATGTGCCTTCTTAAATGCCGCATCTCTAGACGGTCACTGAATCATGTCATGTGTAAAATTTTAAGAGTGTATATTGTCTGCACCATTGTTCATGTAGGCATAATGTATAAAATTATCACCTGTTGTTCTTTTTGAATAATATTTGTATTGCTCTTTCACCCTAAAGGTCCCTTGCTTCCATTGTACTTCCACCCTGACCACTTTCAGACATGGGCTTCTCTGCAGACACTTTATTGTGATTTATGAGATACACTTCTAGGGTATTTCGCAAAGAAATGCAATGCTTCATTATACAGCAGTGCTCTTTTTTTGCAGCTTCATTGATTACTTGACCAACTTCCAATGCTGTATACCCTCATAGTCCTTCATTCCTCTCAGTCCTACGGTTCAATCTCTAAATCATGACCTCTCCAAAAAGTCAATTCATAATGTCCCGCACAAGTCCAAAAAGGGACTCCCATCTCTTATCTTTGATGGACCTACTTTTTGTTGTACTTCACTTATTGATAGGCCTAGCCTTGCTATCTCCTCTGAATCCCATCAACAACTCTTAACTTTCTGTAAAGCCCAAGACCATTAAAAAAAACATGAATAATGCTTCAATTTCTGGGAAGACTATTTTAGCATTTACTCTTGCACACCTTGACAGAACACAAGAAAAAGTTGGTTACCCGATAAGTGATCTGCTTATCATCTTCAGTCTGAAAAGTGATCCTCCTCACATCTCCAGTCTGAAAGGTGATTTTCTCTCTCACCTCCAGTCTGAAAGGTTGGCGCTTGGATGTGGGAGAAAGATCACCTTTCTTTCTTTGTTGCAACTTCTCTTTCAGTTCTCTATTTTATCAACATCATTGTTGTTATTACAAAAAGAAAATACTGTAGATGCTGGAAATCTGAAATAAAAACAGAAAATGCTGGAGATACTCAGCAGGTCAGGCAGCATCTGTGAAGAGAGAAACAGAGTTAACGTTTCAGGTTCTGATGAAAGGTCATCGACCTGAAACGTTAACTCTGTTTCTCTCTTCACAGATGCTGCCTGACCTGCTGAGTATCTCCAGCATTTTCTGGTTTTATTTCATTGTTGTTTCAATCTTCCCTCGCTTGTTCAACCTATCCTGTACCATCAAGGTATTGAAATCAAGACTTATCACTTTCTGTAATTCATTCTTTCCTAGGATCTCAAAATAGTGGAATTCCTTTCCTCTGTTCTTCATCGCTTCCTCCTACACGCTTCAGGCTTTTAAAATCCAAAATTATAATCATCAAGCTGTGACTTCTTTACTTGTCTCAACTTCTCTCCCGTTCTTTCCAACACCAGTGATGTTTAGTTTCTCAGTATATAAAGAAACTGTTACAAGGCCAACATTTTATTAGTAGAATTACAAAGTTGCACCAAATACTAACAGCTCGAAGTTCCTCTCACAGGACCCACTACTTACACTGTTGCATATTATGTTCCACACAGGCAGCTCAGGGGATAGAAAGGTGGAGGAGTGGAGAGGTGGAGGCAATGGCAGTGCTTACAACATTCACCTTCTGCGATCAGCAAAGCGTAGAAGAAAGCGTGGCCATGGGGATCTGAATGGGCTTCGTGACTCAGACCTAATCAGTTTCCTTGATATTATATTGTTACCAATAAAGCCAGGCTACCACTTTCAGACTTAATCATCACCACAGCTTAGATTACTTTGTGTATGTTGTAGTTATTATTATTGGCTAGGAATTCCTTCTTGTGTTACATCCCACGAGAAAGGTCATAATGACTTTGTCTGTGGGATAAATGTAACACATGGAGGAATTTCTAGCCAAATACAGTATGTGAATTTCCACAGCAAAATGTCATAGAAAACCCCACATTAAAATCATTCTTTTTAAAATTAAGCTAATTCAAGTTAAATGGCCACTTACCCAACATAATATCCCATGTTCACTATGGCCACAAAATGGTACATTTATATTGAATTAATTTCAGAATTAATACCAGATCTGCGCACATCATGAAAATAATACCTTAGTTCTGGGGCGACAATATGACTAAATATTTGCCAATTTGTGTTGCATTTAGAAAGATAAAAACTGCACTGGACCCCAGAGATTGAGTGTGCTGAATGTAGACGAAAATGAATTAACTAAGAGACTATGGGCTGGATATTGCCGGCGCTCGGAGTGCGGGTTCAGAGGCGGGTCAGCTGTCAAAATAGCAAAGATTGACAGTGGGTAGGAAACCCGCTGCCAACCCGCCTCCACGCCAGTCTTCCAGGTGTCTGGTCTGTCTGCGCAGAACAGACCTGACACCAAGCGGAGGGGGAGACAATTTAGATCATTAAATGACTTGTTAACAGTCAATTTAATCCTGTTTTGAGCCTGCCTTCTAATTTTATGTGCTCCCCCATGGATTACCCGCTGCTCGGGGAACACGACAGCTCACCCTGTCGTGAGTTGAGTCTGCTTTGATTTATCTGATTACCTGACATCTGCAGAAGTGATATAAAGGATACCATGTTGCAGCTGTTCAGTTTCAGAGCTCAGAAACTGTTGTTCATTGCATTTGTAAGACATTTAGAGCTTCCTGGAGCTTGCAAGTGTTTAGAGCAAACTCTCTATCCAGTGGCACCTCATTGGAACAACCCTCTCATCATTGCCAGATCGCTTCTGTCACCTCTCCATAGCCTGCCATCTATTACATCAGATTGGATACAGATTACACTCTCTTACCTTGGTCCTCAGAATTTGACCACGATCAGCCCCAACACCAGCAGCACCAGGCACACCAGCAGCACCAACAGCAACACCAACCTTCCCTGCAATCACCTGATGCTGCACAGGACAGAGGGCATCAGCACCCGAGCACATTGCTGCCCGGACGCCAGGGATGTCTTCACCATGGCCATATTTACTTCACTTGACACTGCACACCCTGACTGCCACATGATGTGCCAGGTTGTCACCACCCCACACCAACACCTTAAAGCATCCCTACAATGCCCAAGCCATTCCTTTCACACTCATCACCATTGCGGTGGGTATCGTTATGTCTCACCATTCATTGCAACTCACGAAGCCACTTCCAAAGGTGCACACAAATCTGTCCAAGAACACAAGGTGTCGAAAACAAAGATTTCAAAGTTTGACAGCACATTAACAGAAACTTCACATGAACATTGGCTAAAGCACACAAGTGCCTGCCCTTGTGTGTTGTTAGTTGGTATGATTGCACTAGGATGAGGGTGAGTGTGAGGGGTGGCTAGTGAGATAAGGATGTGATAATGTAGATAGAGAGGGATGGGTGGAGGTGCAAGGTAAGTTGGTGTGAGTAAGGATGTGCAGGAGTAGGGTAGGGAAGGCAGAGTGGGGATGTGATGAGTGGCACAGCTGGATGTGGTTGAGTGTGGCTTAGCAGTAACGTTTTGTGATCTACTGAAATCATTGAAAGGTTTGTGCCACTGCAGCCTGGTCCTTCTTACAACATCCCTGCTTGTGTCCTCCTCAGCTACTTATAGCCAGGCTGCCTTGGTCTCCTGGGGAGGTCTCTTCCGGCCACTGGCAGGGAAGAGAACCTCCCTGCGTGCTCTGACTCCCTCCTCAAGAACATGGAGGGAGGCATCACTGAATCGAGGTGCAGCCCTCTGCCTTTGTGAGCTCATTTTTGGAGTTGAACAAGCTATCTCAGCAATGGTCGTTTCAAATTCAGGATGTGGAATGAAGTGGGGCCATGAGCCCTTTAAATAAGCCAGCTGACTCGCACTTTCTAATAGGGTCGGGGAATGCGACGGGCAGGTTTAACAAGGCCCATTAACGTAAAATCCTTTTTTTCGGCGGGATTCAGTAGGCAGCGGGACCGTATCCCAACAACGACCTCTCCCGCCCTGAACCTGCCTCGGCCGGCGAAATCGCGGTCTAGTTTGGTCTGATTCATCAGAAATAACTCTACTTGTTCCAATTTGATCTGTGATGCATGTCTAGAATCACCCCAATCTTTCTGTATCTCATACGATGGTGCGAAGTTGTCTTTTTCACAACATGCATCATGGAAGCAGGATAAATACATGACTGGAATATAAAGATAATTTTTGCCACTGTGATGAACCAATATACTTTATCATGAAATGTTAAGATGTGCTTTGCACCCATAATTCATCACTGGCCATGACAGGAACATCAGAAGACACACCAGTTTGCTATATATGCAACTGTAGGCATTAAACCAGTTTTGCCATTTTTTTTGCAGTAGTATTGCCATTATTGAGAATATCATGAGCAATTTATGAGGTTAAACTGTGGAAATATATTTTTTAAGCTCACTTTAGTCAAAAAAATTAAATGAAAAGTGGGCCACCTTAGAATTGATTTGTCACGAACAGCTATAGCTTAATGTTTCTAATCTTTTTTCTGTATGATCCCTTTTATCACATTGTACAGAGATATATGCAACAAGCCCTCTGACATATCTGTCTCTGTATATAATCCTGGATTAGGGAACAAGCTGGTGGGACCACACATCCCTTCCAGCTTCCTGACTAAGGTCTCAGTCGATCAATTAATTGTTTCTATGGTTTGCCCCTTAAGCTTTCTTTCCTTTAGATAATATAATGCTTAAAGTTTGACACACTCTGATTTTTTTGTCTGCAGGAATCTAGGCTGTACTGCATTAAAAGACACTGAGATGCTTAATGTGATCCACGTCTAACAGAAGGGGGAGAACGTAATCCATATTCCCATCAGGATCACGTTCTCGCTCTCATTCCCCTCCCCTTTAGACGTGAATCACTTTCTTCCCCCATCCCCACTGTTCTCTCCGTGCTCTTCCCCCCCCGCACCGAGTTCCTGACCTTCTCTCCCCTCGAGTTTCTGACCTCTCCCCACCTCTGAACCCCTATCCTCTCCCCCTCCTCTCCCATCTCCTCTCCCCCCTCCGATCCCCTTTCCACTCCCCCCTCCGATCCCTTTCCACTCCCCCTTCCAATCCCCTCTCCTCTCTCCCCATCCGATCCTCTCTCCTCTCCCCCCCTCCGATACCCTCTACTACCCCCCCCGATCCCCTGTCCTCTCCCCTCCCTCTGATCCCCTCTCCTCACCCCCCTCCGAATAAACGGGTCATTTTCAGGTTGGCAGGCTGTAACTAGTGGGGTACCACAAGGATCAGTGCTTGGGCCTCAGCTATTCAAAATCTACATCAATGATTTGGATGAGGGGACCAAATGTAATATATCCAAGTTTGATGATACAAAGCTGGGTGGGAATGTAAGTTGTGAGGAGGATGCAAGGAGGCTTCAAGGGGATATACACAGGCTTAGTGAGTTTGCAAGAACATGGCAAATGGAATATAATGTGGAGAAATGTGGGGGGCTAAATTCAGTTGATTTGCGCCTCCCGTTCGCGCGAACAGGGCGCAAATCAACTAGCGCTTGGGTGTGGCGCCGCGAACACCTCCCGTGAAATTCAGCGAGAGATCAGCGGCGGCGCTGCACGGCCGGCGGTGATGTCATTGCCGTGCGCAGCGCCCCAGCTGTAATATTGGGTGGCGACCCCCGACTTACCGCCGGATGCTATGTCCGCTAAGGTCAGGGGGGCCTACCTGCGGCTGGGGCGGCGCTAGGTAAAAGGAAGGTGGTGGGTGGCCATTTTTGTTGCTGGCTGCCTGCCAGCACCTGCCCCCGTTGCTGTCCCTGTCCCCCGTGAAACCCCCACCACGGGGTGCCGGCTGTTCTCTGCAAGCCCAGCACTCCTCTCGAGTGCCGGGCTCATTTGCCGGCATTCCCGATCCCTGGTGGTCCGGCCCCTCCCCTTTAATAAGGGGAGAAGGCCTGCAGTACCACGGCACATAGTGCCGTGATATTGGCTTGCAGCGCCCCAAGATGGATGCGGGGCGCTTCCAGTAGCGCCCCTCCTCCCTCTTGGGGCGCTACATGGGAAAATCGGCCGTGGGGGGGGCTAACATTTTCGGGGTGCTAAGATCAGCACCCTGGTAGGTAGTGCCCCAAAGCTACCCCGTGAAGTCATCCACTTTGGTAGGAAAGGCAGAGCATTTTTTAAATGGTGAGAGATTGGGAAATGTTGGTGTTCAGAGACCTGGGCGTCCTTTTACACGAATTACTGAAAGTTAATATGCAGGTACAGCAAGCAATTAGGAAAGCAAATGCTATGTTGGCCTTTATTACAAGAGGATTTGAGTACAAGAGTAAAGACGTCGTCATGCAATTATATAGGGCCCTGGTGAGACCACACCTGGGATGGGGGGATTGTCCTATGAGGAGAGATTGAGTAGACTAGGCCGATATTCTCTGGAGTTTAGAACAATGAGAGGTGATCTCATTGAAACATACAAAATTCTTACAGGGCTTGACAGGGTAGATGCAGGGAGGATGTTTCCCCTGGCTGGGGAGTCTAGAACCAGGGGTCACAGTCTCAGAATAAGGGGTCGGCCATTTAGGACTGAGATGAGGAGAAATTTCTTCACTCAGAGGGTGGTGAATCTTTGGAATTCTCTACCCCAGAGGGCTGTGGAGGCTCAGTCGTTGAGTATATTCAAGATAGAGATTGATAGATATTTGGATATTAAGGGAATCAAGGGATATGGGGATAGTGCAGGAAAGTGGAGAGGATGTAGAAGATCAGCCATAATCTTATTGAATGGCGGAGCACGCTCGAGGGGCCGAATGACCTACTCCTGCTCCTATTTCTTATGTTCCTATTTATTATCCCCTCTCCTCTCCCCCTGCCAATCTCGTCTTCTACCCCCCTCCAATCCCCTCTCCTCTCCCCAGTCCGATCCCCTCTCCTCTCCTCTCTCCTCTCCAATCCACTCTCATCACCCCCTCTGATCCCCTCTCCTCCCCCTCTCTGATCCCCTCTCCTCTCCTCCCCCCTCTCTGATTGCTCTCCTCTCCCTTCGCCCCTCTCTGAGCCCCTCTCCCCCCTCCGATCCCCTCTTCTCTCCCCCACTCCGATCCCCTCCCCACTCCGATCCCCTCTCCTCTCCCCCTCCCCTCTCCCCCCTCTGATCCCCTCTCCTCCCTCCCCTCTCCTCTCCCCCTCCCCTCTCCCCCCTCCGATCCCTCTCCTCTCCCCCCTCCCCTCTCCCCCCTCCGATCCCTCTCCTCTCCCTCTCCGATCCCCTCTTCTCTCCCCCACTCTGATCCCCTCTTCCCCTCTGATCCCTTCTCCCCCCTCTGATCCCCTCTCCCCCCTCCGATCCCCTCCCCCCTCCGATCCCCTCTCCTCTCCCCCCCTCCGATCCCCTCTCCTCTCCCCCCTCCGATCCCCTCTCCTCTCCCCCCCTCCGATCCCTTCTCCTCTCCCCCCCTCCGATCCCCTCTCCTCTCCCCCCCTCCGATCCCCTCTTCTCTCCCCCGCTCCGATCCCCTCTCCTCTCCCCCGCTCCGATCCCCTCTCTTCTCCCCCCTCCGATCCCCTCTCCTCTCCCCCCCGATCCCCTCTCCTCTCCCCCCCTCCGATCCCCTCTCCTCTCCCCCCCTCCGATCCCCTCTCCTCTCCCCCCTCCGATCCCTTCTCCTCTCAGCCCCTCCGATCCCCTCTCCTCTCCCCCCCTCCGATCCCCTCTCTTCTCCCCCCTCCGATCCCCTCTCCTCCCCCCTCCGATCCCCTCTCCTCTCCCCCCCGATCCCCTCTCCTCTCCCCCCCTCCGATCCCCTCTCCCCCCTCCGATCCCCTCTCCCCCCCTCCGATCCCCTCTACTCTCCCCCCCACCGATCCCTTCTCCTCTCCCCCCCTCCGATCCCCTCTCCTCTCCCCCCCTCCGATCCCCTCTTCTCTCCCCCCCTCCGATCCCCTCTCCCCCCCTCCGATCCCTTCTCTTCTCCCCCCCTCCGATCCCCTCTCCTCTCCCCCCCTCCGATCCCCTCTTCTCTCCCCCCCTCCGATCCCCTCTCTTCTCCCCCCTCCGATCCCCTCTCCTCTCCCCTCCGATCCCCTCTCCTCTCCCCCCCTCCGATCCCCTCTCCTCTCCCCCCCTCCGATCCCCTCTCCTCTCCCCCCCCTCCGATCCCCTCTCCTCTCCCCCCCTCCGATCACCTCTCCTCTCCCCCCTCCCCCCCTCCGATCCCCTCTCCTCCCTCCGATCCCCTCTCCTCTCCCCCCCTCCGATCCCCTCTCCTCTCCCCCCTCCTCTCCCCCCTCCGATCCCCTCTCCTCTCCCCCTCCGATCCCCTCTCCTCTCCCCCCTCCGATCCCCTCTCCTCTCCCCCCTCCGATCCCTTCTCCTCTCCCCCCTCCGATCCCCTCTCCTCTCCCCCCTCCGATCCCCTCTCCTCTACCCCCTCCGATCCCCTCTCCTCTCCCCCCTCCGATCCCCTCTCCTCTCCCCCCCTCCGATCCCCTCTCCTCTCCCCCCTCCGATCCCCTCTTCTCTCCCCCCCTCCGATCCCCTCTCTTCTCCCCCCTCCGATCCCCTCTCCTCTCCCCTCCGATCCCCTCTCCTCTCCCCCCCTCCGATCCCCTCTCCTCTCCCCCCCTCCGATCCCCTCTCCTCTCCCCCCCTCCGATCCCCTCTCCTCTCCCCCCCCTCCGATCCCCTCTCCTCTCCCCCCCTCCGATCCCCTCTCCTCTCCCCCCTCCCCCCCTCCGATCCCCTCTCCTCCCTCCGATCCCCTCTCCTCTCCCCCCCTCCGATCCCCTCTCCTCTCCCCCCTCCTCTCCCCCCTCCGATCCCCTCTCCTCTCCCCCTCCGATCCCCTCTCCTCTCCCCCCTCCGATCCCCTCTCCTCTCCCCCCTCCGATCCCTTCTCCTCTCCCCCCTCCGATCCCCTCTCCTCTCCCCCCTCCGATCCCCTCTCCTCTACCCCCTCCGATCCCCTCTCCTCTCCCCCCTCCGATCCCCTCTCCTCTCCCCCCCTCCGATCCCCTCTCCTCTCCCCCCTCCGATCCCCTCTCCTCTCCCCCCCTCCGATCCCCTCTCTTCTCCCCCCCTCCGATCCCCTCTCCTCTCCTCTCTCCCCCTCCGATCCCCTCTCCCCCCCCGATCCCCTCTCCCCCCCTCTCCGATCCCCTCTCCCCCCCGATCCCCTCTCCTCTCCCCCCCTGATCCCCTCTCCTCTCCCCCCCTCCGATCCCCTCTCCTCTCCCCCCCTCCGATCCCCTCTCCTCTCCCCCCCTCCGATCCCCTCTCCTCTCCCCCCCTCCGATCCCCTCTCCTCCCCTCCGATCCCCTCTCTTCTCCCTCCCTCCGATCCCCTCTCCTCTCTCCCCCTCCAATCCCCTCTCCCCCCCCGATCCCCTCTCCCCCCCTCTCCGATCCCCTCTCCTCTCCCCCCCCGATCCCCTCTCCTCTCCCCCCCTCCGATCCCCTCTCCTCTCCCCCCCTCCGATCCCCTCTCTTCTCCCTCCCTCCGATCCCCTCTCCTCTCTCCCCCTCCGATCCCCTCTCCCCCCCGATCCCCTCTCCCCCCCTCTCCGATCCCCTCTCCTCTCCCCCCCCGATCCCCTCTCCTCTCCCCCCCTCCGATCCCCTCTCCTCTCCCCCCCTCCGATCCCCTCTCCTCTCCCCCCCTCCGATCCCCTCTCCTCTCCCCCCCTCCGATCCCCTCTCCTCTCCCCCCCTCCGATCCCCTCTCCTCTCCCCCCCTCCGATCCCCTCTCCTCTCCCCCCCCCTCCGATCCCCTCTCCTCTCCCCCCCCCGATCCCCTCTCCTCTCCCCCCCTCCGATCCCCTCTCCTCTCCCCCCTCCGATCCCCTCTCCTCTCCCCCCTCCGATCCCCTCTCCTCTCCCCCTGCGGCTAGGCACATACGCAGTTGGAACTTCCGGTGTGCATGTGCAGCCGCAATGTCAGGTGCGCATGCGCGGCTCCAGTGGGGGTGGAACAGTGTTTAGGCTCCGCCCCCATAGAGGTGTGCATGCACAAAAGAGACTATTGTTCCGTCAATAATCTCACAAAACTAGTTGCAGTGGTTTTGCAGACATCTATCAAACTGGTAGAAATATCATGCAACTTCAGTCTGCTTCCACTTGACTTGGTTCAATTTCAAACAAACTCCATTTGTGACAGATTCTTGTTGGTTCCCCTTCTGATCATTAGGCAATCAATGTTTTTGACTTGGTAATTGGTGGTTGGCGATGATTTTGTTGGCAGTGCAAATCTTTATAACTTAAAGACTCAGTGCAGTGACTTGTCCAATGAATCAGCCTCAAAAAGCCTTTAATTACTGAGATTTTGATAATATAAAACTTGGACACTAGTTAATCTTTCGAGTTGTCAGTCAACCAAATGTTGGACTACAGCCACATTGTCTAGTCTGGTATCAGCTTGTGCCACTAGTTCCACCCACGTTTGACAGCTCCAATTATGAATAATTAGAGCAAAATTTGAATTACTGTAACTCAAAGGTAATGGAAACTGGTTATTTTAAGGTAGGAATATTTTTGGAAATTCCTCATATTTAAATTGTGCAATATTGTATCTTTCATACCAGTGAATCACAAGTGCAATATACAGAATCTTGTTTTATACAAAAAGTCTTGACAATTTAATATCAAATGATCATTTTCTGTGATAAATCTAAAGTGGATCCTTCACTTGCAAAAAGAGAAACAACATCTCGGAGTTAAAACAATCCAATTGATGTTATTACTTCAATATGGAAGGCTTACCTTAAAGAGACGCAATATGTTGGCAACCATTATGGATACAGAACTTGCTGAAGCACCTATAACTGCCACCACGCGTTCTGGCTTGGTAATGATTGGTGGTCCTCCACTCATGCACTTCACATCAGTGCTGTCTTTCTCAATCAAAGCTTGCACAAATGTCAACGATTGCTCCAAGGCATGAGTGTCCCTGGAACAGGTGTCGAGGATCCGAGCTCCCAGTGTGATATTGGGAAGAAGTCCTTGATCATTGTTGATCCGATCTAAGGCAAATAGCATTGCTTCCAACCTGTGTATTCCTTTTTCTTTTTTCAGTTCTCCACAGTTAGCACCAGACCCGCCCCGAGAATGCACAGGAAAAAGTCCCCCCAGAGCAATGTCCCCATCGATTCTTATGGAATTCACATGGGGACGTGATGATGCCTTAGGCTTTCCAACAACTGGATCAAGCCAGTGAAAACTAGACAGAAACAAAAATAAAGACAAACGTTCAGACCAAAAATAGAGGTTTCTTTTACACGCCATTTCCTACTGAATAATCATTTCTGACATAATACTGCCAGAAAAATATTGTCTTTAAGTCGCTGTGTTGTTGGGTGGTGTCTATGCAATTATCTGGGTTCCTCTTGGAAAGCACAAAACAAAAGACCATCAAGCATGTCAAAGAACATCTGTGTAGTTGAAATATGTTTACTTATTTCTTGCTGCATATTTTATAAAGCTGTACGCATTGCTGAGGTTTGTGGTTTTCTCGTGAATTTTTAATTGATCAAATGCCTTCGCAGTGTTTGTGGTAGTTCCTTTTAGTTTCTTGTTGTGTTTCTGTTTTGCATCAGTCGGTAGAAATTCTCCTGAGGTATAAGAACTAGATATGTGTGTCCTGAACAACGCTTATTAGCCCTTTCGTTGCCACTGAAATATATCCAAAAGAGCCAGAAATAGGAGGTGTTGTCATCAATTATCAGATTCAAAGATTTAATATGATGCACAGTATTCCTGAGAAAAAAAGAAAAAATAAAAGTCAAACCTTTTAGGAAGTATCATTTCAACAATGCAGACACTGTTTTCAATAGTTAGATGAAATTATGAGCTTACGTTGTGGTACTTGTTACATAGTTCCCAGTATAATCTTTTAGCTCAATTACGATAGCCCGTAATTTCCGATAGGAGGCTTCCTGCGTGCAGATGCCTCCTATCGTAAAAAAATCTACCCTCTTACCTGAGGGCTCCCAAGGTCCGGACACTTCCGATGCTGGGCCTCTCCACAGTCGAAATGCGCAGGGCCCACGTATCCCAGGGGGTACATGCGGTTCACAAGCGTCCCTGGGATCACGTGGGCCAGGCAGGCCAGTAGGAGAAGGGAATCTTCCTTCATACTTTTGACAGATAGGCCTGTCAAATATATGAATGGAGATCACTCCAAAAGCACATCAAAACATTAAATACATTTTTAAAAAACCATCACGTTTTTAAAATGAGTTAAAATTACATTAAATTAAATATTTTAAACAACATTTTAATTTTTTGAAAAAAATAATTAAAGTTTTTTATGGGGCTAAAAATAAACATACCTTTTTAAAAAGTATTTTTAAATTATAAATGAGTGAAATTGTTTTTTTTTAACCTTTTTGAACTCTTATGCTGGTAAAAGCAACCTTACTCCTGCTTTTACCAGGCGTAAGATTTTTAAGTGTTTTCAGTGGGCAGAGGTTGTGCAGAAAGCAGAACTCTCCCCCCCGCAGAGGCCCTTCTCCAGGGCAGGCGTCCGATCTGTCAAGAGCTTCGCATGCCTGAAACCAGCATTTCCGATGTCCCTATGTACACAGCGAGTACACACCCGTAGGGATCAGAATATACGGCCCATTATATATCTTGAGTACCAGTTAGGAGACTTAAGTTAACCACTTTGACTGTCAAAGGCTTAAAAAAAGGAAAGGGAAAGACTTGTATTTTTAGAATGCCTTTTACAATTAAGTACTTTTAAACATAGAAACATAGAAGATAGGAGCAGGAGTAGGCCATTCAACCCCTCGAGCCTGCTCCGCCATTCAGTGAGATCATGGCTGATCATCCAAATTCAGTACCCTGTCCCTGCCTTCTCCCCATCTCCCTTGATCCCTTTAACCTTAAGAAATATATCCAACTCCTTCTTGAATATATTTAATGAACTGGCCTCCACCGCCCTCTGTGGCACAGAATTCCACAGGTTCACCACTCTCTGGGTGAAGAAATTCCTCCTCATCTCAGTCCTAAATGGCTTACCCCTTATCCTTAGACTATGACCCCTGGTTCTGGACTCCCCGGCCATCAGGAACATCCTTCCTGCATCTAGTCTGTCCAGGCCTGACAGAATTTTATAGGTTTCGATGAGATCCCCTCTCAATCTTCTAAACTCCAGTGAGTATAAGCCCAATCGACACAATCTCTCCTCATACGTCATTCCTGCCATCCCAGGTATCAGCCTGGTGAATCTTCGCTGCACTCCTTCCATGGCATGAACATCCTTCCTCAGATAAGGTGACCAAAACTGCACCCAATACTCAAGGTGCGGTCTCACCAAGGCCCTGTACAACTGCAGCAAGACATCCTTGTTCCTGTACTCGAACCCTCTTGCTACGAAGGCCAACATACCATTTGCCTTCTTAACCGCCTGCTGCACCTGCATGCTTACCTTCAGTGACTGGTGCACAATAACACCCAGGTCTCTTTGCACTTCCCCTTCTCCCAATCTATGACGTGAAGTCATTCGTGTGACGTTAGTGAATTTATTTTTTAACTCCCTCGCTGCATGTGAGTGACATACAGGCTTTAAATATGTGCTATCATACGGAATAATATGCTGTGCAAGATCAAAAAAGTGTGAAGCTCCACTATGTTAATATTTTTACATTCCTATTATATTCCAGGGCTAGAAATATAAAACAATTCCATGATGCATCATTGAAATGTACTCACCCCTATTTTTAAAAAACAATCCATTTTTGAGGAATTCTAAGATGGGGAATAATTAAAGATGAGGGCTATCCGACTGTATGGAATTAAGAGCTTCTTCATATGAAGTAATGAGGAGTGTTATAGCATTTTGCATTCTCATGGTACTTATTAATATTATATGGAAAAAAATATTTTTATCTTGAAATGATTTCTGTATTCTATACCTATAGCAGAAACACAATATTTGCCAATAAGCTCCACTTACATAAATGCAAAGTTGGAGAAATTAGGACAATTCTTGTGCCCTGGTTCAAATAACTCTCAGTATTCCATCAAATTAAAATGCTTTAATATGCTCAGAAGCTCACCAATTGCATATATGAATGAGTATCTGGATTGGTGCAATATTATACTATAGAAAACTATAGTTATGTGATTATGTTCTGATACGCTTTAAAAAAAAAAAAATGTTTGGAAAGACATGGGCCCAGAAATTCCGTTCGCAGGCCTCCCGCAGGCCGAGGGCTGCGATCTGGAACAATCTGCGCCCTTACCCGAGGGCTCCCGGGAGGCGCAGAGTTCCGTTGCTGGGCCTCTCCAAACTGCCGGTGCGCAGGGCCCACGTATCCCAGAGGCGCAGGCGGTTCGCAGCGTCCCTGGGATCACATGGGCCATGGGGAGCCAATCAGAGAAGGGAATCCCCATTCATAGATTTGACAGGAAGACCTGTCAAATATATGAATAGAGATCACCCCCAAAACATAGTAAAATTCAAATAAATTTTAAAAAATCACATTTTTAAAATGACTATAAATTACATAAATTAACTATTTTAAACAAAAATTTAAATTTTTGAAAAAATAATTAAAGTTTTTAACGGGACTAAAAATAAACTTACCTTTCTTTGAAGTATTTTTAAATGATAAATCAGAGGAAATTTTTTTTTTCTTTTACTTTTTTCAACTCTTATCCTGGTAAAAGTAGGCCTTGCGCCTGCTTTTACCAGGCACAAGAATTGTAAGCGTTTTCTGCGGGCGGAGGGTCTCCAAAAAACGTAACTCTCCACCCGCAGAGGCCCTTCTCCCGGGCAGCCGGAGGATCTGTCAAGAGCTTTCTTGACAGATCGGAAATGCCAGTTTCTAGCACATGCCTAAAACCGGCATTTCCGATGTCCGTACGGGTGAGTTCACAGCGTGTACTCACCCGTGGGGATCAGAATATCCGGCCCATGATTGGGCTCAGAACTAATTAGTATCAAAGCTGAATGTCAACATGAAAACCATTATATTGACAGACTGACAGACTCCCAGTGAAAGAGCAAATGTGAGCTGCAAACTAGTGTGGAGAGACTGACCAGCAGAATTAGGTATAAAATTTGAGTATTATTGCCCCTGCAAAGGAACCTATCCATCTTATTATTGCCTCCAGTACTTATTCCCCATCACTTGTTGAATCAATTCTATTTTTTGGCAACTAAATGGTGAGTATATGCTACATATTCTTCTGAACTAAACCTGCTTGAATTTTGAATTTTGTTTTTCTAGAATTTATTTTGTGCTACACCACAAACAAGAGTGCAAAAAGCACACATAAAACAAAAATTATAAAAATACCTTCACAGATTTAATGAGATTGCAAAGTCAAGTGTATAATAGCTGATCCAATGCTCATGTTCTGCTAACCAAAGTCGCAAATAAATGCAACCATTGCAGGCTATGTCATGATCAAGGGACCCTGACAATTGGCCAGTACTCCTTTAATCTATTGTGCACAGCAACAATGAAGAGAGTTTGCAGTAAGGTAGCATGATCGTACGCAATAAACCTTGCAATCAGACATTTACAATTGATATAACAAGTTGTAATTAGATTAACATTAATTAGATTAGCTCGATTTTCATCAGCTAATCATTCTAATAAAGGACAGCTCAATCTCTTTTCTCTAAAAATTAGCTGATTTGCACTTTTATTTCTGAATGAATTTGTTATTGCAGAAATTGTAAACAACTCTCCAAGCTTATTTGCTGTTCCCAATTTTCATCTCTCCTGATGGTGAAGACTCTTCCTGAAGTACAGCTCAATGCAACAGTGGCCTTCCAGTATTGTCCCAAGGGAGCACCTTCATAGATAAACCTGCTAGCAGACTGTTATATTGGGGAGTGTCACAACAGACTAGGATTGGGATTCTAGAAATACTAGAGGTGAGTGTACACCAGTTACTGAAGTTTATTATTCAAAGAGAAATCGTACTAAGTAAGCAAGATTATCAAATCACCAGGACCTGTTGGTTAATTCGAGGATACTGTAGGAAGCCAGGAAAGAAATAGCAGAGGCTCTGACAATTATTCATTATTCTGTAGAAACAGAAATTGTGCCAAAGGACTAGAGGGTATGATCCCCTCTTCAAAAAAGCAATCAGGGATAAGCCAGAATAGGACATTTTCTGCATTCCTTCATTCTCATCAGGGAGTGACTCTCATAGGGAACACATCACAGACACACATCCCATAATTTTCCACTCATTAAAATTGATGGACAAAAAATCACAGGCTGCATATTTGCAATGTTTCATGATGCACTCCCTGCGAGAGTTACTTCCCACTGGATGTGAAGGAGGACAGAATCGGCCCTTATAGGCCAGTTCGTCTCACTTCGGTTGTTGATAAACTATTAGCAAGTACAATATGAACTGAAATTATTTAGCACTATGAGAAAGATGAATTAATAAGGACCAGTAAGCATGGATTTGTAACAGGCAAGTTGTGCTTGACCAACCTTATAGATTTCTTTGAAGAAATATCGCAGAGGATAGATAAGGGAAGTGTAGTGAATACGATTTATATGGTTTTTCCAAAAGCATTTGATAAGCAACCATGTCGGGACTTATGAAAAAAATTACACATGGAATTAAGGGAAACGTGGTCACGTAGATAGAAAGATGGGCGGAGAGCAGAAAACAAAGGGTTGGGGTGAAAAGAAGTCTGCTCTCTCAGGTGGACATAAAAGATCCCATGGCACTATTGCAAAGGTGAGCAGGGGAGTTATCCCCGGTGTCCTAGCCAATATTTATTCCTCAATTAACATCATTAAATAACAGATTATCTGGTCATTATCACATTGCTGTAAATTGGAGCATGCTGTGCGCAAATTGGCTGCTACGTTTCCTACATTACAACAGTGATTACACTTCAAAAGGTACTTCATTGGCTGTAGAGCACTTTGGGATGTCCTGAGGATGTGAAAGCTGCCATATAAATACAGTTGTTTTTTTAAAAGGTTTTTATAGCTATGATCAGGTAAATAGTGACAAATTGTTTCAGCGACACAGTAACACAAAGGCTCAATTTTAAGTTAACAAAAATAATTAAATGGGAGCCTAGAAAAAATATCTTTACACAAAGGATGGATAAATTGTTGTTGAAGCAGAATCCATCCATTCTTTTAAATGGGAATTAGATAGTTGCTTGGAAAAGAGCAATATTAAAGGGTATGGGCGCTAGTTATTCTGCACCCTGTTTTACATCGTGCCCGATATTCTTTTGCATTGTAGTCAATAGAAAAGAAAACTAGGCGTGGTGATTCACTATCACCCATTTCACGCTACCACCAAAGACAAATATCACTCCCTAACTGTGCTATCCTAGTTTTCAAAATCCTAGGCGAACTACCTATAGTTTTGATACCAGAACTTCAAGATGCAAAGAGAACAAATTGTTCAGTGATTTCAGTGATGAGAGATTATTCAAGTAACTTGCTGGATTGAGCTGCATATCACTATCAGTGCCATCAATGATGGTTACTGATCATCCCAGAAGAAGGCTCACCATTTGATCGTAACAGCAAGAGGCTCAAGCCATTTTGAAGCCCTGGCCTCATTAGCATACAACAAGTATACCCATTCTAGGAGGGCAGAAAATCAACCGTTTCCCAGCTGAGCCAGCTGGCAGGTTAGGACCGAGAGGAGAGGATTCAAGTGGGAAGCACTAGGCTGGAGTTTTTAGACTTTTAAGGAACCACTGATTAGGCCGCTGATTGGCACCCCATCCACCACCTTAAACATTCACTCCCTCCACATCCGGCATACCGTGTCTGCAGTGTGTACCATCTACAAGATGCACTGCAGCAACTCGCCAAGGCTTCTTCGACAGCACCTCCCAAACCCGTGACCTCTACCACCTAGAAGGACAAGGGCAGCAGGTGCATGGGAACACCACCACCTCCAAGTTCCCCTCCAAGTCACACACCATCCTGACTTAGAAATATATTGCCGTTCCTTCATCGTCGCTGGGTCAAACTCCTGGAACTCCCTCCCTAACAGCACTGTGGGAGTACCTTCACCACACGGACTGCAGCAGTTCAAGAAGGCGGCTCACCACCACCTTCTCAAGGGCAATTAGGGATGGGCAATAAATGCTGGCCTTGCCAGCGATGCCCACATCCCATAAACAAAGTAAAAAAAATACCTGGTACAATTGGGTAGAGCACGCACGGTGCACTCCCTCCATTTCTATATGAAAATTGCAATCGGATTCCTACAACCAGTGTAGGGCCCTGATTTGCATACTTAAGCAGCCTCCCACTTGTTCTGGGAGAGTGGGCTGCTCGCCCATTTACAGGCCCGCCTGAAAATTGCATCAGTCAGGCCTTGGGTATCAATGGGGTGGTTGAGGTAACTCCCCCCACCCCATCACTCCCCCTGATATCCAATTGCTGGACAGAAGTTGTAAATCACCCCCACATTGTCTGCAGGATTTCAATTTGGCCCCTTGTTCAAAGTTATTCCGCAGCAACAATGCCACATTAGTCCAAAAGCATCATTATATGTTTCCGACTAAAATTTACCACTAATGACAATAGGTATTCCAGATTCTATTAGCCATGCTTAAATGTCTTGTCATGTTTGGGAAACATGGCCTTTCCCCAGAAGTCCTATCATCCCATCATTTATTGTAATCTCTTTCTACAGGTCGGCACTTTCCTGCCATTTTTTTGATATAATCGTTGCATTTTACAGCATGGAAGGAAACCATTCAGCCTATCATACACGCTCCAACTCGCTGAAAAAGCTGTCCACTTTGTCGCTTCCTTCGTACCCTTCAAAAAAAATTCTAATTACTAACAGTTATGTTTGTGTCCCAATTTCTTGCTAGCTGCCAGGCCCTCTTCTCACACGTGCCTCATTTTCCGCACGAATTTGTTCTTATTCAGACTCTTGTCCCACTTTTTGTGCTAATGGCTACGTACTCGATCACAGTTATCCTGTGCTCTTGTATACTTGGATGCATTTTTGCCCCATGGTTTCATTTTTCCTGCCATGGTTCGGACATAAATCAAGTTCTTCATCCACAATTTAACACTCGGTTGCACTCTCGGCCTATGGTTAAACATTGTATTCCTCGGCTTCTCACCAAAGTTAATTTACTGAGTGCTCCTGTCCTGTAGCTTTAGACTGATTTGTGAGTCACCTTTGAAGAAATACCTGCAGGACAGAAAGCAAACTGCCATGGCCCCAAGAAGGCAAGAAAATAATAGAATTTTAAAAATCATTTTGAAAGCCACTTCCTTGTGTTTTTACTATTTATCCTACAGAAACTCAGCAATAAGGCCATTACACAGTCTTTATCCTGGAGTATTTCTTTAAAACTATATTGCTTACACACAGGACAGAGAATAAAAAGCTTAAACTGCAACTTGCAACAGAAGGCACGGCCACCAATGGTTGAGTGATTATAATCAGGATGCTCAAAAGGGCAGAATTAGAGGAGCGCAGATATCTCAGGGGGATTGTGGGGCTGGAGAAGATTACAGAGATAGGGAGGGGCAAGGCCATGGAGGGATTTGAAAATAAGGATGAGAATTTTGAAATCGAGGCGTTGCTTAACCGGGAGCCAATGTAGGTCAGCGAGCACAGGGGTGATGGGTGAATGGGACTAGGTCTACCTCACCACCACTTTTCTCGACCCCTCCAGTGTCTCTGAATTGTCAGAATGCTTGTCCGACATCCAGTTCTGGATGAGCAGAAATTTTCTCCAATTAAATATTGGGAATACCGAAGCCATTGTTTTTGGTCCCTGCCACAAACTCCGTTCCCTAGCCACTGACTCCGTCCCTCTCCCTAACATCTGTTTGAGGCTGAACCACACTGTTCGCAACCTTGGTGTCATATTTGTCCCTGAAATGAGCTTCCGACCACATCTCCGCGGCATAACTGTTGCCCGTCCAACAGTGGTGATACCCCACAATTCGTTATTGTAGGTTTTGCACCATACGCACTGAAATGGGTTAGAGTACAAGTAAAATCATGATCCTGTTTTGAAAAGATTAATTGCATTTAGAAGTGCTTGTTTGTTTCCATCAATATTACATTCTGTAAGTACTTGGGATATTCATCCACTATATTTTCATTTGCTAACTTGGTGAGAAAGTATAATTTAAAAAAATGCAGGGTCTATGCTTCTGACCACCCAACTTCCTTTTCTGGCTCCCATGTTAGCTGAAATTGTTAACGGTTCCCTATCCTCAGGTACTGTCCCCCTCTCCCTCAAATCTGCCGTCATTACCCCTCTCCTCAAAAAAACAACCCTTGATCCTCCATCCTTGCAAACTACTGCCCCATCTCCAACCTCCATTTCCTCTCCAAAATCCTTGAACGCGTTGTTGCCTCCCAAATCCATGCCCATCTTTCCCGCAATTCCATGTTTGAATCCCTCCAATCAGGTTTACGCCCCTGCCACAGTACCGAAACGGCTCCCATCAAAGTCACAAATGACATCCTTTGTGACTGTGACAAAGGTAAACTATCCCTTCTTGTCCTTCTTGACTTGTCTGCAGCCTTTGACATGGTTGACCACTCCATCCTTCTCCAACACCTCTCCACTGTCGTCCAGCTGGGTGGGACTGCACTCACCTGGTTCCGTTCTTATCTGTTTAATCATAGCCAGAGAATCACCTGCAATGGCTTCTCTTCCAGCTCCTGCATCGTTACCTCTGGTGTCCCCCAAGGGTTTATCCTTGGCCCCCTCCTATTTTTCATCTACATGCCCCTTGGTGACATCATCCGAAATTAGTTTCCACATGTACGCTGATGACACCCAGCTTTACCTCACCACCACGTCTCTCGACCCCTCCGCGGTCTTTAAATTGTCAGACTGCTTGTCCGACATCCAGTTCTGGATGAGCAGAAATTTTCTCCAATTAAATATTGGGAAGGCCTAATCATTGTTTCCGGTCCCCGCCACAAACGTCATTCCCTAACACCTGTTTGAGGCTGAACCTCACTGTTCGCAACCTTGGTGTCATATTTGACCCTGAAATGAGCTTCTGACCACATATCCACGGCATAACTAGGACCGCCTATTTCCACCTCCGTAACATCGCCCGTCTCAGCCCTTGCCTCAGCTCATCCTCTGCTGAAACCCTCATCCATGCTTTTGTTACCTCTAGACTTGACTATTCCAATGCACTCCCGTCTGGCCTCCCACATTCTACCCTACATAAACTTGAGGTCATCCAAAACTCGGCTGCCCATGCCCTAACTCACACCAAGTCCCGTTCATCCATCTCCCCTGTGCTCTCTGACCTAACTTGGCTCCCGGTTAAGCAACGCCTCGATTTCAAAATTCTCATTCTTGTTTTCAAATCCCTCCATGACCTCGCCCCTCCCTATGTCTGTAATCTCCTCCAGCCCCACAAACCCCCAAGATATCTGCGCTCCTCTAATTCTGCCCTCTTGAGCATCCTGATTATAATCACTCAACCATTGGTGGTCATGCCTTCTGTTGCCTAGGCCCCAAGCTCTGGAATTCCCTGCCTAAACCTCTCCGCCTCTCTGCCTCTCTTTCCTCCTTTAAGATGCTCCTTAAAATCTACCTCTTTGGCCAAGCTGTTGGTCACCTGCCTTAATTTCTTCATATGTGGCTCGGTGTCAATTTTTTTTTGTCTTATAATACTCCTGTGAAGCGGCTTCGGACGTTTTATTACATTATAAAGACGCTATATAAATACAAGTTGTTGTTGCAGTTGTATGCATTCAATAAATTGTATTTGTGTGTTTTTGCTAATGAATGTAGTGCTGAAGAATGGATTGCTTCCTCCTTACAGTTACCCAGTCTCAGCATCTAATACTCCCGAGTTAGATACAGAGAAATGCTCCCTCTAGTCTGAACCAATGTTGTCTCAGACCCAACCTCAGAATGACACACATAACTGTACATTTTCTATCCACTAGACATACCATCCTGTGGCCTTTTTGAGTGACTGATTGCCAAATTAGAATCAGTTTTGTGCAGTGGGAACATGTCCTCTAGAAAGTCTGCCTGCACTTCCTGTCGAATCTTTTTCCGATAAGTTCATATATCCAGGATTCATAATGGGTACTGCTTATGTCCCATTATAATTACTCCCTCCCCCACTAGAGCTGTTGCAGCACCACCTGTTGGGAGTTTGTAATTACAGTGTGACAAATTCATATAGGCAATTTCTATTATAAATGTGGACATAGGGATTTATAATGGAACTATATATAAAAATAAAGACAGAATGTATGACTTTAAAATGGGGACGCCAACATCTGAAGGCACGCAGTGGGCCAAATACTAGTTTCAGGCACATGCCCATGATGCCTAGTGAGCAGCCCAAATTGACCTGAGTTTTTTAATCTGTTTTTTTGCCTCGCCCAGGAGATCACATGGTTTCGGGTGAGGTGGAGAGCATATATTGTGATACACAAGGTATCGCAATTGTGTGGCTCAGGCTCGATGGATCAGATGGTCTTTACCTGTCCATCATTGTTCGTATGTACTTCCAGCACAGAATATGCGCACGCACACTGCCCATCATATTGGACCCTTAGGTGCCCGTTTTATGCCTGTAAAACGAACCTAGCGCAATCCAATTTCTAGGCTAAGAAGTATGTACTTTATTCAAAAAGCTTACTATGGCTTAACATTGAAGATATACAGATCATTTTAAACTTATGTCACCAATTCTTCTTGCTTGGAAACACTAAAATGTGTAATGAAATTCTGAATTCAATCATTAAATTGGCTTTCGATAATGTCTGGCCATGGCTGATACATAAAACAGCAAACAGAACAACCGAAATAACCATTCCATAGTAGTTTTCTTAATCCTTGAATTCCATTTGAAAGAAGAATCTAGTACAGTGGTTCTATTATTTTCATGTTTGTTCAGTACATATTTATAACCAATGCATTTAGAGTTTTATCAGATTGCATCCAATAAAATTTACCCATTTCCTCTCTTACCATGGCATCTCACAGCAGCAAGCTTCAGCTCTCCATTAAGCAAACAAGCAAAAGATACATTTGGGATTTGCTTGGTTGAACAATTTCTTCTCTTTGCCAAACTGCTAGTATTCTTAATGCACCAATTACTTTCCTGTCACTGTTGTGCTTGATCCAAAAATGAGAGTTCACCTCATTTTCGGTGGAAGTTAGCCAAGCTGCTGCACTTCTCTGTTCCCTAACTTATTGTTTGTAAAAGGCCAAAACGCTGTAAACTTTTAATTTGATTTGAAATGATTTTAATAAATTCAAGCTGAAGAGGTTTTCTCCAAATTGCTTGAGACCAAACGGTCTCTGGTCAGCTAGGCAGCATGGCCACTTGCAAATGTTTGTGAATTTTTAAATATGATTATTTAAATGAAATGATAATTACTTGTACTACAATGGAGCTTTCTCGTGACCCTTTCTTTGTTGTTGCAAATTTTGTTCATAGCTTCAGCCCTTTTCAAAGAAGGCCCTTCAAAAAGGGCTGCTTAGTTTTAATTTAGTAGATCGAGAACATGCAGTAGCATTAGATACAGAATAATGGTTACCCTTGTAATGTATTTTTTGTAATTAGTCTGATAAGTTAATCAGATTTATGAACAAAGTTAGGATCTATTTAGTTCTACACATAATACTAATATTATGCATATTATTTAAAGGGTTTTGTGGGCAGGTTTGGCTCAGGAACAGTTTGCATTAAAACCTCTGGCCAAATGACTCCAGATGTACTGCATCATCCATATGGCTTTCTGGTATTTTTCCGGTGTTTATTCAAACTAGAATTAAAATTGGTGACACCTGGTGTAACACAGAGCTACACAGACCAGACTGGCTTCAATTCCCAGCCTGTGCTAAGTAGGCCGATCTCAACCAGGCATCAGTTGGGCCACTTCAGTGTTCTTTCATCAAATGTGGAAAAATGCTTTCAGTCGGGGTCCTCTCCTGGACATTGTTCAGTGACTCCTGCTAGAAAAGCACACTGGTAAACGTCGTGTGAGGCCATGATTCTGTGATGCCCCTTCATAGGCAAGCAGCTTTTCACCATTCACTGTCTAGACTTACACCTGAAGAATGGCCAAATGAGTGAGGCTGCAGAAGGCTAAAGCAAGAGTTAGCACTTTACATAGAAACATAGAAGATAGGAGCAGGAGTAGGCCATTCTGCCCCTCAAGCCTGCTCTGCCATTCAATGAGATCATGGCTGATCATCCAAACTCAGTACCCTGTCCCTGCCTTCTCCCCATATCCCTTGATCCCTTTAGCCTTAAGAAATATATCTAACTCCTTCTTGAATATATTTAATGAATTGACCACAACTGCCTTCTGCTTTCAGGAGAGGAGAGGAATTTTTTTGAAACTATCTGTAAAATAAATAATCTGAGGTGGAACACTGTCTGAGTTCATATGTGAAGAATGGTTGGTGTGGAAGCTATGGCGGGGGTAGAGAGTTGGAGGGCGGGAGGGGAACACTGGTGTGCCTGAAAATATACCCCAGCAAGAAACAGCACTTTTATGAGGGAAGGGGTGAAAATTGGAAAAAAAATTAAACTGTAATTACAATAAAGAATGTGAAGCAGCAGACACAGTCAGTGAAGTGATACTTTCACTGAATCATCAATTTCACCACTTTGCATTCCTTTGTACAGAAAGACAGGGTGCTTTACTATGGTGAGAATGCCTTTTTAATAATGGAAGGATGTGTTTTTTCCCTACGCTGGGCAATTAGATTAAATCATCTAATAATACCAATGCTTCACTGTGGGATTATGAATCTGGCAATATTAGCTCAACATTTCTGTGTGCATTGTTACCATATGCATGCTGAAAGGTTTTATATCAAATTCATCTCTTTGTTATTTTAACAGAAATCTACTTGTTTAAAATGGGTTGAAGTAGCCATTAAAATAGTGGATTGAGGTATACCTTAAGCATTCTTATGATACCAGCGATTTCCAAGCCATTGTTTTTATTGTGTTATAATACCATTTGTTGAGTTTCACATCCCCTGGTCATTCCTCTTAACAGATTGCCATGCCTCTATACACAGTAGTTTCATTTTCATGTTAAGTACACAGAGGTTTGGGTTTTATTAACGGGCTCATGCAAAGCTCGGGTTTGTATTCAATGTTCAGGTTTTGCTGCATCACATAAATTGTTGGTAATCTCAAGGCTCATGTTGAGATGTACAGCTGGGCTCTCTTTTTTTGATTAGTTCCCAGATTTTGAGCACTGTATTCATATAAAACCTTCACTGCTTTTGGCACTCAACCCCTTGCAGTGTAATTGGCCAGAAGTATGTAACTATTTGGAGATCTACAGGAAGGAGTATTTTCTTTATTTTATAATAAATCCGAAACAGAACATTTTATGTCACTTGATGGAAACACTTCATGGAGAGTAAAGTCCAACTGGTCATCATATGGTGAAGCATTTCAGTGACTACATTAGTGACAAAGACAATCTACCCTTTAAATACATGTTACCCTGTATTAAAGGTATTTTCCATGCCCGGTAGGTACTGTATTAATGGAACAACTACCTCTTATTGTTCCTCCTTGTCTGGCAAATTGAATGGAACGATAAAAATCCTTCATCTCTTTCACTCTACAGCATTGATGTATTTATCTATAAATTGGACAGTCTGTGAGTGAAAGCATGTCAATTTAAAACAAGAATCATTTCTTAACAATGGGCTTAAGTGCATGAAGAACAAACTATCCCCAAACAATATGGTTTTCGATGTACCAGTAAAATGCAAGCTGTATCTCTTCACTTAGTCACCATACAACAAAATAATGTGAGTAAAGTACTAAAAAAGTTTCTCAACAACATGAATGTGTGGGCCAAACTACACTCACAATCATACCAAGACGGATTCTTAATGCATTTCATCACTATAGTCTAGCAAGGGAAGTAATATTTGTGTGTGGTTCCAATAATAGACTAAAATAGGTTTCTTAATAAAAATGTATATACCTGCAGTAACCAAACTACACTCAGGATACTGTTACCAATGTAAGCTACTCACTACACATGGGCCTACAACATTAAACTTGCTCTTACATGGAATCACAGTATCTATTTAAATTCTGTTATAATCTCAATTTTTTTTTCTAATGAAAGAAATTGATAAGGTGAATATCGAAAGATATTTTTTGTGCCGTCACTGTAGGAGAACCCTGAAAACATGACCAATTAGAAGTACAACCTAAGCTTAATAGAAGGGCTAATTTCTCACTCAGAACAGACTGCCACATAAAAAAATCTCACTGTGCCTTCATGGAACTCCAGAGAACTTCACAAGTCTGATTATAGGAAACTGCGCGAGAGGAAGTTTGAGCCACATACAGATTCTTTCCACTCACGGTTACACTTAATTGCAGGTAAGAACAAGCAATTTTCCCAAGAGGGATGGTTCTTCTCACCTATAATAATTCAAGATGGCTCAATACTCTTCTGTCATGTTGTCCAACCCATTAATCAGCCAGGTTTCAAGCTACAAAATAAAAGCCTCAGGATGCATTATCAGGCCATTCATAAAAAGTGACATCAAACCGATGTCACTCCCAGATTCTGTAGAATCTATCAAGTAGTTATTGACCAGATTAACAGAAAATCTGCAGGAGGGTTCCGCAGCTAAAAAGACTATTACCACTGTGTATAACATTTTGAGCTACTTAGTATCAATCAGGAAGCAAATTACAAACAAATGCAGATTTTCAAAAGGAGATTCATTATGCTTTGAAGGAGACCCAAGGCCATTCTGTACTTTATCCATTTAAACATTACTTACAAGATAGTTGTCACCAAGCAACTGATAAGTACAACTGGGTGATAGTGGTGTATTATTTCATATCTCTGTGTTTATGCGCTCTTGTGCCAGTCCTTATGCTCCAATCTGCCTCAGCCTCGTGAGTTTTATCAGTTTTGCATCGCGCCACTAGTTACAATGCATTGCGGGAGTAGAATTAAGCACTTCAAAAGAACAGTTAGATCCAGAAATCTAGGAATCCATTTAAACTCCCAGGGATCATTTACAGGGCTTTAGTAATGGATTCAACTAATCAAAAATGAAGGGAAATATTGCAGAAGTTGTGCTGTTCTGTTCTTAATTATCTTCAATGTGCTTTATAAATATGATGATGATGATAAACTGCATTATTTACTAAATAGGCTAGTGCCACCTAGTGGCACAATATTAATACTGTACCCATCTTATTTTATCAACTACTTGATCCTTTCTTTAATAACATAAGATATCCAGTGAGAAAAGACCATTTGACTTATCAACCTCACTTCTTCCACAGACTTTGTACAACCTACTATACTTTGACGTTTACCCAAACTAATCAGATGTCACTGACACCACTTAAAGACAGCCTGCACTTCGTAAAGTGAGGTATACCATGGCTGCAGACAGCAGGAAACATTGGAAACTGGCAGGCAGAGCTCCAGAAAGGGTTATGGAGGCACTTGTGCAGGCAGTTGTCAAGTGTGTGTGTGTGGGGGGGGGGGGGGGTGATCCTAATCCCCCACACCCCGAAAGCTCTCCAGGCAACACCTCCAAAGACATCTCCAACTACTTCCATGGAAGTTCAGAATGCTACCATCTTGGCTTTGGGGCCCGCATTAAAAGGGACTTCCACAGTGTCTCATCCCTCCTGTACTCTACTCGCAGAGAGTACGGGAGTGCTGACCATATATGGCAGTTCTGGTATGGGAGCACACGCGCCACCTGCCACATTGAACCCTTAGGCACCCATTTCATGCCTGAAAATCGGCTCTAGCGCAATCCAATTTATAGGTCACTGTGTTTATATGGTATTCTTTTCTCTGCTATTTTAACATAAACATTGTCCATTTTATTTTAACACCTCCACTAAAAAGGTGGACAAAGGATTATCATAAAGTACGTGTTAAGTGTGGGTCTGCTAATATCACTGACAGAAATATTTAGTTGGAATTATCTAACCACCGCCTCTTGACATTCAATGGCATTACCATCGCCGAAACCCCCACCATCAATATCCTGGGGATCACCATTGACCAGAAACTTAACTGGACCAGCCACATTAATACTGTGGCAACAAGAGCAGGTCAGAGGTTCGTATTCTGCGGCGAGTATCTCACCTCCTGACTGCCCAAACACTTTCCACCATCTACAAGGCACAAGTAAGGAGTGTGATGGAATACTCTCCACTTGCCTGGACGAGTGCAGCTCCAACAACACTCAAGAAGCTCGACACCATCCAAGACAAAGCAGCCTGTTTGATTGGCTCCTCATCCACCAACTTAAACATTCACTCCCTCCACCACCAGCATACCGTGGCTGCAGTGTGTACCATCTACAAGATGCACTGCAGCAACTCGCCAAGACTTCTTCGGCAGCACCTCCCAAACCCACAACCTCTACCACCTGGAAGGACAAGGGCAGCAGGCACATGGGAACGCCACCACCTCCAAGTTCCCCTCCAAGTCACACACCATCCTGACTTGGAAGTATATCGCCGATCCTTCATCATCGCTGGGTCAAAATCCTGGAACACCCTCCCTAACACAGCGGTTCAAGAAGGCGGCTCACCACCACCTTCTCAAGGGCAACTAGGGATGGGCAATAAATGCTGGCCTTGCCAGCGACGCCCACATCGCATGAACAAATAAAGTGTGTCTAAGCCAATATTAATAGATGAGAAAGGTGGTTACAAGAAGTTAGTTATATGTAACAGCACTGTGGTGGTGGAACATATAACATTAGTTACGTTCAAGCTCTGAATTTTTTGATTTGAGTCATGGTGTTAATTGCATAAGTTTAATTCAGAGGAACGTGTGCTTTATTGTATGAATCATAATCCAGTTAGAAACCGTTAAAAATCAATTCTCTTGAAAGCACTTCCAAAAATATAGATAAGGAATCTTTTTATAGGAACAGTGTTAGACAAAAATCAAATCTGCTTTGGAATTGGAAACTAAAGATTTAGGGGGTTGTTTTGGCCAAAGGGTGAAAACAGGCACTAAATGGGTGCAGTGCTAATAAAACACATTTGTTTCAAAGTCTGGATTCAGCAGACAATTTTGGTCCTAATTGCTGATTACCATAATTTGAACTTGCCTGGAGGTGCTAACCAGAAACCTGCAGGTTTAGCACTCAAGTGCTGATTAGATGCAATTTTCATGGAGCAGTATATGTGGGCTCCTCGCACCCACTTCCACTGAGAGTGTGGAGCGCTCTGGCTGGTGCACAGCGGCACATTGCAGGATGCCTCAGGGACCGAGGAAGAGGGCGCCCATGTTCTTGGATGTGGCACTGGAGGTCCTGGTGGAGGAGGTCCAGAGGTGGAGGGTGCAGGGGCTGGACATCACCTTGCCCTCCTCGCCCACCTGTCCCTCTCTCCTGCAGCAGCTGGTGCTGTTCTACCAAGGGGGACCTCTAGCAAGGTGCCCATGGCCAAGCACTCCCTTTCTCCTGGTGACTCCTATAAGGTGTCCAATAAGGGAGAGTAGCCCAGCACTCACTTTGTTCAGGTGAAGTCCTCAGAGAATTTCTGGAATAAATGTTGCTCGACTGTTGGTGCAGTCTTGACAACGTGTCCCAGAAAGTCTCCCGATGTGTTTCTGAGGTCCTCTTCACAACTCCAGCACCAATGAACATGAAATGGTGAGTATCCCTTTAAGCAGCACTTGAAATCAACATCAACACCATGTTTACTCCCAAACAGCCAGTCGCTGTTAGGAGAGGACGTTAGTTGAAGCACTCGCCACCAAAATGCTGTGCAGCCTCTTTAATGAGCGCTAGCCAGCATTTTAAATCGCAGTCAGCCATTTAACGAGCCTCCGGGCAACCGTTCCTAGCGCTGGCTTCAACTCCTTTACCAAGATAGCATATTGCGCTAAATGCAGGCTAAACCAGCATTGGAGCTTAAGACTCCATCTTGGCCACTTTGGAGGCTCTTTAGTGCCTAAAGTATCCAGCGAAAATCGTCCCCTTAGTCTGGGGTTTCCTGCTTTGCAGTTTTCAGCCCATGGGTTTCCCTCTATTCACTTTAATGTCACAAAAAACATGGTTTTTCCTGGCCTGTTGAGCCAGTTGTGTTAGTGCTGAAGCACTTTTATAATTTTTTACCTGCAGAAGGCAGCTCAGCTTTAAGAGCTGCAGACTGCCTTGTAGAGGAGCAGGCTAGATTTAAGTAAAGCTAACCTCGCTCCAGCGACATGAACTTCAGCCCCCCTGCTGAGCACACAGCCTGTCAGCAGCGTGATCTGCGCTAGGCTGTGCGCTACAATCATGATAATTAGCAGGCAGCACAAAATTGGTGAGCTGCCTGCGTTTTTTGAACGGGTGCTGGCCAATGTTCACGTTAAGCTGCGCGGCCACGCGGTCGCGCAGTGGTCTGGAGGTCCCATGGTAGGCCGGCCACCGGCTTTTGAATGGAAAAACCGCGCGTGCGCGAGATATGAATGGGCCGCGCAACCCCAAAAAATTAGGGGGGACATTGACCCTGGCATATCTCGCATCGCGGTGCCCGCGCCCATTTTCCAGCGTGATCAAATTTCACCCCCAAAGTATCTATGAAGTCTAACGCCAACAATAATACTGAACTTTGGCTAAAACTTTTCAATTTCTTGATGCACCACTTCTGCACCTTTGCCTCAGTTGGAACAGCAACCAATTCTATATCCTTACACCCTCATCTCCACTATTACAATTGCCACCAGCAGCATTGATCCCTGTCAGTTCATGTATGTTTTGAAGGAAAAATAGGAAATTCTTTCTGTAAAAAAAAACTTATGGACTTAGTGCACTGATGAAACCTGCTCAATGCCTCTCTACTTAGTCACTCTATTCCAACAAGGGAATGAAGAGTTCTGTAAAGGGAACATAATACATTAAAATCATTTCCTAACAATGGGCTTAAGTGCATGGAATCCAACCTATCCCCAAACAATATGGTTTTTGTTGTACCAGCAAAATGCAAGCTGTATCTCTTCACTTAGTCACCATACAACAAAATAATGTAAATGAAGTACTAAAAAGGTTTCTCAACAACATAAATGTGTGGGCCAAACTACACACACAATCATACTAAGACAGATTCTTAATGCATTTCATCACTATAGTCTAGCAAGGGAAGTAAGATTTCTGCGTGGATCCAATAATAGACTAAAATAGGTTTCTTAGTAAAATGTACATACCTGCAGTAACCAAACTACACTCAGGATAATATTACCAATGTAAGCTACTCGCCACACATGGGCCCACAACATTAAACTTGCTCCTACATGGAACTTGCAGTTTCCAGATTTGCGCTGAAGTTCTGTTTTAATCTCAAAATATTTTTCAAATCAAAGAAATTGATAGGGTGGATAACGAAAGATATTTTGTGTGTAGTCAATGTTGGCGAACCCGGAAAACATGACGAACTAGAAGTACAACCTAAGCTTAATAGTAGGGGCAACTCCTCACTCAGGACATAGTGCAGTAACTCCTAACTGAGCTGAAGATTTCAGAAGGGAGTTGAACAACTTCCTGGTTCATTAGGGATCAGAGGGATATGAGCAGAGGGATTTGAGCAATGTTCCCTCTAATTTTTTTTGTGCACGATCCCTTTAAATTTGCTGTGCGGCATCTTTTCCAGCAGCAACAGCTTGTGAGTGGCCTACGCGGGACCTCCTGATCGATGCGCAGCCGTGCGCCCGGGCACCTTATGGGGAAGATTGGATATGAGTCTGGCATACAGAGAAATGAAAAGGGACCAATAGAAGACCCTGAGAAGGGCCTAAATGATGGATTTAATGGCCTTTTTCAAATTCCCTTACCTGGAGAATTATTTGGACTAGAAGGGTAACTAATGAGAGTACCTTTGAATTAGGACAGGAAAAGAGACAAGTCATGAAGCGGATTATGCTGAGGAAAATAACACACTGTGGGCACATTATTCAGGACATAAGGACAGTTGTTGGGGTTGTTATAATCTGGAAAAGTTAAAGGTAATAAAGAAATAAATGGGGCTGGACAATTTTATTGAATGGACACATGTAACATCAGGGGCTCTGTTAGAAAGTTAGGAGTGCACTGAGTGAAAGAGGCAGAGAGTGAGCTAGAAAGAAAGAGAGTAAGAAATTCATATGTTTGTAATGTCTCTGTAAGGATAAAGTGGCTGTTCAGAATTGGTGGAGCATGGTGTCAATTCTTATGGTTAACTTCATGCCCCTTTTACAACAGTGGAAATAACAGTAGGTAATAATTAATGAACCAGCTTTAATTTGTGTAGAAAATCAGTGGGCACTCCAGTGGTTGGTTGACACAGAGATGTAGAGTATGATGCAATCCATATTTCTATCTCTCGTTCTCAGGCCACAGGACCAAGCAATGTTCAAGAAGCACAGTGACTAACTATTTTGTGTGCAAGAATAAAGGGCACTCAGCTAACATCAATCTATGGGAGAAGTGACTGTAACAAGTCTTCTCCCCAAACCAACATTGTACAAAAGCAGGTACCTGGCTGATTTCTCTTTCTGTCTCTCTCTTAGCAATAAAACTATTCTGAATGTGACAATTAAAAGTGTTCATTCTGTTTTGAACATTGGCCAACTGAGGTAAGTAGATATCCTGCAATGAGTTACTTTGGGATTGGAATTGATAGGATGAAGATTGGTTTATCTGGAAGATGGCACTGTGTTGTTGATTTAAATGGAGAATTTAAAGGGTTATTGAAAGAATTATTCTCCAGATTCAGATAAAGCATTTAGAAGCACTAAAGCTCACAAAATGGTTACGATATTACAAGATAGGGTGTCCTGTTTTGTACAAGTACTAATGTTTTGGGGCAATTACTAACAGGAGGAATGTTATTCCTTAGTGGCATCCTCAAGATACCTTTTATATTCAAATAAACTGTTTTTCTTATTCATTATCACATCCAAACCCGCCTATGCTTTTGTCATATAAATCACACTGAAGTTACATGATTATGTTCCTTCATCTGCATTCCTGGCCTCGCCAATACATTGCACTTCAGAAACTCCAAACCTTAAAAATACAAAGCAGAAAACTAAACTGTTATATTTTTTATACCTCAAGTATTTAACCATTCCCCAATTATTTCATCTTTTATGGAAGTGTTACCCACTTAGGCCAAGTATTTGTGACAAGTTCCTGGAACCAATCAGCAACAGACCTTGAACATGAAAGCTACTTCAACGAAGCCCATTTTGAATTCACACCAACTTTTTCACTGAGGTTAGAAGCTCAGGAGGAATATCACCACACCCCAGTTTTTATTGAAAATCAGAAAAGATATTTCAGTAAGCACTCAACATTGATTATTAAATAGACCTGTTATAAATGAAGCTACTGCATATCTTAGAAAAATTAAGTGACTCCATATACTAAAATAAAGTATGTTGAATGTCCTTTTGCATAAGCAGCATGCAAAGTCAAGTCAGATTTGTCCAAGTTACTGAATATTCAATATTGAAAATATATACACATCTTTAATAAAGCAGATTTGCAATAACTGGAATCATAGATTTTTCTGCACTGACTCTCTGAAAGAGCTTCCATTTAGTGCCATTGCCCTGCCCTTTCGTACAGCCTTTTACATTTTTATTTTTAAAATACTTATCCACTTTCCTTTTAAAAATTTTTAATGGAACTTGCCCCTACAACGTTTTTTACTTTTTATTTTACATGTGTAAAAATCTCCTAATCTGTCCTTTCATTCTTTTGACATTGATTTTAAATTTATACCCGCTAATTACTATGCTACCAACCAGTGAAAACAGCGTTTCTGGATTTACTTTATCAAAAAACCCTCCGAATTTTGAATACATCACTTCTTAACTTTCTCCGTTTTAGGTGAAAGAGGTTCAGTTTCTCTAGGTTTCCCTTATAACTGAAGCCCCTAATCCCAGATATCATCTCAGTAAAGCTCTTCTGTACCCGCTCTGTGACGTGGGCATCCTTCCCAAAACTAGTGCATATCGGTCACCCATTATAGAAACCGTCTCATTATCATCTCCATTGATTTGAATGGAAATTAAAATTGGGCCGTTTCAATAATGGGCAGCTGATCTGCAACATCTGTTTTATGTCCAGACAGCAAGTTGAAAATTTATCCATATATTCTAATTGTGGCCGAACCAATAATTTGTACTGTTAATCATTACCTCTGCTTCTATATGCCCCTCTTTATAAAACTTAAGATCCCATAGGGGAGAAATTCAGTATCACCCTGTTTGGGGCGCGGTTATAGGCCGGGCACAAAGTTTAGCGCCTGGCGCAAATTTTAGCCTCCTACTGCAAACTTGGCTTTTATCGCCCCGGAGGTGATTGGAGCGCTAAATCAGATGCTGCACACCTGTCTTAAGGCGCAAAGGCCGAGGAGCAAGGCATTACCTCAGAACGCTGGCGAAGCTCATGTGGTGTCAATCAGCAATGGAACACAGACACACTGTCGCCGGCCAGTTCTTAAAGGGGATTGGGTCGATCTTGCTCTCCATCCACACCCTGCTCATTGCAGCCTTGAATCTAGGCCTGGAGAGACCTGTACATCAAATCTGTTGGAAAGAACAATGGAGAGGCCCAGGGAAAGAGCTCAGAGTGCAGCCCCCACAGTTTCTTCTAAATCGATGCAAGGAAGATAAAATAAAAAAGAACCTGCAAAGTGCAGCGCAGTACCCAAAACTCCTCAACACAGCTTTGAATATCTCCTGCAGTCTCTCTCACTCAGAATGCGTGGTGAAAAGATTTCGCAGACCAAAAAAAGGCAGGAAGCGGTCGCCTTTAAATAGCGCTCCCTCAGTCCCTTCCCGACTGCAAAACGCTCCCCTCAACCTGTCGTTGCTAGCGGCAGGCGGTAAGACAGGGGGGCGCCACTCAATATCCGGTCCGGGGCGATACCAGGGCGTTGCACGCTCAACTAATGTCACGATCTGTGGACGCGGGAAATCATGGCGGTAGTGTTTAGCGCTGCTTCAAAATGTCTAGTCAATTTCATGAGCGGCGCAAACATCACCGCGCATGGGCGCTAGTTGCTTTGCGCCACATTAGCGCCCTTTTAAGGCGCTAACGGGAAGCGCAAACCAACCAAATTTTTCCACCCATATGCTTTATTTTCAGCCTGGCCAACTTGCTCACTGTTAAGTTCTGTGTATCTGAATCCCTAAGTCTCTCTGTTGCTCTACTCCCTTTAACATTTTACCACAAACGATAAATTCACATAGTAATCCCAACAAGTAGCTGTCATAAGCAATCTAAATTGGTTATAAACAGTCTGAACCAGTTAAAAATATCTGACTATATAAAGGTAGGAAAATAAAAGCTGCCAATCCATATCAGTTAATCTGTGTCAGTTCTTCCATGATATCACTTTTGAAAGAAATGTTATTCACCTGAGAAGTTCAAAGAAGTGTTCCAGGAAAATAATTCAGCAAACAATTCAAGTTTCCCTCAACATTGTTACAAGAAACTAATAAATGAGGTCAAGTGGGCTATGAGGAGCAAGAAAAACTGACTAGGAAATACCAAATAAATGTTACATTCTCTCCAAAACATATAGGTGTTGATAATATTCTGTTCGCCGATGAATGTTATTCCTGGGCCTCGGTCTGGCATCTCTACATCCGTCACATTGGACAGGGCTTAAACAACCTCACTGCTGCCCAGCATTCTGCTCCCAGGTAGATCTGTGGTCCCGCTAAAGGAGGGCTCAGCAGCAGGAGAATGGCAGGAGCTGCCGCAGATGATACAGCTGTCTCTCAATGCAAAGCCTTATCTGCTTCACCCCAGCCAACCCACTCAAATGGCCACAAACATATTGAACAGCATACAGGTCAATGCAGCCACCACTGCAATATTCACGGTGCCTGTCGTTGCAGGGCCATTCATTGACCCAACCAAAAGGGTCTGCCTCCATCCCTACAGGCAGACACTGAGGCCCCGATCTTGACTGGGGCGGGATTAATGAGTGGAGGGGAGGAGTTGTGGTCGGGAAACAGGTTTCCCCACGTGCTGTGGAGTTTTGCGCGTTTTTTTTCCCAGCAGGTTCCCCACCCGGGAGCCAGCTTGATTGACAGACTTGGCTCCCCTGTTGGGTGGGGAACGCTCCAGAGGAAGCCACAGGTTAGGAGCAGTTAGGGAGCCTGCTGCTGGGGTAGTGATAGCGTGGGGGGGTTGGGGAGTCCAAATCTGGGGAAGGAGAGGTTCCGATCCTGGGTGGGTGTCGGTAATTATGGAGGCGGGGTTGAAGATCCTGGAGGGGGGAAGCAGGTTTGCTTGGGTGGCTGGGAGGAAGCTTTCCTGCTTAAGTATTAATTTGTAAGCATGTTGGTCCTGAATGCCATTTCTCTCTAGGCCCATTTGGAATGGGAGTAAGGGAAGCTCAATAGGAACAGGAGACCTTAAGTAGCCTTTGGGAAAGTTCTTAGCATAATGTTTAAAGTACCTTTATAGTATAGTGTTTGACATCATCATGTTTTAGAAATTTTTATTAATATGTTTGGAAAACAAATTACAGATCTTTTTTCACTCAGTAATGTGAGTTTGTTTTTAAAACACCTCATGGTAGAGCTGATAAGAAGATAAAAGAAAGCATGTCCGGAAGATAAGCAGGCCCCAAACTGTTCTGAAGACGTTGGCACACCTATTCGCTAGGACAACGAATTGGACAAGGTTCACTCCAAAATTCTACAGACTCTGGAACAGTTCCCATGGATTGGAGGGTAGCTAATGTTACCCCACTATTCAAAAAAGGTGGTAGAGAGAAAACGGGGAATTACAGACCGGTAAGCCTGACATCGGTAGTGGGGAAAATGCTAGAGTCCATTATAAAAGATGTAATAGCAGAGCACTTGGAAAACAGTGACAGGATCAGACAAAGTCAACATGGATTTATAAAAAGGTAAATCGTGCTCGACTAATCTACTGGAATTTTTTGAGGATGTAACTGGTAAAATAGATAAGGGAGAACCAGTGGATGTGGTGTTTCTTGGACTTTCAGAAGGGTTTCGATAAGGTCCCGCATAAGAGATTAGCGTGTAAAGTTAAGGCACATGGGATTGGGGGCAAGGTACTGACTTGGATAGAGAACTGGTTGGCAGACAGAAAGCAAAGAGTTGGAATAAACGGGTCTTTTTCCGAGTGGCAGACAGTGACTAGTGGGGTGCCACAGGGATCAGTCCTAGGACCCCAGCTATTCACAATATATATTAATGATCTAGATGAGGGAACTAGATGTAATATCTCCAAGTTTGCAGATGGCACAAAGCTGGGTGGGCGTGTGTGCTGTGAGGAGGATGCCGAGAAACTTCAGTATGATTTGGACAGGTTGGGTGATTGGGCAGAAGCATGGCAAATGCAGTATAATGTGGATAAATGCGAGGTTATCCACTTTGGTGGCAAAAACAGGAAGGCAGATTATCATCTGAACGGCAATAGTTTGGGAGAAGGGGAAGTGCAACGAGACCTGGGTGTCCTTGTGCACCAGTCGCTGAAGGTAAGCATGCAGGTGCAGCAGGCGGTCAAGAAGGCAAATGGTATGTTGGACTTCGTAGTGAGAGGGTTCGAGTACAGGAACAAGGATGTCTTGCTGCAGTTGTACAGGACCTTGGTGAGACCACACCTTGAGTATTGTGTGCAGCTTTGGTTGCCTTATCTGAGGAAGGATGTTCTTGCCATGGAGGGAGTGCAGCGAAGATTCACCAGACTGATACCTGGGATGTCAGGAATGATGTATGAGGAGAGATTGGGTCGATTGAGATTATACTCGCTGGAGTTTAGAAGAATGAGAGGGGATCTCATTGAAACTTATAAAATTCTAACAGGACTAGACAGACTAGATGCAGGAAGGATGTTCCCGATGGCCGGGGAGTCCAGAACCAGGGGTCACAGTCTAAGGATAAGGGGTAGGCCATTTAGGACAGAGATGAGGAGGAATTTCTTCACCCAGAGAGTGGTGAACCTGTGGAATTCTCTACTACAGAAGGCAATTGAGGCCAATTCATTAAATATATTCAAGAAGGAGTTAGATATATTTCTTAAGGCTAAAGGAATCAAGGGATATGGGGAGAAGGCAGGGACAGGGTATTGAGTTTGGATGATCAGCCATGATCTCATTGAAAGCAGGCTCGAGGGGCCGAATGGCCTACTCCTACTCCTATCTTCTATGTTTCTATGTTTTCCCACTCCTGTTACACAGAACACACAAAAACACATCAAAAAATTATCGGCCAGATATTCTGACCCCCATGGGTGTGTACGAGGTGTGTACGTACCCATAGGGGCTTTGCAAGTGCTGGTTTCAGGCATGCGAAGCGCATGCACTGAAAACCGGCACTTCCGATCTGTCAAGAATCCCTGGAGAAGGGCCCCTGCGGGCAGAGAGTTCCGCTTTCTGCACAACCTCCGCCTGCTGAAAACCTTTAAAAATCTTATGCCTGGTAGAAGCAGGCATAAGGCCTGCTTTTACCAGCATAAGGGGGAGATATTCAGTATCGCCCTGTTTGGAGCACAATTATCGGCCGGGCGCAAAGTTTAGCGCCTGGTGCTAATTATCGCCTCCGACTGCAAACTTGGCTTCTATTGCCCCTGGAGGTGATTGGAGCGCAAAATCAGGAGCTACACATCGCTCTTAAGGTGCTAACGCCAAGAAGCGAGGCGGTACCTCAGAGCGCTGGCGAAGCTCATGTGACGTCAGTCAGCAATGGAACATAGACACACTGGCGCCAGCCAGTTCTTAAAGGGGAGGGTCGATCTTGCTCTCCATCCACACCCTGCTCATTGCAGCCTTGACTCTCAGCCTGGAGAGACCTGTACATCAAATCTGCTGGAAAGAACAATGGAGAGACCCAGGGAAAGAGCTCAGAGTGGAGCTCCCATAGAATCATAGAGTTATACAGCACAGAAAGAGGCCCTTCGGCCCATCGTGTCCGCGCCGGCCATCAAGCCCTATCTATTCTAATCCCATTTTCCAGCACTTGGTCTGTAGCCTTGTAGGCTATGGCGTTTCAAGCGCTCATCTAATTGCTTCTTGAATGTACTGAGGGTTCCTGCCTCTACCACCCTTTCAGGCAGTGAGTTCCAGATTCCAACCACCCTCTGGGTGAAAAGGTTTTTCCTCAAATTCCCTCTAAACCTCCTGCCCCTTACCTTAAGACTATGCCCCCTGGTTATTGACCCCTCTACTAAGGGGAAAAGTTCTTTTCTATCTACCCTATCTATGCCCCTCATAATTTTGTACACCTCAATCAGGTTCCCCCCTCAGCCTTCTCTGCTCAAAGGAAAACAACCCCAGCCTGTCCAGTCTCTCTTCATAGCTGAAGCGCTCCAGCCCAGGTAACATCCTGGTGAATCTCCTCTGCAACCTCTCCAATGCAATCACACCCTTCCTATAGTGTGACAACCAGAACTGCACACAGTATTCCAGCTGTGGCCTAACTAGCATTTTGTACAGCTCCATCATAACCTCCCTGCTCTTATATTCTATGCCTCAGCTAATGAAAGCAAGTATCCCATATGCCTTTTTAACCACCTTATCCATCTGTCCTGCTGCCTTCAGGGATCTATGTCCATGCACACCAAGGTCCCTCTGATCCTCTGTCCTTCCTAGGGTCCTACCATTCATTGTGTATTCCCTTGCCTTGTTAGTCCTCCCAAAATGCATCACCTTACACTTTTCAGGGTTAAATTCCATTTGCCACTGTTCTGCCGATCTGACCAACCCGTCTATATCATCCTGTAGCCTGAGGCTTCCCTCCTCGCTATTTACCACTCCACCAATTTTCGTGTCATCTGCGAACTTACTGATCATACCTCCTACATTCATATCTAAATAATTAATGTACACTACAAACAGCAAAGGACCCAGCACCGATCCCTGCGATACACCACTGGACACAGGCTTCCAGTCACAAAAACAACCTTCGCCCATCACCCTCTGCCTCCTGCCACTAAACCAATTTTGGATCCAATGTGCCAAATTGCCCAGGATCCCATGGGCTCTTACCTTCTTGACCAGTCTCCCATATGGGACTTTGTCAAAAGCCTTACTGAAGTCCTTGTAGACTACATCAACTGCACTACCCTCATCCACACACCTAGTCACCCCCTTGAAAAATTCAATCAAATTGGTTAGACATGATCTCCCTCTGACAAAGCCATGCTGACTATTCTTGATTAATCCTTCCCTCTCCAAGTGGAGACTAATAATGTCCCTCAGAATTTTTTCCAATAATTTCCCTACCACTGATGTTAGGCTCACTGGCCTGTAATTCCCTGGCTTATCCCTACTACAATTCTTGAATAATGGTACTACATTAGCTGTTCTCCAGTCCTCTGGCACCTCCCCTGTGACCAGAGAGGTTCTGAAAATTTGTGTCAGAACCCCTGCAATCTCCTCCCTTGCCTCACACAGCAGCCTGGGATACATCTCGTCTGGCCTGGGGATTTATCCACTTTGAAGCCCGCTAAAACTGCTAGTCTTCTTCTTCTTAGGCAGTACCTCGGAACTGAGGATGACGTGCTTCCACTTTAAAAATGAGTTCTCAGGTGACTGAGGAGTCCAATGCGGGACCTACAGTCTCTGTCACAGGTGGTTGAAGGGGCGGGTGGGTGGGGTGCTTGGGTTGGCGTGCGCTCCTTGCGCTGCGGGCGCTTGGCTTCAGCTTGCTCCCGGCGAAGAGACTCAAGGTGTTCGGCGCCTTCCCGGATGCTTCTCCTCTACTTTGTGTGGTCTTGGGCCAGGGATTCCCAGGTGTCGGTGGGGATGTTACATTTTTTCAAGGAGGCTTTGAGGGTGTCCTTGAAGCGTTTCCTCTGCCCACCTGGGGCTCTCTTGCCGTGCCGGAGCTCTGAGTAGAGCGCTTGTTTTGGGAGTCTCGTATCGGGCATGCGGACAATGTGACCCGCCCATTGGAGCTGATCGAGCGTGGTCAAAGCTTCGATGCTGGGGTTGATGGCCTGAGCAAGAACACAGGCGTTGGTGCGCCTATCCTGCCAATGGATTTGCAGGATCTTGCGGAGGCAGCGTTGGTGGTACCTCTCCAGTGCTTTGAGGTGCCTGCAGTACATGGTCCATGTCTCTGAGGCATACAGCAGGGCAGGTATCACTGCTGCTCTGTAGACCATGAGCTTAGTGCCGGGTTTGAGGTCCTGGTCTTCAAACATTCTCTTCCTCAGGTGACCGAAGGCTGCACTGGCACACTGAAGGTGGTGTTGGACTTCGTCGTCGACGTCTGCCCTTGTTGACAGTAGGCTCCCAAGGTATGGAAAGTGGTCCACGTTGTCCAAGGTCTTGTCGTGGATTTTGATAATCGGGGGGCAGTACTGTGTGGTGGGGGCAGGTTGGTAGAGGACCTTTGTCTTACGGATATTTAGTGTAAGGCCCATGCTCTCGTACACTTCGGTGAAGGTGTTGACGATGGTTTGGAGTTCGACCTTCGAGTGAGCGCAGACGCAAGCGTCGTCTGCATACTGTAATTCGACGACAGAGGATGGGACGACCTTGGATCTGGACTGGAGGCGACGGAGGTTGAACAGTTGCCCGTTTGTTCTATAAATTAGCTCCACTCCAGCGGGGAGCTTACTGAGGGTGAGATGGAGCATTGCAGCAAGGAAGATCGAGAAGTGCGTTGGTGCGATGACACAGCCTTGCTTGACCCCGGTTCATATGTGAATTGGGTCTGTGGTGGAACCATTGGTCAGGATCACGGCTTGCATATCATCGTGAAGCAGGCGGAGGATGGTGGCAAACTTTTGAGGGCAGCCGAATTTGTGGAAGACACTCCAAAATCCCTCACGGTTGACAGTGTCGAATCCTTTGTGAGATCAAAGAAGGCCATGTACAGCAGTTGGTGCTGTTCCCTGCATTTCTCTTGTAATTGACGTGCGGTGAAGACCATGTCCATTGTGCCCCTTAGTGGGCAGAATCCGCATTGCGACTCTGGGAGGAGCTCTTCGGCCAATGGGAGAAGGCAATTGAGGAGGATTCTTGTGATGACTTTCCCTGTGGCAGGCAGCAGGGAAACTCCTCTGTAATTACCGCAATCGGACTCCTCCTCCTCCCTCTCAATACTAATTTGTTCAAATATATCACAATCCCCCTGCCTGATTTCTATGCCTACATCATCCTTCTCCATAGTGAACACTTCTAAATCGATGCAAGGAAGGTAAAATCAAAATGAACCTGCAAAGTGCTGCTCAGTACCCAAAACTCCTTCACACAGCGTTGAATCTCTCCAGAAGTCACTCTCTCTCTCTCTCAGAATGGGTGGTGCAAAAAAGTGTCGCTGACAAAAAAAGACAGGAAGTGGTCACCTTTAAATAGTGCTCCCCCAGTCCCTTCCCAACTGCAAAACGCTCCACTCAACCTGTTGTTGCTAGCAGCAGGCGGTAAGGCAGGGGGCGCCACTCAATATCTGGTCCGGGGCATTGCACGCTCGACTGATGTCATGATCTGCAGGCGCAGGAGATCATGATGGCAGTATTTAACGCCACCGCAATATGTCTGGTCAATTTCTCGAGCGGCACAAACATCGCCGCGCCCAGGCGCTAGTTGCTTTGCGCCCCATTAGCGCCCTCTTAGGGCGCAAAGCAACTGAATTTTTCCCCTTAAGAATTTTTTTTTTAAATTTTTAAAGTTTCTCTTTTATAATTTAAAAATACTTTTAAAAAAGGTAAGTTTATTGTTAGCCCTGTAAAAAACATATTTTTTTCAAAAAATAAAATTTTTGTTTAAAATATTTAATTTAATGTAATTTTAACTCATTTTAAATAGGTGATTAAAAAAAATTATTTAATGTTTAACTGTTTTTAAATGTGATCCCCATTCATACTTTTGACAAATCTATGCATAGAGACCTGTCAAAAGGGGGATTCCCTTCTTTGATTGGTTCCCCATGGCCCACGTGATCCCATGGACGCCTGCGCCCGTGGGATACCTGGGCTTCTGCATATGCGGATCAGGAGAGGCCCAGGATCGGAAGTCTCGGGACCTACGGAGCCAGCAGGTAAGTGCATAGATTTTTCCAGATCAGAGGCATCTGCCCGCAGGAAGCCTCCGATCGGAAAATCCGGCCCATCATCTTCCATCTCATTTGAGTCAAGCAAACCTTCAGCTTGTGCTGTCTGCATCTAACTTCAACACAAAGATTTTTTCTCTAAATCTTGCTTAGACACAACTTAGGTACAAAACAATCTGTATCACATCAGCCATGCCAAACACAACAGAATTCAAGTCTTGAGGTTGCACTGTGTGAATATTTTCAGATGAAAGTTTAATGGGGGTTAAAATGAATAACCCCTAAAAACGAGCGTAGGGATCGTGATGCGCGATTAACCCACGCCCATTGTTTGAAATGAAGACAGGACGCCATCTTTGTGCTGCCTGCTCATTTCCATGAATTCTGTGTGCAGCCAGTGCTCCCCGCGCTGTTCATTGGCTGCATGCATCAGCAGGGGGCCCAATTTTGTGAGTGACTAGTAATACTTAAAGCCAGCCTGCACCTCTTAAAGCTAGCCTGCACCTCTTAAAGGGAAGGTGCATTGTGGCTGCTGGAGGTGCTGAGATCATTGAGAATAGTGTGCTGTACAACAATCAACAATGGCTGACCATGGGAGAGAGCAGGAACCAAGTTTTTCGGATGCTGCACTGGAGGTCTTGGTTGAAGAGGTGGAACAGAAGAGAGATATTCTGTATCCTCAGAGGGGCCAGAGGCCCTCAAAACACATGCTCAGAAGGCAATAGTGGAGGAGGTCAATGCCTGGAGTATAGCTCCAAGAACATGGATGCAGTGCAGGGAGAATTTAATGATCTCACACGAGCGGTCAAGGTCAGTGAATGCATCTTCAAATGCCATATCCTATCAACTGCACCAGTAGCCTCAGCTATTGCTCAATTCACTTACCAACTATCTATATCAATCAGGACTTATACCTAACATTATATGATTCACCCTCACACACTTAGCACTGTTACAAGCCTCAAACCCACATCTCACAGCTTGCACACACTGTCAGCTATTCAACAATGACAGCCACATCACCCACACAGATTGTACGACACTCACTGACATATTTCCCTCTCTCTTGCAGGAGAAGATGACACACAACCGGAGGCAGCAGGAACCAACCAGAGAGGGATAGGTGTGCCTGAATCTTCTAAGTCCCATGAAGGAGATGGTGCTGGCCATTATGGGAAGGGCTATTGCTGAGGCTGTGGCCACCGGCAGGGCTGAAGCCATTAAAGATATCCACATACCTAATCCTCCTTCTCTCATCCCATTTCTCCCTCATCCCATAATCTCTCCTGACAGAGAAGCTGCTGATGGTGTAAGCATACACTTCTTACTTTCTCCTCTCCCCCTCACCACAATCCTACCCTTATCTCTTTTTTCCTTTCAGATACTCAAGAACTGCAAGCTGCCCAGGCAGTGGAGAAAGAGCAAGAAGACAGTGAAGATGAAGACACACCGTCACTCGATTTCACAGTCGCAGCCACCAGCTCAGATACTGGCACTGGATAGCATAGAAGCAGGGTCTGCACCTAGTGAGACATTGGGCATAAGTGCACTGCAGCCAGGCCAGGGGGAAAATGACAGAGCAGGTGCCAGCTTGCCAGAGGGGAGGTCACAAATTAGTTCTGCTGCTAAAGACTCAGATGATGACTTTGGTGGGCCAGGCTTCAGAAGATGAGTATACACACCCAAATGCTTGGTGCACTGGGAAGCCTGCTAGAAAGCCTGTGTTCAATGTCAAGGAGCATGGGGGAGTCCAACACAAACTTGGCACAATGCTTTGCAGAGCTTGGACCCCATCCTTTCCAACCTGAAATGGGTGCTACCTCCAGCAGCACACCTGTGGAACCAACCATGATGCAGCGTCTGATGGCCGATGTCTCAGCTTCCATTGCCGCATAAGCAGCATCCACCCAACGGCTGAGTGCTGCCATGGAAGCTCAGACTGCTGCCATCATGGCTGTGGATATCAGTGTATGAGGGGCTTCCAGGGTATTACAGCACTCCAGCAATCTGTTCTCCACAGATCTGCTCCTGAAGACCCTCTGCAGATATGGCTCCTGTTGAGAGCCCTTTTCCCTCTCTTCCTCCTCCCCTTCTAGCTCTGCGTGGCCTCTGCTCATTCTCCCAGTCATGCTCAATGCCAAGAGGAAGCCCTACTAGACCATCATTTCTGGAAGCAACTGGTCTGTGCAGAAGCCTTTAAGTCACCACAATAGTACTTCAGCAGCTGCCACACCACACCTGTTCACTATTGAAACTTTAACCAACTATAGAAACCACCCAAAACTCATAGAATCGCAGCAACAGCCAGAAAAATAAACCTGCAACTAATCTGTAAGTAATCGATGATCCCTTTAAATAGCGCTAATCAGAGGTCCTTCTTGGTGCTTAGCATTGTGTTCAGCTGGACGAGGTTAAGAGAGGATGTAGGTTGGAGCATGGATCTCCAAAACATGGCAGCACGGGCATCAATCAGCGTTGCACACTGACTGACGTCATGATCTGCCTGCTCTGCATGCTGCTGGCAGACGTTTGGTGAGTGCGCGCTAACCCCTTTACAAATATGGCACCTGCCTCACTTCCCGTTGGAAGTAGTGCGCGCATGTCGCGGATGCCATTTTGGACCCTAAAGGGTCCTCGTAGCGTCCAAAAAAACAGGCACTAACGAGCCCAATTTTGCCCCCAATATGTTCAAATACTAATATTTATAAAATGCATAAATGTATAAATATTAGCAGACAACAAAATTGTATAGGAGTGCTTAATGCATTCCTTTCTGAGCTATAAGAGAGCACTGATCCATTTATAATAAAATAAAGCAAAATTAAAAAGTTAATACTGCCATTAAAATAGCAGATAAACAAATTGCATTTGCTCCCTAATATTTGTACATAATTTCAAAAACCTAATTTTTCTGAAGAAAGTTATAAAATGTGAACTTGTTTGTAAGGAATTCAGTCAGTGGTAATTATCAGAGCTCCCGCTGCAGTACTTATACTTTCAAACTACTACAGTATGAGTAGTATTGTTTAGCCTCAGGCAACTTAATGATTGGAAAGTTTTTCTCCCTGCAACCCAGTAGATGTGCACAATATAATGAATGCTACGTTGATTAGCTTCTTTTAAATGAAGCTCGACCAATATTTGGTTATGAAAGGGACTCTGTTTGTTTTTAGGATAATGATCGGCACGTGAAATGCTCTTCGGAACAGTGTGGCTCTCGTATCATTTGAACCATGGGGAATTCAGTTTGCCATGTGCAACCAGTTGAATAACCGATTGCAATAGTCGATTGCTGTTCTGAAATTTTTACTTGATTAGCTCTGGGATCAGGAAGAAACTTCAGAGTATCCGAGTCTTGGAAGAGATTTCACTTCTGTGGCACTTTAACTGGTTTGGGGTGCACTGGAAGAAGCAATCTTTTTTGCGTCATACTCCCTTATGTTCTCATGTACTGTTGTACTACCAAGCCGCTCTATATAAAGTCATTTCTTGTGAGTCAGCAGCAGACAGTGTGGTTTTATTGTTGAATTCAGTTTGGACAGGCTCAAGCTCTGTGAATAAGAGCTAAAATTGAAATCCAGAGGACTGCTGACTGTCCCCTTTGTAGACTTACTTTCATTTAAGTTGCCTTGAAAAACATCAGCTTTATTCCAATACTATTTCACAGTTCGTGCACACAAGTTTTATACCTGTTTCAGTTTTCTTTTTATCTCAGCCTTGAATCCTGGTACAAAAACTCATTATCGGTCCCCTCTTCTCATTGAATCACACATGTGCTGCATGTACTGAAATAATTTAAGCCTATTGCCTGGTATGCCTTCTGCTATTATGCTGCAAGGATTATTAAGAATGCTGTTTGTTAGGATATAAAAAAAAACATGAAATAATAGTCTGTTATGCCAACTAACTTTTCTGAAGAGGCCCCATCCACGGCATGAATCTCTGAGAACTAGAATCATGGACGATTACAGCACAGGAGGAGGGCTATTTGGCCCATTCGAGTCTGTGCTGGCTCTTTCAGGAAGCAATCCCCCATTCTTTCCCCATATCCCTGACATTTTTTTCTCCTTCAAGTAGCTATCCAATTCATTTTTGAAGGCTACTACTGAATCTGTATCCATCACCCTATCAGGCAGTGCGTTCCAAATCCTAACCACTTGTGTAAAAAAGTTTTTCCTCATGTTGCCACTGGTTCTTTTGCCAATCACCTTAAATCTGTGCCCTCTGGTTATCGACCCTTCAGCCATTGGAAACAGTTTCTCTTTATTTACTCACTCTAAACTCTTCATGATTTTAAACACCCTTCTATCAAATTTCCTCTTAGCCTATAATAACATAAGAACATAAGAATTAGGAGCAGGAGTAGACCAAACGGCCCCCTCTAGCCTGCTCCACCATTCAATAAGATCATGGCTGATCTTCAACCTCAACTCCACTTTCTGTCCCTGATCTCCAAATCCCTTGATTCCCCTGGAGTCCAAAAATCTGTCCTATCTCAGCCTGAATATACTCAAATGATTCAGCTCCACAGTCCTTTGGGGTAGAGAATTCCAAAGATTCACAACCCCCTGAGTGGTGAAATTCCTCCTCATCTCAGTCTTAAATGGCTGACCCCTTATTCTGAGCTTGTGAGTTCTGAGTTCTAGTTCTAGACTCCCCAGCCAGGGGAAACATCCTCCTAGCATCTACCCTGTCAATCCCTCCTCAGAATCTTATATGTTTCAATAAGATCACCTCTCATTCTTCTAAACTCCAGAGAGTATAGGCCAATATACTCAATCTAAGGAGAACAACCCCAACTTCTCCAGTCTAACCATGTAACAGTAATCCCCTCATCCCTGGTTCCATTCTAATAAACCTCTTCTGTACCCTCTCCAAAGCCTTCATGTCCTTCCTAAAGTGTGGTGACCAAAATTGCATTAAAATATTTTAAAAAGGACTAAAAATTAGTTGATTTTGCAGGCATAAAATGGGCACCAAAGATTCGAACATGGCGGGCAGCGTGTGCGTATTCTGCATTGGAAATGTACTGCCCGCCGTATTGGTAAAATCAGAAAAAGAGGCATCTTTGGCCAACACCTGAAACAGGCATTAATCCCTTAGCATATACAAATAAGAGTCCTTACACCTGTTTGATGCCCCCTTTACAAAACTGGCCTGCCTTGAACACACCAAGCCGGCTGTGTTCAGGAAAACAGTCTACATGCGGCCTAACCAATGGTCCTTAAAGAGACCACTGAAGGCCGCCACCAAAAGGTACATTGTTTTTAAAAACTTACCTGAATGTGGAGCCAGGAGTGCTCTTCCTGCTACACTGCAGTGCTGAAGACTTGTGGGCTCCCACCTCACCTCCAAGATGAGGTGCCAAGGGCCGCTCCTGGCAATGCGGCGGCCCGAAATCCGATGCCAATTCCCCTGATACCTTGTGGCACCCAATATGTGTCAGCAGCTCACCAGTCCCATTTAAGTGGGGGCCTGAGGCAAATATCGGGGGTGTCTCGGGCCTACCCATTCTGCCGTGGGGATTGTTTCCTGAACCCAGTTTGCAGCAGCAGACCAGTGAGAACCAATTTCTAGGCCCATGAAATCTAGCACATCCTGGATATAAATTAGAATGCTCCTATAAAAATAGCAACAGTGGTTCAGAGAACTTCTCCCTTGAGTAAAGTCCTTCAAGCCTGGCTTCTATCCATATTTCTGGCTCATTAAATCAGGTCACTACTTTGTGATCTGAATAGTTGCAGCAATTTATAATTGGGCTGGGATACTTTGATTTTCAGAAACATTTTCTCCCTTTTCTCGTTCCCCTAAAATAATTACCAAATTCATATTTTAACACCAAATATATAGTTCCCCTTTGCTATCAAACTTGAAAGCGTTCTTTAAAGTGCTTCTCTTCTCTGATGAAAATGTGATCTTCATAGAATCATAGAAATTTACAGCACAGAGGGAGGCCATTCGGCCCATCATGCCTGTGCTGGCTCTTTGAAAGAGCCGCTGTGCTTAGTCCCACACACCCCGCTTTTTATCTGTAACCCTTAAGTTTCTCATCCTCAAGTACCTGTCCAACTCCCTTTTAAAATTATTTATGGAATCAACTTCCACCACCTTTTCAGGTGGAGCGTTCCAGATCCCGAAAACTCTCTGAGAAAAAAAAAATTGTCCTCATCTTCCCTCTCGATCTTTTTCCAATGATATTGAATCCATGACCTCTAGTTATTGACCCACTCGCCAGAGGGAATATTTTTCCCTATCAAAACCGCTCATCATCTTGACAACCTCTGTTAGGTCACCTCTTAACCTTCTCTGTTCCAAGGAGAACAGTCCCTAACTTTTTCCAACCTCTCCTCATAACTGAAGTCCCTCATCCCTGGTAAACCTCCTCTGTACCCTTTCTAAGGCCTTTACATCTTTCCTGAAGAGTGGTGCCCAGAATTGTCCAATACTCCGGCTGAGGCCCTAACCAGTAGTTTATAAGTTCTAGTATGATCTCTTTGCTTTTATATTCTATTCCTCTATTTATAACCCAAGCAACCCATATACTTTTTTAACCAGCTTATCAACTTGCCCTGTCACCTTAAAGGATTTGTATATATGGACACCAAGTTCTCTCTGCTCATCTGCACTTTTCAAAATTGTGCAATTTATAGTATACTAGCCGAAGTGCCCGGCGGTGCCGAGGGTTTTTCGAGGGCATGTTGTTGTTGGAAGAGAGAGAGAGAGAGAGCGGAGGCGACTGGGGGGGGGGGGGGGGAGACAGAGCGACTGGGGGGGGGGAGGGAGGGCGGGGGTGAGGGGGGAGGGGGGGGGCGAGGGGGGGGAGGGAGGGCGGGGGGGAGGGGGGGTGGGGAGGGCGGGGGGGAGGGGGGGACGGGAGGGCGGGGGGGAAGAGAGGGCGGGGGGAAGGGGGGAAGGGAGGGCGGGGGGGAAGGGAGGGCGGGGGGGGAAAGGGGAGCGCGGGGGGGAAGGGAGCGGCGGGGGCGGGGTGGGAAGGGAGGGCGGGGGGGTGGAAGCGGAAGGGGAAGGGGAGGGGGGGAGAGGGGGGAAGGGGGGGAAGGGTGGGAGGGGCGAGGGGGGGGGCAAGGGGGAGGGGGGGAAGGGAGCGGGGGGGAGGGAGGGGAGGGGTGTGCGCGGGGGGGGGAGGGAGGGGAGGGAGGGCGGGGGGCGCCCCCCGAGGGTCGCGGCCCCCCTCGAGGGTCGCGCCCCCACAGAGGGGTCGCGGGCCCCCCCCCCCGAGGGGTCGCGGGCCCCCCCCGAAGGGTCACGGCCCCCCCCCCCCCCGAGGTGAAGACCGCCAATTGCGGCTGTGCAAGACGGCCGGGCGGGCCCGGTTGCAGGGTAACGCTTGACACTCAGCAAGCCCCGCCCCCCGCGCCGAGCCAGAGAGAGACGCCGCGTTTCAGCTCCTGCTGCGCGCGCACCCTAGCGGCGCTGGTCTGAGGCTCGGCCCTCCAGCCTTCGAGTGGTGCCGGGAG